>NC_133751.1:124672539-125275539 GCF_036562045.2 Rhinolophus sinicus
CTGGCCCTTGATACCTGTGATTGTGACTTTATTTGGAAAAAGATCTTTGCAGATATAATTAAGATGTGAATTAAGATGGACCATACTAGAACAGGATGAGTCCTCAATCCAAGATAACTGATGTCCTTCTAAAAAGAAGAGGTGCAGAGAAGGACCTGCACAGAGGGAAGGAGATGTGAAGGGATATACATACGCAGAGGAGTATGCCATGTGAAGGCAGACACACACAGAGGGAAGGCAGCCATGTGAGGACACAGACAGACACTGGTATTGTGCAGCCGCGCGCCACAGAATGCCAAGGATTGTGGGAAAATGCCAGCACCTAGGAGAGCATGTGTGGCCCTGCTGACACTCAGATTTCAGACTTCCCGCCTCCACAACTATGAGAGAATACATCTGTTGTTTTACGTTCCCCAGTTTATGGTACTTCATTACATTATGGCAACCCTAGGAGACTAACACAAGTACTCTCTAAATACTCGTCATCAACAGGAGCTATTAGAAGACACTAAAATTCCAGGTTTTATAAATATATACTTATGAGGTTTCTTTAACTGATAGGAAAAAGGAAGGCAAACTTTTTTTCTCCCTGGCCTTTTTTTTTTCTTTTTCTTTATTAGACTTAAAAATGGGATGCTGAAAATAAAAAATAAGAAAACTTAATTTTGTGCTACATGCAATTATGAAACGATGAATACATTAATTGTGTAAAAGATTTAAAAAATCTTTATTTGAAAAGGAAAAAATAATCAGAAAGGAAATGAAGTTGTATTTACAGTATCAGGGAACAATGGAATGTAATATTTCACAGAACATCTTTTTTTTTTTTTTGATGCACTCATTAGCGCCGGTTGTGGAAATGAGTTAGTTACACTGCTCTCCTTGTTGGCTCACTCCATGAGTGGTGGAAAATTATAATCAACATTTCCTTGCAAACGTGTACCTGGCCCAAAACTCTTTTCAAGTTTTAGTCTTAGGTTTTTCTGTTTTAGAAAAGAATAAATTCAAATTCAATTCTCTCTTAAAATTTGAAAATACTGGATGTAGGCCTAGGATTCTACTTCCAGCTACCGTGTTTCCCCGAAAATAAGACCGGGTCTTATATTAATTTTTGCTCCAAAAGACACATTAGAGCTTATGTTCAGGGGATGTCATCCTGAAAAATCATGCTAGGGCTTATTTTCCGGTTAGGTCTTATTTTCAGGGAAACACAGTAGAATTACTGTCCATAATGAGCTAGGGCAATACACCTGGTGGGCTGTGAACATCAATGGGTTAACCTGCTTCACTTGCTCAGGGATGATAACCAAATAAGTGAGTTACAGACCAAGCTAAACCCGTGCAACTGGGGGACCATCTGGTATAACAAACAGAGTGTGAACAACTCATTTGAAAGCTTTTCCTACAATCAAGTAAAATATGAATGGGCTTTTTATGAAGTACCTGTCGTGTCATGGAAGATAGGTTGGTCCAAAAATTTGAGTCAAAGATGAACTCAGGTGTTATCTCCTCATTTCCACCATGGTCCTCAGTCAACTTGTGCACCCACATGGGTCATGACCGTGCTTCTGATGAAACAAGTTTGTTCTTGGAACGGAAAGGACCTTTTATACTTTTTGGTAAAGAGCAAAACGCTTCAGAATGTACAGCAGCATATCTACTCTTGGAAATTCTGTCGAGAGTGACACCAGGTTCAGTAATGGGAAAACAATCTGGGAGAATGGAAATGTCAGACCCAATGGTGTCCATATGGGAGAAGTGGCCTTTCGTTCCAGAAGCTTCCTTTTAGTCTTTGCTTGATTCCTGGCCATGGCTCCCACCTTGTCCTCTTACATAATCCCTAAATAAATGACACCTGATGACAAATTCTCAATGGAAGTGCCTCTTTCAAGAGGAAATGTACCAGTCTTAATTCTATTCGTTTCTTACTGTGACCTTTGGGGCATTCGGTGGGAATGAATTTAAAAAAAAGAAAGGAAGCCATAGAAATTTGGGACCTTATGTTATAAAATTGTACCTGTACTGGAAACAAGGTACAAGGATACTTTCACATCCCTCTTACCTCCAGCTTGGCTACCATCAGGAACATTTGCATGCACCCCATTTGACTCTTTTAACTTTTTACCCACCATATAGTTTTACATCTTCCCTGTTGATCAGATAATTGTTTTTCTTTTTTCTTTTTTGAACTCAAAAAACGTCTAAGGGCATCTAATTTTAGAGACGTATATCCTTCTTCCTAACTTTGTTAAATTTATTTTTCTATTGAGGATTACATATGTTTCAAAATACCACCTACACTAGCAGTTAACTTTCCTGTGAATATTTTGGCTTCACCCACCCCAAAGCTAATAAATCCTGGTTTGTTTTAAAAATTTAGCACTCAGTGTATATAGTTTGCAACAAATGTGATGCTGCATACATTTATTTTAAAACAGCAAACATTTATTTATACGGACATTGTCTGAGCAAATCAAATTCATTGGATTTATATGTATGTATGAGGCCATCAAAATCCCACCAAAGAACAGATTTCATGGGTTCTATTTTTCAGTAGTGAGTATGGATTTCTCTACTCATTGGTTGACCCATTCCATAGAATTTAGTCCTGCTTATGACTAGAAACTCAACATCTACAAAAGGCTTGCTAACATTGGGATGTTCCAATTTTGTGAGCAGCTAATGCTGTTATTTTTATTAAAAGCTAATTGGCCCATGTGGAGATAGTGATTATGCTACCACTTATTGAATCATTCCTGTGTTCAAGGCACTGTGGCAGATGCTGCATACAACGTCCAATAATTAAGTTCGCGAACTTGTTGCAATGATGTTGCTAAACGTTTTTGATATCAGAGGGATTATTCATTATGAATTTGTACCAACTGGACAAACAGTTAACCAAGTTTACTATTTGGAAGTGCTGAAAAGGCTGCGTGAAAAAGTTAGACGACCTGAACTTTTCGCCAACAATTCATGGCTCTTGCATCATGACAATGCACCAGCTCACAGAGTACTGTCTGTGAGGGAGTTTTTAGTCAGTAAACAAATAACTGTATTGGAACACCTGCCCTACTCACCTGATCTGGCCTCCAATAACTTCTTTCTTTACCCAGAGATAAAGGAAATATTACAAGGGAGACATTTTGATGAAATTTAGGACATCAAGGGTAATATGATGACAGCTCTGATGGACACTCCAGAAAAAGAGTTCCAAAATTGCTTTGAAGTCTGGATTAGGTGCTGGCATCAGTGCATGGCTTCCCAAGGGGAGTATTTTGAAGGTCACTGTAGTGATTCAGCAATGAGGTATGTAGCACTTTTTCTAGGATGAGTTTGCGAACCTAATTGTCAGAACTCGTATATGTCATCTCTTTTAAATTCCCACAACTTTATGGAAGTGTCCATTATAAAGGTGAGAAAACTGAGGTTGAGTAAAGTTAAGGAGTTTCTGCAGGGACAGAAAGAGCTTTCTGACTCCAGAGTTCATAGTCCTTTTATTGGGATCATTAGCAGAAAGCTTAATCACCTATATTCACTGGCCATAAATGTAGACAGATTTAAACAGCTCTCAGAATTAAAGGAGAGAAAAATCAAAACTATGGAGAAATTCTCCTGGATTCATAGCTTATAATGTTTTAAAATGATCACATTAAACCCTCATAAGTGAGGATACACTAGAGTAATTAAAAGAAGGCAAGACAGATAGAGCCCAGGGTGGCCGATGGCCTGTGTCCCCATGCATCTAACATCGATCCCTTCAAGGAGTTGGTTCTTGGGATTGCCTGTCAAGATGTGCTCTGAGGTCACTTCAGACTAAGGACTGTGACAAGTGCCACTTGATTTTACATCACACTTTGGATATTTTGTGTATTTAAATTACAGAATTATAACTTATAAACTGTCCCAATCCTCTTTGTCATTCTTTGTTATTAGAACTGCTGAAACCTCTGAGAGGATATCATGTTAGATTATATTTCCTGTTCAGAAAACTTGTAGGTTTCACAAGAAATGAAAGCAACGTTGGGAACTCTAACACAAGGAGAAAGAAAAATGGCATCATTGTGTTCTGTTGAGCCTTTGTGACCTTTCTAGAGGCTTCCACGGGTCAGCTTAAGGTACCATCTTTTTCTGTTTTTCCATGTCCTGAAGGAAGCTAAGTGTATATACGATGACATTTTTCATTTTGATATAGTTGATCTATTTTCCAGATGATAGAAAACTGGGAAATGACTTTTCATTTAAATACAAGTGGAAACCCTTTGGGAAAGTAAAAGCTTTCAAGAAATATAGAGAAATGGCTGTTTCCAAGTCAAAAGGAGAAAGAGAGTCTTTTTGGTTTTCAAATTAATTGTTAGGGAAAACATTTTTCTTCCCATCAAACTTTCAATTTTCCTTCTTTTAAAATAGATTAATCATAGCTGTGTCGGTTCACTTTTCTGCCTGCTTGTTAAAATGTGGAAAATATGAACAATGGCTTCAAACTTTCATGAGTAGACTGTCATTTTGTGCCTTTTATTAGCCTGCATTTCAAACCCCACATTGCAGGATCTCACTCCTACTTCTGAGCCTTTCGCTGGTGAGAATAAGCTAATGGGCTACGCAGACCATGTCTTCGTGTACTGTCAGTACAATTCCACAGGGCAAAACAGCTTCCAACCATAATTCAGTTTTATGGAGGTGTTTTGTTAACCAATCTGATGGGTTTTAGAATTCATACATTTTACGACCTCATCATATCCAGGTACCTACTCATCTTTTCCTTCTAAAAGAGACAAGATTTGTTCTGTATTTTTTAATTTAGCTTTTAAAATTTATATTTATCTTTTTAAAAAAGAATCAAAATAACCCATTGTAAAATTACACAACCTGCTTTGGTCTTCACAATAACTCTTTAGAATACAAAAGGCAGACATACTGGGTAGACCTGAGTATGAATGCAGACTACGTGACTTTGGACAAGTCACTGAACGTTTCTAAGGCTCAGTTTTATGATATTTAGGATGGGGGATAACATGGAGTAGCTGGAAAGCAGTATTTCTCAACGTGTGATTCCCAGACCAGCAGCAGCATCAACATGTGGGAGCTAGTTAGAAATGCAAATTCTCAGACCCCACTCCAGACCCATGGAACCAAAAACTTTGGGGGTGGGGCCCAGGAATCAGTATATTAACCAGTCTCCATGTAATTCTGACACACATTCAAGTTTGAGAACCATTGCTGTAAAGATTAGCCATCGTATATACAGAGTTTGCCTGCCATATTTTAGAAGTTTAAGAAATAGTAACTATTCTCTTTCTGTTATGCCCATTATACGGAAGAGGAAACTTAAGCACAGAGCCAAGTGGTGAAAAAGCTAGAAAGAGCACCCAGGCCTTCTAACTCAGCAGAGTGGCCGGGTCAGCCCACTTCTCCACTCGGCACTCTCTCTTTGTAACATAGGAGATAGTTCTATAAATCTCGGCTTTAAGTGCCGAAAGTGTAGGTGGAGATCACAGCTCTTCTGGACACAATAAGCTAATAATAACCCATCTCCCTGCTGGGGCCAGGCGATAAGATATGGTCTTTCTCCTGATGAGAACTATTTTAGAAATTCCAACATCACAAATTACGATCTGTTTAGAATTACTCAGTTTTAGAAGTGAAAGTAGTTTTAGAGATGATCGATTTCAGTTTCCAAAACAGTGCTGTTCAGAGACCAGTGTATCTCCTTCTTGGCTGCACATAAGAACCTCTTGGAAGGTTTTTAGAAACGTTCTAATGGGAACACCCAACCCAGAGGTTCTGATTTAATTGCTCTAGAATTTAGTTGGTTAGAAGCTCCTTAGGTAGGGTTGCCAGATAAAACACAGGACACCAGGTAAACATGGACATCTAAGTAAATACCAAATGATTATTTCGTTGTTTATCTGAAATTCTAATTTAACTGGGCATTCTACATTTTTATATGTTAAATATTGCAACCCTATTGGAGGACTGAGAAACACTCATATCGGGTTTCTACTGAAATATCACAGGTGCCACTACAGTGACCTGGAAGAGCAGGGTGCCATCTGTGCCCATTAAACTGCTTGTTAAGAAAATAGTTTTACACTGTAAACATTTAGTAAATTTTTATATTACGTTACAGAAATTTATGTTTTTGTCTGTTTTACTGTTTATTGGATTTCTGTAATATTTTGCTTGCAAAGAAAGTGTTTCTTACAACTGAAATGGTTTATATCTAATGTCTTGTTCCAGATGAAAAAACGTAAGACCCGGAGAAGATGGCTGTTAGTTAAGTTCTCAGAGCTAATCAACTGCAAAACCAAACTTCCATCAGCTGCCACTGCAAGGACCCCTTTCCTTTTTCTGAGCTACAGTTTAGGACGAGGAGGTGCTATGATCCTATTCTAAAAGTGTACAAATCCCTAAGGTGATGTCATACACTGTGCTAGGTGCTGGGCCCAGGGTTTAAAATGCACTCAGTTCTCAAGGAGCTGATACCGGAAGAGAAACAAATAGTGTTGCTGTCTCGGGAAAAAATAAAAATGCCATGTTCTTCTGTAATTTGACTATACTCGAAGCACGTTTCTTTTATCCCAAAGATAAAAATGGCGAGGTTAGAGGACAGCACTGAGTTTACCAGAGGCAACTGGAGAGATTCTGGCATCTAACCTAAATTTCCATTTTGGAAGTTAAAGGAATGAAGGCGATATGATGACAAATGACATGGGGATGGTGGTACTTTGTGCTGTGTGGTGTGATTCACAATGGCTACATCTGTCAGACCTTTTGACAAATGACCTCAAATATTCTCTAATTAAGTGAACTGCATAGAATTGAACAGTTGCAGGGAATAAAAGAACGTGTCCCTTCATTTTAGGAAATAAATTTACTTCCATCCGGATGAGGGTGGGTAATCATTAACAGTGTTTCTGTGCCATACAGAAAAATAAAATACAAATAGGCATTGGATGGAGTGGAGGTAATACATTCTCCTAGCCAGTGTCAATCTGGCAGGGTTTGTGATGGGCAATGAGGAGCGACAGCTGCTCCCTGGCACCACTCTTAGAGGCCAAGAACCCAGAAATTAAAGGAAACTCCAGCTTCTTCTCTCCCCTCCCAGGTGATGGGAAGACATTTTAGGTGATCAGTTGGCCTCTGCGAAAGAGGTAGAGGAAGCAAAGCTAATAAGCTATAAACAGGTCACGGTGAGGGGCAGGGGAGCTCCAGAGAGACAATTATCTTCCCCTAAGTGTTTGGACTGAATCCAAACAGTCGCCAAGGCTCACACAACGAGGGGAAATTGCAGTCTGTTCATACCACTTACAGGACACTTACTGATTTCTAGGTCTTGGCATTTTCTGTTGTTCTTCATCATCATCCTGCCACCATCACCACCAACTGACTGTCTCCTCCATGCTCTTAAGTTTCATCATGGAGCGTATGTTTAGCTGTGATCCCCAAGCCTCCCCTTCCTTCCTTCCTTCCTTCCAGGGTTACTATTTATCTAAGAACCTCAGGGTAGGAATCTCAAGTTAGAGTGACTTCTAGGATTTATAGTCTGAGTGTGTTACCATTTCAGTGTAAAACATATTAATAATTACTAGATTTTCCACAAAGCTGTGAAAAATTTTTAAATAACTGACATGCTCAAATGTGTATATTCAAACATTGTTCTTTTCAATATAGTCACCTTGGCATATACAAACTTTTTCTAATAATTCATTTTGGACTTTTTCTTGTTTTATTAATCTCAGGTGTACAAAACAACATAGTTATTAGACATTTATATACCTCACAAAGTGATAACCCCAATAAGTCTGTTACCCATCTGACGCTGTACATAGTTATTATAATATTATTGACTTTATTCCACATGTTGTACTTTATAGCCCCGTGACTATTTTTTAATTTCAGTTGACATTCAATATTATTTTATATTTGTTTCAGGTATACAGTGTAATGGTTAGACATTTATGTAATTTATGAAGTGATCTTCCCAATAAGTTTAATACCTATACATAGTTTTTACAATATTATTGACTATATTCCCCATACTGTATTTCACACCCCTGTGACTATTTTGTGACTACCAATTTGTACGTCTTAATCTTAATTCCTTCACCTTTCCCATCAGCCTCCCAAGCCCCTTCCCATTTAGTAACCATCAGTTTGTTTTCTGTATAAGTCTGTTTTTGTGTTGTTTGTTCATTTATTTTGTTCTTTAGATTCCATATAAAAGTGAGATCATATAATATTTGTCTTTCACAGTCTGACTTATTTCACTTAGCATAAGACCCTTTAGGTCCATCCATGTTGTCACAAATGGTAATATTTCATTCTTTTTAATGACAGAGTAATATTCCATTGTATATATGCACCACATATTCTTTAGCCAGTCATCTATTGATGGGCACCTGGGTTGCTTCCATATCTTGGCTATTGTAAACAATGCTGCAATAAACATAGGGCTGCATATATCTTTTCAAATTAGTGTCTTGGGTTTCTTCAGATAAATACCCAGAAGTGGAATTGGTGGGTCATAAGGTAGTTCTATTTTTAATTTTTTGAGGAGCCTCCAAACTGTTTTCCATAGTGGCTGCACCAATTTGCAGTCCTGCCAACAGTGGACAAGTGTTTCCTTTTCTCTACATCCTTGCCAACACTTGTTGTTTGTTGATTTATTGATGATAGCCATTCTGACAGGGCTGAGATGATATCTTCAATGTAATCCCTATCAAAATACCAATGGCATTTTTCACAAAACTAGAACAAATAATCTTAAAATTTATAAGAAACCACAAAAGACCCCAAATAGCCACAGCAATCTTGAGAAAGAACAAAGTTGGAGTTATCACATTACCTGATATCAAACTTATACTACAAGGCTATAGTAACCAAAAGAGCATGGCACTGGCATAAAAAGACAAATAGATCAATGGAACAGAATAGAGAGCCCAGAAATAAACCCACTTCTATGTCGTCATTTAATTTGTGACAAAGGAGGCAAGAATGTACAATAAGGTAAAGACAGTCTATTCAATAAAGGGTGCTGGGAGAACTGGACAGATACATGCAAAAAAATAAATAAAACTGTACCATCTCCTTACACCATATACAAGAATAAACTCAGAATGGATTAAAGACTTAAATGTAAGTCCCGAAACCATAAAACTCCTAGAAGAAAACATAGGCAGTAAACTCTCTGACATTGCTCTTAGTAATATTTTTTTCTGATATATCTATCTTCTCAGGCAAGGGGAACAAAAAGAAAAAATAAGCAAATAGGACTACATCAAACTAAAAAGTTTTTGCACAGCAAAAGAAGCCATCAACAAAAGAAAAGACAACCTACTGAATGGGAGAAGATATTCACCAATGATATATCCAATAAAAGGTTAATATCCAAAATTTATAAAGAACTCTTACAACTCAATACCAAAAAAAACAAACAGTCCAACTAACAAATGGGCAAGGGACCTGAACAGACACTTCTCCAAAGAGGACATACACATGGCCAATAGATATGAATAGATGCTCAATGTCACTAATCATCAGAGAAATGCAAATAAAAACCACAATGAGATATCATCTCACATTTGTCAGAATGGCCATCCTCAATAGATCAATAAATAACAAGTGTTGATGAGGATGTGGAGAAAAGGAAAATGGATTTTTTTTCCTTTTAATTTGTTTTCAGAATCAGTTTATCAGCCTCATGATTTCATAGTCACAATTTATTTTTGACCAAAAATGGCATTATTGCCTGGATTCATCAGAATTGCTTCTGAATGACATTGGCCTGATTCCCAAAGCCAAATTCACCCTCAGTGAATGAAGATATGCTCCCCTTAAGGGAGCATGGACACCATACTAAAAAATAGGTTGGATTTTGCTCCTCAGTCGATTGAAAGGAATAGACATGAAAGATTAAATAAGTGATTGGGTCACTCATTTACTCATTCAGCAAACATTTTTTGAACACTAATTTTGTGTAAACATTGTGATAAGTTTTAGCGATACCAAGATAAATAAAGCATGAGGGAATAAGCTATATGATGATATCCTTTCCAGTTATAAAATTCTATATTTACATATTTTTTAAAAAGTTCATAGTCTTTAAATCTCTAATAGTATTTTGAGCAAATTCATCATTCCTGACAAAAACGTATAATTCTCTGGCACTCATTTGGATGTTTAAATTTTGATGTGCTCGTTAAAAAATATAATGATTATTATTTAAAGTCACTCCTTATTTATATGTGGTTACATCTATGACACACTTAACTGTCACCCAGTATCTAATATCCTATTCCTTTTAATATTTGAAGTCTCTAAGGTTTAATTGGGTTCCTGGCCTCCCAGCTACAGACCACATTTTATAGGTGTTATTTCATCTAGAAGTGGCCTTATGACTAAATTCTCACTAATAGGACCTGAGTGAAATGATATGTCTATCTTCCAGGTAATGTCCATAAAATGAAAAGCTTTGCTTCCATTTTCCCTTTCTCTCTTCTGGGGAGCTGGAATATGGATGAGGTACTGGTGAGACAGTTTGGTCTATGAGGATGAAAATTACACCCCAGCAGCTGGTGAAGTAACAAATAAAAGGAATATGAGTACCTGGATGATCTTATGGAACAATGCTAGCCAGGAATCATCTTCCTACCTCTGCATTACGATTGAAAGGAAAAGAGGCTTCTATAATACCTTGAGTTGAGTCATTGTGTTTCGGGGTCTAACCTAAAGCTAGCCTATATTCCAAATGACACATCAAGGCAGACACATTTCAAACTACCTGTATTTTCACTCTCTGAGCACTCAGAAGGAATAAAATCCTTTCACTTACCTCTACTGTGTACTGAGTCATCCAGATATAGCCTATGCCTGCTTTTTAAAGAACTTTTCCATCATGAGTGGTAAGGTTATCCCTCCTTTGGTCTTTATATCTCCTCTAGAGCAGTACTAGATGCTCCTATCAAGACTACTTCCCCACTGGCCTCTGTACCACCATTGGCAGGAGAGAGAGGGGAGGCTTAGTGCAAAACATACTTCAGATAAGAATGCCCCACCCTTGAACTCTACAACATCACTGAAAGAATTGAAAAAGGGGGCCTCCAAATATTCAGGCGTCTGGAAGGACACTCCCCATCCTCCTGGATTTTCTCTACTATCCATATCTTGCCATTATCATTTTCCTTGAGCTGTCAGGATTAGTTTCATTAAGCCTCATATGTATGATTATATTAGTAACTACAAGATACTTAGGACTCTGGGGTCATTCGTCATTCCCTGGACTCTCATCTTCATGTGGGTCTGTGTAATTACCTCCTTGTAGAATCTATCTCCCACTCCTCCCCTGCTCCTGTGCTCTTGACACTCAAGGCTAATGAACAGAAAATTTTCCCATATATCCTCAAAGTCTTTTTGGAATATGCTCTTCACCGTCTAGTTCTAACTGAAATCTGACTGTCCTCTGAGCAATTGGCTTCCCATGGAGCCCTCTAAAGTGGTGGCTAGTTTTTCTCTTACACCCTTTGTACCACTGGACCTGCAGGTGAAGTAGGTATCCTTCTTTACCTCCTTGTTGGCCCATGACTGAAATTCATGTCATCTGACTGCCATCTACTCCCTGTCCTTGTTAGAATCATCAATAGATCTCCTGGTCATTTCCTCTAATTCCTGGAAGATTTTAGCTTGTGGTTTACTATCACTCTCCAATACAACTCTCGATGATTTCAATGTCCATGCAAATGGTCTTTTGAAAGCTGGCTATGATCTCATTTCTAAGATCTTGTCCCCTACTCCCTCCATCACCAACTGTAACTTCTCCAGAACTTCAGTTTCAAACTTCTCACTCTCCCAGGCTCTTGGTTTATCAGCTTACTCCTTCTAATACTTCAACTCAACAATCCTTTGATTGGACTCTAACATCCATTGATACAACTATTTTTTTTATGGTTTCTCATAGCCTTCATGTCCAAATTTCCATTCTTATTCAGTGTACTCTCCATGGTTCATGATTATAATCACTTCCTTTCAAACATCCTCAACTCTAGTTGCCCCTTCCTTTGTTGCATCACTGGGCAAAAACCTGACTTTGTTAAGTCTACCTGTCTGCTTACTTTTTGTTCATGCTGCTAAACATGGCAGTGGATAAGCACATAACCCTGCTCACGAGTCTCATTTAATCCACAATTAGTAAATTCAAGTTGGCAATCCTGTTAAATTTCTCTAGTCCATTCCCTTTCCCTCTGTCCTAGATGATTTCACACTTTCTCCTTTCTTCAAAATTTCAACACCTCCTTACTCTCAGCTCATGACCTTATTTCTCTTTTCTTGAGAAAACAGAAGAATCAGAAGATAATTTTCACAGGTTCCATTATACCTAATAGCACTTACCCATAAATCCCCCAACCTCTAGTCACTATGGATGAACGTCATGTTCCTGTCTAAGGTCAGTCCATCCACTTGTACACATCTCCTACATCGCTAGTTTCTCTTTCACTTTACTAGAGTATTTCCATCAACATACAATGTGTGGTAATTTCTCCTGTCTTTAAAAAATAAATAAATAACCTGTCTCCAGTGACCCAATTCATCTATATCCTTTTATAGCAAAAAGTCTTGAAAGATGTTTACTGTCTCCCATTCCTCTCTTCCTACTTGTTCTTGAGCCCTCCCTAATCAGACCGCCAGCCTGTCATTCTACCCCCTTGTCTCCTGTCAAGAGCTCCATGACCTCCAGATTTCTCCAAAGGTTAATTTTCAGTTCTTATGTAACTTGACTTATCAGTATCATTTGAGATATTCAATCTCTTTTCCACCTTGAGAGCTGTTTCATAATCATAATCAACATGTATAAGTCTGGTCAAGTTTAAGATTTAAGTTGCTGTGTAAGCCGCAGTGGTATCCAATTCTGAATTGGGAGGTATTCATCTCTACACGGGAAACACTTGGGGAAAAAACAAAACAAAACAAAACAATAAAGAAAAAGAAGAACCCAAGAGCTTGTCTTTAAAATTAATGATGCCCACATTTTAGTGTAGAGGTCTGAAAGCTAGAAAGAACTTCAGAATGCATCTATTGCGACACACCTATTTTACAATGAGGAGGACGCTGAGGCCCAGAGAAGAGTAGTGATTTCTCCATAGTGACAAGTGGCAGAGTAGGGCTCAGAACCTGGGGCTTCTGCCCTGAAGTGCTTATTCCAGTATCCACTTTATACTCCTTTACCTTTCATATATGTGTATTTCATCTCCATATATATGAGAATACCTCTCATATATATGTATTAATAAATTGTAACATATACATATTTATAACTATGCACACAATATATAAATACAATGTATGTACACATGTATATAAATATGTATATGTATGTATAATTCATGTAATATATGTAATACACACACATGCACACTATATTTAAGATTATTTTTCCCAGAATGAAAGGAGTATTGCAGACAGCTCACCTACTCCCTCTCTGCTGCTCTCTGATATAGTCAGGTGTCCCCACTTGGCTCCCCTGGGATAAGCCCATCTTCCACTAAGACCGGGCTGATAGTGAAGCAAAAGGAATATAGAAAGCTCTTGACTGAGCACGCCACTGGCTGGATAGAAAGCTCACTGTCCTGTACCACTTCTCTCTTCTGCTGATGGAAAGAGGCTGGATCTGGGGATCAGGGAGATTTAGTTTTGGTCCTGGCTTCCTCATTGGGGGATCTTGGGTGTTTTTCTCATTTGAACAATGAGAGGCTGTAGTAGGTAGTCTTAATCCCTCCCTTCTACCCTGCAGTGCCTGGAGCTAAAGTTCTTTGGGCTGACCCCATGCTTGCTGCCCATGACCTTTTGGTCTAGTCTTTACTCCTTCTCCATGACCTAATGTCACTGCATCACTGAGCTTCTTGTCTGCCTAGCAGGTGCTATTTGCTTATCTGCCTTGGTCCTCTTAGATGACCTATCCTGGTGAGATTACTGGATTATGTGATTTGTGGTTTTGGAAGCCCTTCCTATCTGATCTAACTCTCGGTTGGAGCTACAGTTAGACAGCTATTTCCCAGGGTCTGATATGACATGAATGAATGAATAAACAATGGGGAAAGCAGGTCTCATAAGTGAGGAGAGGGAGGTAGCACAAACAAAACAAAACATAAAAAAACGAAGAAGAAGGACAGACAGGAAGAGGACAGACAACAAGAAAGGTATTATCACATTAAAGCATGATATTCTCTGATAGTGACCCTGGCCTAAAAGAATATAAGAAGCCCATGAGAATGTGTAACTTGTAACTAATAGGAGTATGGCACTTAATACTAATTAAAAGTAATTCTCACATCTAAGAAAGTAGGAAAAAGGCAGAAATTGGAGTCAGAGAAAAAAAAATTGCTTAATGCCTAAGAAATGCAATATTTGGAAACTTAAAATTCTAGAAGTCTCAGATCATACTATTCTTTAATGGTCACTTTTCCTTGTAGTCATTTTAACATAAAATAGATTCTTAAAAAACTTGACTCTCAAGATTCTTAGAATTGGATTAATCGTAATCTGATGTTTATGACAAACGCTCATCATCAGACTAAGCATGGTCCGTTTTCATTAATGGTATTTGTTTAATATAATGAATGATTGTGGAAACACTGCACAATCCAAGAACTAGAATATTTTTTAAATTACTTAAATCTACCTACCTGTATTTCTGATATTCCATCCTCCACCTTCCCTACAGAAGTAACCATTGTGATAAATCCTGTTATCATTTCTTGCTTTTGTCTTTTTTAGTTTTATCACATATACATGTAGGCCTCAGCAACATGCTGGTCAAAGTTGCTTGTTACTGAACTTCATAAATAGGGTATCGTATTGCGTGCGGTCTTCTGACACTTGTTTTATTTACACATTGTTACTAAGATAATTTCATGAAGTTGCATGTAGCTGTGGTTCTTTCCTTGTCACTGTTGCATAATATTTTACTGTGTGATTATGTCACACAGTATTTTTCCATTACCCTATCAATGAACATTCTGGAGATTTTCAGATGTTCTTACTCTTAACAAACTCTCTGCTGTCGATACTCTAGTACAAGTTTTCTGGTACCCAGGTTCTAGAGTATCTCACAGGCTCATTTCCAGGAATGAAGTCAGTGGATAAAGTAGCACAGAAACAATCATCCTTATAGAATTCTTTTCCAAGGTGATTCTGACAATTTACACTCCCAAAAGAAATGCAAAAGAAATTCTGCAATTTATGTGCTCTTCAACACAAGGTATTATCAGACTTAAATTTTTCAATCAAATACATATAAAATGGTATTTCAGTGCAGTCTTCATAACACTTCTCATTGCTAATCTAGTTAAGTATTTATTCAGGTGTTTAGTACCCATATTTGTTTCTATTCTTTAAATTGTCTTCTCTATTGGTCCTTTTCTATTAAATTGTTATCTTTTACTCTTAATCTATGGAAGATCATTACATATGCATGCTGCTAATCTTTGTTGGCTACATGTAATGCCAATCTCTTTTCTCAGTATGTATCTGTCTTTCAGTTTTTTCTGAGGTGTCCACTGATGAACATGTCCTTTTAATGCTTTTTGTATCTGGTTTAAGAAAAACAAAAAAAAAACAACAAAAAAAACCTTTCATTTAACTTAAGTCAGAAGGAGTTTTTAAGAGTTATATTTGTTACTGTTACATAGAAATGAAATAAACTTTTTAATATTGATCTTATATCTAGTCATCTTGCAAAACTTTCCTATTATTTCTAGCAGTTTTCGTTTTTCTATAAACTCTTTGGGTTTCCTATGAACATATCCATGACATCTAAATTAAAAGAGAGAAACAGTGACATAAAAGAGGAAATAAAACATTTTGAAAAATACTCCAAAGAACGAATATGCTGATCACAAAAAAAAGAAAGAAAGAAGATAAAAGAAACATAGAAACATAAAAAAATGAATAAGCTAAGATTCCTGTGAAATAGAAGAATAAGAGAATAAAACCTAACAAAGGTGAAAGAAGATGATAAGAGCAGAAATCAATAAAATCATAGTTAAAAACAACAGTGTCAGCAAAGTTAAAATTAGTCCTTGAAAAAGACTTACAAATTGACATAACACTGGCAAGACTGATTCAAACAAAGAGAAAGTTTAAATAACTAATACCCTGTTTCCCCGAAAATAAGACCTAGCCGGACCATCAGCTCTAATGCGTCTTTTGGAGCAAAAATTAATATAAGACCCGGTCTAGAATAGAATAGAATAGAATAGAATAGAATAGAATAGAATAGAATAGAATAGAATAGAATAGAATAGAATAGAATACCGGGTCTTATATTAATTTTATGAAAACTTAGACAAAAGGGACATATCACCATAAAAATTTATGTAATTTATCAGAACTGACAGAAGGCGAAATAAAAAGCCTGAAAAGTTTTGTAATTTCTAATGAAATTGAAACAGTCATTAATAACCTTCTCACAAAGAAAACATTAGACCCAGATACATTTACAAGTAAGGTTTCTCACACTTTCAAAGACTAGATCATTTTAACTTATACTTCTTAAAAAGATCATAAAAAGAGAGAAGGGTCTCCATTCATTCTATCAGACCAGTATGACTTTGATAGCAAAGTACAAGATAAAGAAAGCACAAGAAAATAACACCATTGAGCCATTTCTACCCATTTAATAAAGTGGATGAATAATAAATAAAATAATAAATAATTAATTGGCTTAAGAAACAGATAGAGATGTAGAAATCTTAAGCAAAATATTAGCTAACTAAACTTATCAATATATATAAAATATACCATAGCTAAATTAAATTTATCCCAAGGATGTAAGGCTGGTTTAATTTTTAAAATATATAATTATCTTTTACTGAAGTAAAAGATGAGAGGTTAAAGGTAAAAACTATATGATCATCCCATTATATATATATATATATATATATATATATATATATATATATATATATATATAAAACTCTACATGAATGTATAATTAAATTAAAAAAATAAAACCTCTTAGTTAACTAGGATTAAAAGAGAATGTCTCTAACCTGCTGAAGTTAATCTACCAAAAATTAAACAATGAAAACAAACAAAAATAAATGTTACAACAAACATCATCATCCTAAATGGAGAAACAATGGACGCATTCCCTTTAAAACCCAGCAATAAGATAGAATGTCTATCATTACCACTTTACTTCCACAATGATTGGAGAGTCTCTCTTTTAGAAACAGACATCCTTTGCATAGAATCTCATGCTAACCTTGCGCTTAGATGTAGCTCTAAAAACAGGTGTTCTTAGACCCAAGGCAGGACACTCCTCCCCAACCCCAAAATTGTTATCAAGTTTCCTTTTTAAAAGAACACTCAGCAGCACAGCACATTTTAGCAGTCAATTTAAAGGAAAAAAAAAAAAGGAAAAGTATAATTGGACATAGTTGTAAATCCATGAGCATTATCTAAGCTAAATATCATCTCACTCTGGGACCAAGGAATTAAACTCATTTTGCTTTTTCTTCTTCAACAAACGAAGAACTTAAAGAGCTGTTTTAGCCCATAATTTCGCTTATCTTATGATCCAACTAGTATTATACTGAATAACATTTGTAACTCAGCTGTATTATGTGTGGAACTTCGCACTCCAAAAAGAACTAAAGAGACATTTTATGGCACTAAAACAATACTTTTTTAAACACTTTTTTTAAATCTTTTTTTTTCTTTCTGTTGGTTTGTTTTTCAGTTTTGAGAAAGGTACCAGAAGTTCTAGTTCATTTATGCTTTGCTGTGCAAATACAGCTGAGATTGTAGAGAAGAGAATGACTTATTTCAGGACCAATGCCTTTCAATCATTTGACCAATATGTACTAGGTGCGTCCTGTGTGCCCAGCACTCTTCAGGCACTGGTGACGTAACAGTGAATAAAACAAATGTTCAGCCCTTGTGTTGCTTAAAGGTCCAGGAACATGTGAGTGATGTTCAATAATAAACATAGGACAAGGGGGAGTCTGGGAGGTCCTAGAATAAGGATCCCTTGTCCCACTACGTGCTTTCCTTTCCCTTTTCTTTTAATTTTCATTGGGGAACATTGGGGAACAGTGTGTTTTTCCAGGACCCATCAG
The DNA here is from genome assembly GCF_036562045.2 of Rhinolophus sinicus. NCBI lineage: Eukaryota > Metazoa > Chordata > Mammalia > Chiroptera > Rhinolophidae > Rhinolophus > Rhinolophus sinicus. Next base: position 124,690,653 of record NC_133751.1, read on the forward strand.
CTCAGAGAAGTTCAGAGAGACCACACATTATTGATGTGCAAGTGTATCTAATTCTAAAGCCTTCACGAGCATGTTTCTAGTACATCTGGTTGACCCATTCATTCATGCATGCATTCATTCCGTCATCCCTGTCTCAGCAAATGCTGAGTTACATGTCAAAGAGAATGTTGGATTTTATGTTGTTCTCCTGGGTGTATGCTGAGTGTAATCTTTATTCATAACCTATCAATACCAAATTTTCCCCAGCTATGTGATCCTGTGGAACCCAAATGGCAAACAGATCCACCATTCCTCTTCCCTTAATTCAAAAAACAGTTCTGGGAGCGCCCTTTTAGGTCCTACATGGGAGGCTGCCCGATTCACAAACCACTTAATAAAGCCAATTAGATCTTCTTGTTTACTCAGTTGAATTTTGTTCTTCACCAGGTTTGGTGGCAGCATCAGAACCAAAGGGAATTTCTGACGGCAGAGAGACCAAGAGAAACACCTGCAAACCCCATTTTGCGTTCTCTGTCTTTCTCGCTGTTTCGCTCAGGCTGTTGGGAAGTCCCTCTCGTTTTCATCTTCTCTCTCTGAGTTCAGCTCCCAGTCTAAATGGTCTTCCTTTACAGGGCAGGTCAGATTGAGCTGGGAGACTATTCTACCTGGAGCCAACTGAGCTGCTTAGAGGATTCTGCCTGGAGCCAGGTGAATCGGCAGATGGTTCTACCCAGAGCCAAGGCTCTAGCCTTCAGTCAACAAGGGAATTAGGATGTTTTTAGTTACAAAAAGGTACGAGAAATGAAGATGCATTTTTGTTAAGGGACATGAGAATCAGTTTTTGCCTAAACTAGAATGTCTGGTTATGAAGGGCAAACTAAATGTATACAAAAAGAAGAAGAGAAAAAGAGAATTTTACCTTATGTAATTAAGCTAGCTAAAAATTGAATAGTTATTATAAGGGTTTTTCAAATTAACCTTTACTATCAATGGTTGTGGGAACGAAGCCCTGGAGGGCAGTTTCCAGGCTCTCTGTCTCACATAGAGGGGAGCTGGCTCAGGTAGTAGATGGCCATTGGCTGTGGCTAGTTGACCATCAGCTGTAGCCGGTTAGCCAATTGGCCACTGATATGACTGCCGCGCGGCTGCACTGGGGAAGGGGAGTCGGTTGGTTGGCAGAAAAGTGGATAGCATGTCGCACGTCATGTGAAGCCAGCCTCCAGTGAGACTACAGTGGTATGACTCCCCTACCTATGGCTCTGTGGGTGTTCCTTTTTGGCCTCACCATGTCCTGCGTTCTTATGTGGGGAGCGGGACCAGAGACCCCGCAGGCCACCCCGCACGACAATGGTGTACGTATGTAAAACCAAAACTTAATTTTCTTTCATCTGCTAAAGGTTTTCTTCTTGATTAATCTGCCAAGAAAGCAAAATTCTATGTTTTATCAAAATAGTTTTCTGTGTTTTATATCGTCTTAATCAAGTCTGATTACTTAAGAAAACTGAATCTTCTCAATAGCAAGAGACAACCGTCAGTATTTGCCTTTGAAATCTTTTAGTCTCTTTGGTTAAATAAATCATTAAATATTGTTCATAATAATTAAAAAACAGTTTTAGCACACTTTGTGAGGGGTATAAATGTCTAATCAGTATGTTGTTTTGTACAGCTGAAAGTAATAAAAATAAAAACTAAAAAAACTGAAAAAAAGGTTTTAACAATTAGAATTCTTTCCCATGGAATAACCTTATTTGTAACATGGTGAACTCCCTAATCCTACCAATGGGGGAGTTCAAGCACAGGCTGAATAAGATAGGACAGGGGCATTCATTCATTCATTCATTCATGCATGCATTCATCTAAAAAATCTTTATTGAATGCCAGGAATTCTGAGACAGCACCGAACAAAGAGGAGCTCATGGAGCTGACATTTCAGTGAGAGGGAAGGTAGACAAAATACCTGCTAAGTTCTCTTCCAACACAAAAGCTTCAAGTTGTTAGAAATGGGGAGAAGCAGCACAAAGAGAGAGAGGCAAGTTTTTTGGTTGTTGTTTTTCAAAAAGGCCATAGGACAGATTCAAGTTTAAAGGCACATGCTGGGAACAGTGACTGCAATTCTAAGCCTGTTCATCATCTGTGTTCTCTGCTGGTCCTCTGCTCACCTCTCAAACTCCTGGCACACATAGGTCATAACCACTGCCAGTTGGCACCACCTTTGTATTATAAATTACTCTCAGAAAACCATAACGACCTTCGGTTCTGCTAACTGCCCGTGGGAGAAGGCTGGCAGTCACTGCAAGTCACCACCTTCTTCTGATCCTCTCTTCAGCCCCCAGTTTACTCACTTGTCCCTAGGAGACATTCTCTTCCCCTTTTATGCCCATCAAACATGATTCTTCAAGGCTCACCCAGGAGCCCCTCCAGGAAAACATCCTGACTGCTTCATCCCTTTTTGCTGGGAACCCTGTCAGCACTGTCTGAGTCATAGAACTTTTGTTCACCTAGCCCTTCGATACATGTTCAGCAAGCCCTTGATATGTGCTAGAGATTCAGTGTAAGAGGTCAAAACTTCTGCCATTAAAAAACAAGGAGGGAAGGCAGACATGGAAAATAGCAATATGGTGGACATGGTAAGACTAAGTTACCATGGAATCACAGAGGAGGGACATAAGCCTATCTCTAGAGTTCTGACTTTGAAATGATCTACTCCATTTGAAATGGGAAAATGGGTCTTCTTTTGTCCATGATATAAAGTCATAGAGAAGGAGTTATGAGAGGGGACAGCAGGCATGGTAGTGGTGGGGGTCTCTGTACCATTCATCTGAGGACTTATTTTTTGCTGCTAGTAGTGTTAGGTGCTTTTAAAATTTCTAACTCCTTCTCTCTACAAGGAGACTGTAAACTCTGGTGGGCAGGACCGTGTCTTATGCTTCCTCTCCGCTTCCCACAGCACTTAATTAAGTGATGCTTCATGGTGAGTCTCCAACAAGTACTGACTGAGCCTACTCACATCATGGCCAAAGGAGAACCTTCACTCTGTCTAAATGGCTTTAGATACTTCTCTTGCATACTTAACTTTCTTTCTTTGCCTGTAATACAAGTTCTCAAAAATCAGTCAGTAAGAGGGCAGCACACTCCATGAATCACCCAGACAGCCCTTGGAAACAAAGGCCATTCCTATACCTGGACATGGGTCTTACGATCATTTTCATTAATTAGGCCTGATGGTGAAATGAATGACAGCAAACTCCAGGATGTGGAGATAGAGCTCAAACCACTGCAATGGAAGAAACTGGGATGTTTTCTTTTTACCCAGTTTAACCAAATTGTCTCCTTCACAGCTGGTCATAAAAATAATCAATCAAACAAACCAACAAGCAAAAAAAATGGATTGATCTTCCCTTTGCTAAATGATCTCTTTAAAATAAAACTGACTTGGGACACCTGGATAGTCAAATTAAATAAAAAGTTGAATCCATATGTGAGGACAAAAATTCAAACTGCATAGGTACTTGAAGAAGCATGAGGTAGGCTTTTTTTCGGGCTTTATTTTTATAAGTTCTTATTATAACTTTAGGGAAAAGCTTGTTGTAAAACAAAAGATTGATGAGTTTGACCATATGAAAATACAATCTTCTACACTGCAAAAAACATAAGTGACATCAAAAGCAAATAAAAAACTGGGAAAAATATTTACAGTTTGTTTAAAAAACAAAGGAATAATCTCTCTAGATTTTAGAACGCTCTTAGAAATTGAGATAAAAAGACTAACAACCCAATAAAAAAATTGGGTAAATGTCACTAGTAGATGATTCAGAGATATAAATACAAATGACATTTAAATAGATTTAAACAACCTCATTCTTAATAAGAGAAATCAAATTCAAACCACACTGGAAAATCATTTCTCCTATGTGGATTGGCAGAATACCAAAGCTTGACCTTAAATTTGTTGGTGAGGCTTTGGAGGACCAGACATCTCAAACACTGCAGGTATGAGCTCTTCTGAAAATATATTCACTCTCCGACTAAACAGTCCAATTCTGAGGCTCTATTCCACAGAGGACTAGTTAAATTAATAATGGCACAGCCACACAATGTAGCTGTGAAAAAGAACCAGGAAGACTTATGCATTGACATGGAATGATATCCAGGATATATTAAGTGGGAGAAAACAAAACAAGATGAAGAACAGTGTATATAGTATGCTTCCTTTTGTATATAAAACATTTATTTGCATTTGTTTGGTGTGCACAAAGAAAGACTGGAAGCATGAACAAGAAACCAATCAAAATGGTTAAGCTATATGGGGCTAGGGGCACAGAAATAGGAGGGAGGCTCCTGTGATCAAAACAATAAAATCAAATTGGAATAAAAGGATACGTCTCCGAACCTCTCCGAACAGCAGAGCCTGCTGGATACTGAGCATGCAGCTTGAGATCCCAGTCACTGTAGCATTTGTGCACAGTGACAGCATCAGGCTGGTGGGGTGGCTGGGGAGTGGGAGGGGTGAAGCGATCTGGAAAATATCTAGCTCCACCGACACAGGCTGAAAGGGGACGGGACATACTTGCTCAAGATCACTAAGTAAGTTATGGCCCAAGAAGACAATTGCTTACTTCAAGTGGGTATTTCAGTCCTGCACATCTCAAAGATTTCACGGGCATCACGGTGCAATGAACAATGTTGACATAGCTTTGGTTCTTCCCTAAAAATATTGATCCCGTAGCCTTGCCTTGGCATCTGAATCAAACTCAGGAAGGTACCTAGAGGTTTCCAGGGGAGGGTACACACCAAGATGAAAAGGGTCAGAGTGACATACCGTGTGTCCCCGAAAATAAGACCTAGCCTGACAATCAGCTCTAATGTGTCTTTTGGAGTAAAAATTAATATAAGACCCAGTCTTATTATATTATTATATAAGACCCAGTCTTATAGTAAAATAAGACTGGGTCTTATATAATAATATAATGCAATATAATATAATATAATAATATAACACAATACCGGGTCTTATATTAACTTTTGCTCCAAAAGATGCATTAGAGCTGATTGTCTGGCTAGGTCTTATTTTCAGGGAAACACAGTATCATTGCAAAGGATGGGCTAAACAAATCAAGGTAAAAGGGGAGGGAGGTTTTACAAAAGTACCAAAGTGCAAAAGATGACGGTGGAAGAAAACACTCTTCATGATGTTTCTGGGGGTTCATAAACAGATAAGCAAGCTGACTGGGGGGGACCCTTCTCTGCCTGCCCAAGATCAAGAGCTAGCTTGGCCAATATCATGGAAAGGATGCTGTCTCCTTAAAGAGTGGGCTGATTTAGTCATTTACGATAAAATTCCTGGCCTAATTAAAAAATGGAACTTTCTCCGAACTGACCTGCCCCACTGTATTTCTGGTTCCCATGTAATTGAATCTGAACATAATGTTGCTGAGTGATAGCCTGGGATATTTCTACTTACAGTGAAAATAAGTAATAAGGAAAGAGAACGCTGCTAGGCTTATTTCAGGGAAGTTTAAATCAGTTCTTTTTCAGTTCAACTGAATTTTAACGACAGATAAAGATAATATGGTATTTCCTTTAATGAAATTGTATAACCCTGGCTAGTTTATGAGGACAGTTTACCTTTCTGAGGCTTTAGCTTTACTTTATTTCGGCCCACAGTTTGCAGCGTCTCCATGCTCCACTCTCTGATATTCTCAACCATGAATTCTGGGCACCTTTACTTTTTCTCACCCATTTAACATAATACTACTCATATTTACTTAGCACTCTGCAGGTTGGAAGCCTTGTCACATCTACTGTCATATCTGAACTACACCATGAGAGGAGGCAAGGTGGGCATAATGTGGCAGCTGGAACCAAGGCTCGGAAGATTTAACGTTATTCATCCAGGATTACAAGGTCTGTTCGCTGAGTCAGGGCTAGAACCCAAGTGTCTTAACTCCCAATTATAGGCATGCCCAACACATCCAGCCAAATGGCCATGGCTTTTGGTCTCTAGGTTCCAAGAGGTACACAGAGAGCAGCCAGTTATGTGATTCACTGTATAATGCTTGACATTTTTCTTGGCAAAACTCCTCGTTGCTGCTTAGGAAGAAACACTGTTTCTTGTTCTGAGCACATCTGATTGGTTGTAGAGCATGTATCTGTTTGTAGGTTCTGGGCTGGTTGAGGAGGGGCAGTTGGAATGGGAGAATGTTAGAAATGGTCTCTGTCTTTACCCTCGAGGTCTGAGAACAAAGCACTCGAAATAATTAGAACATATTGGGCTCCTTTACCCCCCTACCTCAAAGGTTGGCACACTGCAATCTCTGTAATTATTTCTGGAACGATTTTTCCTGAATCCTGAGCCCTTTATTTTCCCCACTTAGTATCTTTCTTCCACAGAGACCTACTATTGAACCAGGATTTTTATCCCTGAGGTTGATGTTAACCCTCCTAGTGTTACCCATTCAGTGGGAAGAATTCCAGCCAGGGTCTTTCCAAACGTCACTCTCTAAACTCCAAGGTCTCCAAGGAAACCCAAATACCTGTTGACTATGTTTTTTTCTTCATTTAAAAAATCTAATTGCAATTTGCCTACTTCACTAGAGCAACGTGAGGATTCTTGGATTACTTTCAAATCGGTAAAGGATTTCTGCCTGTTCTCTACGAGAGACAGAAGTGAAATACTATCGTGTTTCCCCGAAAATAAGACCTACCAGAAAATAAGCCCTAGCATGATTTCTCAGGATGACATCCCCTGAACATAAGCCCTACTGCGTCTTTTGGAGCAAATTAATATAAGACCCGGTCTTATTTTCGGGGAAACACGGTAGTAAGAGACAATGTGTAGCAGCTTTACATAATCCATGCTCTGTGTTACTCCTTCAGATAGTCGGCACCTCCCTTAGTCTGACAAAGGCACCTGGAACAGGGTCACCAGCCAAATGGGAAAGGCCCAGGCAGCAGTGTGAACTCCCGTTCAAAGCTCCTTGGAGGATGGAGTGCATCTTATTAACCACCCAATTAGGTGGCTGGGCCGGGCCTAGGGTGCCTGCTGGGCAGGCAGAGAGATTTGGCTGCTGTCACAGTTTGTCACAGATATGTGACAGTTTGTCACTCCCAAAGAACATTTCTGATGCCTCAAGGTGACTCTTCTCTTGGCTTCTTGGTGACACTGCTGACACTTTGAGCAGGACGATGCTTTGTTATTGGGGGCTGCCTTGTGCCTTATAGGATGTTTAGCAGCATCTCTGGGCTTTCTACACGAGTAGCAGTTCCCCCCAAATCTAAGTTGTGCCCTGGGGGGCACAGTCATCCCGTTTGAGAGCCACTGGGCAGGATGCTTCACTGTGAGCATTCGAGGTGTTACTTGGACTATAGACGACCTCTATAAAAAAGGGTCCCTCCAACAGGTTCGTGGGGCTGCCTGGAGGCCTGCCATGTCACACTTGGTTCTGCTGCCCCTGCATGAGGGATGCACACATGTTCACAAACGAAACGTCATCTAATTCGTTGCTCATTTATTTCGTTTTAGATCTCTTGCCTCGCCTTTGCTCAGCCCTGGCAGCCACAGATTGCTTATTTGCACAGCATTAGGCGTCATTGACTCCCCCTCCATATTCCATAACAACCAGAGACTTGTTTTTCACTTCAAAATGCTATTTTACAAGCTCCCATTTAAATGTTTTGGGTTCCAACACATTTGAACTTGACTTGGGTAGCCTTGGAGGTGCTGAGATAATGGGGGGAGAGAACGTCCATAAACAGGAACAAACTCCTGGGGGTCTCTCTTTCCTCCAAAGTGTCTCACCAGGGTCCTCAGACTTGGCCTCCCTCTCTCTGCCTCCCACAGTCCAATTTAATTGAGCGACGGCCTTGCCACGGCACACTGCTCTTTCGACAGGAGGGTAAACTCATACTGTCTGTCATGACATTTGCTTTCTTGAAGGCCTCACAATATGCAGCTGAAATAATTAAATGCAGGTCACATCACAGCCTCCCTTTTCAAGCCTGTCTGAGGGCACAGTGGGTTCTTTCTGATGGTTAGCTTTTGACCACATGATTTCAGAAGCTAGTAAGGTTTGTTTGTTTTATTTTATAATTATGCATGGCACTTCACCCCACTGAAACCCCCAAACCTCAGCATAGCGCAGATCCAATCTGAACAGCTGAAAGGGCTGTGGGTTTTCTGATGGTCGGTAAATTGGTGATGGAGAGAAATGTGAGATCCCGGTTCTGGGAAGGGTCTCAGATCAGCCAGCTTGTCACGGTCAGTACTTTCCATTTGTCATCCAGGAAAGTTTAATGCTAAAAGACGAGTCCCTTGTGCTTTATTGCACGTGTCCATTCACCTCAAGTTGTGATGGGCTTGTCAAAAATAAAGCTAATCCTTAAAATGACCTAATAAGAGAGGAGTTCCAGGAAGGACTAAAGATAACTCTTACCTGTAGTGTCCATTTTAAACAATACGTTTCTCTGGGGGAACCAGACGGGATTATAATCAATTTGGAGTTAGTTTAACCCAATGCTGTTTTTGCGTATTATAGAGATTGGTCATCTTTAAGTCATGAGCCAGATGAATGCTTTAAAATAGGTGCAACTTTCTGTGAATTCTCTATAATATAGCAAAATCTGATTGCTCTATTAATAGCCAAGGTCCTTGGCCTTGAGAAGGCAAGCAGTGTTTTTAAAATTCATCACCTCTGCATAATTTGTTGTGAATCTCTAAATGTTCAAGCTGAGGAATTAATCAGGATCTGGAGCCGTTATCCTTCAGCGTCCCTTTTAATATTGTTCCACAGTCATCCTTTCCTTGTGTTTTTCTAATTAGTGCAAAACCAATTGTTTTTAACTCAACTGCCCAGCTCTTTGTAATTTGTTGAATGTAATCACATTCAAATAAAGAAAATGTACTTGTTATTCAGGAAATTGGGGCTTGATTACATGAGCATCGTCAGGTGGCTGGTTGCAAAGCTTTGCATATTTGACACGATTGTTGCATTTTAAGTGTATGGGGCTTGACCAGGGCGGGGCTGCTCTCGAAAGGCAGCTCTGATCTGTGGGTTTTAATTTGCAGAAATAAATTTATGAACACTAAAAAGAATTAGGAATTCTGGTTCCTTACTCCGAAGAGCCAACAGTTGGGCCTTAGGCAGTAAATGCAACTGTTTAGGGTCCTAGACTATCTCCTCTTTCAAGATGGTGCTTCAAGTCTGTGTGTCTGATTAGAAGCATCTACGAACAGGGCTACATCACTAACCTGCACCCAAACCCCACTGTCCTCTACTGGCCTGGACACAGAGTAAGAGATGAATAAACCAACATGAACTAGTTTAGAGATCAACTCTCCTCTTTGTTTTTATTCTTTTTGACAATCTTTTTTATCAACTAACCAGTTCAACTTGGACATTTTCAAAGATCAAATACCAGAAGAGCAAAGGTTCTGAACCTTTGTCTCTTTTAGAGTTCGTGGGTATGATGCATTTTCATCAATAAGAGTGACTCTGTGACAATAATTCCCAAATTGGGGCAGAAATTATGAAAATCAAGCCAGGGAGCATGGGGCCATTTACAAGAAACAAAACAGGATTCTGATACGCCTCCAACATGAAGAATCGTCATTGAAGAGTAAGCTGAAATTCTAGTATGTCCCTGTGAAGAATTAGAAAAATGGACTCACTGCTTTCTCTAGCATAGCTTTCAGAGGAGAAATGTGCTTATTCAGTTTCTCTCTGTAGGTAGCTGCACTGGGTCTCCCTTTCTGTGGACAAATAAAGGCCCAAACGGATGATGAATGTGGACACAAGTTGCTAACCAAGGCCTTTCCCAGTCCTATGAGTTAGATGTATTTTTATTCAACATGTATGATTTGTTTAACATTTATTAAATAAACACCTCTGATGTGCTAGGTCCTGTGCTAAGTGCAGAATATGAATGAGACACAATCTTGGCACTAATGAGAGAGGTGAACATGCAAAGAAATAAGTATAATCTCAAGTGGCAAGTGTGGGGACAGAGCCCCAGAAAGTAGTTTACAGGCTCTCGGCTCCACGTGGAAGGGTGCTGGCTCGGGTGGTGAATGGCTGTCGGCTGTGGCTGATTGGCCGTCGGCTGTGGCCAGTTGGCCGATTGGCTGCTGGTATAACTGCTGCGGCTACAAAGGATTGCCGAGGATTGCCGAGGAGCCGAGCAGAGCTGAGCAGAGCCGAGGAGAGCGGAAGAGGAGAGCCGAGGAGAGCAGAAGAGGAGAGCCGAGGAGAGCGGAAGAGGAGAGCCGAGAGAGAGGAACAGAGTTGAGAGAGTGGAGGAGAGTCGTAGGTCGGTCGGTTGGCGGAAAAGCGGACAGCAGGTCGGCGTCCGGTGGGCCCAGCCTCCAGTGAGACCATAGTGGTATGACTCCCCTACCTATGGCTCCGTGGGTGTTCCTTTTCGGCCTCACCATATCCTGCGTTCTTGTGTGGGGAGCGGGAGCAGAGACCCCGCAGGCTGCCCCGCCTGAAAGATGGCGCAGCGAGAAGGCCTCCGCGCACAACAAATGGCGCAGCGAGCAGGGTCTCCCGCCCGACAGCAAGTGAGAGAAATAAATGTTGTGTATACAGGAGAACAGACAAGAAAGAGTAACTTAGGCATGGCTGATGAAGGAGCATCTGGGAGAACTTCCTGGAGGAGGTAAAGTCTGAAATGAAACTTAAAGACTAAGCAGTAGTTACATGAAGGTTAGAGAAGAAGGGTCTTGGTCTGAAAGCCATTCCCGGAAGTGAGACCACAAAAATAAAGGCACGGGAGCTCCTAACAGCATTGTGTGTTCAGAACAGAGTGAGCATTTTAATAGTTTAAGACAGGAAATGGAAAAAGATGAAGTCAGAAAGGCAAGACAAGGTGGGCTTTGTAAAGCTTGAAAGAGGAGGAGATTAGATTTTGTCTGTGGGTAATGGCGAGTCCTTAAAGAGGCTTAAGCAAAGGAACATGATGGGATTTGGAACATGATGGGATGGGACTGGCAGTGGGTTTACTAGAGGAAGGGGAAAAAGAGGCAGTGGGGCTGTGTAGACCAGATGAAGGCACTGTGGTGGAAGAGTTAGAGAGGGACAGATTTGAGAAGTCCCTGGGACAGAAGCCAGCAGGACGTGGGGACACCCAGAAGGTGAAGGAACAGTCAAGGAAAACTCCTAGCTTCATCATTTGTACAGTTATCCCTCAGTATCCACTGGCGATTTGTTTTAGGACCCCACACAGATACCTAAATCCACAAATGCTTCCATCCCTTATATAAAAATTGCACAGAACAATGCATAGAGTTGGCCTTCACATCCATGGATTCCCAACCACGCATCGAAAATGGTGTTTTCGATCTATGTTTGGTTGAATCCGTGGATGCGAAACCCATGAATACAAAGAGCTGGAGGGCTGATTATTCCTAAAAGCATGGCAAGACCATCAATTAAGACAGAGCCTGAGAGACAAAGATTTCTAGGGAGAAAAAGAGAGGTTTCAATGTGGATTTTTGCACTCAAGGTACCTGGCCGGGTCGGTGATGGTGGTGGGCAGCCTGGCGGAGGAATCAAGCTTGGGGGAGAAGCCCTGGCGAGAGGTTATGTTACTTTTTACCAACGAGGTCCAGCAGGGTCAGCTGGGGGTGACACGCCTCCCCTTCCCTCCAGCTAGAGATTTGAGCTTCATTGCTGCAATTCTACTGGGTCTGCCCTCGTTCTACATTCTGGCCCTGGTTCTCTCTCTCTCTCTCTCTCTCTCTCTCTCTCTCTCTCTCTCTTTCTTTCACTCTCCCTTTCTTCCCACCACCTTTCCACTTCTGTTCCTTGCTCATGTCTTCTCTGAGGCCCTGTCTGCAGGAAAGGGGCGGAAATATTTGTTATGCCCAGCTTAGCAAATTAGAGTGGGTAGCTCTGTGGAAACAAAGCCACAGAATTATTTCTGTCCCCTACCTCACCTGCTGGGCCACTGACCCAGCTCCTAAATCCTGCTCCCGCTGCTGACTCTGTGCTAACAACCTGGATGTTTAATACATATTTCAAAGTCAAGCTACAGAAACCAACCTTGAAATAAAAGATGTATATCTACGTTAGTGTTTTATGAGCCCGGAGGCAGGGTTTTGGAAAGCAGGTTTCTTTTGCCACGTTTGCTGTGATTCAGAGAAGCAAGTGGGCATGAGAAAGCAGGGAACGTGGGGTCACAGCGCACTCTGTTTTAAAGGGAGGGCCCTGCAGGCACGCTGTGAGGCAGGATGAGTGGCTAATGACTGAGCAGCCAATGGGAGGGGGTGGCGGGGAAGGCACAGGGTGAGAAGGTGAGGTCCCTGAGCATGCATCTCCTAGAAGCCACGGAGGACAGATTGCCACTGTCAAGCACCCACCTCTATCTGAGGGAAATTTCAGGGAACCAGAGGGAGAACACATGTTTGAGAAAGGACAACTATCTTGGAGAGCATCCAATAAGTCTTCAAGATCTATGGGCAATTCCACTGCGTAGGTTGGGACCTCTATTATAAAACCTTGTTACTTAAAGAGGGAAGGGGGGTGCAATCTCATGTCCATAGGCACACGTGATGAGAGCAGGTGTGAAACTGATTTGAAGGGAAGAAAATCTCTGCTGCACACCCAAGGCATGCATTCCTTTTAGTGTTTTTCTCTTAATTATTTCTATTTTCTTTTCAGATCAACCTTGCCAACATCCAAAACAGTAATGTGCTACATCCACCCTACATGCCTCTTCCTAGGATCTGTTGGAAGCTGGCAGGAACCCACAGTCACACCAGCTGTCTGCATACACCCTTCCTGGCAGCACCGTCATCAGCCAGTGCTGAGCTGCACTTGGCTCATTCGGGGTGCGTTGTGTGCACATGACACAGCTCTGGTAACAAGTCCACATTCAAAGGCAGAGGAAAGGAGCTGCTTATTGGTTGTGCGGTTTCTAGGGTTACTGTGCCCAGACCTCAAGAAGCACTTTTCATCCAGACGCTAAAGCAATAGAATGAAAGAAGCCCACTCCTTTCAAATAGGGATTGGCTCCGGTTGGAGGGAATATGATGAGCAAAGTGAGTCGAGAATAAAATAATTCATGCTGAGGCTCACTTCGTTTTGCAGAAGGATAGGGAAACGAAAAGAAAAAGGAGCCAGCTGAGCAAGTTCACTGCTCCCCAGGATCCACAGCCATCACGTAAAGTTTAGTCCTTATGGTTTTGCACAACTCATCTAAATAATGTTAAAACTTGAACCCTATAGTAAGTTCTCTCATGCTCAGATACTCCCTCATTCAGAGTCAGACAGTTTGTCTTAATCTTGTTTCCTTTTTCAAGACGTTTTCAAATTGCCCTTAGACCATCCCTCCTCCCCTCTCACTCCTTTCCATCTACTCCCCACTGGAGCCCCACCGCCAGAGGAAAAGTCAGGACCACTGAATATAAGGACCGTGTCCCTCGTTTTAGTAACAACCACATTTGGAATCATGAATCCCCTCCCGACATCATTTCCACTTGGCTTCTGAGACACAACACTCCCTGGTCTCCTCTCTGATTGCTTGCTCCTGCTCCGTCTCCTTTGCTGGTTCTTCTTTTTCTCCTGACCACTACATTTGGGGGGACCATACGGATATGTGCCCTCTGTCAGCACTCCTTCCCCTCTTGCTCCCATCTGGAACCAGGGCCTTAAACACCATCTACTCCCTGAGCCTCAAATTTACATCTCGACCAGACCTGATCTGCTGAAGTCCAGACCCACACAGCCCACGGTCTACTCGACACCTCCACTTGCTTAATGAACATTTCAAATGTAGCGGGTCCAAAATTAACGCCCAATCTGCCTCCGCAAGCTCCAACTTCAGCCGTCTGCATCCCAGACAGCGGATGCCGTCCCTTCCAGGACCCAAACTTTGGAGTTATCCTTGACTCTGCCTTTTCTCTCACTTTTGTACTGATTAGGAATCAGTCCATTCTCACCCTCCGTGTTGTAGAAGCCACGTGTGGCTATTCACACTTAAATGTGAGTTCATAAAAATTAAAAAAAATAAAATAAATAGAGAAAAAAGGGATGGCTCAAGTGAGAACTCTTAGGACAATTACAGCACAAATTATATTGAAAAATTCACTTCCTTACTCACACGAGCTGCATTTCAAGTGCTCACGGGCCACATGGTGCTGGACAGTGTGGTAAGAACATTGTCACCTCCAAGGAGGTTCCCTTAGTCAGTGCTGCTCACTCCCTTACTGCCACTGCCCGGGGCCCAGCCACTCCCATCCCTTGCCTGGATGATGTAATAGCCTCTTCGTTGATCATGCTTCTTCAGGTTTCACAACACAGCAGCCAGAGTGTTCCTCTGAAAACATCTCTGCTCCAAGTTGCCCAAAGGCTCTCCTGGATGTCTCCCAGAGAAGAAGCAAAGTCCTCAGAAGGGCGGCGAGCAAGGCCTTCCCAGCTCTGGCCCCTCGCCTGTCTGACTGCATCTCCCAGGCTTCCAGCTCACTCTCTCTGCCTCAGCCACGCTGGCTCCCCGCTGCTCCTTCTCACGGCTTCTGTACTGGCTGTTTCCTCTGCCGAAAGTGCTCTTCCCCCAGATATCTGCCTGGCGCACTCCCTCTCCTCCTCCAGCTCTCTACTCAAACATTACCTTCTTAGAGAGGCTGTTTGGAATGCTCTATTTAAGTTTTAACCTCTCCCCCTCCCACCACCACTCCCAGCACTGCTACTCTCCCAGACTGTATCCTGCTGTACTTTTCTTTTCCATAGCATTCATCTCCTTTCAACCAACTAGATACATTTACTAGTTTAGTACATAGATTGTTTTCTGTATGGCAGGGATCTTTGCGCATTTACTCACTGTTGGAAAGCTGGCCTAGAGGAGGCTTTCAATCAATATTTGTTCAATAAATGAATGGTGTTTTAGAGCTGGAAGGGGCCCTGGAAATCATTCTTGGATGGAACAGTTGAGGGTCAGGGAGGTGAGGTTATTCGCTGTGGACCCACGATAGGTTCAAGGTAAGCTTGGAGCTGGGCTAGGTGGACTAGGAGCTGACCTGGCCCGAAGGATCTTCACTGGGCAAGTCCCATGATGATGAACACCCGTCCCCCTTTATCTGTCACAACCAGAGGGACTGATAAACCACAGAGAACTCACAGGGACAACAACCTAAACAAAATGCCAGGGGTATTTTCCACTTCTCGGTAAGCCTTGGCAGGATTCAACCACTGGCCCTACTTCTTGATGACAGAAAGCAAGGAGCAGAGTGGAGACTCTGGTTAAAGGCCATTCGTACGAGCCATTCTCACCCCCACGTGTCACAGATGCCAAGACTCTTGGAATACTGGAAACACACATGGTGGCTAGGTTATGTTTTTCCCTAGAGCAACATATCAGTCTTGTTTTAAAAAAGAAAGTCATGGTTTCATTATATAATTGCTAAATTAGCATTTGAGAAAAAAATAGATGGATTAGTACGAAAAGAATGATTCTCCGTTGCATCATTAAAATACTTCTGACAATCCAGAATTGATTAGAAGAGAGGCAGACCTCAGATCACATTTTGTGTTAGGGGTGTATCGGTCCTCTTGTGTCTGTAAGGAAATGCCATCTGAATATACATGTTTTTAAATGCTTCCGGATGATGGTTTTTCTACTCTACTGCCAATTCTGATTCAAACAGATACAGCGTGAGGGAGTTCCAGCCTCATAAACAGACCTGTCCATAACGGCATGGCTGATAGGTCCAGGGCTACACAGCATGATATGAGCAGAGACCCTGGAAATTCTACCCAGGGCTCACTGGATGATTTAACTTGCCAGAGTGTGTAATTAAGACCAAACGTATCTTTATCATTATTGCTTCATTACTGAGATAACTCAGTTGGAGGCTTTTTGGGAGATGCCAGATTTGGAAATGAAATCCTTACAGACGGCCCTGCTGTGTCATGAAGATTATACCAGAAAACAAATCAATGTGCACGGACAATCTTCTGTACGTGCCAGAAAATCAGATCTCAGGAGAGACATGGAGCTAAGGGGTGGGGTGGGGTGGGGGGCGAGGTGGAGGCAGAGCACAGCGAACGGTGTCACAGTGCTTCGGAGAGGGAGGAGCTCTGAATGTCCCGCGTGCTCGCGGGGCGTTACCTGGGGTGGCGCTCTTCATTGCTTTCGCTAACTTGCCCCTTCCAGCTCCAAAACCATTATTTCCATAGTCCGGGTCACTGTCACTATCGCTGCCACCGCTGACAGCGTACGAACACATTCTGGGTACCTTGTCCTAAACGAGTAACATGAGACTGTTAAGATTATTCACACAAATCAAGCTGGGGCAGAAAATCCTGTGAGGGTGTGAAGCAGTTCACATGTGGCTGCTGCTGTGCGCATGCCCACCACCCCACCCCCACGAGCAGCTCGGCTCGGCCCGTCTGTCTGCGGGGCTGGAGCAGTCTGCTCAATTACCAGAGCTGCAGACACAGGCCTGCGCTAATGAAGCCATTGACCACTCTCTGCCGCTGTCCCCGCCATAGGACAGATTCCACATTACCTGCTCTGCATTTCGTACACTTCTTTATAGGGTCTTATTTTTCTCTAGTGCCTATTAGAGTTGCTGTTCTAAGCCTAATGGCTTATTTATTTAACTGATCTCATCATTGGCTTTCAAGTACCAGAGGGTATGAAAAAAATCAACCTTGGGAACAAAAGAATAAATGTTTGCCTAATTTATAATTTTCTTCCAGCCCCTGAAAGGATAGGAGGCTTTAGGAAAGGACACAATTGCTAATCCTACATAATCCTCAAATCTATTGACAGTTCACAGGTCCCGGGACTCAGTCTCCCCTTTTGCTCTCACGTAGGCACAGCCTGACCCCCCAGGATGTCAGCGGCATGGTGATCATGCTGTGTTCAGGACTTGCTAATATTGTATGAACAGTTTTGCCCTCTGTGCACACAAGCAGAATACTGGACCTAGGTCTGCACCTCCTGTGTGTAGAATCAAGGGTGTCTGGATTCTACGTTTTTTATGTTTGTGGACTGCCCTGTCAGAGCCCATTTTTCCCCTCCATCCCAGGCAGTTCAGGCACAGATGTACGGGATAAGTCTATTTGGGAGACTGTCATTTGGTTGGAAATTATAAAAACACATTTTGGGATGGAAACTCTTTCATCTGGGGTTACTCATTTCCTTTACTCGTTCATGCATTTACTCATTCATCTACCCATTTAAACAGATGCTTAAGGAATATCTAGTTTGTGCCAAGCGGTGTGCTAGGTTCTGGAAGTACCGAGCTCAGTACAGGAGGTACCAGTAGTCTGGCAAGGATGATGTCCATGAAGGGTGACACGTGTACTGGCTGTGGTTCTGGGCAGCCCCATGTCTAGAGTTCCTGCAGGACCCCAGTAACACATTCTGGGTATGATGAGATGCATTTTTTCATCCCTCTACTCAACAAACACGAATGCAACCAAGCACTGTGCTGGATACTGGAAATATAAAGCTAACTCTTGCTTCAAATTGTCCCTTCCTGGCAGTCAGTGAAGCAGAGTTCTAAGTTCCAAGCCACAGTGGTGAGTCTTACAAGATGGCAGGACTCCCAATGGGCAGAGCTGGTGGAAGGTGATGAGGAAAGGGACCCCAGAAAGGTGTGTGTTTTGGGGGATGTGAATGTTGGGTGAGGAGTGCCCTGTCATCAGATGTAGAGGCGACAGCTTCCTCTTGGCCAACAGTGACGAATTCTCCCTTTCTTGGAATTGCCTGAACCTCTGCCACAGTCACCACCTGTTGTTTCTGAACTATTTCCCAATTCAACTGTGAGTGTCTTTTAGGGTTTTCTCCCCAGTGTCGGGATTGGGAGAGCCCACGCAGCAGAAGCAGAAAGGGTCATGGAAGAACTGGGATGCTCTGATAACCAGCTCCCATGTCCTTCCTCCCACCATTTCTCACTGCTGGGTACCACAAAAGGCCCTGAAGTGGGCCAGACACAGGACAAGTTGAGAAACAGTGAACAGGTTGCACATGGTCCAAGTAGTTCGCTGGAACTGGTAAACGGGAGGGGGCATAGGAGGGAATACCACACAGCCTGAGGGATGATCAAGCAGTCCCTGACCCTTGAGCTCCTCCCTACGTCTAGTCGCACATCAGGAGGCCCGTGTGTGCCATCTCAGGGTACATGAAGAACCCACAGCACAAATGATAGGGGTTGAAGAAATGCAGGTCTCACTGTTCCTGGCAGGTCGTTTGACCACTCCAGGCCTCAGTTCATTCACCCCTAAAAGGAGTCTAATTATACCTGAATTGTCTGTCTCCTAGGAATAAGGTAAAGGTGAACGTAACTGAGGAGATAATGAAAAAAATATCATCAAATTATTCTTAATGATGCTGTTACAGCTTGGGAGAGACAATGCCTTTCTTAATGTCTAATCAGGGCAGAGCATCCATACGTCAAGAATCTGGGTGCAGATCCATGGAAGCAGTGATTTCTACCCAAGAACCCACGCTATTACTTAATAATTCAGGGGGAAAAACGGTGAGCCTTGGGTCTGGGTTTTTAGTTACTGAACCAACAGCAAATTTGACTTACATTGATCGCAAAAGTGCTTAAGAAGTTCACTTTTCACAATCAGGATCAACAGGTGAAGGGCACCCTTCCATCGGTCTCCCCCTTACCTGGGTCTCCCCGGTGGGGTCTTCACCCCTCCAGTCTGGAAGCAGCTCCCCCGCCATTGTATTTTCAGCATATTCAAATGATGAGCAAATCTGAGGCCTTGGCTCTGCTTCATCCCGCTTTTGGAAATTAATTTTTCCTAAATGAGGAAATGTATATAAAATCACAATCAGTTTTCTTCAACTCTCTACAAGTTTAGGGAGGTGGACGGGAGAGATATTCAGAAATAATAATAATAATAATAATAATAATAATAATAATAATAGTCCAAATATGGTGTGATAGCGGCATTTCTCAACATTCTGTCCCCTGCAAGTCTGTCCTAATGGATATGACTGCATAATTATGGATATCTACAGAGGAGACCAGAAGACAAACTGTCCTTGGACCACTTTTCCACAAAATGTTGGTAGGCTTTCATGTTAGTAAAGGTTCAGTGGGCAAACCATTTGGGAAACACTGATTATTTCTCAAATAATCTTGGTCATCAAATAACAAACAGCCTTCACTGTGGTAATGTAGATTGCATAATCTGCAAAGGGAGGATTTACATTTGCAGCTTTTCCCGAACATATGTGAGCAGGGAACGCTTACTTTCCTAGAATACCTGTAAAGGTCATTTTGAATAATGTGGTTTGGGAAACTTTGCTCAGAAGCCCTTAAAGATCCTACAGGGCAGCACATCTCAAGTTTTGCTTTGCATGTGCATCAGCTGAGCTTTGGTTAAATTGCAGATTCTGATTTAGTTGGTTTGAGGTGAGGTCTGAGATTCTGCGTTTCTGACAAGTTCCCGGATGATGTCAGTTGTGCTGGCCTAGGGATCACATTTTGAGTAGTGAGGATGTAATTAGCAGAGAACGATTAAATGAAGTTCCTCCATTACCCATAATAGTAGATTAACCTGCAAAGTGTATTCCTTCTCATGCCAGAAAGCAGAATTGCTGTTATTACCCCACACCCTCAATGACTATCAACAGGGCCTGCTGTGATAGCTTCTCAACAGCATTTTTCCTTGTGAACAGAAGCGAAGTAATTGTATTTTCATCAACACTCTGAGATTTTACACTGACTTCCATTTTTTATATGGAGACAAGAGAAAAACTAATTTAAATGCATTCATTAAATAGGAAATGACTGCTCTAAACCACTTCCCTTTTGTTTCAGCTAATTCTCCATTCCTTAATTTTTAAAATGAGTAACCAATGGTCACACAGAAAACAGAAGCCTTGGAAAGCTGACCCTGCCTCTGGAGCACGGTGACAATTTCATTTGGTGGACAGGAAGCGCCAGGAGGGGTGACAGAAAAGTATCCTGCAGCGTGTCGACTCACTCTCTAACATACACTACTTTTTTACAACTCTTCATGACAATTTAATTAAGACACAAACCTTAGAAAACCGGTGCAGTGAATATTAGCAGCACGATCAGAACAATCTCCTTCCTCTATCCCTTTCTTATGAAGCAATTCAAGGCTTGTGGGTTCTATTCAATTTGTTATAATGACAGTGTTTAATCATGGCATCTACTCGGCAGCCTGCCGCTGAATTGAGGTCACACATGGGACTATTCAGGCATAGAGCACATAATCTATAACTAAGATTTCACCCCTGGATCTCTGGAGGCTGTGTCATTAATTAACAATGCATTTATTTAAAAAATAATATGCATTCAGTTTTTTAAAACATTGCGTTTGCTTGACAAGAACAGAAGTGTGCGATGACACACTCATGGCAGTTAGTTATTACTGTATGAAGGAAGAATTTAGCCATGGGAATAGCCCAATCACATTTATTCAAAGATGTTTAAAAATCTTCTAATTTCTCCAAAGCCTATAGTATAATCTCTACTGTGGCACCTTTCTCATCATCAAATCATAAATGAAAGTCTTTAGAGCTCTATTTTATATGCTTATCTATGTCATAAATGCAACATAAGCCATACAAGTTAAAATTTATGTAGTGCCATCCTGAGCTGCAATAAATACTTTTAATCTTGAAGGAACAGTAAAAAAAAACAAACTTTGACCCTTAGCTTGGGCCTATCTTTAACCATGAAAGCTTGTTTCAATTGACTGCAACCAAAGATGGTATTGCTCAGAGGGAAGGCTCACTCCATTTTATTGCAGTTAATACACAATCTACTGCTGATCTATCAAACTAAATTTTTTGAAGAGGATAGGGTTATGTCAGAAGACATACATTTCTGGTTAGAGGGCAAACAACATTTCAGTTAAATTATGTCTTGAGCCTAAATTGGTCTATACTCAGAGTTAACTTTTGAAAGATAAAAACCCATGCATGTGTTGTATGTTTTTTTCTTAATCAATTTATATATCCATATACTTGTGCTTACATGCTTGTTTCCTTTATATGTGTGTGTACTCCTTAACATAATACTAAGAATAGACAATGTTTACTGCTTGTCTTTTCACTTTTTGGTTGAGGACATACAAGGATTTTCATGCATTCACATTTCCATTGGGAAGAGGTCACTCACTGACTTCCTGGTAGAAACCTTTTCTGCTGCCTGTTTTTCATTTTGTCAGCAAGTGCATTACTTTGGCGGGAAAACAATCTAATTTGGAAGGTAATACGCATTTTACCTGAGCAGGCTGGTTTGGGGAGGCGACTTTGAAGAGGTCGCATCCCCCTGGCAGTCATGATGGGGTCTGATGTGGAATGAACAATGGCGGTGTCTGCAGAGCCTTGGCTGTCAGCAGAGGAAGGCACTTCTCGTTCAAGGGTCTGGGCTTTCATGGAAGGAGCTGTACAAAGGGCTGGCTGGAGAGACAGGATGGGCTCAGTGTCCTCTGGGGAGTCTGGTTGGCATATGTACCGTCCTGCTGAGCGATTTCCTGAGTCTGGGAGTGGGAAGGTTCCAATCCCACTGTCCAGTGTCCTCATCTGGCAGTTCGATTCTAGATAAAGTAACATAGTGAGGATTAGTGATGGCTCACATAGAAGGATAAAAGGATCATGAGCATCTGGATCTGAGCTGGAGGAGAGGAGACATCTAGGGGGAAGAAATATCATTAATGGCGCAGCAAATTTCCAGTGAGTGGCATGAAGTAGACATTTAATTGAACAAGCAAATATTCCCTTCATGGAATACAAGGCAAGAAGGCCAGCAGTTACTGGCAGCAAGAGTCACATGTACAATGTACCCTGGATGGTTCTCTAGAATTATAATAGAAAAAGAACACTCATTAGAGACCAAAACTTATTTTTGATCACCCTTATTTCAATTGGGAATCATATGACTTCAATCAATTAAGTGAAAATTTTTACCTGAAATAAAAGTAATGAGCACACATAACAAATTGAAATAATGTCTTAACAAAGGTAATTGTGTATCCCTTGCACAATTTATCATTCGTTCTGCTGTTAACTAAGGCTGTGGCCTCTCAGATTGACTGTGAGGACAAGTAATTCTATAAGGGTCATCCCAAAAGTTACGTTGTTGGTGGTAACGTCATTTACCACGTGGGTTTCATTTGACTGAGTTGCCATTTGACGTCTTACTGAGAAGACTATAGGGCCATTTTCTGTCTTTCACTCTCACGTCATGCAGCCACAAAGCTCATCAGTACCTTTTGGATTTCTTGTTTTTCCCAGGGATCCCACTATTCCCTAAAACAAATTAGGATGATTTTACCTTGTGTGTGACATAGTCTGCTAATTAAATCCTCATCTTCAAAAAATTTGATGTACAGATAAACATACAACATCTGAAAAAAATATTACATATTTAATTTCTGAAATGGTGGTGTGGTTTATCCAAGCCAATGGGACAGCTTCCAACATCTGGTTGTCACCCCAAAACATCTCCTATTTATATAACAATCTTAGACTGGAACATCCTCAGTAAAGTTTATACCAGCATCTTATAAGTTTAGGACTGGGTAAGAGGTGCCACTCAGCATCATATGGGGAATATAATAGAATGTGAGTAACCTTTGTAACAATTGGCTCAGCAGCTAGCACTTCGGTGGTGCCTTATGGAACAGTGGCTGGAGTGTGGTATCTGCCAATAACTAATTGTGTAAACCCCTGCACAAGATCCTTAATCTCTTGAGGTCCCAGGTTCCTTATAGGGTTGCTGTGAGGATAAATATATGTTCACCATCAAAGCTCTAAAATGTAGAATGATACTTAGCATAGCTGGAAGAATGAAATAATGAATGGTGACTCATACAAAATGCTTAGTATATCTGTATGAGTATTAGGTATCAGTAGATACATGGTAGGGAAATAGCTTATCCTTAAGTGTGTTTCTTATACAATCGCATTTGATGCTCAGCAATTATCTGAACTTCAGAATTTGCCCACCCACCCCCTTCTTCCTGAAAACCTGTTTGTTCTGAGTAGTAGAATTCTGGGAATCTCCTAATACTAAGATAACAGTTAAGGGAATGAGTACAGATTTGGCTTTTATAGGAGCTAGTAGGTTTGCTGCTTGGTTTTGGAAGCACTAGGAAAATGAGGTCCCCCAAAGAGAGGCTTCAGTCTCCAAAGTGATATCTAGTAGGAAGATGCAGGTAGCCTGTCTCTGGTACGGTGCCATCTAGCCATCTCATATGCTCGGATACCAGAGTCTGGTCATGGAATACAGGAGCCCTGGACCATAGGGCTGTGGTCCGAGATCGTTCCAGCATCACAAGGGCTAAGTTTTAGCCCCATTCATTTCAGGGTCTTCACCTAGTCAGCTTTATTCTCTACCAGCTTTACAGGTTATTTGTTATTTTCTCTATTCCTTTCCTCCTCAATTAAGGAGACTTAATTGTAACAGAATGGCCTTTTGGAAGGCTGTTTACATGGGGAGGTGTTGCCAGGAGAGATCAGAAAGAAAGATCTTGCTATTCAGAATCCAGTGCCCTTTCTTCATTTTACACAACACCCAAGATTTAGCATGTCCACATGTTGTCCTTGGGGAAACTCTAAATGTCTGAACTATTTCAGTCTCACACAGAAGAGGACCTTCATCAGAACCGACCCAGTCTTTGAGGATGGGAATCAAAGATTCATGTCTATAACAGCTGAGGTGTGTTAGTCCCTACTTGCCCAGGATGCCTGCCATAATAATTTCCTCCCAGCATCCTCAGGACTGCCTCCTAAACCAAAGAGTGCTCAGCATGGAAGGATGTTGTGGCTCTCTTCTTTTTGTGAAGATAGATCAAGTTTGGCTGCTACTAGGAGGTCACTGCTTTCTTTGTATCTTGTTTACAACCCTAAAGATAAGAGCTATTATCACTATTTACAAATGAGGATTCACTGCTCAAAAAGGTTAAGTAACTTGCCCAAGGCCATATGCTATAGGAGGTATGATCAAAAAACACAGTGAATGTTTAAATTAAAAAAAAAATAAAAATATATATATATATATATATATATATATATATATATATGTTACAGTAAAAGACACATTGCCATTAATTCCCCTCAAAATACTTCCTCTCACTTCGAACACACTTATCCCACCATTCTTGCCACTTTCTGAAGCAGTTTTGGAAGTCCTCTTTCGTGAGTGTCTTTAGTTGCTCTGTTGTGGCTGCCTCGATGTCTTGAATCGATTCAAAACGTTTACCTTTCATGGTCATTTTGACTTTGGGGAAGAGCCAGAAGTCGCACAGTGCCAGATCCAGTAAATAAGGTGGATGAGGACACACCATAATGTTTTTATTTGACAGAAATTGCCGTACCAGAAGCGATGTGTGACACAGAGTGTTGTCATGATGGAGGATGAAGTAAAGCCACTCATTAATGAGAACGTCCAGAACTGCTTCAGAAAGTGGCAAAAACGATGGGACAAGTGTGTTCAAAGTGAGGGGGAGGATTTTGTGGGAGATTAATGGCAATGTGTTTGTTATTGTAATAATTATTTTTTAAAATTTAAACATTCACCATATTTTTCGATCACACCTCGTAAACAGCTTAGATTTGAATCCAGGCTTGCATGACTGCAATGATACAATGACCATGCACTTAACCACTGAACTATACTGATCCCACCCCCACCAAAGCACAGGTTATCTGGAAGTGGGGTCCACTCAGTTAATCGCCACTGAGGTAGCCGTGTGAGCAGAAGGCACACAGAATGGCCACTGATCCCAGGCAAGGCACCCAGCTTCTCCTCTGCAATTGGCGCAGGTGCCTGAATTCTAGCTGGTTCCCACGCTCCCCATCCTGAGGTTGGAGTTTGCAGACAACAAGCCCTGCATCCAGGCAGTTGCTTCCCTTACGCAGATGACTACACATCCCGATCTACATGGTTCCTGAGAGTCACAATTGCCTGCTGAACTCTTCCCTCTGCCCTCTCAGATTGCATCTGTGGACTTCCACGCCAAGGTTTTTCTGGCATGTATCTCACCTCTCTGGGCAATGATAGGCATTGCCTCCACGGGCCATGTTTTTCTGGCTTTGTCTAAGAACTCTCTTCCCACCAAGTATTTGCGGCTCAGAGAGCACTTAATCCAGTGCCCTCAAATGGAGACTCAAAAAGCAAAGTGAGATTATTGGTTGCCTTTTTAGTGATTTTCTGAGGAAAGACCCTAGACGGCAAAGTCCATGTATGTTGGCATGGCCTATCATACAAGGCAGGAAATAGGGTGAGGAGGGATCTGGGGTAGGGATAATGATGAAGGACGTCTACATCCGGTGCCCTTCAGAGAACAGCATTTCCTGGTGTCTGTCCCTTTAAGTTATTTTTCTTTCCCTTCATATTAATGTCATACCAGATTCTATAAAACAGCACTTTTGGTATTCCTGACTTCTCTGAGAATTGTGTGCACTGACATTAAACTCAGAAAGCACCTGCTATTAAGCCATTTTTATTTCTAAAAGTTACAGATGCCAAATGTAGTGAATTTGAAGGCCTCCTTCATAAGTACCTATGAAATGAGGTGTGGACAGGCAGGGACTCGGGCACTATATGCCAAGTTTTACCCTGAAGCAAATTTCTTCGGAATGCATAAACCTTTGGAAATGGAGCTTATATTTAAAATGCTGACACCTTCGTTATGTAGTTTCTTTAAGGCACTGTAAGTTTCGCAGTTCTTAAAAATATTGCATGCTGGAAAAGGGTTAGATATTGTACTTCTGAAGCCAGTTTTTTTTCCCTCAGAGAATTATAAGAACTCACAAAATAATTACACGGCTGTGATAGGAACAAAGTTCAAAGGGCAAGCCAGCCTTGCATCTCGAATGAGTTGACTCAGTTTGGATCTTGACAAGTTTAAGTTCACATTTGAGGCTGTGAGAACAGCTGCCAACAGGACCTTGCTAATGAGTTAGAGGGTTGGGTCGCTGAGTGGAACAGCAGGTTTTATTCTTCCAAGGTCACCAATCACATCTCTGACCCCGGTAGGAGTCAGAGGCTAGGTAGGAGGCTACCTACTTTTCCTCGTCCTATTTGCCTTCTCTCTATCTCTCAAGGTGAGTTCTCTCACTTACCACCGCCAAGCGCCAGATATTTCATGAGATAACTTACAGGAGTGCTTCCCAGTCCTTTTAAAGTTGAGGCACACACAGACAATATAAGGTTCGCTGAGGAAACACAGACTGTCCCATGACCACCGGCCGCCTGAGAGCTCAGGGCTCAACACCTCAGCACACCAGGGATCCATTCAGGCCATGCCAGCAGCAGAATGGCAGGGGCCCTC
Organism: Rhinolophus sinicus; assembly: GCF_036562045.2. Classification (NCBI taxonomy): domain Eukaryota; kingdom Metazoa; phylum Chordata; class Mammalia; order Chiroptera; family Rhinolophidae; genus Rhinolophus; species Rhinolophus sinicus. Next base: position 124,716,911 of record NC_133751.1, read on the forward strand.
GTACTTACAGAGCGAATGCAGAATCTCCTTTAACTCACACCTTGCATATAGTACCATGCATATCTCTGGCAGGCAAGGAGACGGATGCCATTCTTTTTTTTTTTTTTTTTTTTTTTTAGTCTCTTCGCTGATACAGGAAGTTCTCGGCCCTTTTATTTTGGGAAAATTGTTGAGAGCGCTTGGGTTTGGAATACTGTCTGGCATCTGAGCTTCAGTACAGAGGGGGGATATTGTGCCTCGGAGGGAGATGAGCAGCCGGACTATGAGCAGCCAAGAAGGGTGAGGTTCTGCGTGGGTGGGGGGCAGAGAAGAAATTTTGGAGGGACATTTGCACCTGGGATTTTGCAACTGGAACTTAGGGCACATAATGTAAAATCCCTAATCAGCTCGCCAATGAGCATTCCCCCTGCTGCTCCTCATACCAGGTGCCACGGCAGGTGGCATTAGTTTCCTCTTCTGAAAATTAGATCATATAACCTTTATCATAGGGGTGCTTTGAGGACTAGAAGAAAGCACGTAATAAACATAGCACGATGCCTCGAATAGGTACACAGTTATTATTCAGAAATTGGCATTAATTCTCAAAAACAGTGTTATTAGACTGGAAGCATCCTAGGGGCAGACAAATTTTTACTCATCTCCTTTATATCCCCATATCAGTCCACTCCTAATCCTGTACTGCCCTTATCCTATAGTAGGTAATTATAAGCTGAGAGAGCTGATAATAAGCATAGGTTGATAGAATACCTGATTTCTTCTGTCACCAGTCCATGCTCACTGAGGGTAACGAAAGAATAGTTGGATGAAAAACAACTAATCTTTAGAAAGTCCTTCCCAAAATTAAATTGAATATGAACCTTTCCTTTTGAAATCCCAATCTGCTGCTCTTTGTTCTGACTCCAGCAACCAAAGAAAACAGCTGACTTCTTTTTCTTCTGCGTAGCTATTTTTCACATACTGCCAGTCTTTATTAATGCAGATAGCCAGAGGGAGAAGATCATTCAGAATTACTGAATATTTTTAAAGACCAGTTTCTTAATACTTCCAAACCCTTAGAGCAAGGGTCAGTGACCAAGAAGCAAGATAGACAGCCCATGGAATGCTGCTTTAGTATCCCCCTCAGTCCCTCAAAAGCATCATTGGGTTGGATGGTCCCAGGTCTAGCAAAAGCCAGCATGACATTACCCTGGTCCTTATCTTCAGTGATTCTAGATGCCATGCTGAGTGCCGGCATCCCATTTAACGTCAGCACCCATAGTAGTATAAGAACTAAGTTCTAACAGAGTCAAGTTACCGGAAGCCATCTGTAGTGAGTAGATGAGATTTCTCACTCAGTAACTTTCTAGATGTATTTACATAAAATAGTGAGTGTCTTTTAAAACCATTTGTTCTCTTAACCGGGTTGTCTTTGCTTCTTCTAAACTTGTTTTATACTATTCAATTACACAGAAACATTACCTTTAAAAATTGCTGGGAAGAGAACATTTTATTTCCAACACTGTTTCAGTTAATGTAAATTTCCAAGTTCGTGGAATCTGAATTAGCAATGATTTTCAGTGTCTGGGAAATGCCACTAACTAATTTTTTCCCTCAGCCTTCTCTTCTATAAATTAAAGTGTCTCACCTTTTTCTCACCGATCCTAGCTCACAAATCTTTAATTGCTTGAATTTGTAAACCCCAATTCCTGGTATTATTAATGCATTTGTTCAAAGGGATTATTATACAGGACAGGCTTAAGAAAACCTCACTTGAGTTTAAGTTCTTTTGAATATTCAGAAGAATGAAGTGAGATGAGAGCAGGCTTCAGAGTTGGGGAGAGTAGGCTTGACAACCTTCTGCGCTACCTGCTAGCTATGTGGCAATGAAGGATTTTAAAAACGAATCATAGCTCATTTGTTATAAGCCAGACATAGTGCTCATTACAAATAGGTGATCTATAAGTTTCCATAAGTGGCTGCCAGGGAGAGGTGAGGGCCCCTGTGGATTCATAATACATGTGCTGTCATGGAATTCAAGGAAAACCAAATTTTCGTCTGTGTGGTTAGTGTTCCACTGCAACACCTGGGGGCATTTTACTAACCCACCGCCCCGGTTATTTCCTAAGCAATTACCTTTTGGCAACCATTTCCTTGGGGGTCAGTTGATCACAATTAATTAATGAGCAATTACGAATATGAATCAAAGTACCTGGAATTGGTTTCAAGTTGCCTCATGTATAGAAAGGATGGAGTCCATTTGCTCAAAAAATCCATTTTGGTGTTGGCACCTAGGAAGGCTTTTTTATAAACCTGAATAAATGACATTTACTGATGCTCCTTTGTTCACAGACATATTGTATGTTCACGGCACATTCCCAAATTAACAAGCCATGATTTTCAGTTAGCAAAGGTACAGACCATCTATCTTAAAAGGTTATATTTGCTTCTGCACAGTGATCTACCTTCTCTTATAGATTCAAACAAACAACTTTAGTAATCACTGTTTTTCCCTCTTACACTCATCAATCCTAGGGAAATAGAAAAATTTTAAATTCAAACTCTTTTTTACTTTAAGACCTTCATTCATATATACAAAAGTGTCAACCCAATATGCATTGAAGCCCCAACACACAACACAATTCACCAGCCAGAAAGACCAACTTATGGGTGTTTCATGTTCATATTGTGTTATTAATTGGTGTGCTTTCCTTCAATGCAAGTTGTCATGTAAATAAGTTTTTGTACGAGTTCTCTCCAGTTTCCTAAACATCTTTAAGCTATGGGTGATTTTGGCACCAGAAACTTAAACTACAGATGGGACAACAGATCTCTTTATTTGCACATCCTTCTTCTCATCTGTATGGCGGAAGAAAGCTAAAAAAAAAAAAAAAAAAAAAAAAAAACCCGAAAAACTAAGCTTGTTGCCAAAGCTACATCAATTAAATGTAGGTTATTTATTCTTAGTTTACCCCCTGGTTTTATCAAAGTAGTAAAAAATGACTGCATTGGCTATTTATTCACAACCATTGGGTAACTTTTGGCTGTGGCATTAACATGACCTTCTGGAAGGGTAAATTCAATCTGATGGCTTTGAAATGCATGAGAACACTCAGCCTCTATGTTCAAACTGCATTTAAGCTTTCTGAGATTTGAAAAGTGTATAGGTGAATGTAAACTTGTTTTCCAATCCCTGTACTCTTTTTGATTAAAGGAAGACTGAGGTGTTGGGGGCTGGTACTCTGCACCATAGGGGGTGCCTATGACAAAATTTTAGGGAATCAACATGACAGAATATTAAAGAATCAGACCATGAAGATGAAGGACAAGTTATTTAAACGGATATAAAAGACGTGCCACCCCAGGCTGGGTTGGTATCTGGTGAACCAATATTCTGTGTCTGATAGTAGCATCACGTAAAATATTGTGGTGGGATATAACTCAAGGATATAAACTGGAAAAGGTTAGAAACATGTTCCAAATGTGCATGAAGACCATGAATTCATAGAAATCTTTCTTGAATCGATTTAAGTACTCAGCTGGTATAACGTCTGAGAAACAACTCCGTACGTGTGCTATAAGTCGTGCTCTTTCCCATCACTGACACTCAAACAATCTTTCCTAAGGTTTGCCAACAGGGATGGCTCATGATCTAGTATTCTGGAATTTATTATGCAACTTTCCAAACCCTTCCTGATTTTATAAACTTTAATAACGATCTCTGTTTTCTTATGCCTCCAGAATGAAAAATCTTGAGACCTTCACATAACTCCCCATGTCTTGGTATGCCACTATGCTCATCTTAGAAAACAATGGCCAGTCTTGAATGTAGTATTTATTGTGATATACAAGAGTAGGCTAATGTGACCACTATGGTTTAACAACCAGCATTTGTTTGAACTGGTCAGCTGAACTAGGAACAGACTTGGATCCCAGATTCCTCTTTCCTGTTTTAGAAATAATCTCTTCTGGTTCAAAGTCCTTGATAATGAGAGGACTACAGAGATCCCTCCCACCTTTCCATAAACCAATGATTCCTTCTTGATCACTTTCTTATTCATATATCAAGTCTTGTCCTCCTTAGTCTGACTTTTTTCTGACTGAAAACAACAACAACAACCTCACTTGCATCAGCAAAACTTTTTAGAGTACCATAAAAATGTAGAACCACAATGGCTGCAGTCCTGATCTGTGACCACTGTATTTCTAATTGAAGAAATGCCAACTATCTCTCCCTTTTGCTTCTTGTTATCCTGCTCATTCTCTATCCATGAAAAGATCCAATAGCTATCTAATAATTTAGCTATTTGCTTATATCTTCTTTTAATCCACTTTTGGGCTGGTGCTTATGAAAGGCATAGTAAAGTTCTAAATAAGGATATTTACTGATTCTCCTTTGCTTTGCAGAGACATTACATTCTCAGATCACATTCCCATATGAGTAAGTCACAACTTCCCTGTATCGAAGATACAGCATATCTATCCCAAAAGGTTATTCCTATATCTGTTCTATGATCGACCCTTTCTCATGGATTCACTTCATCTCTATCTGTCCTGCCAAAATCAAGTAAAAAATTGAAAAATTACCTAGTGAATCTGATAGATACAGATGGCTATTATGGGTAATTGTGTCTCTCTAAATCTCTTTTACTCCATATCAGGTTTGTTAAATTATATGGACAACTGCCTCTACTCTCTGTTTCACATGCCTGGACAACAATGGCTTTCATAAGGCAAGTGAGGGAAGAGAGGAAAGAAAATAAATTGGGGGTAAAGCGCTGCAGGAAAAGATCCAAAACAGCTTTATTTGGTAAGAGCATATAAAAACAGAGAAGCATGGGTGATACAGACCTATCAATTTAGCAACAGATAAAATAATTTATTAAAGGTGTTTATAAGAGCTAGAGCATCCTCTGTATTATAACACTAACTTTTTTAAATAAAAAATTACATACTCTAGAATTATATATTATTTTAGTTTGCTTATATTGTAATATATGTAATTTAAAACTATAATTACAGATATTTAATGAGAGTCTCCAGGAAGATAAGAATTTAAAGTTCATAGATATTTTTCTCCATTTGCCTCTGTATTTAATCAGTATTAATGATTTTTCAAATTATATGCAGAAAGGAAGAAATCTCAAGTCTTCACAACCCTAAACTTTTTTTTCCCCAATACTCACTTTTCCATGCCTTAATTGCTTGGTTCAGGATTTTAATTATTATAAGGTTATTTAGTTTAAGCTAATATTCAAGGATCATTTGTTTTTCCTTTATGTGACTATAGGTGGAATGTGGGTGAAGGGACGGCTGAAGTGGATATGAACCTATCTTTCCATTTCAGCTGCCACTCTCCAGTCACTAATATTCCATGATTGTCTCTACAGGAAGATAATAAAGAAGTAATGAAATCCAGCAGACCAGAGGATATGGATATGGATAAAAATACAGAGAGATTTTTGCTCCTGTCCATTAAGGATTAACTGTAACAGGCACACACATACACTGTGAAACACTGCTTTCAGATATTGAACAATAGACAGCATAGAACGTGATCTCTGGATCAAGGAAAACAGATGAGGTGAGCCATACAATATCTCTAGCCAACTGTCTAGTGGCCATTTCCAGACTGAAACATAGAGAGACAGAACAGGAACAAAGTCTGGAAGTCCTGCTGAAATGAAAAGATAAATGTAGGCACGTGTGTATGTATATGTGTGTTGGGTGGCAGGGGGGTGTTAAGGCGGCTAGAATTTTCAGGGCAGAGTGTTGGAAAAAAATGTGATTAGCAGAGGTTTCCCTGTAGTGTTCAGCTAGGCACTGATCTACACATGCATGAGGTGAAATTTGTGAGGTCAGAGAAGCAATCGCTATGAAGCAGTAGGTTAAATAATTTTTCAAGCTCACATAAGGCTGAAAATAGTTTACATTTCCACCATCCAGAGACGGTAGACCTTCCTATGTGGATCATAAGGTAGACTCCTTAGAAGGGTCAAGCCTTAGTCGTGAGGCTATATTATATCTAGAATAAAGGCTTTCTTGGACTTGTCGTAACAAAACTTAAGAGCAAGCCTTGAAAAATGAAACTTTCAATGCACCCCAGAAGAAAATCCAACTGTCTTTATAGGAATCCTGAAGTCCAGCACTCAACAGTGTAAATTTATATCTCTGGCATCCAATCAAAAATCACCAGGCATGCAGATGGGTACTAGACTTATGGGGGGATCACTTTGCAAGGTATATAAATGTCGAATTGCTATGTTGTACACCTGAAACTGATATAATATTGTATGTCTACTGCAATTGAAAAACACATTTAAAAACAATACATTTTTAAAAATCCCCAGTATCAAAGCGCCTGCCAGGGACTCGGTAACCCAGTGCTTCTCTAGCTTGGGGGCGGGATTCCCTGGTTTGTATGTCTCAGACTCTCCTCTGCAGAGAGGGTCCTTAGGAGCTGAGCCACTAAATCATGACTGTATAAGCAGGCTAGACACGCTCTGTGCAAATGCATTTTACCTTCAACATACCTCACAGTTCTCTAGCAAAATAACATTTGCTGATTGCTTACTATTGGGCAAGTTCTTTACTTGCACTAGCTCATTATACAATATGCAAGGGACACATTTTATGTATGAGGAAACTGAGTTTTAACGAGGTTAATAAAGTTGCCCATGGTCATATAGTTACAAGCAGGAGAGCCAAAATTTGGACCAAGGCCTATATAAACCACAAAGCTCGCTGGCTTGACTGCGATATGATTCCAGATTGTCTTCTGTATTCAGTTTACTGAGCATTCTAAATCAGTATGGATGCTTTTGGTGAAAAGTAACACAATAAATGGTAAGGAACTGTACTAGCTCACAGTGCAAATTACAGGGCGCTTAGGGCTGCCTTAATCTAGAGTCTCGGCCTCTGTTTCCTTGCAGTTCTCTTGGCTCTGCACATCCTGTGTCTCAGCTTTATCTTCATGTTGGTAGGAGTTGGCTGTAGCAGCTCCATACACACTCAACTGCACTCTCCCAAGGCAAGAGGGAAAGAGAAGCCAATTCTTTATGCGATTCTCTGTACACCTCAAACCACCCTGAAAATTAGCCAGATATGGTCACGAGCTCATTTCTGGACTAATCCATGCCACTGGGAGAAAGCCAGTCACTGACTGACCCAGGCCTGGTTTCTGAGCCAACCACTGGCAGGGAAGGTTATCATGACATCCCTATTACATTGTACCCTTGGTGTGGAAACGGGGAAGCCAACCATAACATCTGCTACATTCTTTCTTAGACATTATTTCAATTGCATTTTACAGCAACCCTACGTCTCAACGATAATTGCCATTTTACAGATGAGAAAACAAATGCACAGGGAACACATATCTCTCAGGGACAGGGATACACACACAGCAGCCAGGATTCGAAGTCAAGTCTTTTAGCTTCAAGTCCAGAGTTCTTTCCCCTGTTAGCAGCTACTGTGATCTTACCCTATTCCCCCTGTCTTTAGACCAAATTCCAAGTTATTGCTGGGGATATATTCATCTCCTAGGTTCCCTCCTCTGGTATTTATCGTCATTTCTTTTTTCTAATTCAATAACCACTCCACATGGACTCTAGTGAGTCATTCATAACCAAGTCAGGAGGCTTTTTCCCAGCATTTCCTTTCTAATGAGGTTTTATAGCTCTCATTTAAAATAAATGCATATTCAGATGTACCTTCAAACCTAGTTAGTGTGATGTAGACTTTCTCTTCCTTTTCCTCTTCAATCTCACTTTCTGAAATAATCTCATCTTCAAAAGCACTGTCATTTTCAAATTCTTTTTCGACATCTACGATCAACTCACTATCAAACCATACCCCCAGGCTTTTTGGCTCTCACTGCCTGTTTATTTTCCATAATGGATCTAATGAAAAGGTTCTGGCCTTTGGGCTTTTAGAACAAGAGTTACCACAAAGGTAGCAACTTTTCCCTTACAAGATAATGTGAGAAAAATGACATGGGAAAAAAAAAAAAAAAACAACACACCAAAACCAGAAAAAAACCCTTAAATATCTGCTTAGCCACATAGAGCAGTATTTCAACTACAGTTTCAAGAGGAATGGAAGTAGAGAACTGGCTAGCAGATGAGTATGGCTTCAGCACCTAGCAGAGCCCCACATGCTGGTATAAAAGAGTCCTTTGCACTTTGGGCCCACCTTGCCTTTAAACTATGTTGCCATGAACTTCACCTCCTTTGATTTTCCCGGCAATCATGCACTGAGTTGGGGAAGTTAGAAACCAGCATATCCAGTTTATAGATACAGAAACCCAGGCAAAGATTTGCTTAATTAATAAAGGACAAAACTGTAACTGAAACGTAGGTATACTGGTTCCAGGGTGAGTGCCATGGAGTGGCATTAATTTGATTTTCAAAATGTTAGTGAAGTCTCATGAAAGATGTGAAGCCTCAGGAATTAGTTTAGCACCTGTGACCCTGGATTTTTAAGTCTGAGTGTTATTTATTTTTGGCCTTTCTTTGGTGTTCAGGGAAAGGAAACAAGACTTGACAGAAAATCTGATGAGAAGCTGCAACCATTTTGACCCCAGGCCAGCATATAAAAATTCAAAAGATGCTACCAGGACTCTATGTTGGGATCATCTAGGACAACTGTCACAATGTGGACTTGCAACAGGAAGATGTTATCATTACGTGTTGAATATTATTGAATGTGCTATTGATTCTTTAGAAAATGTGTATCTCTTAAAGACAAGAAGAAAGAGATTAAAGAGGCATTAAAAAACTCTCATTTTTCTAAATGTGAAGAATTGGGGGTATAGTAACTGGGGGGGGTGGGGCTGCTGAAATAGCAGCCAAGTTACAGCACAGGAAAAAGATCATAATATGACAGTTACCATGGTGAGGGGGAAGTGGAGGAGGACGGGAAGCTGAATGGGATCGTGATCCTGGAGTCCATACGAGAAATATCTAGAGCGAGGCTTGGAGATTTTGCTTGTGAACATAATTGCTGGGGAAGTACAAAGCAAAGCTACAACAGACAGCATTGCCGAAGGTGGGGTTGAGGAGGAAGCCGAAGGTAGCTGAGAGAACTTGAGGATATAGAGGCTGAGAGGGTCTCCGGCGAGCTAAAGCCAATCATAGGACCCTTAGTGACCGGCCAGGTCCTCCCTCTCCCAGATGATTGGGACAGAGTCAGGGACGGAGCAAAATGAGGAGAATGAGGCCGGAGCTGAGTGGGTCTCTCTGTTGGGTCCTGGCAGCAGGATGGAACACGCTGGAGCTTCAGAGGTTTCTGACAGTTAAATCTGCCAGGGGAAGGGAAAGCTTCGGTCTGGACAACACAGCTCAGCCCATGTGTTTCTGAAAAAGTCATCTTAGTTTCTATTCAATATGCCTGCAAAATATCACCCTAGAAGCGCAGTTTATTATCCTTGTAAATCAGACTCACTAAAGGGTATGGTTTACTGTGAAGCACGACACATGCCCCACAGCCTCCGTCTGCTCCTACTTGCAGGCCTGCATCATCCTGGGACACTTCACTCAACTTGGAAGGGTTCGCATGTTTGATGCAAAGTCTGGATTCAGTGAACCCTGTGCAATTAAGGAAGCAGAAGCAGGTACCTGTACGTGATTCTACGGTGTTGCTTTCTCACATAAGGGCTGGTGAACAACGGGAATTTCTCATTCCACACACAGTGCGTTGTCTTTCTGTCTGGCAGTTTCTTTACAACATTCTATACGAGTTCTGTTTATAAATGAAGACTGGACACAAATTCAGCACAGGACCCCTCCATCCATTGTGGAATCCCAGATATGCTGATTTGAGGGGAAGAAGGCCATTTAACCCAGGTTCCCTTGTAGCCCTTACAGAGCAGAACAACATGCGAACTGCACGCTGCGCTAATTGTCACCCATGATTCTGGCCAGTCAGCACAATTATCTACATGGACAGCAACTCCCGCTGATTTCTCATGAACACTTGAAGTCCTCATTACTGCCCTTAGTGGAGCTTTGCTCTAAAACCTAAATTCTCTCTACTAGGAATCATTGCTGTGTAATGAATAAATATGCTGTGTGCAGGCATGCAGATTTCCAAGGGCTTTGGACCCTTACCTGTTCACAGACCTCTCAAGTCTTCGTCCCTATCGGGGTGAGGGGAGTGCTTCTGTAGGAGGCACACACCCCATGAGGAAGTTCACTCTTACATCTGAACGAGTTTTGATTTCAAGTGCAGTTGAGGCACAAATGTCTGGCTTTGTTTGCTCACATGAAACTGGACCGCTGAACGGAAAGGCTTTTGCTAACTGGGGCTTCATTAGGGCGCCAGCCCCACTGTTTTAAATACGGTAATTGGTGATGATGCAGACTGTGGGATATCCGAATCCTGCCATCTGCAGTCTCCGCGCCCCCTGCTCAGCTAATAGGGTAAGTTTTTCAGTTCAGTTTTCCTTCGCCTGGATGGAGCGAACTGAAATCTTTGGTCACTGGGACAGACGACAGAAATTCAACTTCCTCTAATGAGCTGATATTATACCCATCCTGTTAAAATCTAATTACATGTACTTGTATTAGTCAGAGTTCTACAGAGAAACAGGACCAAGAGCGCGCGCGCGTGTGTGTTATAAGGAATTGGCTCATGTGATTATGGAGGCTGGCAAATCCCAAAATCAAAATCTGCAGGGTGAGTTGGCAAAGCTGGAGAACCGGGAGACCAGGAGAGCCCATGGTTAGGTTATCGTCTGAGTCTGAAGGCCTGAGAACCATGAGAAATGATGGTGTAGATCCAGTCTGAAGGCAGGGAGGCTTGAGACCCAGGAGGAGTCAATACTTCAGTTTCAGTGCAAAGTCAGGAAAAAACTGACATCCCAGCTCAAAGGCAGGAAGCATTCTCTCGTACCGGGGGGCAGGCCTGCCTTTTCGTTCTATTTGGGCCTTTAGTTGATTGGAAGAAGCCCAATACATTTAGGAGGGCAGTCTGCTTTACTCACTCTGTCAATTTAAGTGTTAATATCTTGGCACCCTGTGGCCTAGGCATATAAAATTAACCATCGTAGTAATTAAGGATATATTGTTTATGGCACACAGCAATGATTAAAGAGCCCAAGGGGGGGTGGTGTATTTTCTAATTAAAACATAATTATATACCCCCTCCAAATAAACACATGCAGGATTGCCTATTTAAGATGAGCTCATAGAACCCACCCTGCTAATACCCCACCCGCACCCCAAAGCTTTAAGGGACCTTGCTATTACTTAGGAATGAAATCATTATTTTAGAACTGCTTTCCCAATATTTTCTTGATGTAGACTCCTCAAATCTTGTGGAAGTAGACTAAGAATAATTCTAAGTCCTCTTCCTAGACGAGACAAATGAGGCACCAGGGGAAAGAAATACATTATCTAGCATCCTAATACGTAGAAAATGAACATGCCTGCATTTTCAGAACTCAGGAGTACAGGTCCCTGCCCCTCTCCCCTCCACACCCCCTTTTTAAAGAGTACGGTGGAACTTTCACATGTAGAAAGTGATGGATACCTTGGTTATTATAGATCTGGCTAAGAAGTAGGTGGAAAGCAAAGTACTTAAGGAGGTATTATTTTTAAAAGAGGGATGTCAGTAAGTGCCCCGCTCAACATGGTAGCTCACTTTTTGAGACACTTGGCGCTGGCAAATACCAGGAGATTTCTTGGTATTTGCATACTGTGCTCGGATGGTTGCTGGCCCCTTCACCTTTCGGGGGACTTACTACAGCAGATCCTCAAATAACATATTTTCATTCAACACTGTTTCATTATAATGTTGACTAGAAAAAAATTATTCCTGGCTGGGGCCACTGTCTGGGTGGAGTTTGCATCTTCTCCCTATGTCTGTGTGGGTTTTCTATGGGAACTCTGGTTTCCTCCCACATCTTAAAGATGTGCATGTGAGGTGAAATGGTGTGTCTACATTGTCCGTGTGTGCGTGTGTGTGTGTGTGTGTGAGAGAGAGAGAGAGAGAGAGACAGAGACAGAGAGAGACAGAGAGAGAGAGACAGAGAGAGACAGAGAGAGAGAGACAGAGAGACAGACAGAGAGACAGACAGAGACAGAGAGAGAGAGAGACAGAGAGAGAGAGAGAGAGAGAGAGAGAGAGAGAGAGAGAGAGAGAGTGGCCCAGTGACGGAAGAGCTTCCTGCCCAGGGTGGGGTTCTGCCCTGTGCCCTGAGCTGTCGGGAGAGGTTCTGACCATCCACAACCATGAACTGGAATAAGTGGTTGGCAAATAATGATCTTGCTTTGTTTTTATGGCTCTTTCTTAAATATATATATATATATATATATATATATATATATATATATATATATATAAAGAGCGAGCTAACATTTATTTCAATGTTTAACATTAGAAGTTTTGGGTCTTTATTTAGAAGTTTTTGTCATCACAAATATGCCATGGAAACTTAACTCTTGTTTATATCAAGTAGCCTGTGGCAAAACTGGTTTCATTATAGGTTGTTTTGCTTAAGGTTGCAGTTTCTAACAACCTATCAACGACATTAAGCGAGGACCTGAGTGTGACCCTGCTGAACGTCCAATTGTCAGTCACTACATGTCTTTGCCTGAAGGTCTCAGCCGCAGAAGCAGTCCTCTGGTAAGCAGTGATGGCCGGGGGTAATTCATATCCCATTCCCTCACGCTTGGGTTGGCAAACTCTGAGGCTGGGGGTCTGTACCCTAGAATTTTTCTGAGGGTAAGCTCTGTCTCTCACAGTGGTAGCCAGGGCTGGTGGCATGTGTGTGTGTGTGTGTGTGTGTGTGTGTGTGTGTGTGTGTGTGTGACCTGTGCAGTCACAGAGGGCCTCCTGCTCTGCTGTTGCCATTTTGAAATTCTTCATAACTTGTGAAGAAGGGGCCCTGCACTTTATTTTGCCCTCGGCTGTGTGACTTACGTAGTCCCGGTGGCAAGATAACACCTCTTTTATTGCCTGTTTTCCTTCTCTACCTGACTCTTCCTCTTGGTCTTTCCTGTACATCCTGATAACTTACTTGCCCTTGAATCCTTTTCAAAGGGTCTACTTCTGGGAGCCCCCAAACTAGATTGTTTCCAAGGTCATTACAACCCTGAAAAACACAGTAAAGAATTAATGGGAGCCATTGGACTATTTTATCAAACTAATACAATAATGGACAAGGGTTAATAGTTACTAAAAATAAAATCATAGACCTATCATCTGTCATTATCATAACATATTGTAATATGTAAGAGGTTTCATTAAGAACTAATACCCAGCTAAGCTTCCCAGCTTCTCTGTGTCACAGACCAAGTGCCCAGGTGAACCTAATATGCAAATATCTCCCTGTAGAAGTAATGCAATAAACAGCAGTCAAGTTGACATTTAAACAACAGCTCTGCACGCCATCTGTTTTAAAGAAATTATTTGTCTTTGCCAGTATGTCAAAAACAATAAGTTCACATAATTTAGGAGATACTAAGGCATTTCAGTTCTTGATTATTTACAATGACAGGGTTATCTATAGCCATTAGGAGTTTAGTAATGTCCAAAAATCTTTTTAACAAAACGGGTCGGGGAGACTTGGATTTCTGGTCAAGATAGTGGAGTAGGCAAATGTTCTACACACCTTGTTTCATGACCACATCAAAATTACAACTAAACTACAGAACAACCATCATTAAGAATTACCTGAAGTCTAGCTGAACAGAAATCCTACTAAGGATATACAGAAGAAGCCACTTTGAGACCGGTAGGAGGGACAGAGACGCAGAATGTAGTGGTCCCAGTACTCTGTGTGACAGTTAAAAATCAGGAGGCATATCTCAGCTGCAGAAGGACCCCATGAGGAGAGAGGGGTCCCAGCCCCACACCAGGCTCCCCAACCAAGGGTTCCAGTGCCAGGAAGAGAAGTCCCATAACATCTGGCTGTGAAAAAGAGCGTAGATTGTGGCTAAGTGAGACTGAGGGCTGCTGAAGTCCCAGCTGTTTTTCTTAAAGGGCTTTCACATGGACTTGCTCACTGACAGACTCACTCAGTCTGAGATCCAGCACTGGAGCAGCAGCTGTAAAGATGCCAGGGACATACAGGGAGGAATTGAATTGTCTGCCTCCAAGGCAAGGGCTGGAAGAGCAGGTTTCCTACAGACAAGCATGTTGGCACAAGTTATTGTTCCTTTGCTGAGCCCTCCACCCTCCCGGTGTGCAGATGCAGGCAGCCACCATAACCCAGCGTTCATAAATCTAGCTAACTCCATTCGCCCCACCCTGGTGATTCTGAGACCCCACACCAGCCAACTTACAGGCCCATCTAATCTACTTCTAGTAGCTTTTCCATACAAATGGCCTGTCCTGTCTCATGCTGCGGACTTTCCTATAATCTCTCAAAGGTTCCCAAACCCCAAACACACAAGCAGCATTCGGGCTTGACATGCCCTCTTTCCCTTGCTAAGGAGCCCTAAACCCAGCAGTAGCAGCAGCCAACCTCAGTTCACAGCTTAGCCTCTCCCAGGCACCTCCAAGCCCGGTGCAGGTGGTGGCCAACTGCTTTGTGGGTCATCCAGGTGGTCCGAGGCAGGGTACAGCCTGCAGCTGAACTTGGCCTGTGGGGGAGGGGAGATCCCAGGAGGCCCCAGGGCTGGCATGTCTAGTGGCTGGATTCAGCCAAGCCAGAGTACCACCCAGCTGCCTCCAAGGGTGACACATTCAAAGGGCACTCAGCAGACAGCAGAGTCCTGCTAAAGTGAATCTTGATCCATAGGGTCAGCTCCAGCACAATAGTTCCTCCACTTTAGTCACATCCAGTCCTCACAACCAATCAGCCCAAGGGTCAATCCCTCCCATTGATACGCAAACCGCATCCAAGGCTTGACTACAACAGGGCACATACAACTCACACAAGGGACACATCTGCAGCATCAAACTCAGGTGACCAGGAACACTGTGCCACTGGGCCCCACAGGACACTTACTACAAAAGGCCACTCTGCTAAGACCAGGAGACATAGCAGCCCTACCTGATACATAGAAACAAACCCAGGGAGGCAGCCAAAATGGGGAGACAAAGAAATATGTCCCAAATAAAAGAACAGAACAAAGCTCCAGAAAAAGAGCTAAACAAAATAGAGAGAAGCAATCTCTAGACACAGAGTTAAAACACTGGTTATAAGGATGCTCAATGAACTTAGGGGAAGAGTAGATGAACTACGTGAGAACTTTAACAAAAAAATAGGAAACATAAAAATGGAGAAAGAAAGCATAAAAAAGCACCAGTCAGAAATGAAGAATACATTCAAGGTAATCAACAATTGATGAGATGAAACAGAGGATCAAATCAGTGATTTAGAAGATAAGGTAGCAGAAAACACCTAATCAGAACAGCAGAAAGAAAAAAACGAATCCAAGAAAATGAAGACATTTTAAGGAGCCTGTGGGACAACATCAATAGTACCAACATTTGCATCATAGGGATACCAGAAGGAGTGTGAGGAGTTGAAAACCTATTTTAAAAAAAAAGGGACGGAAAACTTCCCTAACCTGGTTAAGAAAATAGATATACAAACCCAGGAAGTGCAGACAGTTCCAAACAAAATGAACCCAAAGAGTCTGACACCAAGACACATCATAATTAAAATGTCAAAGGTTAAAGACAAAGACAGAAACTTAAAAGCTTCAAAAGAAAAGCAGTCAATTACCTACAAAGTGATGAAAAGCAAGGACCTACAACCAAGACTACTCTACCCAGCAGAGCTATCATTCAGATTCAACAGGTAAAGGGTTTCCCAGACAAGAAAAAGCTAAAGGAGTTCATCAACATCAAATCAGTATTATAAGAAATGTTGAAGGAATGTCTTTAAGAAGAAAAAAAAAAAGATTAAAAAATAAGAATAATAAAATGGCAATACCTAAATATTTATTAACAATTGCTTTAAATGTAAATGGATTAAATGCTCCAAACAAAAATAGGGAGGATGAATGGGTAAGAAAACAAGATCCTTGCATACGCTACCTATAAGAGACTCATATAGGATCAAAAAACACACACAGACTGAAAGTAAAGTGATGGAAAAAGATATGCATGAAAATGGAAATAATATTAATAATAAAAAAGCTGGGGTAGCAATACTTATACCAGATAAGATAGACTTGAAAACAAAGGCTACAACAAGAGACAAAGAGTGACCCAGTAATCTCATTTCTGGGTGTTTATCCAAAGAAACCCAAGAGGGGACATGTGCACCCATATGTTCATTGCAGCACTGTTTACAATGGCCAAGATGTGGAGGCAACCTGGGTTTCTATCAATGGATGAATGAATAAAGAAGAGGTGGTACATATTTACAAAGGAATATACTCAGCCATGAAATAGAATGAAACCTTGCCATCAGCAATAGCATGGATGGACTTACAAGGTATTGTGCTTCGTGGAGTAAGTCAGACAAAGAAAGACAAATGCCATATGATTTCACTTATACATGGAATCTAAAGAACAAAACAAACAAACAAACAAACAAAACAGAAACAAACTCACACAGAGAACATTTTGATGGTTTCCAGCTGGGAGGGAGATTGGGAGGGTGGTGAAAAAGGGGAAGGAATTAAGAAGTTACAAAATAGTTATGAGGATGTAAAGTATAGCATAAGGAATATAATCAATAATATTGAAATAACTGTTTATGGTGTCAGATGGGTACTAGATTTATAGAGGTGATCACTTTGTAAGTTATATAAATGTTTAATCACCATGTTGTACACCTGAAACTAATATAATGTATTTAACTGTAATTGAAAAATAAAACAATTATTTAAAAACAAAAAGCAGGTCAGGGAAATTGACCTTTCGTTGAGTCCAGTAACCAGGCAAGACACGAGAGTGATTAAATCTTCAACTAAAGTTTAAGACAATGATGTGAATAAGGATTCTGGTTCAGAATCAGTTCAGTCATCAAACCCAGAGCCCATAAATTCTCAATTCTTATATCCCTAGGGTCCAGCATAAGGCCTGGAATGGAGATGATGCCTAATAAATATTTAGTAACTGACTGAACTTGGTTTATGGCTGTGCCTTGAGGTTTGAGTACCAGAAAATGAACCTGACTCACCTCGTCTTATGAAGAAACTATAGATTTTTGCCACTAGCCCTTTCTTACAGACTGGAGTTTATCAAAAGGGTGTAACACCAGTGCATGAGGACAGCTGGAAGGGAGGCGATAGAAGGCGGTGGGCTGGTAGAAGTTTCAGGTGAAATACTGCACGCTACTGGTGGTTCTGGGTCAGGTCCATTTGCAATATGCGGGGGATGTGGTGCTTGAGAACTGGCTAGAGAAACAGAAGGCCATTGCAGGCCTTTCTCTTTCATGCATGAGACTTACAGCTAGGAACTTCTATCTTGTTTCCCCGATAATAAGATCTAGCTGGAACATCAGCTCTAATGCGTCTTTTGGAGCAAAAATTAATATAAAACCCGGTATTCTATTCTATTCTATTCTATTCTATTCTATTCTATTCTATTCTATTCTATTCTATTCTATTCTATTCTATTCTATTCTATTCTATTCTATTCTAGACCGGGTCTTATATTATATTAAAATAAGACCAGGTCTTATATTAATTTTTGCTCCAAACGACGTATTACAGCTGATTGTCCGGCTAGGTCTTATTTTCAGGGAAACATGGTAAGACCAAGTCCACCCATACTTATGGCATGTTAGTCTTCTCTGAAAGCTGTCACCTCCTTGCTGTGAATTATGGACATGAAACCTCATTGTACCTCACTTTCCTCACCATTCAGAAAGACGACATCCAGATTACTTGTAGTTTGCTATAAGGGACTGCTCTCCTGATTCTACTTCTGTGACCTTTCTCCTGGTATACACTTTAGTGCAGTTTGATTGTTACATGCAACTGTCCCCAGAAAAGTTAGGCTTTTTAGGCGGCTCACTGGATAAGCAATCAGGACAAATCGGGAAAAAGGTTATATAAACCAATTTTGAAAATGCTCTAAAATTCAAGATTTTCATCCTGTCCAATTTTTGAACAAGACAAAATTTTGTACCAATGGAGGAAAACAAAGCCCTGGTACGTGGAGAGGCATGGGGGTGAGGCGGAAAGAGAATTAATGATCTTTTGTCCCCCAGAACTGTCCCTGGAAGTTCCCTTTTTCCTCCTGAACGGAAGCTCCCCATGCTACGTTTCCAAGCTTCTGTGAGGGCCATGAATTTAAACTGACAGCCGAGCCCACGAGCACACCTGACAGCACCAACTCTGAGGTAGCGAATGTGGTCCAGAACTTCCCACACAGAACACTGACAGGTGTCGTCCACACTCATGACACCGACAAACCGAGGTCATGGACAAGCAGAGCTGTTTGGAACTGACTTCAGTGCGTCTGAAACCAAGGGCGGAACTGAATGACTTCAGACTAGACCGGGAGTCACAGGGCTGGAAGCACCATGGTGCAGCGCCACACTGGGGGCTGCTCATCTCCACTGTCTGACTAATGCATGTCTGTTTAGAGTGCCTTAACGAGAGTAAACTCTTTGTTTCTAGACGTACCATGTACCGTCTGTGTGTTTGTACCCTCTCAGTGACTATCATGACTCTGCCTCAGCCGGTGGATGGAACATTCGGGTCAGCTTCAGCTTAGTGGTTGAAACTCCTAAAGACCATAATTGAAGTCAACACTACAGTGTGGAGTCGCCTTGCTGTATGGAGTCCTACTGATAATAACTTTGTCTTCAAGGTGCTTTAGACAGGGCCAATGCAATGAATTGTGCTGCAAAGGCTTATCATAGCAAGCCCGGGGATGCTTACCCTCCAAAAGTCCTGCTTGCGAGGTCAATCCTTCCCTAATACCTAGGAACTTAGATTTTGGGAAGGTTCCCACCACCCTAACTGATAAGAGTGGCTCACTGTGCCTAAATTGTGCAAACAATGTGGCTTATGCCGAACACCTGCTTTCCTTCTGGGAACCTGGGTTTTCATATATACTAGGCAGAGGGTGGCTGCGTGACTAGCTCCCAATAACAACCCTGGGCTCGGAGTCTTTAATGAGCTCAGGTAGTTCACACTTCATGTGTGTTGTCATAAGTTGTGGCTGGGGGTATTTAGCACATCCTGTGTGACTCCATTTGCGGGGACCCTGTGGAAGCCTGTGCCTGGTTACCTTCTGACATGGCCCTATTTCCCTTTCTTGGTTTCACATTTGCATTCTTTCATTGTATTAACTCACAGCTGTGAGTACAACTTAAGAAAAAAGAAACACAAGAAAAATGATATCCACATCTACTTCTAGTCTAACCATATCCTTCTTAATAATAATAATTATGACAAGAATGAAGACCAACAACTGAGTTCTTGCTAGCACTTGGCACTCACATGCAAAAAAACACAACAATCTCAACAATACTTAAAAGTAGGTATTGGCAGATGAGGGGAGGGAGGCTTAGAGAAATTCAGGAAATTCCTCATGATCACACCACCTGCTAGGGGGCCAAGCGGGAACCCGCGTGTAGGTCCATGCGACTGTAGGCGTCTGGCCGGGAGACTGTTGAGTGGGTGCACGGAAGTGCTCTCAAAAGTGCCAAACTCTAGGCGCACACATGGGTGACATTACTGTTATGGACGAGGTCTACAACTTGCCCAGAAATCACGGGATAAGCTTTGCAACTTTGCTAGTTTACTCAGATCCTGTGATTGAAACCCTTGTCTTCTCAGATTCATGGGAAGTGGGAACTTGCCGTGGACAGGTATTTTGAAGCTGAGGTGTACTCCCGCTCCCTCAAAGAGTATCAGACATTTGGGCCAGAAAACAAGCAAACAAACAAACAAACCAAAAACCTTAGAAAGTATCTAGAATAAGTCCTTCACCTGATGATTGAGGGAACGAGGACATGAGCATTTTGCACTGTCACGAAATCCCAAAGCTGGACTTTTCCTCCTCTTTCCTATTCATTTCCTCAATACACTGTCTCCTCCTTCCCACTCTTCTCTTTTGAAAACTGGATTCAGTTGTAACCCAGCATATGAGAAGCACTTTCATTTTTTAAATTATGAGTTACATAGGAAAGAGACCTGTTTTAAAGCAGAATTATACACAAATACTTTCTGACATCAGGGAAATATTTTGATGGCTGGGTCCGTACTGAAGGGAAATAACATCTTTGGA
The DNA here is from genome assembly GCF_036562045.2 of Rhinolophus sinicus. Taxonomy (NCBI): domain Eukaryota; kingdom Metazoa; phylum Chordata; class Mammalia; order Chiroptera; family Rhinolophidae; genus Rhinolophus; species Rhinolophus sinicus. The sequence continues at coordinate 124,737,038 of NC_133751.1, forward strand.
AATGCAGTCCACTCATTCTAAAGCAGGACCGCCAATGCACGCTCCAAATGTGTTCTTACACACATAGGACTCCTTCCAAATGGGCTCTGAAGGCGGAACACCTGGCTGAGTTTCAAATGGGCAGAAAGTCACCTTTAAGCTTATTTCCCCTCGGTTTGGGAGTTGACACAATCGAGTTAGAGGCAGACTGTTTATCATGGTGGCATGAAAGTCTCTCTTCAAATTCCTCCTGCTTTTATAGTCAAACAGTAACATCTCCAGAGTATAGGTTTTAGCTACATAAGAAACATGTTGGAAATTGATTCAATGCTCCTGGCTTCGCTGTGACAATGTTTCATAACCTGGTAACCTCTGAACTTGTTCTTTCCCCTTTCCGAAAAGCTTTCAGCTGCACCAGGGTGGCAAAGAAAAGATAAAGCAAACGTCATCCTTTTATCTGATCACATGCAAAATGAGTGGAGCACACACTGGGCCACTGATAAGAAGATTGCTAAGTGATTCTTCTCAAATTCTATCAATGGGCTGATGAAAGGAATTAAGACTGACATTCACAAGTTATTTTCTCTGGTACTACCATTTTAAACAATGAAGGTTTCTCTTTAGAAGAAGTTAAGCCCTGGTTGCACGTCTGTGACTCATTAAAAAGTGCCCAGATCAGCTCCGTGTTGTAATAGATTTACTAAGATGCTTTCCTTCCTCTACATCTGTTTGCTTTTGCTCTGGCACCCCTCTTGAATAAGGGTTCATTCAAGTCACGAGTACCCTGTTCCCCAGATCACTTTTCCTCCTTTTGCTCTCAGTTGCATATTTCATTACACAACTCAATTTTCATCTCCACAATTTGCCATGGCCCTCACCTGATCTATCGTTCTAGCACATTGCATCTCCCTCAAGCTAAGTATTTACTCAAACAGGCCAGATCTAATGAATACACCATTGGGAATCCCCATGGACTGAGTGTTAAAAGCCATTAACCGAAGCTTTTTTTTTTTCATTAAGTATATATAATTGAGTTCTTACTGTAGGGACAGTGCTTTCCAACTTTGATGATGGAGTTTTTTGTTTGTTTGTTTATTTGTTTTTTTAATCACTGCTGCTCAGTCACTAATTTTTAATTACCTTCAGGCATAAGAAGAACTACTGGCTTTAACAGCACTTAAGATGGACAGAGATGGGTCCATCTATAATGTGTGGTCAACTTGGAGTTCTCTGTGGTACCGTGGAGGACACAAAGACGACAATTCAGGAGCTGCCCACAACCTCTGTTTCTGACTTCTTTCTCCAACACACAATGTCCTTCAGAACTGCTGAGTGACTAACTCTACACTGGCGGTCAGGGCTCTGTCCCCCGTTTTCCCCCTCTCTGTTCTCTTCATTGACCTTTCTTCTGGAGATGCTAGTGAGCTGGACAACAGGTAGACAAGAGGAAGATGGGCGTGGGGGATGCATGGCGTAGGTCGGTAAGGCGAGGAGAAGGCTGATTCAGTCCACAGACGTGTTTTGTTTGGGATGGTACTTTGTTTTTAGGTTTCTAAAATAATTGTGAACTATACTAGAAATACAGGAGTGTACACAACAAATAGTTATCATCGTCATAAAAGGTCACCATGACGCACCTTAACAACTGTTATTAAGCCACTCTTGCATCCCTCTCTGAGCACATCCTTCACCCACCACTGCTGCTCTAGGTTAGTGTAAGTGCTAACCTAGAGCAGTACTCTAGCGTGTTTGCATAACAATAAAATCACCTTGTTGAATTTCATGTTACTCATCAACTTGCTGTGTTTTTCTGTTTGTCTGTATAGTCTTACCACACTGTCATTTAGCTTTGCTCATTATACAAATAGAATTATACTGTAAGTATTCCATAGCGATTGGCTTTCTTTCTTTTTTCCATTTTTTAAAAAAAAAGATTATTGGGGTGACAATGGTTAGTAAAGTTACATAGGCTTCAGTGTATAATTCTGTAATACATCATCTATATATCACATCGTGTGCTCACCACTCAGAGTCAGTTCTCCTTCTATCACCGTATATTTGATTCCCTTTACCTTCATCTACCACTCCCTTTCCCCTTCACCCTCTGGTAACCGCTAAACTATTGTCTGTGTCTATGAGTTTTGTTTCTTCATTTGTTTGTCTTGTTCCTTTGTTGCTTTCAGTTTTATATCCCACATATGAGTGAAACCATATCGTTCTCGACTTTTTCTGTCTGACTTATTTCACTTGGCATAAGAATCTCAAGATACATTCATGGGTTTTTTTTTTCCAATCAACATAGTTTTTGCGATGAATCTATGATAGCACGCACAGCTGAAGTTCATTAATTTTCACTGCTGCATAGTATTTCATAGAATAAATATTTCAAAATTTACTTATCCTGTCTACTGTGACAAACATTTGGGTGCTTTTCCATTTTTTTTTCCTATTATGATAATGTAGCTATGATTACTGTAATAGATATTCCCTGATATACTTGCCAAAAGCTTTTCTAGGGCCAGGCCTTTCAAACTCTTTTGACTACTATCCACAGTAGTACATTTTTACATCATAAACCAGTATACCTTTGTTTGCATAACTATACATAAATGTTATCAAAATGTCACATTTTTACTACTTATTTTTACTAAATTTTTTCTTACTACTTCACTATTGTATGTACTCCATTATTTCTTTTAAAAAAAGAAATAAGAAAAACTAACAAATGCTGACCTTAACTCACCATATTGATTTCATGACTCTTTAATTGGTGCAGCTTTGAAAACCAATTTTAGAATATGTCTACTTGGTCTGTTATTAATACAGCTATGCCATTTTTTCTACTAGTTTGGAAATGTTATATTAAATTTCTACCTACTTTTAGTGTTTACCCTAGAAATTTTAACATGCATATATAACTTACCAAACTAATATATTAATTCTCAACAATATAAGGACGTTATAATGCTGTTATTTTTACAACCACTTCCAACTCATTTTCAATTCTATTAATGTCTAGGATTATTTCTATTTTGGTGTATTTTGATAATATACATTATAAAGTATATTTATTGTTACATACAGAATGTTTACTATTTTCTCTCCTCAGCAGTTCTCCTTCTATTTCTGACCTTCCTGGGATGATTTTCTTCTGTCTGATACACAGTCATTGTCGTGCAGGGAGGCCTGCGGGGTCTCTGCTCCCGCTCCCCATACAAGAACGCAGGATATGGTGAGGCCAAAAAGGAACACCCACGGAGCCATAGGTAGGGGAGTCCACTACGTGTTCACTGGACGTGCGACCTGCTGTCTGTTTTGTCTGCAACCCACCGACGACTCTCTTTCACTCTCCTCCACTCTCCTTCGTAGCCGCAGCAGTTATATTAGCGGCTAATTGGCTAACTGGCTACAGCTGACGGCCAATCAGCCACAGCTGACGGCCATCTACTACCCGAGCCAGCACTCCTCCATGTGAGGCCGAGAGCCTGTAAACTACTTTCTGGGGCTCTGCCCCCACAGTCATGTACCACTTAATGATGGGGTATGTTCCGAGAAATTCACCTGCAGGTGATTTCATCATTGTATGAACATCATCGCATACACTTTCACATACTTAGATGGCACAGCCTACTGTACACCTAAGAATATGGTACAGCCTATTGCTCCTAGGCTCCAAGCCTGTATAGTATGTTACTGTACAAAACAACACGAGATTAAAGCAAGCACGAGAGAAAATGATGCAATCAAGAGACGTGGCAAACGCGAGATGTATGAGGCTGCTGCTGGCATAACATGTCATACTGTTTTACAGTAAACTTTTTTTATAAGTAGAAAGAGTGCACTCTAAAATAATGATAAAAATACAGTACAGTAAATACATAAACCAGTAACATAGCCATTTATTATCACTATCAAGTGTTAGTTACTGCATGAAATTAATTGTGTGTGCTATACTTTATACTCCTGGCAGTGCGGTAAGTTTGTTTACACCAGCATCACCACAAACACGTGAGTTATGCGTTGCTATGTCGTCACTAACAGGCATTTTTCTGTTCCATTATAGTGTTATGGGACCATCATCATATATGTGGTCCATCATTGGCCAAAATATCATTATGTGGCGCATGATGGTATACTCTTTACGACTTACTTTGGTGAAGATGAGGTGGTAGAAAACTCAGATTTTGTTTTGTTTTAGCCTGGAAAAAAATGTCTTTGATCTCTTTCTTGAAGCATAGTTTCGTAGACTATTCACTTTTAGACTGCTAATTATCTTTTCTCAGCACATTGATGATATAATTCCATTGTCTTCTGATTTTCGTTGTTGCTGTAACTGAAGTTCACTGCTATTATAATTGTCATTACTTATCAGGTAATCTGTATTTTCTCTTTGATTTATTTTTGTATCATTCCTTTATTTTGGGTGTTCTACATCTTCACCACGATGTGCCTGAGTGTAGATTTTTTTTTTCCCTCAGCTTTATTGAGGTATGATTAACATATAAAAATGGTATGTATTGAAAGCATACAATGTGATGTTTTGATAGATGTACACATTGTGAAATGATTACCATTATCAGGCTAATTAACACATCCACGACCTCACGGTTTCTTTTTCCTTTTTTTTTTTTTTTTTGTGGTAAGAATACTAAGATCTATTTATTAATAAATTTCAAGTATCAAATATATTATTGTTAACCATAGTCACCATGCTGTACATGAGGTCTCCAGAACTCACCATCATTAACTGAAAGTCTGTGCTCATTGATCATCTTCCAATTACCCCTAAACCTCAGCTACTGGTAGCCATTCTTCTACTCTCTGTTACTATAAGTTTGGTATTTTTAGATTCTACATGATCAAGTGAGGTCATGATTTGTTTCTCTGTGTTCAGATTATTTCACTTATAAAGTCCTCTGGATTCGTTCATGTTGCAAATGGCAGGATTTCCTTCTTTTTAAAGGCCGAATAATATTCCAGTGTGTGTGTGTGTGTGTGTGTGTGTGTGTGTGTGTGTGTGTGTCTGTACACATATACTACAATTTCTTTATTAGTTTACCTGTCGACAGACACACTTTGGATGTTTTCATATCTTGGTTACCATGAATAATGTTGCAATGAACATGGGATGTTGATATTTCTTCAAGATTGTGATTTTATTTCAATATAGAACTTTCACATGATCTAGCAATCTAGCAATCCCACTTCTGGGTCTTTATCCAAAAAAAAAAAATAAAATCATTATCCTTTAGTGTAGATTTCTTTTTATTTATCTTGCTTAGAACTAATTTGGCTTTCTGAATCTGAGGGTTGCTAACTTTCTTCAATTCTTCAAAATTTTCAGTCATTAACTCTTTTAATATTATATTTACCCCATTCATTCTATTCTCTCTTTCAGGAGCTATACTTAGATGCATGTGGATTTCATCACCTTTTACCTAATGTATCTTAACCTTTCTTTCATATTACCCATCTCCTTGGTTCTCTGTGACACATTTTGTATAATGTTTCAATTCTATTTTCTAGTTCAGTAATTCTCTCTAACAACTTTTAATTTTTTTTTTGAGATTCTGTTGTGGCCCTTTTTGAAATCTGACTGCTCATTTGTTTGTTCCTTTGTTAATTTTCATTTCCATATTTGTTTATTCAAATATAGTGAATACTTTTCTTTCCTTTTTTCGGTAATTACCAATTCTGTAGTCTTTGCAGGACTCATTCTATAGCTTATTGTTTTTTCTGACTCTCATAATGAAGTCATTTTTTTCCCTTTGTGTTTTTACTGATTTCCTATTGTGAGTTAATTTTCCTTGGAACTTTATCTGTATGTAAAATTTAGAGTAGGTACCTTAAGAGAGGATGTGAGTTGGCTTCTGCCAGATTCCTGGGATTCCTATTAACCTGAGTCTGCATTTTTAAAATAAAAGTGACTTTTCATTATGATCAATTTCAAATATTCTCAAACAATATAATGTATCTTTATATACCCATTTCCCAGCTTTAAAAATACCAATATTCTGCCACTCTTGTTTTATCTATTCCTCCTCCCAGTTTCTTCTCTGAAGTATTTAAAAACATAACTCAGACCATTTACAAAGTTCAAGCTGGGGGATTTAGGGACACACAGAGAGAATGAATTAGGTCTCTGATCCACATGAGTGTGAGCTAATGATTCAGAATCCGCAGAGAAGACATTTGCTAAATTTATTTTTCTTTTTTCCCAGCTAGAGCTAAGACCGAGTTGAGGCTGAGTTAAGAGCTCATCCCCACCATCTCCCTCTGCAGAGTGGTGGGTCTGTCTTCATTGCTCCCAGGAGTCCAGCTTTATGCTGAGTGGGGAAGGGATGTTTTTGACCTAACATCCCACCCTGCTTAGACCCTAGGCTTCATTATGTCACAGTTCAGTTCCTTAACACCAGGATCCAGGTAAGGTGACCAACTGTCCCAGTTCCCTAGGACATCCTGGGGTTTCCCAAGATACAAGAATTTTAGAGCTAAAATCAAGAAAGTCCCAGGAAACCCAGGACAGTTGGTCACCCTACTGTCAGGTCACCAGGAACAGGAACTACCACATACATACCCCTGGCGGGTAGTACTCTCTCCTCTCTGGTTTAAGCTTTCATGCTATCCTTAGCCTCTGATGAATTCTTTGCCTGCAGCTCAACCATGCATGTAAGAAAATATGTATATGTTCTATATTATAATATATACTTTTAGAGGTGGGATTCTGTGAGAGAATTTTGAAATTCTAATTTGAAATATTGCCAGATCAAAAAAAAGTATCTGAAGACTTACTTTTTAAAATTGAGCCCACATTTTAAAATGTATCATACGTATATGTCACATAAAATAATCTAGATTTTTGACTTCTGGTGAAAAATGAAAAGACTTGGCTGCAAAGGGCAAGCCTTCTTCTATGGTGACATCTGGAATTGACAAGTAGCTGCTCCCCTGGGATGGGAGCATTTTCTCTCCATTCCTCAAAACTCCCATCACTCATATAATATATGCACGTGCACGTGACATCCAGCACGTCTCACCCATTGACCCAGGGCTTATTTGAGTTTGCAACCCTTAGTTAAACAATCTACTAAGGGGATTTTTGGTCTCTGTGCCTGTAAGGTGACAAAAAATGTACCTAGTCATCTTTTACATCCTTGGGGGTCTATTTAACTTTACAGCTATGGACTAAGCTGGGTTTGGATGCTGGCTGTCTCTACTCCATACTTACTGTGTTGCTGAGCAAAGTACGTAACATTTCAGAGTATCCATTTCCTCATCTGCAAAGGGTCACCATAGTGTCTAATGTGCGAGGTTGATGTGAAGATAAAACAAGGCAATGCACATGAAATGCCTTGGCCAGTGCCCAGCATAGAGAAAGCCCTTGAGAAAGACTAGATATTACTATAATATGTGTCATTGTCTTGCTTCTTTGGGAATTTTCTGTCACATGGGGCAGTATTTTGGTTTAGGGGCTGAGGCACTCAGTTTGTTGGGCATCATTGTTTCGATCCCCACTGAATCCTTACTATGCCATACGTCACACATACATTCTCACACTTAAGGTGACTTAATCGCCTTTTGTGAAATTGAGGGAATGGCATAAAACTGGGTCTCTGTACAGCTATTTCAGACTCCCCAACCTTGTATTTTGAGCAATAGGCCTTAGGGGAAAAAAGCAAATTAATGTGTCTAATGAGTCTACCTATTACCTGTTCGGGGTAACAGGTGTAAACTTTTCCCCTTTCCCCTGGGTTCATTCACACCATCCCTAGGGTTTCATGTTTGCCTCTGCTCCTGGCAGCTTAGCTCCCTGTCTGGAGAGCACCACCCTTACCTTTTCTAAACATCAAAACACTCCTTTTTGTGCTTCTCAGTTCCCTGGCAGGAGAATGTACCTGGCTCATGGCTCATTCCCTTAGGGTCTTGCTAGTCCTAACCTGAGAAATGCACTGCTGCTGTCGGTCACTGACACACAATGTATGCACTTTGCAGAGACTGTCTGTATTATAACAAGTGACCTGAAGGCCCTCACCCAGAGGAGGTACCAAGAAGCAGGAAATTCACACACATCCTTTGTTGGCTGCCAGGAGGGATCTTCTGGGGAAGGGAGCCCTTTGGCACCCTTCAATATTCCTGGCTGTCCATCCTTTTACATAAATGCATGGCTCTACAGCACACCACTGATGAGAAAACATAGTGATCAGTGTATTTGGTTGGTCCAAGGCGAAGGGAGAGAAAATTACAGTGTGTTTTCATTTTCAAAGTCTAAACGTGAATAACGTGGTAAATTGGATGGTCACTTCTTATCATCTTGGTCTTCTTTTAAAAATCTCCACAGTCTATTTATTATTTGTAGGAAACAGTTCAAACATCTAAGCTGGGCTTTCAAAGTTTACACGATCTGGTCCCATTCTACAAAACCTGCTCTATCTGTACTTCAGCCTCAAAATTTCCCCTCGCTGAGCTGGTCTCTCACAGATTCACCTCCCCTACAGTGGGCCATGTTCTTATCTCCAGGCCTTTGCTCATGTCGTTTTCTTTGAGTTGAAAGCCATCTCTTTCCCCTTTGCTAATGAATCCTACCCCTGAGGACAGTGGTTCCCAAACTTTGCCCCACATTGGAATCTTAAAAAAAATTACAAATATCTGGCTCCCATCCCTGGACCTTATGATTTAATTGTTATGGAGGGTGACCTGAGCATCAGCATTTTGAGAAGATTTCCAGGTCATTTTGAGGTGTAGTCAAGTTTGAGTAGCATGGGAATAAATAGTAAATGCTCTTAAACTTCAATATTATACTCTTTCATTTTTGTCTTTTCCCGACAGAGGAAAACCAACATTTCCAATTTCACCAAAGCAGGGCTCCACACCCTGGCCTGTGGACTCATATGTATGCAGAGAACACCTCTATCTTCTCTATCTTATCTGTGATCATATTGTCTCAGAATTATCTGTTTGCTTCTCTGTCTCCCTACTAGATAGAGTTCACGGAGTGCAGGTACTGTGTCTTATTCATATCTCTGTCCCTAGTGTCTGACACAGGGCATGGCTTGTAGAAGATGCTCAATGTAGGCATGTTGAACTAAATCGAATTCAGCTTCCTGGTACAATCCAAAGGAGCAACTATTTAACAGGAGTGAAAAAAAAGCCATAATTTTAACTCTGTAAGTATACAATTCTCTATCCCTCTAGTGAAAAATCAGAGGAAGAAAACCATAGACTAGGATTCAATATGTTCACAAAATACAGAAATCTCCAGTAAATCCTTATCTCATGACTATCTCTGGTAGTTAGAGGAAATCCCTCATCAGGAGGACGTTTGTAGATGACAAAAAAGAGAACCAGCCACAAAGGAATGAGAAACAAGGAGAATGACATGCAATGTTCCAAGCACAGGGCAGGGTACATGGTAGATACTCAATGGATGGAACTATTTCCAGTTCTTTGTCAGAAGGAACAACACGATCCTATTTGCATGGGTCTATCTTTGTGATAGGCAGAGTTTATATTTAAGCTGCCAAGATGCAAAGCTCTCCCTTTGCAGTTTGTCACTTGCAGTTTTAAACCGGTGAACTCAGTACAGCCATGGTGGAAAGAAAGGTCCTTACCCAAGCAATCACACTATGGTACCTCTTACCGTGTTTCCCCGACAATTAGACTGGGTCTTATATTCAGTTTTGCTCCGAAAGATGCATTGGGGTTTATTTTCAGGGGATGTGTTAAAAAAATCACGCTAGGGCTTATTTTCAGGGAAACAGTAGATGTCACTTTGTATGCTGGGAAATGCAGAAATCATCGTCTGGGAAGTATTAATATGAGATCCAAATTATGTAAAACCACTCCATCATATCCCTCCTTCATGGCCATTATTATCTAAGTAGTTCTCAGTTGGTGCCAGTCTGTTAGTAGCCAACAGGACATTATCTATTCAAGTTGTTATTGAGAACATTTATACTTCCCACTCACATTTTGTGTTGATCACAAACAGCTCACCCTTTCTACAATTAAGCCCAAATATGTCAGCACACTATTCAAAACGTGACATTTGACTCAAATAGCCTTCCACTCAAACAGCTGTGTGAAAGTCTGATCAACTTTCTGACATTTACTTTAATTTCATTTTTAATATGAATATCACTCCTGGTATGTTGAATTTCTGAACTTTTTTTTTCAAATTTTCACAGTAGGGAAAATTAGTAATATTCTTGAAGTAAGACGGCTAATTATCAAGGACTTTAATTGATTGGCAGCTACAGTACTAAAAGCCCTGCTGTACTATGTTTTCATTTTAGAAAAAGGAAAATTCTAGATGAAAATTATTCCACAAATTTATTTGAACCTCTATGAACTTTGTGGGTGATCAATTATATATTTGTTCATAAATATAGTGGTGGTAAATCGAAGTTCAATACATTTTCTCAAAAAGTTATTCAAGATTAACTACACGTGGAGAGCGGTGAGTGCTAGTTCAGATTATACAAAACAGAAACTAAACATAAATCTTTGAAATTAATTATATCTTTTCTTACAATGCTCCAAGTTTATTTTCTTATGTCTTTCTTAAATGACAATAAACATTTGTTTGTGTTTCTACCAAGGAGATAACCTTGGTAGGGGGCAGGCAGCAGGCTGAGATTGCTACATGTCTGCTAATATTCATTCTCCCTTTCTTCCAGAGTTAAGAAGACTCCCATTTGACTTCCATTTTGCTGGACATATGGCCTCCTGCATGAAACAATGTTTCACATCCTATGTGACTAAGTACTGGCCACTGAGCTGTTAGCAAAAGAGATGGGTCAATTGCTGGGAAGTGTTCTTAAAGGGACGAACCATATCCTTCCTCATCACTTCTTCCTTCCATTTGGAAAATGGACAAAAGGGAAGGTTTCTCAACAGCCATCTTGGACAGTGAAGTGACTTTGGGGATGGAAAAGCATATAAGGCAGAGGGATAAGGTAGGAGAAGCCTGGCACTCTCCTATCAGCCTGGACTACTACCCTCTGGACTGTGATGTGTGACTGCGAGACATTACTATTCTTATTTAAACCACTGAACTTTCGGGTTTCCTTCACTCCCATCTGAACTTAATGCTACAGGTACTAATAGGGAAATCCAGTCTTGAATTTAAAAACAATTGTAGTTGGGGTAATTCAAACTGTATAATCCATATGTGGATAGCAACTGTGGTCATGTTGTATTAGGGCTTCAATACAGTAAAGGAGGTTGCAGACTTCCTTCTGTTCAGATGAGATAAGCATTTAGGTCCTAGTTCTTGTACTCTATGTACTTGAGGTACTTGATTCAAGAGTCTGTGAGATCTTCCCTTTTTCTCCTGAAGAACCATGGCCACACACATTGGATACTAGTGCAGACCTCCTCTCTGCTGCTGGGTGAAGAAGCTGCTGCGTTTGCTGACCTTCACTGGAATCCAGTGCATAGATTCCTTGACAATAATATTTATGTATCATATGACTCTTTTATCCCTTCTGTATCTACTAAACTCCAGACTGGGGAGATACAGATTAGATGCTTTATGGTTGGATGATAAAAGTTGACAAGAACAAGGTCTATGTGTTGCAGAGGGAAAATGGCTGTTGCATCTGGTGATCCAGATCTTCTCTATTTGCCTCAACATAGCTATGTCTCACTTCTTACATTTCTCAAGAGTAGGGTTAGATGACAAATAACCTTTCCTCCTAACATTGCTTCTAGTGCTGTTCATTGTCTGAAACAGGGTTGATTCCTTCCTTTCTTCCTCACCCTATAAACTGGTGACCTGAACACCTGAAACGTTAGGTCCCAAGAGTTCCTCTTAACTAGAGATAAAACTTTTCTTGAGTTCTTGTTACAATGCAGACATGTGACATGAAAAGGTACCTATTTAATCCATTACTCCACTGACATGAGTTAGTTTACCAGATTAGCTAGGTAAAGTCTGGGAGAGGACAGGATAAGGAAATGAAACATCCTGGGAAAATGTAAGTAAATTGGTGTATGGTCTGTTAAGTAACTCAAAAGTGGGGATACTTATTGAACACCTATTATCCTCCTGCATAATACATTAATTAGCTGCTGGCTAAGGCCACCTGGGGAGGAAAGGAGGACACCAGAAAGATCCCTGGGAGGCAATTCCTGAAGTGGGAAGGAGAGCACCAAGAGACTTCACAGAGCTAGCCACAGACAGCGAGAACCTCAGGGCTACACCTTGGCATTTGTCAAGTTGTGCTTCTGGTGGTAGGAGCCAGAAGGGTCCTTCAGGAGAAAGTAGGAGTCCACCCCGTCTATGCGGGACAGTAAACAGATTTCATTCAGCACTGGACACTGGGATATTTGCCTACTGGGCCATTGGACAAATTGTTCTTTGTAACTTTTTTAGTTTTAGGAAAAACAATAGGCATCCTTCAGTTCACAAGTTTATCATGCACCCTTTTTTTCTTGGCGCGCACTAAATTCTGCTTGGCTTTTTCCTCAAAAGACATTTTCTCCTCTTTACAGAAATTTCCAAATCTTCTGTCTTCATTTATTAGTGGTTGATATTTTTAAATGTGAGACAATGTGATTTGAATTCCCACTGATCATTTAGTCCTATTGATAATTAGTGTAATACAGAGTGTGAATCTGTTATAATAGTTAACAGGAAAGAACAACTAGAAATATGGTGGTTGTGATCACTTGTGTTAATTCGCCTCTTAGACAAGGCTAGTCATTTGCTTGGTGCTTATTAACATGGAATGCTGACATTTATTAGGGAAATTTTAAAGAAAAAAATTTAGTTGTATTATTTTACTTAATTCATGAATCTCGAATTTCAATATAAAGCAGGTTTAACTAACAATATCTTGTCTTGTAATCAACTAACACAATTTTGATCAAACCAACATGATTATCCTTAAACCACAGAAATACAACCATTTAGATTCACCAATTTCCTGATCATTTTTCTTTGTTAAATACATTAGCTGATATCTGGTTAGAAGAAGAACATATTTAGATTTGCTCAGTTGCTGTGATGAGAGATATTCTACAGTTATAAAATACTGTGAGGATATGTGACAACACTTAATCTACACAAAATGAGGAATATTGGGATTATCCGGGTGCTAAAAAGTATATTCTCAGTCCTTGTGAAATAAAGATAAATAACCACTCAATTTGTTGAGTCTCATTCAATCTTGAAATGGATGAACTTTTAAAAAGGTCTGTGGCAGTCTTACTGATATTGGTTACCCAGGGAACATTCTCAACACCGTTCTCCCTATTACCTCATTACACAGAGGCTGGAAACGCAGCATACTTACTTTCCCATCATTCTTTGCAGCTAGGCTTGTCTGGTTCTCACCAATGACCTGTAAGATGGAGTCTATGGGGGAAAAGGGTGGGTGCTGAAGGAGTTTTTATTCTTCCTTATACTCAATGCCTTGAATGTGGATGGGATGCCTGGAGTGGCAGGAATTAATTTGCAATCAGAAGCAACAAGCATGAGGACAAAAAGCCAGGGATTTTGATAACATTGTTAAACGGCTACGCCTCTTTCATGTTGCCTTCCTCCAGACTTTTAATTACATAAGATGATTAAATGACTGTATTATTTTAGTACTGGCTAGTCAGTTGTGTTGTTGTTACTGGCAACCAGGAGCAGCTGATTCATATAGTTCTCCACCAGTTTGAGGAGATGAGTCTACAATTATGGAGATGAACCTACAATCATTTGAAGACCAAGTTATCTGTCAGAAGCATGGTCTAAATTTACTTCCATGAAAGTAATCTAAAGCAGCCCTTTCCAAAAGAACTTTGTGTGACGATGGGACTGCCCTGACGGATGATGTAGGATACGTGCCCATTGAACACCTGAAATGGGGCGAGTGCGATTAAATAAATAAAGTGTAAATTTTATGTAGTTTTCATTTAAATTGAAATGGAAATAGTAATAGGTAGCTACTAGGTATGATGTTGAACAGCATGGAATCTAAAGAATTGCTAGTCTGCTAAAAACACGTAGACTACTGTAGTTCTCTTAAAGGAAAGTCAGCCTCCAAGTTCATATATGTTGTCTTACAGGCCCAAGAACACCTCGTTATGGAAAAATGATGACTCAGTGGGGGCTTTCCACAGTGTCACGTTTGAAGACTGTTAAACAATATTTAACTTGCATATTAGCTAACTACGCAGAACCGATACCAATTTAGGCATGTTACATTGACAACTATAATAAAGGATGCCTTTTTGGAATAATAATCTTATTCAGACTACCCTGATGCAGCTGTTTGTCAAGTCTGGTAGTCCCAATTACAGATGAAAAGAATAATAATGGTGTGCCAGGCTCAGGAAGCTGTGGGGGCACACTAACGCGCTGAGGTAAACTGTAAATTACAGTTTGCAGAAGACTGCTGGGTCTGCTAGAAAACTAACCACAAATTGCACCAACGTGGTACTAAGAGCAGGCAAGATGCTGAGAGTTGGCAGCAAAAGGTCCTCCAGGGAAACAGCAAGAGCAGTGGAGGCTGATTAGTCCAGAAATCTGTGGGTCTGTCATGTCCTAGGACATGGGATTCAATACTATCTCCTATACCCAAATGTGACTTGAAGAAATGATTCCTTCATGCCTTGGTACCTTATGAAAAGCTCCATAATCAGCATGCTTATATACACAGACTTTTTTTAGAACCTGTGGAACGACTAATCCTGCAAGTGTCCGAGGTGTCTCAGAGCTGTTAAATTTATCACCTCTTCTATCTCCTGACAAGAATCACAGTCACAGACAGCTAGTCCATCACCAGGTACCTCCTGGCTGCTGGAAACAGGTCAGTAAAGTCTCTTTGGTTGGGCACCTGCATCCCTTCAATCTAGAATTATGCACAATTTTAAGCACTAGCTGACAAGCCAAAGTTTTTTCAGAGATAGGACTAACTATAACCAGGGTTCTAAAATAAATAATACAGAAAATAAATTGAAGATTTTTGGCTAGCCATATGTACTTAATGTCGTTGGTTCTTTGTGTAAAAAAAATATTCAATTCAAAAAACATTCAATTTAAGAAAGCCACCACCCACCCCACATTTCTAAGAAATAGTAGTTGCAACGAGGTACTTCTTGAGACAATTGCTACAGAAACTGGATCGATTCAGTTGATCTTCTCCTCAGAGAAAAATTATTTACACTCAGTATTTTCATTTTATGTTGACAAATACTTCTCATCAGTTTGCCCTGCATTCCTTTGCAAGCGCCTATGTTTTCTTCATAGGTCTGCTTGGACCTATTTATTTT
This sequence comes from Rhinolophus sinicus, assembly GCF_036562045.2. Lineage (NCBI taxonomy): Eukaryota > Metazoa > Chordata > Mammalia > Chiroptera > Rhinolophidae > Rhinolophus > Rhinolophus sinicus. Next base: position 124,752,281 of record NC_133751.1, read on the forward strand.
ATGATAGCTTCCAATGTCGAAGAAGATAAAGGTAACCATGTGAGAGACGTTAAGACCCAGTCCTGACAGTGGGAGGCATACGACATGGCCTTTAGGACCACGCCGTGTCTGAAAGAAGGTCACATAGAAAATATCTCAGCTAAAGATGTATCAAGACGTGAATTCTTACCCATACTGTGGCTCTGAAATGCAGAATCGGCAATAGTATCTTCTTCATCCTCTTGCAGGTTTTCATTTGCCTCTTTTATCTGCAGCAACAACAACAAAAAATTACTGTAAATTGTTTTTTACTATATTAGGTACATCTTTTGCCATCCTCAGAATAATGATATATTCTATAACGTGTGTGTGTGTGTTTGTATACAGATGCGTATATATTTTCTTCGTTCTACTTTTTCTGCACTTTATCACTTGGCTTCATTACAAGTTTTAATTATAAAAGCATATTTTCAGAAATCTAACCCAGCTCTGAAAAATGACGATTTATAGGGCACCTAATTCTACATAAGATTCTGGAGATAACAGCTTTGGTTTTCAAAATTTAATAAAGTTAGAACATAGAGCTGTTAGGAAAATGTAAAGTCTAAAGAAGTATAATTCTCCCAGAGTCAATGACTTCTATCACAAGTTACTTTAATAAAAATAAAGAAATATACTTAGATCTCATGATCCTTTCCTAGAATATAAATCTCTAAAAAAAATGATTTTGTTGTTGCTGTTCTTTCCATAATGAATCATGAAGTGACTTATGATGTGTGCTCAGTGAACTAGAGCAGTGACACATTTATCTAGATTTTTCAGGTCAAAAACATTCCCCTTATATTTCAGCTGGAATCTCCAGATGCTGAATGGTGTAGAATCAAATGGAACTCCAGAGAGTAATACCATTAGAGTATTTTTACAAATGTTAATTCTGAGATTCAGCAAGTTTCCTTAAATACAGTGGAAGTGGCAATACTGGAACTAAAACCCAGATTTGTTACCTCCCAATCTAGTAGCACCAGTAGCAATAATATCACTAACAATACCAACAATGATGAAAGCATCAAACACTTAAATACTATGTAGCAGTAGCTGTCTAAGCTTTTCACACCTATGATCTCATAATTCTTACAACAATGCTGCGAGGTAGGTGATATTGTTAGCTCCATTTTAGAGATAAGGACCCAGGAAAAACAGACAAGAGAAGTAATTATACAAATGATGGAACTGGAATTTAAACACAGCAGATATGGCTTGAGATTTGCGTTTATTTGGGGGCAGTTTGTTATTCTCAAATTTCTGTTTGACTATGCCAGTGTCAACTTGGCCTCAATATTAAGACAGCTTGTGGTCCTTGGCAGAATGACACTAAATAACTTTTTAAAAATACATCCCAGCCAGTCCCCTCGGCAGCCAATAATAAGGTGAACTGTGCAATGAATGATATGGGGGTTGTGCTTAGGTGCCTACACTACAGGTTGCCAGATTAGCTCAGGGGTTCAAACTGAATGCCAAGCAACCTTTATTTTATATTCACAAGGTTAGAGTCATATGGTTGCATACTGACCTTGAGCTAGATTTAGCTTTCTACTTTTTACCTACTATTTTTCAGATTTAATGGAATAAGAACAATTATTTACATTTTATGACAGCAGTTCTAATATTAGAATGTAACTGGTGCTTAATCTGTACATACTGATAGCCAGAAGACGGCAAACTCAGGAGAGTATGTAGATGGCTACCTGAACCTCACAAGGGAGATTGTTAAGGGCTGAATATCCACAGGCCATGTTTCATCACTTTCTTTCCCCTTAGCTGTTTGCTCTTGCAGGCACTTCCCTGTTTGTTAGCATCTCCCGAGGAAGTGAGTTAGGGAATGGGAGAAAAGCCTTTATCAACAAGCTCAGTTTCTAGTAGTGCACATTTATGAATGGCAGAGAGGAAAAGCGCTGTGAGCATCAGTGAGACTAACATGTTTTTTGCTTGCCTTCCAAGATTCACCGAGCTCAATGATCTGTTCGTGACAAAGCTACCGAAAGACCTACTGAGGAAGGAATTCCCCAAACACCTTAATTTCCATTCATAATCCAACAAGAACCTTCTATACTCATTTATAGAAGCATCAAGGAAATCTATATTTTTCAGCCCATGCCAGCTCTTAATGGCAATATGTTCCATATTTTCCTCCACCTGTTATGTAAAATAGGATTGCCTTTAGGTTTTTCTAAATGGACCCATTTTAAACTTAAAGGGGCTCCCTGCTAACTTCCCTGCTGGAATGGCAGCAACCACCTCCATCAGCCTATGAAATCCTAAACTAAAGGACCTAATCATTACAACAAGAGTCTCGTTTTATAGATAAGGGAAAAAAGGCTCAGAGAGGGTTAGTGATCTGTTCAAGGGCACAGAGTGGGTTCTCCTGATTCCTATTTACTGCTGTAATTCAATTTTTAGAGTGCGCCATATTGCTGTAGAGAACCTATCCAGACCTTCCCAAGAATTACTCTATTGTTCTTCATGTTTGGCATTCAGATAATGTAGGCAGTATTCCAAGTATACAGAAACTATATTTTTATTTAAGAATGGCGAAAATTTTCCGCGCGCGCACATGCGCGCGCACGTGTGTGTGTGTGTGTGTGTGTGTGTGTGTGTGTAACGGTCCTGCTTCCCTTCCCTACCTGTGCCCTAACCTTTCTGTAAGTCTTAACCATCATCTTTCTCCAAGTATCATGTTTAAGAAAGAAAAAAACAAACCTGTTAGCTCCTTGTCAGAACCTTTCTAGGTCTTTATGTGCTTAACAGAAAATGCTAAACGTGGTCTCTGGGGATTTACAAGAGGGACTGGGCTTTTTGACAAGGCCTCTAATTCTTTCAGGTCTTCTGGACTAATGACCCATGATGAGGAGCAGATGACCCATGAGGGGGAATTTTGAATTTGAAGGAGTTGGAGGAAGAATCAGCAAAGGAGTGGAAAATGGGGGAAGTGTCTTAGGCACACCTGTCAGCTCCAATTATCCATACAAATAGACTTCACTGCAAAGTGGGGAGTAATTTTGAAAAATCTATTTGTCTATGGAAATGAAGGGCATAATTTATGTTGGCAGCAGATTCCCCTCGCTAATTATAATTTTCATAGGCCAAAATTAACATTAATTTTCATTCCTGATCACACAGTGGCTGAATGTCGGTGAGAGGTTGCAGACTACCTCCTGGGGGTAAGGGGCTGCCCACTCAACATTAAGAATTTGCCAAAGATAGACACAAGTGGGACAATCTTCACAATGGCAAGGCATTGTAACGATGGGAGTGGTCACAAAACGAAGAAGTTTGCCTCAGAAAAGAATGGTGGTTAAAGACTTAGAATTTTCGCAGCCATTGCTTTAACAGGTGAGATACAAATCAAGGTCAGTAATATCCCATTTGGTAAGAAGTAGCATGTGATTCACAGGTAATAACTATTGGCTAATTTTGGTTTAAGTTTGTTGCCAGTACTTTAGGTGTTTTCTAATAGTATATTTCCAACTCTTGTCCATCTTTGGGGCTCTGCACTTGTAATTAAGAACTGTACCAAATACCAGTCTGTAACAGGTAACCATTACATGTCACTGAACCCATTATATTCTGTTAACCCCTGTGCAGCTGTTGTTTCCATCCCAAATAACTACCAGGAGAAGAATTCTTTGCAACACACTTCAAAATAAGCAGATGGCAAATTTACCTTGAGCCCTAGTGAGGGAATATTCCCTTAAACTCTGAATTTTAAAAGGTTCATGGGTATTCACATCAACGTGCTATGGTATTAGAATACATCTTATTTTGCATCTAATCTCCTTCTTATGTAGGCTGATAACATATACTAAATAGGTTTTCACTGCTATTCTTGTACTGGCCCCAAAGGAGACTATGGCAATGTCCTTTCTGAAATTAATAATTTTAGCCCAATCCACTGATGATTATGGAGATGAAATGAAAAACATTGCATTTTACATTTACTATTAGAAAAAGCAAGGAGGAATGAGCTTACACAGGACACAGGAAGCAAAAGGGAGACAGTAATTCACCACTGACCGATATACATACATAATTTCAGAATTAAACCCAATATTTTGGTGAAGCTCTTCATTTGGAATTCTGCATACATTTCTTCTCTGAATTATGCTAACACTAATTGTTTCCCAAGAAAAGGACATTTGGATGTTAAAGCTCATTGAAAAGGAAAAGAACACAAAGAACCTAAGTGAGACAGTGATCTTTGGAGGCAGAACTCCTGGAAGGCATTACCTTTAGAAAAGTTAGTTATTTAGAAAACTTTGCAGGAGGAGGGCAAATATGCATGCTTCTTATTAGCATCAAAATAGCACTTAGAACAGAATTGTTCAATTAAGGATGTTGAAATTGTAACACTTTTGCAGAACTTAATACGATGATAATTTGTGTAATTATTGGACTATTTTGTGCTATTTTATCACTGCTATGCCATTTTAATGGAATAGAATTTGATGCTTTTTTATTACCATATGTGATTTTTTTTTCAGACTATGTGACACTGGGTGAAAAGAATACTCATAATTTAAATTAAAATACCCGTATTAAAATGGCTATCTCTTCCCACTGCATGAAGGTTTATGGTCTCGTTAATTCTAACGATTTTTATTTTGTCCAGTTATAGTTAAATAGCAGCCTGGAGCTCTTTCTCTTTGAGACTTCTCATTTCAGAAAATTATCTAAAGCCAAAGGAAGGAAGGAGTTACAAGTACCAAGCAGAGTGCATTTCTTTCTGAACTTATTTACTCAATACCAATGCAGTATTTCCTGGGGATGCCTTTTCCTGTCTTATAATGGTTTTATATAATTTAAATAAAAGTACAAAGTAATATGGCCCTTGTCTAAATTACCCCCAAATTAGAGCTAAGTGGCCTGTAAATGATGGCATACATGGAGACATAAGCCTGTAATTAGGGTTCAAAAAGAGAAAAAGATTTAATGCAGCAAAGCATTAATGGGAGTTTGACACACATTTTAGAATGTGTCTAGCAATCCTAAAAATAGATATGCAGTTACTAGTGAACTAAATGGAGTACTGACACAAACATGGACTTGGTAAATGTATGGAAAGAATCCTTCTACTATTATCACTGTAGATTCAAATAACTTTAATGCCTTAGGACCCTCAGAACTAAATACAGTCTTAATTTTTAAAGGGTAAGGGATGGTGATAAAGTTTTTGAACTGCAGTTTTATTCAGAAAAACACTGTGATATGTAATGCATTATGTGCAGCTATTGTTTCCATGATAAATAACTACCAGGAGAAGAATTCTGTGCAACACACTTCAAAATAAGCAGATAGCAAATTTACCGTGAGCCTTAGTGGGGGAATATACCCTCAGACTTTGAATTTTAAAAGGTTCATAGGTATTCACATCAATGTGCTATGGTATTAGAATATATCTTATTTTGCATCTAATCTCCTTCCTGTGTAGGCTGATAACACATAATAAATAGGCTTTCACTGCTATTCTTGTACTGGTCCCAAAGGAGATTATGGCAATGTCCTTTCTGAAATTAGTAATTTTAGCCCCATCCCATTGATGATTATGGAGATAAAATTAAAAAACAAAAAAACAAAAAAAAACAAACCCACTGCATTTTATATTTGAAAAATGGTTACCTGGTCAACTCTTCAGGTTAATAATATTCCTCTGCATGGAAAAGCTTCTCAGCATGACTAATTTCCTCTTGCAGCTAACTAGAAAAATTATCATATCCCTATTGATTATGTATATTTGGGATTGTTGGGGAATTTTTGTACTTTACAGAAAATAATAAGAGTGTTTCTTGCAGATTCTGGAAGGACCAAAGGACACTTATTACTACACTGTGAAAGACGGCAGACGAGAGAGGAAAAGCATGGCAAATTACTTTAGCATTAGGAAGCAATAACAAAGTAAAAATGAAATTGTAAAAGCCAAACAGAGGGTCTTTTTTTTCTTCTTTTTTTTGTACTTTTGTACAGCGAAGATATACCTTCAGCTGTCAGAACCATATTAAATGGGGCATAATTAAATTGAATGTGTCTGATAAGGGGCTCTCCAAGTTTTAGGCTATCGAAGTTTTAAATCGGTTGGATTGAATTTCTGGCATATTGCACATTTCCACACGTTCTTTCTTTCTCTTTTCTTTCAGTGACACTACAAGGGCAGCCTTAGATATGCTTATAATTTGTGGTTTTTATAATGCAAAGGACACATCTACATTTTCAAAGAAGGAATGGTACTAATAGAAGCCAAGAGTAAAAATGGAGGAGGGGGGACGTTGGCAAAGAACACAGTCTGCATATAATTGCAGAGAGTTTGAAAAACGAGGCCTTCCAACTCTTCAGTGTCAAGAGCTATTTGAAAAAATAAGAAAATTGTGCGTTTGTCTCAAATCACAGTATGTCTGTGAAAATCCAAGGAACCTAAAACAGCAATAAGTAATTAAACTAATAATGAATAACTAATAATACCAATTGAGACAGGTTAGTTAGCATGTTGTTAGGCAGACAGAAAGGATCCCTGGTGAAATAAGCAAAAGGCAGCCATATTCTGAAACTCCATGTTCTGCAATGACTCCTTCACTCCAGGATAATGATATGAGACCACCCCTTGAGGTTAATAAATTATCTCATAAATCCCTTTTGGCTGGACAAAGGAGCAGATCTGATAGATAGGAATGGGTTGTTAATCCCATCAGGATGGGCAAACCTGATACATGAATCCCATTAGAAGGCTCCAGTCCCCTTCCCCAAGCAGGCAAAGGAAGGTATAAAAGTCAGTTTTTGCCTCAGTCACTGGGCACCCCCATTCAGGATCCCCTCCTGCTCCGAGCTCCGACTCTGCTTTCAATAAACTAACCTCTTAAAAAAACAACAACAAAAAAAAAAAAACACGAAAAAACAAAACAAAACAACAAAAAAACCCTCGCCTCTCCTGGGTCCGTGTTTCCATTCTTCGGTCTCACAAGACACGATCCCGGCACTCACAAAGAAAATACCCTACATCACAATCACAATTACTTCTAAAATGTCTTCTATTTTTGAACTACTCTAGAAAAAAAAAAAGTAAAATAACTTCATACTTCAAGTTTTCTCTAAGAAAATAGTAGCATGTGCTATATTTTACAAGCTCTTTTTCAGAGTACAAAAATGTATGAATATAAAAATTTTTTTTTTTGCTTCAGTGCTTTAAAACTTAGAGATGAACAATGAACATCATCAAATCAATTATGCAAGAACAGAAACAATATAAGGAAGTGTAAGTGCAGTTTAAGGCAATTTCAAAATAAAAATATTATTTGAAACTAGCATATCCTGGGGAAACAAAAATGCCCGAATGTTGTTGTTATTATTTTAGTTCTAGGCCTCTCAATGAAAAGACTAAATGCTAGGGAGTCAGAATCCAAAAAGGATTTTTAAGGCTTAACACTTTCTGCTTGGGTAGGATGAATTGGTACATACAACTTTCAGAAAATATTTTTTAAAATGCTTAAATCAAATCATCAAAATAAGTCAACATTCTCTTAAATAGTTTAGCACTTTTAGTTTTTATAATCATCTTCATTCCTGTTTTGTGTTGCTGGAAATAATAACACAGATTCCCAGCGCAAGGGTATAATTTGAAGACAACACCAGCAGCCTCATTTGCCTGCTCTATGATTACATCATCATTCAGAAAAGAGCTAGAAAAGCAGCATTACCAGAGGGAGCCAGGCCCATTCTCAGTCCAGCTGCCATCTTTGCTATAGTCCTCACTGAGCTTTCTCTCTTACTTTAACTTTCTCTTCCTCCCCGTAGTCTCTTGCCCATATATTTCCATCAGCAAAGGGTAGAAAGAACCCAAACCAGCCCATCACAGAACCTAACAGTTTATAAGCAGGATCGTGGAGCACTTACCAGGAAACCTTTTGGCATTTCCACATCTGCTTTGGTCTTGATGCTTTTCTTGTGGTTTCCTTGAGCGCTGACGGAGCTGCCAGTGAGACAGGAGCCCTGGGAGCTGCCCTTTAACACACTCCTGCAGGAAACATTATTTGATCCACTTTCTGTCTGTTGAGCTGCTCTCTTATCAACTCTGCAGGTAGAAAGTGATTCCTCTGATAAATTACATTGCTCTTCTTCAGTCACTCTACTCTTCCCAATCCTTTAATGTTTAAAGTAACCTCCATGTGTCTCTTTGTCTTTAACCCTGTGAGTGGTAAGTGTTTCTTACTGGCATTGATCAAATCTTTATCTGATATTCCAGTAGTGTGTCAATTTAGATTTGATAATATAATACTTTTTATTTTTATGACTGCTTGTGAGATGGGGGCAGGAGAAAAACCACTGAAAAGTGATTGCTAAGTACATTTCTGGCTTAAGATCAGCAGGTAACATCATTTCTTCTGGAAAGTTTTTATCATGTTTCCCCCAAAATAAGACCGGGTCTTATATTAAGGTTTGCTCCAAAAAACGCATTAGGGCTTATGTTCAGGGGATGTCATCCTGAAAAATCATGCTAGTGCTTATTTTCTGGTTAGGTCTTATTTTGGGGGGAACACGGTAAGTATATGTTTGCTTGGTACAGTCAATGAGATCGGCATACTTTAAAAAGGTATGTTAAATTTTCTTCCATTTCATGCCTTGTGGGTACTTGCATGGTTCCTAGTGTAGGCTGATTTTCTTTTAACCTTGATAAAATTTAACCATTCTCTAATTTCAAAGACCATTGGTTTGGTTAACAAAGTAACATGGACTAAATTATCATTTTATTGCTTACTTTTATTTCATTGTTTAAATTCTGGCTAATGTATAAAAGACTGCTATTATGCATTTCTGCTTGTCTGAAAACCATGCTTGCCTGGTGTTTAATGTTCAGGAAGCAAACAACTGTCCTTGTGGGTGTGGGGGGACCTCTAGACATTGCCACCCTCTTTGCCCATGCGTTACCTGTTCAAAAGTTCTGTCATAAAGGTATCCTTTGTTGCGCATGTTACAGAGCTGGGTCTATTTCTCGGTTCAAACTTCATTTGGTCATAAATGTCTTGTGGTGTTTTCACATTATTTTTGCTTTGTAATCCACCGTCTGGATGATCTGCCAGCTCAGTGTCCCTGTTGAGCTCATTTTCCATCTCACATGGTAGCTCAGGCTTCTTTTTCTCTTTTTTTCTCTCTGATTTTAGCTGCTTGTTTCCAAACCCCAAGCCTTTTGCGTCTTTCTTGTCCACTTTGGTTTTGGAGACTTCTGTTTTCCGACTACTGAGAGCGGGAAGTCTACTCCTCCGAAAACCAAACCAGCTGGCAAAGGAGGGCCCAGGCCTTGGCTTGGCTTCCACAGATGTGGACTTTGTTTGCGCTTGGCCCTTTTCCACATTTTCCTGAATGCACAACATGACCTTCTCTTCGATGCTGGGTGAGAGGGTGGCTTCTGGGCTCACAGCATTAGTCCTGGTTATAGAAGTATCTGGATACCTTCCAGACATTTCTAGCTTGGGGGTCCTGCTTGTTTCAAAACTGTTTGGACACTGTGACCTCCCTGGGCTCTGCAGGGCTCGTGGGCAGTCAGCTGGGGCGGGTGGGCACCTGCAGTGGTCGCTGCCGGCCTCCTCAGGTGCAGCTACACTGGGGCATCCTCCCTGGACATAGGCCTGCGGGTCTTCCGGTCCAGGTGGGGTGAGAAGCCCTTCAGATTTTGGAGGGATCCTCAAAGGCAGCTTGCTTGGGCTTCCATGCTGGCTGCTGGAGCTGCCTGTGCTCCCCAGAGAGCCCTGCCTGGAGGACACATGCACCAGGGGTCTCCCAGCATTGGGGAGACTGTCAGACATGGGGGCAGAAGGGGACTTGTTGGGAGAGCCTTCCGTGGAGGAGCTCTGCCGGGTGAGGGAATTGCCTCTCTCAGCAGTATTGGTTATAATCTGAGTTCGAACTTTGCCTGGCCCTTCCATGGGGGGTGTGGGGGGCTTGTCGCCTGGGTGAGTGCTGAAACTCTGGCTTCGGGCCTTGGCTCCATTCATGCCTAGAGCTGGTTTTAGGTGTGGCTTGTTGGAGGAAAGGGATCTTTTTACAGACCTGTTTTCTACCCCGTCTTTTCCATCCGTCCCAGGGATGTGATTATCCAGTGACTCCGGCATTGCTGCTTCTAGGGGAAGCCCTTCAGCCAAACTGTCATGTGCTTGTAAACCCAGAGGAGTCACATGTCTTTCACCTGCTGTGGTCTCAAGGCTTGTTGGATTCCCAGAGTGTTCTGGCTTAGACTTGCTCGTGGCCACAGAACTTTTAGAGGCTTCATTGAGACTGTCTTTTTCATGTTTCCCTGGCACCGTGGAACTTTTCCTGAGCAATTGGGGAGATTTCATGAGAACTTTGAGCCCAACTGGGAGGCGAGTTTTCAAACCTTTCTCATGGACGTTTTGACAACCATGTGGGGCATTATGGCTTTTGGAAGATGGAGATGATGAGGGGCTGTTAACCCGAGAAGATGACGAGTCATTTATCCCTAAGGAAGAAGGCTTGGGTGATGTGGAGATACCATCACTCAGTTGTCCTTTTCTTCCTGGAGATACACTTTTTGAGGATATTTCCAGTGGCTCATGGGTTGAAGGACAATTCTTGGGAGTCCGTAGCCCCGTGTCTGTTTGTGTGGTCCCCAGTGTTTGGTGCGGTGGGGTTTTGGGGACACCTTTCTTTGGAGAGACCTTTGGGGGCCCTGGGACCATCACAACAAACGAGCTGGAGGGGGAATGAGCAGAGCATCTGGTTTGAATCACTGTCTCTGCGGAGGGCAGAGGGTGAGTGAAGATGGGCTTTTTGAAGGCCACAGAAGGTTTCTTTCTCTGCACTTCTGTCATGGTCTGATTAGAAGAAATAATAGGAGCAGAGGATCCTTTCAGAGGGGGGGATTTGAATGCAGTCTTTGCTGTTTCATTGGGGACCCTGGTTTCGGGCTTGGCGGATGAAGATGGTGGCAAATAGTCGTAACTGGGTCTGATGAGTAGGGAGACTGACCTGCCTGGAGGAGGTGGGGGCGAAGGTGATTTCACCTCTGCCTCTGCCCCAGAGTCACAGTGTTTATCCTTCATGAGGGGTTCCCCATCATCACTAGGCTCAGTGAGGGGCCTTGACAGCAACTGTGATGTTGGAATCTGACTCTTGGAGCACTGGACCCAATCCCTTCTGCTGGACATCTTGGAGGTGTGAGGAAGTTGGGTGGGGTGTTTTGGAATGTGTGAATCTTGCTGTACATCAAAGAGGTGAGCTGGGCCTTCAGTCTTCCTGAACCGTGAGATTTTCCCAGGAGCTAAGGCTGGTGATTTCTCAAGAGTCACTGGACCAGCTATGGGACCTCTTGTGGAGGCTTCAGGCTCCATTATTTTTGATTTCTGGGGTGAAGACTTGCCCCTGGCAGGGATTTTTGTCAGACTTTGTTTCTGATAGATACCCATGGATACCGAAGACCTAGAATTACTCTGGCATGACATATTATGTGTCGGTTTGGCCTGTTTTTGGCGCTGAGTATTTTGCGTTACTATCCTGGGGTTGAAAGATTCAGTGGGTGCCTCGGTGACGTTATTGACACCATCTTTTGGAATGTTTTTCTCAGTCTCCGCTTCAGATCTCTTTAAGAAAGGATAGTCTCTTGCAGCAGCTCCTGGCTGTAAGTGAGCAATTCCCTGAGGTAAATGTTCAGTGTGTTCTGCCTTGGGCCCAGTCGGGGCCTGGTTGATGGAAATTTCATTTCTGGTAACAGTGACAATGCCTGTCTGGTGAGAGCTGAATTCAATGGGCTCGCCATCTTCTGCATCAAATATTACAGTAATACATTCTTCTGAAGAAGTCCTTTTGACAACCCTTTGCTGCTTAATGAAACTAAATGTCTTTGGCCTACTCTCTATGTGGATGGGCACTTGTTTTTCCTCCTCATCAGGAGACTCAGGTTGAGATTTTCCAAGTCCCATGAGGAGGTCCAGATTCTCCATGGACTTGTCAGTGTCAGCAGTCAATGACAAGTCCGAAGGGCTTTTCTCATCACTGCTATCTATATGCAACTCATCAAGGGTTTCATTGTCATCGGTGTCTGAAAGCTGGAGATTGAGAGCCATGTGGCCCTGACTGCTTGGACCCCTCTCTCTCAGTACCTGAGTTGCCTGCACACTTGGGCACATTTTCTTCTCCAAGGGACAGTTGCTGGCACAACTGTTCAGCTTTCTAGGTCTTTCCCTGGGGTAAACTGAGGATGTGCCTTCTGAAAAGTGTTTTCCATTCAGCTCCCAGCCAAATAGACTGTCAGAAACACTGTGGGTTAACTTACAAGCATGCAGCCGGCACGCCTGGTTTGGAACGGCCTGAATCAATGCTAAGGAGGAAGATTCTTCATCGGCATCATCGTGGGAATCTGTGTCATAAACAAATGCCTTGTGGGGCTCCTTGCAGGGGCTTCCCATGTCAGTTGGTTTGCAGGGTGGATACTCATTGAGGCTGCTACTCTTAATTCCAGGAGAATATATTCCTTCATTTGAGTTCATGCAATCTTTATAACCCCATTTGGTTATCACTGATGGGGGTTCAAGTAACACTTTTCGTTTCTGTAGCTTTCTTAGTCCTTCCAAAATGTGGCTTTCCTTGACACGAGTTGGAGGTAGTTCATCTGTGGGACTAGCGAAGCCACTTGGGAGCGAAGAATCAATACTTAGCCTTTTATCCCAGTTTTGTGATGATTGCTAGGAAAGAAAAGTAGATATCACAAATGACTGAATCACGTGGATCACAAATGTATAGAAGGGGAAGTCCACCACTGAACTTTGCTTGTTCTAGTGGTTGATAAATATTCACAATAAAGGCATGCATTAATTAATGAATGTAAATTAATTCATTAAGTATGTAGCAAATCTCTACTTTGCCAGGTTCTGAGCTAAGCAGCATTCGATTTGAAGGAATAGAAGATAAGGGCCTGCCCTCAAGGAGCAAGCACCCAAACTGAGAAGAGGACGTGGGCACAGATAACTGAACATCAAGGGTACCAGTGAGAAGTGCAAATGTCGTAGGTACTCCAGAAATTCAGAGGAGGGAGAACACGTGATGGTTTGGAAAAGCCATAAAAGGAAATGTGTTGTTTTAAACCTATGTAGCCTTTAAAATGTAGGTAGGTTTGCCTTAGTTTAAAAATGTGGAGAATGATTTCCAGCTAGAAGAAACGGGATGGCAAAGATCTAACTTGGGCAGGTGTGTTTAAGGTACACTTAGGGAATAACCAGAGACAATATGGCCTCCCTGTACAGTATATGTGAGAGGTAGAGAGGGTAAATGGAAAAGTAAGTTGGTCCCTGTCTTTATGAGCCCTTCCATTCTAACAGCTGATAGAATATCATGTGAATTCATGACTTTATTTGATAGGCAAAGGACATCTGTGAAATGCATCCATACATACATCAGGGGCATTTGTTGTTAGAACCCATAGCAATGATTCACCTACTAACTACGAAGGTAAATTTCTTGCCCTTCTTACTTACCCCAACACTGGGGTTAGTTTGGGAGAAGTGACAAAGAAATGGCATAGGACAAACATTGCATTCTACATAGACATTCATATTTTTCATAGCATTGATACCAAGAAATGGAAGGGCAGAGGAGGGAACTATTATAACACTGACTGAACATTTGCTGTGTACCAGCCACTTACACAGCGCTTCGATTTAACTTTCAGCATAACAGCATGAAGGAGCCACTATCATCCCATTTACTAGGGAGGAAACAGGTTCAGCAAGGTCAGTCTGTTGGAGGCCACACAGCGAAGGAAGAACTGAAGCACAGATTTGAGCTCTGGTTTCCTGTGCTCTTTCTATGACTCAGTTCCAAAGTGATGGTGTGGAGATTTGAACCCAGGCAGTCTGGCTCGAGGGCCTGAACTCTAATCTCAGTGCTAAACTACTGGAGTCAAGGTTCGCCTCTGTTCTCCCCTCTATGTTAGTCAATGTCATAATAGAGATCAGAAGTCATCGCCACACTTCTCTTGAATGGAACTTACAGCTTAATCACAAACCAGCACTCAGGAAAATGGGTGGGATGTGGGCACTGGCTAAATGCTTTCTTTTTTTCTTTTAAAGGCTCTATATTAATGGTGAAGAATCTCAATGAATGCATCTGGTGGTTTCAGATGTGCACTCTGTACCTATCTTGACTAAGAGTGAAGTTCCCATTCACATCTCCACCCCAGCTGCCCCCTGCCCATAACTCTGAACACTAACTGTGTGTTCACATGTAGAAGCTGAAAAAGTGTCAGAAACTTACAATGGAATCTCAGCTTTTTAGTAAGCTCTGAACATTTGCTTACCTCTAAGACATTTCATAAAAATTCTTGTGATCAACAATACATATTGTTTATTTATGTTTTAATTATCTTTTCTTTTTCAAATTACATATTTTCTTTAGAAAATTCTTCAGGGTCATACGTTGCTATGGTTAGATGCTATTTGGTGATGCTTCCTTCCCCTTTTCCCTCCTGTTCCCCTGTACTATTAAAAACTCCTTCAGAAATCAGAAGAAATCCCTTTAGTGAGTCTGGGTATTATAAACCAGCCAGAGAGTAGGCTGCCACAGCTTGGGTTTCTAAGAATTTCCATGATCTTGATAGTCACGTTCGCAATAAAGAAGAGAAGCCAGGCAAAAGCACCCCGCAAGAGCTTGAAAAAGGCCAATTTGTTCATCCCGTAGAAGACGTTCTCGGACTCTGCCCACCCACCTCCTTTCGGCCTCTTTAGAGCCTGCCCACGCTGTGGTTTAATTCATCCCAGGGCCCAGGCTCTCCACCCGGTGAGATTAGCCACATCCGTCAATCAGTTTTCCACAGGAGGTTATGGGATTTAATAACCTAAGAAAAGTTTTGAACAATCTTGAAACTTGAAAGAAAACAAAAAAAGCATGAATCCCTGGGTGGGGGAGATAGTGGGGCACAGCCGGCATTTCCCACAGGCAACTTCAATCTTTGCTGGAAAAGCTGGAAGAGAGTTGCTCTGGGGAGCAGTTGGCTGAAAGATGCTGCTAAGGTGGGGCCCTGTGTCTAATGTCCACAGTCCTTTTCTAGCTTTTGACTGGACAAGAGTTCCACACATTCTTTTAAAGGACATTGTTGGTCTTAATGGGAACAAATCTATCCCAACAATTAAAAGAACTCCTCCAAGTTTTAGGCTGATTCAACCAGGCCAGTACAGCCAAATGGTTGAGTGGAGGTTCTGGAACTAACTGCCCAGCTCTTCCACTTAATGGCTATGAGATCTTGGACTAGTTCCTCAATTTCTCAGCATCTCAGTTTCCTCATTTGTAATATGGGGGGAGTAGGAGAACCTACTTAATAAGCTATCCTGAACATTAAATGAGCTAATTCTTATGAAGTGCTAACAAAGCTGTGTGGTGCACACTAATTACTCATTAATTAGGGCCAGATGCTCCAAGTAGTGCAGGCTAATGCATTCCATGTGTGCTTCTTTTCTGTTTCTAAAGAAAACAGTACTAAAAAAATACTTGTGAACCACAAAAAAAAAAAAAAAAAAAAAGAAAGAAAAAAAGCCACTGGCCATATATTTACTAATATGTAAATTAGTATTGTATTCACGTTCAAATTAATCTTATATAAATTTATTATGTAAGTTAATAGTAAATGAGTATCTGGTATGTAGTAAGAAGTATAGCAGTTCCTTAAATAATATAAATTTAAAATATCTTCATAGGACTGGGTCTAGTTTGCCTGGTCCCTGAGACCTGGGACTTGACTCTATGAGATGTGATGGGTGTGCTAGTACTCCATGACACTCTGATCTGGGACCCGGTTGAATCTCCAGATGATGGCCATCTGACTGTGTATGAAGTATCTTAAGAACCTTATTGCTCCTTTTTCAGGGAAGAGGTTTCCCTAGAAAATCAAGAATTGTTCTATTTGGAAGAATTTGAGCGAGCGAGAGAGAGAAAGAGAGAAAGAGAAAGAGAAAGGGAGAAAGGGAGGAAGGAAGGAAGCAACGAAGGGAGGAAGGAAAGGCTCTGGGAGAGAGAG
Source organism: Rhinolophus sinicus (assembly GCF_036562045.2). Lineage (NCBI taxonomy): Eukaryota > Metazoa > Chordata > Mammalia > Chiroptera > Rhinolophidae > Rhinolophus > Rhinolophus sinicus. The sequence continues at coordinate 124,768,317 of NC_133751.1, forward strand.
AAAGGAAGAGTTGTGAGAGTGGAAATAGCAGAGCGAGGGTCTCTGGGGGCCAGTGATGTTCACAGTCAGAGGGAACATCCCTGACCATCTTCCAAATCTATTAACTGCCAGGCCCCTAGTAGTCACTCTTCAGAATTCCGAACATGACCTTAGAAGGAACAATTTTGATAATGCACCAGGCTCCTCACTTTGCTTTGGAAGCCTGAGTCCAAGGAAAGAAGCTCCAAATTCAAGTTTGAAATATTTTTCTAAGTTCTTGTTCAGAGTGTGACAAAACTAGCCCATCACCAATATCTTCTGGCATTTATGGAATTGTCCTGGTTTCTATGCTTCCAAAATTGTAAACCAAATTTATAAGAATGATAGAAGAATGACCTCCAAATAGTCTGATTTGGGGTTTCTGTTCTCGTGTAGTCTTTGCTTTTCTTACATATTAGGAAACTGCAAAAACAGCTACGGTATTTCAAATGCTTGGCATACACCACTGCACAAAGATGTTTGTTCAAAGCATGCAGAAATCTTCAGGTGTGTGCGCCCACTTGGCAGATGGGAGTCATTCTAGCAATAGGAGTGTCATGTAGGGGACCCTGCTCGCTGCACCATGTGTCGTGCGGGGCGGCCTGTGGGGCCTCTGGTCCAGCTCCCCACATAAGAACACAGGATATGGTGAGGCCAAAAAGGAACACCCGCGGAGCCATAGGTAGAGGAGTCATACCACTATAGTCTCACTGGAGGCTGGATTCACACAACGTGTGACCAGCTGTCCGCTTTTCTGCCAAGCGACCGACTCCCCATTTGCTAGCTGCAATCCGCCTCTCTGCAGTCCGCAATACACACTCCGCCACTTGCTAGCTCAACCACCATCTTCTTCCTAGCCCCCGTTTTCTGATAGCATAACCACGGCAGTTATATTAGTGGCCAATTGGCTAACCGGCTACAGCTGATGGCCAACTAGCCACAGATGACGGCCATCTACTACCGGAGCCAGCACCTTTCCACATGAGGCCGAGAGCCTGGAAACTGCTCTCTGGGGCTCTGTCCCCACAAGGAGTTATTTAAAAGCCTGGTAAAGGAATTCCTGGAATCTAAGTAGGACATGTCCACCTTCACTGAGCCATTGTGCCTGCCATCTACCATGGTATTTTTTCTCTCTACTACGCTGTCCTCTAATTTACAATCAATTAATGTTGTATGAGGCTACAGCATTGAGAAGAGGTTAATACAACATATGCTGTTTTTGAGCAGTAAATTCCTACAAAGTGAATGATACTTCCCAAACTCTTGGCCATTCCTGAGATCATCCATCAGTCTCCCTATTCTCTGGAAAAACAAAACAAAACATTCTCTTTGTATTGCCATGGGATGCCCAGTCTGGGATGGCTTGGTCAGTGGTCTTGCTGACTCTCATCTGCAGTGGACAGTAGCAAGGCTCTCTGAGCATTACAGATAGAAAATGACCGTAAAACTAATGGGAGATGACTGAGTTGGTCTAACGTGTGGTCATTTCCATTAGGCCAGAGCTTGAGGTTCCAGAATGATAGAAATCTGCCAACTTGGGAGGCTCCACCAAAGCACAGAATGGAAATGTCTTCCTCTCCCCAACTCCCTCCCACGATGTCCAAATCATCTGGGGTCAAACCGTTATTCTACTCCTCGCGTGCTCTGTGGTTCTTGGCAAACAACTTAACCTTTTAGAGCCAGTTTCCTCTTCTATGTAATAGGGAGAATAATATCTGCCTATATAGTTTCGGAGAGGAGTAAATGAACAGGTACTCAGCAAATGGTTGTTTCCTTCTTAGGTTTCCCTCCCACCTTCCGCCTACCTACCTACCAGGAGAAAATTCTTTTCTGGTTCACTCTGATGCTGAAGCACCTTGAAAGGAGGCCTTACCCTTTTCCTGAGGTTCTTCCCATCATGCCATGTGTAGGAAGAGCCGCTGGAGTACTCACTGCAGGTGCTCGAAAGAGACAGTTCACTGCTGCTGCAGCTGTTGCGAGGGCAGAGAGGACCAGGGATGACAACCCCCAAGCCAGGGCATTTCAAAGCCGGGGTTCCTGATTTTGCATTCAGCTGGCATTCCTGAAAAAGTAGGAAAGCTCTCAGCGCAGGCTTTGCTTAGAGGAGAGTAAATACCAACTCGAATTCATAGTGAAGTAGAAAGGAATATAGAGTAGTGTGTAGAAGCACAGACTTTGGAGTCAGACAGATGAGGGGCTCAAATCTTGGCTCTGCCTCTTACTAACACGCCAGGGGAAATTAATCTTTTAGAGCCATATTTTTATTTTAAAAAGTGAATAATGATAATACTGCCTACCTTTCAGGGTTATTGCAAGGACTCAATGAGGTTCTAGATGAGAAGCATATAGCACAGAATCGGGACTAAGTAGGTGCTTAACTATTGAGAGCTACCATCATCATTTAAGCAGAAGTATCACATGGTAGTTTCCCATTTTACCAGTCATACTGGTGGAAGAATCAGATCAATATCAAAACATGACTCTAATGCTACAAAAGGAAGAAGACACATCAGCATCTTTGGCTAGAGTTCAAGATAATGAGCACTAGACTGGGAGTCTAGCGACCTGGATAAACACCCACTAGATATGGGATCTCGAGTAAGTAAAACACTTAACTTCCATGGACCTTCACGTTTTCATTTACAGAGGGGGCAGTTCTACCAGATTACTCCTCTGGTTCCTTACGGCTCTGACGCATCATTCTACGTCAGGAATCAAACATCTGGAGCATTTCTGTACCACCTTCTAGGAAGCCATGTACAGTGGAACACCAAATTCAGGAGCAATGAGGCTCTGTTGTAAAAGACAACGGGACTTTTCCTATCGGTTGGCTGTCCAAATGGTAAAGACTCTCATATCAAAGAGGTCTGGATCCCATGCAGATGACCCAGGTGGTTCAAATTCTAGGAGGTGTGCATAAGGCATGGGCAACAAAGTTGTAACATCCCAGCACATCTTGACAGCCACTTTATAGGCTTCTAATGTAACAGATGAGGCTCTACAAACTGGACAGGCGAAATTAATTTAGCATCCCGACCACGGGAATGGAATCTCTCCATTACCGTCTAATTCCAGTCTCCTATCTATATAAAGCTTTGTCTCAGAAACTCTTTGATGGGGAACCATCTGTCTTTGTGTCACTTGCAAAATGGCAAAGCCTCTCACTTATGCAATTTATTGACACTTTATGGGTGCCTTTAGTACCTGAGTACTTATCAGTGTTCTCCAAATGCAATTCCAAGTGATGGTGACTAACCACCAGCTTGGGGAAGGAAGGTAATGCTGTTCTGAGAGTACTTGTAAGTATGAAACCCCTGCATAAGTACTGAGGGCAGGTTTAATTTGCTTTCTAATCAATATCCATAATGCTTAATAATGTGAGATTTTCAATGTTAGACATCTGCCTTGCTATCGATACTTCATTTTTTGCCACACAGCGATCTCTTTAAGTGATTTAAAAATGCCAAGAAATTTTACTACTCTCTTCCCCCCCTGAAATTTGGCTCTAAATATCATTGAAAGGACACACTTGTCTTAAAATCCAGTTTTCAGTGATAGCTATTGATTTATAACCTTGTTTATTGCCGCGTGTAACAGTTAAGGGGAGTTCATATTTGTATGTCAACAGATGCCTCCCACCAGTGGTCCCATTGCACAGGAGCACGGAATAGTCAGGCTTCAGCCACTGCAAACACCTGGAACATGCCCGGAATGAACTCTCAGACATACCACAGCATGCTCCACTTCTACATGTGTGTTATTTTCTCCATCCTGTTTTCCTGTTCTCATACTTTTTTGTTGGAGACAGCAGGGTGGTGGTTTTATTTAGGACTATCTCTGCTCTGACAGATATGTCTACTATCCAGAAAGAGATTGTGTTTCTGCCCTGCGAGGCCATCCAGATTTAATTTCTCCAATGGCCCTTTCCATACTCTGTGCGGCTTTCAGTCATAATTTATACTCTACCTTTTCCCAAGGTACTGAAGCTCATATACACTTCCCTCTGTCTTTCCTACCTATCCCTTCCCACTACACCTATCAAAATTATACCCATTTTTACAACTTAAATCCATTCCCAGGCCTCCTTTAACAAGATGCATCCTTGCCCAGTCATTGCCCATGTGTAGCTATGGTATAGATGCTGGATTAAGATGATAGGAAATTAAAACTCAAAATACGAGCTGGAGAAGGAAGGAACTGATGCCTGTGTTGATCTTGAACTTGAAATGCCCAGATGTGATGGAAGCTATTTCAGGGAGGTGAAAGGCCTGTCAATGTCATGGAGAAAGGAGGGGTTGTGCGGTGTTTAAGCAGAGAGGTGTCCTCTAAGCCAGGCTTTTCACACTTTAATGTGCACCATCCAGGATCTTGTTCAGTGCAAATTCTGATTCAGTAATTCTGAGGTGGGACCTGAGATGCAGTCTTTTTAACAAGTGACCACATGCTTCAATACTGCTGGTCCAGGACCCATGCTTTGAGTAGAAAGCCCCTGGGAGAAGCTATGAGAGGAGACTACCTCTTATGTGGATTTCATGGTAGCATGCTGTGTCATCTCACAGTCTGACCTGGGCTGTGCTGAGCAGGAAGGAGCAAAGGAAAGATCTGAGCCCACCCATGGGCCAGTGTAATGGGGAGAGAGCGAAAGAGAGAGCAAGAGAGCAAGAGCGAGAGAGAGACTGATTAGAGAGTGATTCCTTGCAAAGAAGAAGAAAGGGCTAGTTCTCCCTACTGGGGAATTCTCCCATCTTTTCCTCACCTTGGATAACCGATGTTTGAATTTCATAAGGGACCCAGAATTCCTGACAGCATGGCTACCAAGTGAGCTCCTTTTTCCTGCAGTTTCTTCCTTCATCAGCACAGATTATCACATAGGAGTATCTACTCCCATGAATAATTGTTCCTTGATTGAGCATTTATTTGGTTAAATCCTGGCTCTTCCACTTGCTAAGTTTGACCTTGGGAAAGTTACTTAACCCGTCCATGCCTCAGTTTCTTTCTTTGTAAATAGAGATAATGAAAACACCTACCACGTAAAATTATTGTAAAGACTGAATAGCCCCTGGCATATAGTAATGCTTAGTAACTTTTAGGTGTTGCTATTATTATTTAAAATAGTTTTAGATACATGTGTCTTGGCTCTTGAACTAAATCATAAGTTTATAGCCTCCCTGAGGGAACCCTGTATTATACTCCTTGACACGCCATCACTGTCTGACTTCCTGATGTAAAAACCATGATGAGCAAATAGCCAATAGTGGGTGTATTTTGCTTCCAGGGATCACTGAAGTGAGCTGCGGAAGCGACATGCTAGTAGATACCTTTTTCAGTTATCGTTCTCCATCTGAGCCATGTTTTTCTGTGGCAGTGGCATGGTGCCGCATACTTAAAAAGAACAGAAGAGCACTAAAGCGGCAGGGATCTTGTTATTGCCAATACCATTAACAGGTACTATGTTATGTATTTTCATATATTATCTCATTTAATCCTCACACAACTCTCAGAAATAAAAATGAAACATCATTATGCTCATTTTCCAGATGGAGAAACTGAGGCATTGACATGTGAATATCTTGCCTGAGGTCACCCAGCCAAAACAGGATTCTGATGTCAGGCCCAGGTCCTAGCCACTCAGCTACAGCACCAAGGAAGGCACTTAACAATAGCAGGACCCTTGGACATACACAGGCCACCAAGTCTCCTACTGAGAAGAGTTGTAATTAGTAATAGACAATGGTTATTATTAAATTCTTCTTTGCCAACATGTATATTGGCTTCCATGGCAACACCATCTTAACTATTTTGATTATTTGGCAAAATACACCCTGTTTGCACTATTCAAAGTATATTTTAGATTACCATCCTGAATCACTCATATACTTTATAACCGTTATCGTGAGGAATGCAATAAAAAGAAAATTGCACAATCTTAGTTAAAACAAAACAAAACAAAACAAAAGGATAGAGAGGTGAAGAGAATGAAGGTAAGAATTTTGTGGATAAAAACTGCACTTAAAATATTCCTGACCTTAAGGCTATATTATAGATTGGATGCCGCTAAGGTCTTCCTAAGTACTTAAAGTGACAGCATTCCACTAATATTTCATTCCAATCTAACTTGAGAATACTTACCTTTGATATAGAACATCCCATCTACACTTATAAAATTACACAGTGAAATAGAAACCCAGTTATCCACAGATGTTCATCTGTCATTGTTTTAAGCCTAACATTTTCATTATATATTTATTTGGCTCTTGCGTTTTTCAAATTACCTTTTTTATGCCAATGAGAGTTAAAAGCCACGATGGTTCAAGTTTTGCCAAGTAAGCACAAAGCTAACCCTAGCTAAAGAAAAAAGAAATGTACAGCCCATGAATTTTTAAAAGTTCATACATAATATATCATAAAAGTAAGATGACTAATATAGGACACAGGCTTTAATAAAAAGCTCCTTGACCATTTCTCAGAGACTTTGAGATGTAATCAATACCCAAAAGGTATCCTGGGGACAAAGCCAAGATTTATGATATTTTTGCCAAGAGTGACACTTTCTGCTCACTCTATCAGCTGGGGGACATAATATTGAATTTCAAAGCGCACAAGAAAGGAAAGCATTTTTATCTGCCTGACAATACTTCAGGGGTGTGCGCTATGGTTCACTGGTGACATCATATTTGATGGAAGGGAAATAACAACCTAAACAAGTGTTCTAAAGGCAAAAGGAAACTCACGTGCATCTCAACATCAGTTCGTGAGTGCGTCAGACTTCGGCTTCTTTCCACCTCTGAAAGCAAATCTCCGGATGAAAGATCTAAGATGCGTGAGTGCAGTTTCTAGGTAAAAACCAGCAGAAACACTGAGTAGTGATGATTTAGTTTTTTTGTTTCAAAATCCTGCCTTGCACAGGTAAATCTCAAAAGAGTTGACATTTCTAGATTGGATAATACATAAAACAACTCAAAAACGTTTATTCTAGTTTATCAGTGATATATATATACATATACATGTGTATATGTGCAAAGTAGTTTATAAACAATAATCACACTTTCACAGTCTGTCGATCTGTGATGGAAAATAAGCTGTAGGAAAAACATAACTAGTAGTTGAGAAATAAGTAGCAAAAAAACTGTGAATACCCCAATACACTTATTGGCTAGCATGAAAATTAGCTTTTGATATTCACATTGAAAAACAACCACCATGTTAACCTTATTATGTTGAGCAGTGGTTAAAATCTGAGCAAATAATTATAAAAGTGACCTTATTTCTAAATAGCGTTGATCTTGTGAAATCTTCCCTTGGTCACATTTTAACTTAAAGTCATTCATGTTACCTGTTAGGAACAATTAATGTGAATACAAAATAATTGCATCAGGGATCTGGGGACTTGGATTTTGTACATTAATATTCACACACTATTTGATTACATACTCAATTCTTTATTTCAGCTTTGCTTGGGAGGCCCGCTAAAACCAGGGACATTTCACTATATTAATCTTTATACTAATTACTAAGGCTTTTCTGTGCACATTAAATTTGATCTGTTTAATTGCAAATACAATAAAACTTGTGATTTACGTCTAATTTTCTGCTAGGCTGATGACATTTTAAAAGTGGTACTTGTAGCCTGGTTTTTTTGGTGGCCACTTTCGTGACTTTAGAGAGTAAAAAGTCAAATCGAGTAAGTAGATAAGGAGCCTACGCATGCCTCCCATGCCTCTGAAAAGTTTTTCTCTTCCTTTTCCTCTCTGGAAAGGCTCTGCTGCATACTGATGATGATCCAGGAAATGCCTGAGATTCTCTGCCACTAATGAACATTAGGACCATCTCAGAGTGCAGAGGTTGTCACACGGGTCACTTCGTCCCAGCAGAGCTACTGCATTGTCAGCAGAGATTGTAAACACCACTAAAACGAGCACATTCTCTCTATTCCCTGTTTGACTCCCCTCATGCTGAACTTGTGTGAGAGCCCTATGTACTTGCTCAGTTGGTTGGTCAATCAACAAACTTTTATTCAGCACCTACTCAAGGAGGGGCGCTACAGTAGGACTCCTGCATCCTTTTGCGGGAGTGAAGACATTTTTTCTGCTGTGGGTCAGTTCTCCTGCTTCCTTATCAGTGAAGCTCCAAATCACTACTTGCTTCAGACCTACCATATGCTCTTGTTTCTTTCAATCTGTGTTTTTTGGAGTTACTTTCACCCAAAAGGGCATACATCCTAAACTGGTTCCTTGCTATTTTGAAAATTCTCCAACAGAATTAAGACATCAATAGGTAACTAGAACCAAAATGTTGTTTCTGCCCAATTTTTATAATCCTTACCGCAAGCTCCTTCTAGAATCTGAGTTTTCTGGAGGCAAAGATCATTTAATCCCCAGAACCTGCCACTGTGTAATAGTCAGCAATTACCCAATTGGTGCTTATAGTCTATAAAGAAAAAGATGTCTTTATATTTTTCCCACCCACAAATATGTTTTAAAGATTGGAAAAATGCCAAAAGAATTATAACATTCTGAGACCTAAGAATACATTTATCAATGTGCAAACAGTCCAAGAACTTATGGGAAATGACATTCAACAACAACAACAACAAAAATAATGATTTTGAGTGGTATATCACGTGATTTTGGGGAAGAGTCCTTATAGATTAGTTATCTGACTTATGCAGTTCATGGTACATTTCACTCTTCTTATCAGATGTATGATGTCATCCTTTGCTTTCTGCATGAATATGTGTCTGTATAAACCCATCCTCCTAAATGATGTTACATTTCAGTGGTTTTTATCCAAATGGTCAGTTTCCTCCATTGACATAGGTAAGGTCATGTGGGAAAGGGGACAGGTCCTAGGGCAAAGGCCAGTAGATGTCATTTCCAGTCTTTTCTAGGGCACAGATTTTACCAGATTTGGGGATGTAACTGCACCTCTTCCTCTCAGATTCCTCACCTGCAATGGAAAGATGAAAGTGGCTACTTAACCTACCTCACAGGTAGGGAGAGGTATTGCCTTAGACAGAAGGGATAATAAGGAAGACAGTTGCTGAAATTCACACAGCCTTACAACAATCAATTGTCATAACTGAGAGTAGGCGGTAGGTAATTTCTTCAAGGCTAAGATATGAATGAATCGTTCGTTGTTATTGCTTCCATATATGTAGGGCAAATAAAAATTGACTTGGAAAAGACAATCTACTTCCGTGTTAAGGCTATAGGCAAGGAAATGGTAGGTTAATATTATCTTTTCAACAACTTCCCTTAAATAACCACAAAAGCTCACAAAACCATAGATGTTACACTTCTGATAATAAGAATTTGCATGAAAGGCTCATATTTTCACATCTCTGTATGTATATGTAATATTATAATAAATATATTCTCATGGACAGAGAAAAAGAGAGCATGAGTGCAAGAGAGCAAGCACATCACTTTTCAAACTGGTGCTGTGATCTTGCTTGTGCTTTATTTAAATCTCAGTGAAAAGCAGGTAGAATGTACATATGGGAAATACAATTAAAGCAACGCATTTTAGATATGTCTCCTTAGGCAAGGGCAAAACAAGCAAAAATAAACAAATGGGATTATATCAAAATAAAAATCTCCTGCACAGAGATGGAAACCATCAACAAATTGAAAAGACAACCTACTGAGTGGGAGAAGGCATTTGCAAATGAGATAGCCAATAAAGGGTTAATATTCAAAATATATAAGGAACTCACATAACTCAACATCACAAAAGTAAAAAATCTGATTAAAAAATCAGCAGAGGACCCAAATAGACATTTCTCCAAAGAGGACATACAGTTAGTTAGCCAACTGATATATGAAAATACGCTCAACATCACTAATCATCAGGGAAATACAAATCAAAACCACAATGAAATATCACCTCACACCTATCAGAATGTCTATTATTAAAAAGTCAATAAATATTATGGACATATTGAAACTTTCCTCAATTAATGCAGAACTTCCTGGAGTATTAGGTAAACCATTGATGGATTGACACTATAATCTTGGTAATGATTAACATCCTAACATTTATTCATATTGTATTTTCTTTTTTACCTTCATTTTTGTCTTGTTACTGTAATAATGTCAATATTAACATTGTTTCTATTTTTGTGGTTATAAACAAGGCAATAAGATACAGTTAAGTTCATATGTCTTCTCATATTTGTATAATTTAACCCCACGTTTTCTGGTTAACATACTATGCACTTTACAAAGGCTTTTGCCTAAATCCTGTCTGGGTTAACAGGGAAGACACTTTCAGTGGCCTCTCCCAAATTCTTCATTTTAAATATAGGATATTAAATCTATAAAAGAATCATCGGAACATCACATTCCATAATACACTTAAGTGCTGAAATATAAGCAATTTCTCTGTCATAAAAGAAAAAAAGTTGTAAGACTTTATTGATTTCTAATTTCATTCTGATGTGGTCAGAGAACATACTTTGTATGACCTCTGTGCTTGCTTTTATGGTTTATCATGAAAAGTATTTGCAGTAAAAAAATAAAAAATAAAAATTCAACAAAGAAAAAGGGAACTGTCATGCAATGTTGGTGAAATTGTAAACTGGTGAAGCCACTATGGAAAACAGTATGGAGATTCCTCAAAAAATTAAAACCAGAACTACCTCAAGACCCAGCAATTCTACTTCTGGGTATTTATTCAAAGAACACAAAAACACTAATTTAAGGATATATATATATATATATATATATATATATATATATATATATATATATATATATATATATCCCTATGTTCATTGCAGCAGTATTTACAATAGCCAAGATATGGAAGCAATCTAGGTGTCCACTGATAGATGAATGCATAAAGAGGTGGTATATATATGTATATATAAAACGGAATGTTACTCAGTTGTAAAAAAGAATGAAATCTTGCCATTCATGATAACATGGAGGGACCCAGAGGGTAATATAGTAAGTGAAATAAATTAGGCAGAGAAAGAAAAATACTATATGATTTCACTCATATGTAGAATCTAAAAAAACAAAACAGAAACAGGATAATAGACACAGAGAACAAACTGCCAGAAGGGAGGAAGGTGGGGGGATAGGTGATAAAGGTAAGGGGGAATAAGAGGTACAAACTTCCAGTTATAATATAAATAGGCCACAGGGATGTAGGGATGGCACAGAGAATATAGTAAATAATATTGTAATAACCTTTCACAGTGACAGATGGTTGCTAGACTTATGGTGATTACATTGTAAGGTACATAAATGCCGAATCACTGTTTTGAAACTAATATAATATTGTATGCCAACTATACTTTACTAAATTTATTTTAAAGTTATTGTCAGAAATATAACTGACAGGAGAATACCATGACCTCTTAAAAGAAGTCCGCCTGCTTAGCTAGAGGGCAAATTCTGTATCACATACTTATCTATAATTCATGTTTGAAGTTAGTGTTCATTTGGGTAAAATCTCTCGCTGAAATACTTCAAACTTGAAATCTTTAACCTGCAAATCTTGATGAATCCTGGATTTAGATATGATTTTTAAAAGTGTTTTAGACATGAGAAGTAGCAAGATTATTCAGTATAGTTTTGAAATTGACCTCACGTCATCTCTTACATGACCTCAGTAACTGAGATTCCACTTGGTCTTAGAAATACTAGAGATTCCTAGCCTCACAGTTTTCCAAACCAGAGGTCAGTGAGATCTTTTCACTCAAATGCTTCTTTTGGTAATAACGGTCTTCCCCCGCCTTCCTGCCAGAAAGGTTTCGTGGTCTCAGGGATGGAGTGCTCTGTTTCTGAGATGATGCTTTTGTCTCTTTCTGTGGCACACTTGCTCTTGCTGACCTATCTAAAATATGGTCACTATTCAGGACTTCACTAACACCCCATTCATTTGTAAGGCTGTCTGTCATCTCTAACTTACAGTGGATTCCTCACCCAGCTGGATTACATTACTCCCTCATTTTGGCCCTCTATCTGAAGTGCACAATTGTTGAACTGCTTCTCTATGTAGAGTCTATTTTTTTTTAACAGAGTGATTCGCTCTGCAAAAATGTAGGCCAAGCCATATATATTCTTCTTCATCCCTGTAACAGGGAATTGACTTCCCTTTTCTTTCTGGGCACTCAGCTAGACTGCATTTCCCAGACACCTTTGCAGTTAGGTGCAGCCGTGTGACATGGTTAGTTCTGGCCAATGAAGTGTGAGCAAAAGTGATGTCTGTCCTGTCCCAGGAGCATCTCTGGCATTTGGTGCTCCATGCTCTTTCCCCTCCCACTAGCTTGATGCAGCCAAGTCTGCATAGAAATCTCGGGAGTCACGCTTTCAAGGTAGAGCCACCGGGTGGAAGGAGTTTGGGTTCCTGACTTGCCAACTGGAAGACAGTCACCTGAGGACCAAAGATACCTCTTTTGGACTTTCTGTGAGCTAGAAGTAAACTGACACAGGGTTTGAGCCATTATTCATTTGTGGGTTTGTTTTGTCATGACTAATGTTAACCTGGCTGATATAGCCTTCCTCTGAGATAAGCTCTTAATAGCATACAGGATAACCGGTAAGTCAATACGCACACATAGGTTTCCTCCGCTATCTGAAAGTAGAATGTTTCTACGAAAACTTTCATGAGCCAAAGTGGTGTTAAGTGAAGAAGCAATTACCAATAAGTTATATGGAAACATTTTTTAGCATTCCCAGAACCAAAATTCAACGGAAAAAAAAATCAACACACACAATGTCTTTATTTCACTGTCAAAACACTTAATTATGTCCGGTTTTATGCTAAGTGCAACACGCTTATGAGCTCTCTCAGGCTATTCTGATACCTTAGGACACATCTTGCTAACGGAGGCACAAAATAAATGGAGATAAAGCAGATGCTCACAGACCCAGTTCAAAGCTCTAGGGCTTGATGCTGAGAGGCTAAGTGTGGTTCCTGGGACAGGAACTTCGTGGGGCCACTCTCCCTGCGCAGGGTACACACTGCCTCTGTAAGGGCTCGTGTCAAAAAAAAGCTGAACACGATTTTCACTTTTCACCTTTTTCTGTAAAAGCAAAAATCCTCTTTGGATTTCTTTTTTTAGCGAAAACAGGTCGTAATGCAGGTTTTTTGTAAAAGCAAAGTGATTTAAAGCGAATAAAGGGATACCTGTATACACACACACACACACACACACACATTATATGTATATTCACACACATACTCACATATGTATATATGTTTGTGTCAGAAGACCAACGTCATTTCTCACACTGAAGACTTTCAGCTTCATGGGGAAAAGGCCTAGCTCGGTCACTATGCAGGGGCAGGGGTAGGGGGACGTATGTGACGAGCTAAGGTGCACCGCAATCCATAGTCCGAATATACACCTCATGACATTGTCAAATACCAAGCTCAGCTCTGGGGACCTGGCAATGCCAAGGCAGCCAGGGCCAGAACCACACACTGGGTCAATAATATTTGGTGAACGACCCTGCCTTCAGCCAGCCAGCATTATGTTCTCTGCTCGGTTCTGAAACGTGTCCCATGACCTAATGTGCCCAGGACTGGCTGCCTTCATCTGGTGGGATGAAGGACGAGTGGCCCCTTCAGAGCAGTGGAGATGGATTCTGCAGCTCTCCAGTTCATGACAGAGCCTGGAGACAAAGGTGCTGCAGGGCCAGCTTTCCATTTCCGGTTTCTCTCCTCACTCACGGAGCTGCAGTTCTTCAGATGCTCAGTGAAGGCTTGTTGCATTTAATAGAATCCTGCCTCCGGGCTTTTGCTCGGTATGGAGATAATGTCTTAACTTTCAGACTCTGATTGCTGAGGCCAGGAAGACAAGGAGTCCTTATTTAGTGGCACAAGGTGAGGGTAAAAAAAAACCAAATCTTTATCTGAGAAATTTGGGCAGCATGGAAAACCAGGCTGGAAAAATCAAGTGAAATAGGATGATGGACAGCTTCTGTACTTCCTGATGTTCTCCTTCAAGTTTGAAAAGAAATGTGTGCATTTTTTCATGTCAGGATTTCAGAAGTTATTAACTCAGTTTAAGATGCAAAGAGGGAAGCACAAAAGGATCGTTTACCCATGGCTTTCTTCTCTTCATTCAGATTTGGTGAGGAATTAATCTAATACCATAATCATGCATAGAATCATTCTCCCCTCTAACTATTAAAAGCCAAGTATCTGTACAAAAGAGAAGTCTTGAGAGGGAATATGGCATATATCTGATTAATGGACTCTACCAACACAAGTAATTTAGATTCAGCAACAGAAAGTGGACGTGAATTAGTGTTTTTAATCTGATCCGCTTCAGTCCCTTTGATTGACTGCTTGGTGGATACTGCAGGATTGATATCCTGAGTTCTATCCCGGTCCTGTTTTATATTCTCCAGAATTGCTTTTTCCTCCTTGTAGAAAAGGTCTCTCAGTCAAAGGGGATGGCTTCTATGCCCACAATGCTTGAACTCCTGTTCATTTATAAAATGAGAAAGTGTGCTATTATCACAGGATCCTGTGCTGAATCTCCTTTACCAACCAAGGTATTTCTCTACTCTCAAAAGTTCATGGTAGGATATTTAAGGAGGAGTAAAGGAATTTTCTGTAATCTGCCCACTCACCATGCGTATCTTTAACTACTCAGCATCCTCCCCAAGAGATGGAATCCTGGCAGCTGCCGTTACTCTCTGTCTCCTCAGCCACTCCTGTCAGCTCCCTGGCTGAGCACTGTTGCACCCACTGTCTTGGCTGGTTGCTCATTTGGACTTGGCCTTGTTTAGGGATCACCCTCCCTTACTGATCTGGTGGCCTGGATCCTGGGTAGATTTTTTAGATGAAGAATTTATTGCTCTTCAGCTTTTGCATTGTTTTTAAATCCCCCTGTCTCTACTTTGGAGAGTTGATCTCAACGTACAGCTTCCAGGAAGCTTCCTAGAGCCCCACCCCTGCTCCCTCAACTCAGATAGGCTGGCCCTGGGCTGTGTTTCATCCTCTTTAATCCCATCACAAGGAAGACAAGGCTAGAGTGGGCAATAGGAAGTGCTCTGAGCATCTTTTGATATTGTAACTTCATATGATTTTCACTTTCTGGAAAGCCTCTGTTACAGGGGTAGAAAACATTTGTGGTGCATTTAATATATATCTAAGAGACTTGTTCTAAATATGGCTCTGAATTAGACATAACCAGGTGAATAAGTCTTGCTCCTTCCGTTGGGTAATAAGGCAAGTTTCATAGGTACGCATAAGGCTCTGAAGGGAAGTTCAAGGAAATCTCCTAAAATAGCTCAGAGTCTGATTAAAGTAATTTTTTTGGAAGCTTTATTCACCAAATAATCATCTGAAAACCCCAATTTTTACCTTATTCATACATAAGCCTTATATTTTTACTTACATTTTTGCCATACTCATGTGATTGGCACATGATTTTTATCATCAGCCTTTCTAATCCCATCAAGAGATATTGTGGCAGACCCCTGGTTCATATTTCATAGGTTTCATTCTGTCCCATTAAGAATTTATTATAAAACTGAACATTATATAACTGCCTATTACATAACTGAGTATTATATAGTCATTTCTTAAATGTATAAAAATTTGAGCCTAGGACAAAATCTTTTTGGATAAAAGCTGATGTTTAATTAATTATGCCATTATTTCCATTTTGGGATGCAAAGATAAAACATAATACCTGCATTCAATCATCTTGCTGATGTAACAGAGTATGCCTTTCGGATGTTCTCCTGGAGGCCTTTGAAAAAATGTCCATCAAGATTTGATCTCACTTCAGAGTCTGAAATTTTAATAGCATTTTTTTTCCCCTTTTTGCCATCTACAACAGTCCTTGCTGCAATGATTATTTTCTCTTTCAGACTTGCCTTGCATATCAATCTTTAGGTGCCTCGAGTGTATTCCGTTTCGCTCTGGATGGTGACTCTGCAAATGACATGGTTCTTACATCCTCTTTTCTACTTCTCCGGAGCCAAGGTTATAAAATGCTTTGAAACAATTATTCCACAGCTATATTCAAAACCTTCTTCAAGGGTCTCTGCTACCATGACAACCTGATTATCCGGTGGCTGCCTAAGGGAGCAGTGTTTGGTTTGGTGACTAGGAAGTTGATTTGGGGCGGCTGCAGCTTAGACTGATGACTGGAGTATCTCAAATCTGCCCTGTCTTCCGAAACTCCATTAACAGTGCCCTGAGGACCCATAGGGCGAGGACCAGCAAGAAAACAGATGAGGATGCAAACAGCAAAGCTTGGTCTCGGGATCCTCCATTCTAATTAGTGCAACAGGAAGCATTTATGAAGCATCTACTTCGTACATCTACATATACAGCATGTACGTACAGTCAGGACAAAGTTCTGGCTGTGAACTATGACAGACTCAAGGAAGCTAATTAGTGGAGCCTATGCTATCATTGAGGAGCCCAAACACACAGATGAGGAAAAAAATAAAACAAATATAAGAATTCTTAAGGCAGAATATGCAAAAGACATCTTGGTATAGAGTAATGGTGACATGGGGGAAGAAGTGAGGATCAAGGTGGTAACATAGTTCCATGTGAATAAGATAATATTCTGGGCAATAAATGTTCAGGCAAGAGCGGCTTAGCTCTCACTCTCAAGTTCCCAAATCTCTTAGTCTCTTTATTCAAAACAAAACGAGAATCAGAAATATTTAATATGCAACAACAAAGTCACAGAGTATTGGGAAATAGGATGTAAAGTCAGGGCTTCCAGGGCAGGTTACTCAGAGCAGTACCTAATGACTCACACTTGCTTGCCTGTGCACATCAAGACTCTTCCTAAGCTTCCCTTTTGTCTTCTTTTGATTCTGTGAGGAAGTGATTCAGCACAGCCTGAGCCTATTCTGGGATCTAAGAGATACAGAAGTGCCTTGAAATTTCCATTTTTATCACTAATTACTTTAACAGGTACTTTAATAAGTGCTTTCCAATTGCCCCCGCTGTTTTGTAAAATTATCTACACTACATTTTACATTTTAAATCAAGCTTTAGTTTTGAAAAGTCTCCTGGATATCTGAAGCTTTTTGCTTTTTACACATTGGCAGAACACATTTTTCCTCTGATTTCACGGCACTAAAGGGATTAGGGTGAAAAACAAAAGAAAAAAAAAACAAAAAACTTGACCCTTTTATTTTTACCAGACTATTGGAAATTGCATCAATGGTCATTGGAGTCCAACATACCATTTATTAGGAAGAAATGAATTTCCTTCTGCCTGTGGGTGAAGGAGACCCTGTGAACTCCCTTCCCTAATCTTATCTCATGAATCCTTATACTGTGTGGAAGAAGCTATTATCTTAATTTTTAGGGATGAAGAACTCAAGATAAGCAAAGTTAAGGAAAATATCCAAAGTCACAAGGTTATGTTCCAACAAACGGAAGAGCCAGGATTGTCTCAAATGTGCCTTCCTTCTAAGTCCAAACTCTTTCTACCACATTCTGCTCTTTGTCCCTGAAGGAAGGGAATAGATATTTTCAATGGTCTCTTTTGCAAGCTGAATTGTTTATTTCTGCCCAAACATTAAAGCCCGTCATTTAGGTCACTTCCACCAAGTGAACTATGGGAATTTTCCTTACCAGATCCTTTGGTAGAGGCAAATGATTGATAACTGAAAAGAAATCAAAATGACAACAGGAACAACGGTAGCTGTGAACATTTATTGAGCTCTTTTTTAGCACCAACTACGTGTTTCATGTATATTAGCCTTTTTAAATCCTGTCACAATCTATCCTAAGAACTATTATCATCCTCATTTTACAGGTGAGGAAACTAAGTTAGTTATAGAACTAAAAACCTTGCCTAAGGTCACATACATAGTATTTAAATCCCAGACAATCTGACTACAGAGTTCATGCTCTTGCACAATAAATCTGGTAATGAGAACTTATTATAAACAATTTACTAAAATAACAATATAAATTAATTAGACAACAAAATGAACTACCTAGGTTTTAAAAAAAAAAAACCCAGAAATTCCTCTAAGTACAATGTGATATCTTACTAGACTCGAACCTAATTCATTTATTCAACAAATATATTATTATCATTATTATTGTTATTTGCAATATTATTGGTGTTGGTGGTGATGTTTCATTTTAGATTGCTACATTCTCTCCAGGGAGACACAATTTTGTATATAAATTGGGATCTAACTAAAAAATAAAACTAAGGAGAAAAAAGAAAGCCTTTATAGAGTGCTTATTGCATGCTGGTAATTTGCTAAGTGCTTACATTATTTTTTCTTATTTAATCCTTATAATCACTGAACCAGATAGAAACTATTACGATTCCAATTTTCAGATGAGGAAAATGAGAAACAAGATGAGTTAAGGAACTGTTTATGTTAGGGATTTGAACCTGGACACAGACTTCAGTTGCCTGCTATGACATTCTCTGTCACTGTGTTGTCTTATTGAGGGCACGATGAGGAACACACACAGTCCCTGCTACCCAGGTGCTTGCAGAAGGACAAGCAACCAGGTACCCTCCATGTTGTGGGCCACGGAAACCTCAGCAGGGGGCTGTGGGAGGCCTAAGACGAGATTTTAAAAACAAGAAATAATGACTTAGGTGAAGGTGATGGGGAAACTAACCTTAAAATGGTTCCCTGCCACGTAGAACTGAGCTAAAATGGTGGCCCCAGCGGAGAGAGAAATCCCTAGCCTAAGCCCCAGCCCACTTCCGCATAACCCCATCCAAGCCACACCTTAAGCCAATCACCAGATGACACCTACCCCTTCCCTGACTCAAGGAAGTCCCCAACCCATAAAAACCTGCTCAAAACCTTGCTAGGGGCTCAGTCTTTTGGGAAGGATCCCAGTGAGCCCAACAGCATAATACAGCTGTGTTCTCCCTAATCTCCGCATGCCACTTGAGTTTCTCGGTCCTTGCTGTTTTTCTGCAACAAAGGAACCAAGAAAGAAAGGGAAAGAGACAGAGAGAGAGAGATATTTCTGGGCAGAGAATATGCAAAAACCCAAAGATGAGAGAGAGTGTGAAATTTTCCTGCAAATAGTTCAGCAAGACCACAGAGGCAAATTCAAGGAGGTGAATGGTGAATTACACCTTAAGTAAGTAGCAGAGCTGGGATTTAAATCCATCATACTCTCCAAAATATATGCTTACTCCCTTATTCTGTTGCCCACCCCTCATTTTTTCCTAATGCTGAGCTTGGCTGTGGGCCTCCATTTACCCTTACCTATGTCTACAACAACAAAAAAGTTCTGAAAGAAGAGACGAGAAGGGTCCCGCAGAGGAAAATGTGGACACAGGCAGGGCATCGGTGCCATCCCAGCATGTTTCTCCCTTAGAGGGGTGGCGGGGGTTCAGTCCAGGCCCCTCACTTATGCTGTATGCCAGAACTGCAAATTGCTGCCAGCAGCACTCCCAGAGACTTCTCATCTCTAATCCTGAAGACACAGCTTTAACTCCTGTGATGCCAAAGGGTTCCACACATTATCCAGGCTGCGCAGGAAACCAGACCTGGGCCCTGCTCTGCTCTCGCAACTACAATGAGGAGACATTCAAATCAAATGATTATTGCTTAACACTAGAAGATAATCTCCAAGGAAGGGGAAATGCCTTGTCAGTGTTTTGGAGAACCTCCCTGCCCCCTTCCTCCCCCACCCTGCCCCTCCCCGCCTTCCCCACCCCCCACCCCCAGCCAAAGCATGTAGAATTATTTATGAGATGGGTGCCTCCTTACATTATTAAAGGAAAGATGAGAACAAGTGAAATTCAGAGTCTGGGAGATAACATAGCCTCTGGGAACTTAACAGGCTTCAGGATTCATGCTCATGGCCCTTCTCTGCAGGGGGCTGGGGTAAGAACTAGATCAGAGTGTTGATGAAAATAACATTTGTGGTGTGTACGCATCTGCATTTCACAGCCTGATGTCCCGGTTTCTAACAGGACAAGTTGCTGGAGTCCTATCCATTTTACACTGTTTGTGAAGACAATTTCTGGCTGAATGTTCAGCGAAGGCCTCCAGTCTCACCTCCCTTGGTGGTTAATCCTAAACTGTGCTTTAGCAGGGTTTCAGACTTCTTACTTCACATTGCTTTATAGGCTTTGTGGCTCCAGAGCTGCAGCACATTTTCCCTGTAGCTTTATCCCCACAATAGATTTTTAAATCCACTGTTACTTTACCCCATGGTAAGAAGTGCTTCATGGTATTCTAAACAAGCAGTTGAAAATTGTTATTTATGTGGCTTCCTAATAGCAATTTGAAATATAGGGCATAAAATTACCAGCTTACAATATTGTTCAACATTAACAGTGGGAAGGGTAATATGTAAAACAGACATTAAAGGATTAGCTATAAAATACATTTCAGTAAGCTAAATCATTTTTTGGCAAATGGCAGTTTCCGGCTATTACATAGGATTTATCAAGTCAAGTGGATTTATTTTTATTTTTCTATTAGTTTGCTTAATATATTCTATATTTCAATTTCAATTTTGTGGTGGTTGTTTTTTTGTTTGTTTGTTTGTTTTTTCAGACATATTAGGAGAAGCTGTTGAGAACAGACTCTGAGATAGAAATGACTCCAGACTTTCAAGTCAAAATTGCTCCTTGGTTTCCCCAGCAAATCCTCCAGCAAGTTGACTAAAGAGTCAATTGTGACATCCAAGAGAAAAGTACATGGATGTGATATTACAAACATTTGTATGACAGAGTAAGGAGTTACAAGTGAATCAGAAAATTCAGTGAAAAGGCATATCCTCCCCAAGACATAAAACAATGTTTCCACTGTTTTTGCTTCAAACTCCACAGGCACATAACACTTTGTTCTAATCAAGCATGTTCAGTACACACTGTGAATTGTGAACCAGGCACCGAGAAAGAAGGTGGAAAAAGAAATTCCTAATCTCCTAGGGTGGACATTGTGAAGTATTAAACGGATAGTTGATGCATAAATACAACTAACATAATCTCTCTATTTTCTTTTGAGACAGCTGCCAGTTACCATAATCTTAAAATTATTCTGTCTTCTCAAATCCCTAGAAATTTATTAATTTTCATAAACTGCTTTCATGGAAACTTTCTTAAAAGATGCAAAGTAATCTTTTTCTGAGCTTTCCTTTCATTTTATATCATGTGCAGCATTTTCAACCTCACAGAATACTAAAAATGACTTCTTATTTTTCAGAGGAATTGGTTATGGATCTATAAATAAATTACAAAAAAATGGGCATTATAGAGAAAAGACAACTTCTTCCAGACTCATTTGAGAAACTATGCGGAAGTCCTATTTCCTAGGAAGTAACTCGTGTTATAAAACTAACAGCCTGCTTTGAACACTTGTCAGCAATCAGCAAGTTTTAAAAACATGAGTTTTTGTTTCTTAGACTGAGTTGAAGACTACAACAAATATTTCTCCTTAAATGTCCCATGTTCATAATTACAGGGGCTTTAAAATATTTATTAAATATAAATCTCTACTTTTTTAACTGTTTTATGTGGGGTGGCAAATTTCTTTCCATAAATAGTTTCTATTGATCGAAAACTAGTGAAATAAGATGACCTCGAATTCAGTACCTAAAAATAGTCACTGTGTAAAATGCGAATCACTTATTCAGAATGCCAATGGTTGAGTTAGAGAAGATGTCATCTAGTCCAGTTTGTCATCAATCTATATTAGAGTCAAGTGCAGGTCCACAAGCCATAGCCATATTCTGCTGAAAAATCTCAATTAACTGGAAGCCAGGGAACCCCAACCCTTAATTAGCTGACATAGTATTAAATTTAACACAAAGAAGATAGTAACTACAAAACTAACTTTTAAACATTCAGGTTAAATCCTGGCTTCCGCTTCATAATTATCTACCCTCAGCATTTGCTACATCCACAACCAGAGAAGCAGAAGGGCGCGTGGCCCTAGGTGTTATGCTGCTTGGGTTCAGATCCTAGCTTTGGGTGACTTGGGGCAAGTTACTTCATCTTTTGCATCTTAGTTTTCTTTACGGATAATCGCAACAAAATCAGCTGGAAGGGATTATTGAAGATTTGATATCCGAGAGAAGGAACTCCTGAATTTATAAGGTTGCGATAGAGTTTCAATTCATTAAGGTGTTTGGGACACATTAAATACTCAATAAATGTTAGCTGTTTTTCAGGACCAGTGACATAATTTGTGGGGCCCAGGGCAGGGGGCTGTTTGTTAAAAAAGATATTGAGAATTTCAAGATGGGGACCAAACAGTGTTAAATCACGCACAGAGCTCTTCTAAGCCCCTTTGTGACTGCGTAGGTTCACACCCATGAAGTCAGCTCTGGCTAGTCTCTTATCTGATAATCATTAGATTATGAAAGACACCCCATAATTGAACAAGGACCTAGTTATGGCACCTTTACTAAGTTTACTGGGGTAAGAGTGGAATTTTGAATTTTAACCTTTTTTCAATAACAGAGTAGCACACTTTTTTTTTTCCCCCCGTCTATCCTGTCACTGCAAACCAAAAATAGTCCTGAAACAGCTTCCTGATGTGAGAATCACCTCCACTGAAGAAACACCCTTTTGGTAGCACATAAGTGAAGATGACAATTTGCACATAAGATTCCAAACTCCACAAAGTGTCAACAGCAGGGCACACAGCTGAGGCAGGAAAAGTACAAATAGCAAGTGAAAAGGTAGGCAAATACCAGGGGTGCCAAAAACAATGTATATAAGCAGACACTTCGCTCAACTTTGCTCAAGCAGTAATTCACCATAATCAGAAGTGTCTAGACGCTGATGGTAACCACTCTGAGCACCTCTTGTAATTGCACAAGTCAAACCTGACTTGTATTCATCTTTTGTTATCGATATATATTGAGTACTACAATTTTAATACAGTTTTTTCCTTTCTTAAAATGTATATACATTTTTTGGGCACCCTCTGTATTTCCCAGAAATTGTTTTATCAATTCTGAGTCACAGTTGCTTTATAAGTAGAGTGCTAGGAGTGCTTGCTCTAAGTTCCTGCCTGTTTCCAGCTATTTCCTTTCCTATCCCTGCAGGAGGGCCACCCATTCCCTGAAAGGTGCTCCTGCCTAGATAGGAAATATGGGTGGAATCCCTCACTGAGGCAGTAAGATGGCCCCAGGTGGGAGTGGGCAGAGCCGTGACTTATTTCACCTTCTTATTTTTGTGCCCACCCACCTGACATTCCTGCAGCTCCACACGCTTTAATACTCCCCATTTTCCTGATCCTGAAATACACTTGCTGACACTTGTCCTTCTGTTATCCATGGTCCTTGACATGAAACAGAGTTGAGGACCAGTTCTTAGTAAAAATCCTGGGCAGACAGACAATGATAAAAGTGTATAAAATGGCAAATGATGATTTCAGAAGTTTATCCCGTGTGATCATTCCTGACCAGTCTCTGAGAACTGACAATTTCCTTTGCCACTGCATTGTCTAGGTATGGCCTCCCAAAGACGCAAATAAATAAGTGCACGAAGTTTCTCCTGCTCCCCTCCTTAAACTGCCATGTCTAACTACAATTATAATGACAACAACAGCTGTCATTATATTGTACCACGTGGTATTGGTACCACATCTCTTAGAATATGAAAATCCTTTAACAACTTTTCTCTGTAATTAATTTCAGCCTTGACCAACAGACTTTGTCATGTGCCACCCAAGTACCGTGTAGCCTACTGCTGCTCGATGGCGTGATTGTGAGGGTCTTGTGAAATTCCTTTTCACATTTACTTCTTGAATCTGTCACTAGACCCCAGAAACATCTGAAGGAATTAGGCAGTTCTCAATACGATCTCATTATTGACATTTATGTTGATCGATGTTGGCTTTTACAGAATTGGAATCTGCAGATCAATTCCCTTATTAGATTCTTTCTCACTGCTGCCATAATCATTTTATCACACAGGCTGCTGCTATCAAATGCTGCTTTATCACTATGTAATGAGACAAGCTAAATCAGTTCCACTGGTGTGCTACAAGAAATAAAAGGTTCCCCTGGTTTTAAATCTCACTTTTCATAAAATTTAAGAAATTCCCTGATAATTACATTCATACAGAGGTTAATTTGAACTTATTGTCCCTTAAAACTATGTTCCCTGGGAGAACCAATGTTGAATCTCAAGGAAAATGTACACAATACTCCTTGAAACCACTTTTCCTTTCCTCTCTGAGAGTTTCAGATATCAGATTATAAAGCAGGTACCATTCATGTGGTGACTTTGGCTAGTGGGTAGAGCAGCTGATAATATCATTGTCTCTGGTAGGGTCACAACACTGGCCAGGTAGCTTTGTATAAAGACGGTGGGGGACAAAAGCCCGTCAGGGTGCTTCTAGCCCCACAACTGGTCATTAGTTGTAAGAGGGACAAGAAAAAAGCAGTGTGCATGTCTCCAGAGGACCCATCTCTACTCCAGAAACCCCAACTCAGGATATGTGCTCCACTAAGAAGTAGCCAGGGGTGACATCAAATATGAAACATAGTCATCCAAGTATTTTCTAAACTCTAAGAGTAATGTCTGCATGGGAAGAATAATGGAGATAATTGTTCTTATGTCTACACAGACTTGACATAGGACATGAAATACACAGATTCTGAGGGCTTCGTACATGAGACCCGGATCCATGGGTAGAATTCAGAGCAGTTGTGAACTTGAAGGAAGAGAATGAGTCTTTAGTTTCACTAAACTTGAACTAATATTTAGCATTTCCTTTAGTTATTAATGTAGGCATCAACCTACAGTGATATCAACTGGTGACTGTCATCAATAGCAGTCACAGACATCTTCATGTCACATTACAATTGTGGAAAATATCTCTAAATATAGTTTATTGGCATCATTACTTAAAAACTGAGAACTGACATTTGACTTTGTTGTTTTATGCTTTAGAAATGAAGCACATATATTCTTATGGTATATACAGAGGGAGCCAAAAAAAATGTATACAGATTTTAAGAAGGAAAAATAAATTGCATTCAAATTACAGTGATGGTAACCACTTTGAGCACCTCTTGTAATTGCACAAGTCAAACGTGACTTGTATTCATCTTTTGTTATAAGTATATATTGAGTATTACAATTTTAATACAGTTTTCCTTTCTTAAAATGTGTATACATTTTTTGGCACCCTCTGTACATATTTAATAATTTAATAACTTTACCTAAATATAATTGGTTTACTTTCTAATCTTATGTCTTTTATTTTGTGCATTTAAGAGCATTATTATTATTCTGAGAAGGGGACCAAAGGCTTCTCTGATCTTAAAAAATGGGTTATAGCTAAAAACAAGTTTACAAACTCCAATTACCTTACTTCTTCCCCACCCCCCATCTTCTGTTGCATGTGACATGGAGAACATCTCTCATGTCTCTGACTTTTCACACATGTCAACAATAGGTGGATGTCAGCCATCCTGAGTCCTGCCACTTCCCTCCAGAACCTGGAGGCACTGGCCCTGGTTGGACAAGAAACTTATGTGAATTTGAATCTCCACTAAAATAAATGAGCTTTCTTTTCATTGTCAAGCCAAGCTCTGCAGCTATATTGTTATGTATTGTTGCAATCTAGGCCTTAATGGCATTTTAGCCCTGTGGTGGGCTCATAGAAAAACTATTTTCAAACTTCAAAAGGCCATTAAAACATGTGCAGATGTCTGGAAAATTAATACTATTATCTAACTCTCACCCTTTGCCTGCAGGAGGCAAAGAAGAGACATTGGTCAATAAAGATATTAGAGATCAATATATGGTCATAAAGAAAAGTGTTGTCCTTCTGGGGAGTCATGGTTGTGACAAGTAAGGAATACGACAGTGCTTTTGAAGAGGCTTTCTCAGTAGATTTTTTTGTCGAAGTCATTCACTTAATCTGTTAAAAATTTAAAGAGAGAATGTGGATGGGAAGGAAGGTGGAAGGAGGAAGAGATAATTTTCTGCTACCGTACTTCAATTTGGATGTTCAAGGTCTTGAATTCTCAAGAGTGGAGGCATTCATTCACATGACAGAACCTGAATTTGTCAAGGTTAATGTTGAACAAGTTACAGTTTCTGTTCTGAAGTGTTATGCATTTTGAAAAACTTCAGCCACATTCTATAAAATTCTCAGCATAGGGAGGGATTCTCATAGATAGTTTCAAGGCTTTATAAAGTTTACAGAACCACAGTACATTCTCTTCCCTTCCTTCCTTTTTTTTTTTTTTTTTTTTCTCTAACAGATTTTCTTCTGTGTCTCAGGTACACCAAAAAGACATGGAAATAGGACTTTTTTTTTCATCTCAGAAAGGAAGCTTTTTATTATTATTATTATTATTAAAATTCTTTTAGTAAAGCTCTTCAATTTGGAAAGTGGAAAGAGAAAGAAAAATGTAGTGAAAGACATTCTGAGCAGGGTGTTTTTCTTTCCCCAGATGGATGGAGCTGATCATGGGAAATACACTGGGAACTCCTAACAAAGTATTACATGGAGTCACCTCTCCAGGTAGCTCTTTATAAGAAAACCTGAAATTATTCACAGATTGTGGGTAACACATCCTGTTAAGTTTAAGAATAAGCGAGACTGTATTAATCAGGATTGCACCTAGCTACAAGAAACAGAAAAATTCAACTTTCAAGGGCTTGAACATATAGGGGTTTGTTTTCTCATGCAGCAAGAAGTCCAGAGGTCAGTAGTTACTGAGATTTTGGAGGCTGTTGAGTACTGCATCATTACCTAGCTTATCCTGACTGATAAAGAGACCCAACGTGAAATGCCAGCCAAAAGGACCAAGTGGCAAAAGTAGTCTAAAAGTAGTCTAAAACAGGGTCATGTGTTACTAATAGAAATCTCCTAACCTATGTTGGGTTGATTGTGGGTAACACACCCTTCTGAATGGGATTTTGTTGTTGTTGTTTGTTTGTTTGTCCAAAATAAAAGAGGACTGTCTCAGGAAACAAAATAAAACGAAATAAAACCAACCAACAAGAACAACCCCTCCCCCACCCCCACCCCCAGAAATCCTGACTTACAGTGTCTTAAGCTTATAGGGGTTTATATTTCCCATATAGCAAGATGTTCAGAGGTAGGCAATCCAGCGGCTGGTATAGTGGTTCATTGGTATTATCAAGGAATCAAAATCTTCCTTCTTTCTGCTCTGCTCTGCCATTTTTTGGGGGGTAGGTGGGTGGGGAGGGCTCATGTCTAGATGGCTGCTACATATGCTGGCATCACCGCCCCCTTTCAGATAGGAAGAAGGGCTAAATGTTGAGCGACGAGCACCATAGCTGTGTCCAACATTCTTCTTCAGGGAAGCAAAAGTTTTCCCACAAATACCCATACAGATTCCCATTTAGGTCTCATAGACCAGAACCAGATGCATGTGGACTCTCCTAGGAGTAAGGGAAGCTAAGAAACAGCATCTATGTCTTTATAGTTTATGATGTAGAGAAAAGAAAAAAAATAATGATGTTGATTGAGTGTGGTGGTCATGGGTGCTGCTTGTCAAATAAGTAATTCTCTCTCCTTCCGGGAACACGTCTGATGTACTTCCTGACCCCTTTGTAGTTGGGTGGGGCCATGTAACTAATTCTGGCTAATGAATTGTGAGTGGAACGCTCTAGACTAGAGCATTTTCAATAGTGATGTGAAATCTCCCAGAACTCTCTTGTTCCTCACCTGGCAACTAGCAATGCTTGAGATGGTGGCTGCTCCATCAGGCAAGTCTCCTGTGTGTCTAAGATGAGCCAAGTTCTCCTATTGAGCCATAAAAGTGACGCAACATGAGGAAGAAAGAGATCTTTATGTTTGAAGCCACAGAGATTTTGTAGTTGTTTGTTACCATGGTATAACCTAACCTATCCCAACTGATTCTCAATAATTCAACTTGAAATGTCAGCCAGAGGGACAAGTTGGAGAGGCAGAAGTAGTCTCCGGCAGGCCAATGCATTAGAGATCTCTGAACAATATTGATTTCAGTGGGATAATATCCTGAAGCCAACTTTCTCTACTTCAAGTGCAGTTAAGTGGACTTTAATTCATAATATTATAGTTGTCCTTGTAGTACTCACAGGACACAGACAAATTATCCATCTCTCCTGTGTCTCTACATAGGTGAGTGGCTAATGAAACATAGCATGTTCAAGGTAAGCCACCAAATTCAATATGAACTTCCAGATGACCATCCACCAAAATTTAATGCATGATCATAAGGGATGGCATAGTTTATGACAAGCCTAATTAATGACACAGTTCACACGTCTGTATTGCTGAGCCTGCCCTGAAGAGGAAGATGAAAACATTGTGGGAGAGGTGACTAAGAGTTAAAGCATTAATGGCCTCTTCAGTTACATTATGTATCTGATTTTATCTCTAAATACAGTATTTCACATCCTCAGCAAAGTCAATAGCTATTCATTCAATAGTGACAGGCCTTTTCCATAAGGACCTCAAACCACTGTAACAGAGGGCAAATCATATGGGAAAAGAAAGGGAGCATTAGTAGAATTCAATACAAAGGAAGTGGATGGCTTGACTAGCTGTTTCAAGTTTCACTGTTGCTCACATTTAACTACATACTATCCCTGGTCTTATAATGGGATGGGAGAGGTAAGCCATATGGATTTATGCCAGCAAAATGGTTGGTTCCACAACAGATAGTAACACAGAATCTTACATACACAACCTACTTATGTACAAAAAAGTCACTTAACATAACTTTCGTTAGGTTCATCTGGCTTGAAATGTGTGCAGTGAGGTGTGCCGCAGGGAGGGTCCTAAATGGCTCCAAGTGTAATTACCAATTCAGTGCCGTCTAGTCAGTCATGCTCCAGTTCTCCTTTGCAGAGGTCAAAGACTAGTTTGAAAATAGCAATGGAAAACAGAAGACCATTGTCGCATAATGCCACTCTTCCGTGGAGCTTTCAATTGCTCATTTAAAAGGAGGGGTGACATAATTAATCTCTCCTTTTTGTAAAATACAAGTATGAATTGCTTTACTCTTACCTATGCATATGTACGGGGCTCATTTTTTTAATAGTTGTCACCTTCATTTCAAGTGTCAATTTTTTCAGCAAAACTAAATAGTACACATTTAGGGGTTATGAATAATAAGTTATAGCTACAGTTCCTTTTAAAGATTTCAGTGGATTCCCCTCCACCATAAAAAGCTTAAGCCCTTTAAATATTTGAAACATTTAATTTTATGTATTCTTTTGGTATTTCATTTGGGAGTTATGGGCTGTGAAATATGCACCATGATGAGAAAACAATTAACAAGCACACCTGTTGTTTATGCATATTGTATTCAGAAGGGCCTGCTGGGGCCATTATCTTATTCCACAGCATGGTGTCCACCAGGGTGCTATGCGAGGTGACTGGATGACACCAGATTATACTTTTTTCCTATTACACGCCTTGGTATTGCTTTGCCATGACATTAGAATGATACATGCTTCTGAAGTCAAAATCATGTTTCTAACTCATAATACAAGTCAATGAAACTTTTAAGTTTAAAAGAAAAATTAAAGTTCAGATTTGCTACAGGAGTGAGTAGTAATAGACTTGTAAGAGTAGCCGAAGCAATGGCTATAAATTGAGTATCTACTATGCCCAGGTAGAATGGAGTTTGCCGATGAAAAGTAGGAAGAAATAAGCCATTCTGGGTTTGTTCATAATTGCTACTCTTCCATTGACTCGCTGTTGGAAGTAGGAAGAAGAAACAGATGTTTTAAAAAACCTTAACCTCTGCTTAAAAATGTGATTTGGGGCATATGAAGCCAATAACAAGAAAATTTATTTCATAGCTTTGGTCAGGTCTCTGGCATGCTAAAGGTGGAAATCTCAGGGTGGAGGGCTATTTTGTTTAAGACAAATATATCTTGTAAACAAATATTTTTAAAATTCTTCATTTACTGTCTACCAATGATATCCATAGGTAGTATAACCTACTGTACAGAAAAGTACGAACAGGCCCAACTGCTGTCTCTTGAAAGGTCTGCTTAAAAGGTTGGCTCTGGGCTCCAATCTGATTTCGGAGGCTTCTCCCTACTGTAACTGATTGTACAAATAAAGAGTTTAGGCTCAGTGAGCCACTCTAATGTGGTTTATGCTGAACACCTGCCTTCCTTCTGGGAGTCTAGCATTTTGGAATGTGCCAGGCAGAGGGTGCCTACGTGGCCAGCCCTTAATAAAAACCCTGGGCACTGAAGTTCTAATGAGCTTCCCTGGTAGATAACATTTCACACCTGTTGTCACAACCCATTGCTGGGGGGACCAAGTGTGTCCTGTGTAACTCTAATAGGAGAGTCTTAAAAGCTTGTGGCAGGTCTCCAGACTTCACCCTACACATCTTAACTCTGTTACTTTCAAAATAACATGACATACGAACTCACACGAAAGGATAAATATGTAATTTATAATAGAACAATATGCTTTCCTATATGCAAATGCTCAGGCATGATTCCCCTACAGGACACATCGATGTGGTCAGATGTTTGCACAGTGGAATCACCACAAAGGCAACAGACTATAACAGGTTTCTTATGCTGATGACTCAAATACAGGATATCATTGCAATCAATGATATGTTTTCCTGAAACACTGAACAATTCTTGGTAAAATTATAAATAAAACAAAGTTTAGTTCTTCTCCTGAAGAATTCTGAGAAAATTCAGCTTATATTAAAACCATGCCCCAAACACATTGAGTTTCTTTGTAAAATGGTTAGATTCTCTGCTCAGATAATCATGAGAGTACATGAAGGTCTGGTGGGACCTACGAGGCAGTGACGTGCAAAGGACCAGGTCTGGCATCCACGCCTCAAGTCCACGAAATGTCAGTAGTGCCTCCCAAACATTGTGCCAATCAACAATATGCCCCAAATGCCCCCTTTCCAAAGTGTAGTTCCAGCCTGTTCGGAACTACTGGCCTTTGAGAACACGAAGAACTTGGGCCCATAAGCAGTTCTTATGGCAAATTTGGGATCAGTCAGGTGGACAGAAGAGCTAATAGTATCAAGGGATAGAAATAAAGTAAGTAGGGGGCGGCCGGATGGCTCAGTTGGTTAGAGCGTGAGCTCTCAACAACAAGGTTGCCGGTTCAATTCTCGCAAGGATGGTGGGCTGAGCCCCTTGCAACTAAGATTGAAAACGGTGACTGGACTTGGAGGTGAGCTGCGCCCTCCACAACTAGATTGCAGGATGATGACTTGGAGCTGGTGGGCCCTGGAGAGGCACGCTGTTCCCCAGTATTCCCCAATGAAAAAAGGAAAAACAAACAAAAAATAAATAAAGTGGGAGTTTCCCTCATAGCTGAAAGCAGACTCCAGTTCAGCTTAGTTCAGCAAACCCTTTGTAAACATGCACCAGGCAGTGAGTGATGTACTAACTGGAAAAGGACAAAACAAGAGCAGAGGGCTGATAAGAGAAAGTGCTTGTATTGCTGGGCAAATGGACACTCCAGGTATCCCCAGAGGTGTTGATACACAAGAGGCTGTTTTCCACGCATGAGCAGATGATCACATAGAAAGAAGCCTGATAAATACTAAGCACATCCCTCATTCAGCTGGCGACAGAGTGTGAAGGGACACTCACATAAAAATAATTTTACAACAGTTAACATGACTGTGCAATTACTGTGTTTCGGGCCTGGTCCAGGTCCTGATGTGTTGTTTCAATCCCTAGGAGGTGGGCCTGGTTATTAATCCCATTTTACAGATGAAGAAACAGGCAGAGAAAGGTCAGAACTTGCTCAAGTAAAAACCTAGACAGTTTGGCTCCAGGGTGTGTGCTCTTCACCTGTGAGCTGTGGAGAATGATTCAAGGAGAAGCAGCTACGATTACACAGAAGAGTTCATAGGATTTTCTGAATCTGTGGTGACTCGTGACCTTGACATCTGTTCTCTGATTCTTGGTTTTGAACAAGGGCCTCTCAGACAGATTGAAATGCACATTTCTGAGTTTCTGAGATTTGCTGGAGCTGTCACTTGGGTTTTACAAAGCTCCTACAAGGCCCAAGTTTAACCCTGTACCTGTTTTTAGTTCACATGGGAAACACTACGATGTAATACGTAGTTGAAACACTGGCTTTGAAGTCAGACTCAAGTTCAAATCCAAGCTGTGGGACCAACCAGCTATGTTATCTTATTTATCATTTGTAAAACAGAAATATTTCCTAATAGTACTTTCTGATAATAAAGGAAATACTGAAGGTAAAGCACTGAAAGGGTGTGTGGAGCATAGGGGATGCACAATAAACAGTCGTCATTATCCTGACTCACCTCACAGTGCACAGTGTGTGTATCTGGTCCAATCCCAGAAGGCAACCATCTCTCACAGGAGACCCCCTCCCGCCTCCCCCCCCTCCACATACACACACAGCTTTCTTTCCACAGGTAACTGCTGGTTCAGCACATGACAAGACTGAGAAGTAGGTGTTTCCTGTCGGCGTTTTCCTGTCTGAACTTTCCTGAGAGCCCTGCCTTAGATGGTCAATATACCCAGTGCCTTTCTAGAGCCCAACTCTGAGGCCAGTGCAGGCTTGGTCCAGGCAGTGCTCTGTGTGATAGGTCTAGCCTCTCACTTTGGTTTCCAGCAATAGTGTAGTAGCATCTTAACTCTCAGCTAAGAGACGTCAATCGTTATAAAGAAAATGGGGATGGGAGACGGAGGTAACACATAACCAGAGAAAAGCGTTTATGAATATTCCTTTATATTTTTACTAAAATAATAAGAAAGTCAACTCCCCAAATGAAGAAAATGCCAGCCACATTTTACTGCTAGCCACTACTACTGCTAATATCACCTAATATTAGTAATAATGGGTATAACACAATTAGTTTCCATTTAACATCAAAGTAAACAGCCTGGCCTTTGCAGTGAAATAAGGCTTGAACTCTGGTCTGCTGACTGAATGCCTCTGGGAAAGTATGAAGTTCATTTCACTATCTATTAGGTGAGGGCAACAGTGCCTATCTGATGGTGTATTGGGGGAAATAAATGAGATACTTTATAAGAAGCATCATCATACCTGCCTCACAAGAAATAATGAGTAGCTGTTATTATTGTTGAGAACAGAGGTTTGCAAACCACAACCTATGGGCTGAAGCCCTGTTTCTAAAAATACAAGTTTAAAGGAACAGAGTCACACTCATCCATTTATATATTATCTACAGCTGCTCTGGTCTGCAATGGCAAAGTGAGTGGTTCAGATAAAACTTACAGCCGTCAAAGACTACAATATTTACTACCTGTCCCTTTCTGACCCCGACCTAGAGTAGTTCTCTAACTGCAGTGTGCATTAGAATCACTGGAAAGGCTTGATAAACCCAGATTTTGGGCCCCACCCCCAGCTCTCTGATTGAGTACATCTTTGGGCAACCTGAGAATTTGCATTTCTGACATGTTGCCAGGTGACGCTGAGGCTGCTGGTACAGGGACCTCACATGGAGAACAACAACAGATCCAGAAAAATTTCCCAAATCTCTCCATTTTACAATTTCAGGAGGATACATACTTATCCCTAGGCCTGCTCTTTGGCTGTTGATAGAAACATAAGAGGCATCTATTTACTCTATCTGGCACTCTGGCCAAATTTTCAGATTTCATGACTAGTGATGTAGACTTTACCCTCCTAGTTCTTACTACGTACAGTCCAAAGACACAACAGATGAAACCCAAGCTTTCTGCTCCTGTTCCACAAAAGGGGGTTTTGGGGGCATATTGTAGATTTGTTTCCTGTCTCCTACCAGAGGTAGAAGAGCCTTTCTAATGCCTGAATTTTACTTTTCTTCAGCTTCCTTCATTCCTCCACAAAGGCTTTATTAAAAAATTGATTCCCACAGGATCCTTTTCAGCTCCTTTCCAAGTTTTAAAAATTATCTTCAACAAGATGCACAGAAGTAAAAACAAATAACAGAGAAAGTTCTTGTAAGTGGGACACCGAGGTTTTTCTTTTTTTGTTGTTTGTTTGCTTTTTTGAGGGGGTGATGGGAGGAGGTTGGGAGGCTCAAGTGGCTTATTGGTGCTTCTGCTAATTATGCTCAGGTGCTGAGGACAGATAATGGCTTGTAATTTTCCCCCTTGCAGTGCTACCAGGAACCCAGGAGAGTAAGTAGCATCTCAATCCAAAGAACAAAGGACCCAGGTGGGATGTGGCTCTGTGGCCAACAGCAAAAGAGATATTTTGGGGAATGAGTCACTCCTCAAGTCACACCACAGAGATAATAACACAGATAAGCTTATTCTACGAATCTACTGAGTATTTAAATATCCTTAATATTGCTTCCAGCAGAAGTGAAAATAATACAAAGCAACTTTCCTCTCATTGGGACTGACAATTCATCATCTGATCAATCACTTCCTGAAGTTGTTCAGTGTTAGAAGAACAAAATACAGTAATTATCAAAAGAATATAAAGCGGATGAGTGGCATTCAATGGTCTTCTAATTTTTTAAAAAAATATATAGTATTTGAATATATTCTTATAATAAAACTTCAAATAATGTAGAAGTATATGGAGTGAACGTACGTCTTCTTTACAATGTCCCTTCTCCCCACCCCCATCAGTTCTATTCTTTTTCCCAGATGTAACCATTGTTTTATATTTGGTGTGCGTCCTGCCAGAACATATCTGATGTATGCAATTGACAAACACATTCTACATTAATCATGCTTTTTTTGCTGTATTTATTATGAATCTTTGACATCTTGGGGCCTTGCTGGCCCTGGAGAAACTACTTCTCCCAGAGTTAGCCATCTCCTCGATCCAGTCGTTCTCCCTTAATGGCAGGGTATCTGTTCCAAGACCCTCAGGGGATGCCTGAAACCATGGATAGTACCGAACCCTATATATGCTATGTTTTCTCCTACACATACATGCCTGTGATAAAATTTATCAATTAGGCTCAATAAGAGATTAACAACAATAACTAATAATAGAACAATTATAACATACTGTACTAAAAGTGACGTGAATGTGGTCTCTCTCTCTCTCCAAATACCTTCCTGTACTGTACTCACCCTTCTTGTGATGATGTAAGATGATAAAATGCCTACATGATGAGAGGAAGTGAGGTGAATAACGTAGGCATTATATTATGAGGCAGTGTTTGGCCACTAGATGATTGGTGCCCCGGCGGGACGACATGAGATTTCATCCTCAGCATGGCATGCAGCTTAAAAATTATGACTTGTTCATTTATGGAGTTTTCCATGTAGTATTTTTGGACAAGAGTTGACCATGAGTAGTTGACACGGTGGAAAATGAAACCTCTGATAAGGGGGTCTAGTGCATAGTAAATGCCTTGCCTGTCAGGGAGCCTTCCCACCTCCTTTTTCAGGCTCTTACCCTCGTGCACTGACACTGTAACCCCACCCTATGCACCCCAGGGCTACACACCGAAGGGTAGCTCCTACACTGGCCAATCCTAAGCCTGCTTGCCACGACAAACCAGTCCCTTCTGGCATAAACCACAAGAAAGGCTCTTGCCTGTGTTTTCCCCTCACTCCTTCTGCCTCCTCATCCACCCTGACGCTTCCCTGCAGCCTCTGCATGGCATGGTATATGTCTTCCCCTTGGGAACTCTAACAAACTTTTGGTTTTTTAATGTAATAGAAAATTTGGGACTTTTTCTGTATCATTTCACAAATTACTAATGCACTTGATTGTTTATTGGATATTTGGATTTTTTTTTTCCTATCAAACACATTTTTCACAAAAACCCTTGCTTTGAAACTTTTCACAGAACCTTTCCTTCTCCACAGATTTTGATCATTCTCCTGTGGGGTTAGTTGACCTTATTGACTTGTAGGGGCTCTTTATATTTATGAATATTAACATTGTGATTTTTTTTTCCTGTCTGTTGTTTCTTTCTTTATGATGTCTTCTGTAATAGGATTTATGTTTGTTTGGTTTGGTTTTGCATTTAAATATATCAGTCATTCCCTCCGGCTTCCGGGTTTTGTGTCTTGCTTAGTAATAACTTACCTATCAAAAGATTATAAAACCTCTTACAAATTTTTATATTTAATACTTTAATCCATTTGAAATTTATTTTTGCTTGTGCTGTGAGTTAGAGATATAAACTAGTTATT
The DNA here is from genome assembly GCF_036562045.2 of Rhinolophus sinicus. Classification (NCBI taxonomy): domain Eukaryota; kingdom Metazoa; phylum Chordata; class Mammalia; order Chiroptera; family Rhinolophidae; genus Rhinolophus; species Rhinolophus sinicus. The sequence goes on from NC_133751.1 coordinate 124,804,363, forward strand.
TTTTTTGTTGAAATAAATTGATGAATGTCTATCATTTCCTCTATTGATTTAAAATATCTCTATCAGAAACTTCCATTTGAACATTATTTCTGGAAATATTATTTAGTTTCTTTCATCTGTTCTAGTTTTGAGCTAACACCAAAAGTAGCTTAGTTGTAGCTTTTTATTTTGAAATTTGGTAGGCAAGTCCCCCTTCAAAATATTTCTTTTTCAAAATATTTCTTTCAGTTCTTGTCAAAGTCCATAAAATAGCCTAATGGGATATGACTTAATTTCCATCATTTTGGGGATTTAATATTGTTATCTACATTGTAGAGTCTTCCCATCCATGGAATTTTATCCTTCCTTATTATGTATCTCTTAGTGTCCATCACTATTTTATAGTTTGCCTCACATATGATTTATAAAGCTCTCAAATAGACTTATTCATAAGTATTTTATGGTGTTTGTTGTTATGATTAATGCATTTCTCCCATTAATTTCTCAATTCGTTATTACTTGTATGTAGAAATGGTGTAGATTTTTTGGACTTTTTAAATATTACATAGTAGAGAATTTTCTTAATTGTTTGGAAAGTTTTTCTAGTACTATCCTTGGACTTCATAGGTCACACTATTGAGAAATAATGATAGCTATGTGTCTTTCTTTCCAATACCTATGCCACCTATATCTTTACTTTTCATATTGGATTGAGCAGTAAATATTAAATAGCAATCGATATAAATGTACTTATATTTTTTATTTCATTTTAAATGCCTTAACATTTCAAATTGAAAATGATAATTGCTGTAGGATTTTAATAGACAACTATTATCAAGTATCTTCTAGCTCACTAACATTCTTTTTGCTTTTTAACTAGGTAATGAAGTATAATTTCTGACAACCATTGAGATAATCACACAATTTTTTTTCCTTTAATTTTATAACGTGGAGGATTACATTAATGGGGACTTTTTTCCCCCCTACTTCTTTGTACCACAGAAATAAATTTTGCCTGGTAATAATTTGTTATAACTTTTAATACATCATTGGATTTTTTAAATATGTTGACCTTTATAAGAACTGCATTGCAGAAAGAAAGAAGGAGAGTGCTTATAAGCTAGGGGCTGCAACTTCACATTCCAGTTCCTTCTTGTATCAAAATTAAATGCTTTCTTTAACACTGAGTATATGCAAGACACCCTCTCCCACCAATTCTGACCTATTCCCAGAATTGCTTTGTGATATCCATAAGAGGGTAGGTCTTTTACTCACACGTGTTTAAATGTGAAAGAAAAAAAAATTGTACGTTTGAAAAGAGGTCAAATACATATTTGAAGCAAGGGGATCCACAGCATTTGATAAGAACAAAAGAAAAAATGACACGAAAGTCTCTCAGGTTTTTATGCTGATCATCAAGCTGAGCAAACATCAAGCCCTTTTGTTTTTGCTTTTAGTTCATTTTTAAACTCTTGGAACATGTGAGATAAAGTTCTTTTGATTGTGGGGCTGGTTTACTCTTCATTCCCATCCCTCATGGATAAAGAAATACACACATTTTACCTTCGTATTCATTAGGCTATGAACATGCCTTTCCAAGACTGTAATTGTTTCCCATCACTGTCAGTAAGGGCCACACGAGGGAAGTGGGCCTCAGGAGACATGGAGAAAGAGAACCTTGCTGATTGCAGCAGAAAGCTAGACCTGACAGCCAGATAATGACTATCATATCTTAAGTCCGGCTTCTCAACACAGGTCACACTTCGCTCTGTAGACTCCACTCCATCATATGTAGGTACCAGAAGGCTGCACCCCCTTTACCATCCAGACCACGGAGCAGAGGAAACCTGGGGAGTCCCTGAAGTTCTATCTGTAATTGGCAGGAGAGTCAGGCCTCCTTGCTTTGGTGACACTTTTGTTGTTTACAGGCACAGTTTCACAGGGAAGGACTAACTTGAAATGAAAGACAAGAATCCATAGGATGTTATTTGCAGATGTTTAGAGACTGTTTAGATATTTTCCATACGTGTTTCATAAATTGGAGACTTATATTTTGTGTTTATGTGGACTCTTCTTGTGCAGTGTAAGTACCTAAAAGCCTGTTAGAATGAGCTTGGAAACTTTCCACCTGAAATAGTTTAAACAATGATAAAAAATTATCTGTGCCAAAAAAGATAGGGTAATAAACTCTTGTGACACTTTGTTTAGGGGTAGAAGAAGTTTCTTCTGGTCACTGGTCAGCTAAGGTTTCCCACCGTCTCTTGAGATGATTTTCCACTGTTATCTTCCATAGAACAGTATGCATTCAATTTTATTGGTATAAAATGCTCCTTATTTGTTCACACTATTTTCTATAACAATTCCTAATGTCATTTATTTGCATTTTTACTCTTTTCTCCTACATCAGGCTTATTTAAATTTCTTTCTTTGTCGGGGAGATCTGTGTTGATTTTTTTTTTTTTTTTTCACTTCTTTACCTTCAACTGACTAATTTTTCTTTGTTCCAATTTTCACTCAAATAATTTTATACTCAGCACCGCCCTATTCTAATAGTTTTTCTTTTAAATATTTAGTTACCGAGTTATTTCATGTTAATTATTTTTATTTTATGTAAGTAAAAGACATAAAAGTCTAAAAGTCAAATTTTACAAAATGGTTTATAATTAAAACAAAAATGGTTGTTTCTCATCCCATCCTTCCCCATCCTTTGGGTCTATATTCTACCAGGTTTCTCCCTGATACTTGGCTCCAATTTCTGGAATTATAATCATTGTTACAGCTTACAAAGTACTTACTGCATATCAGACACGATTCTAAAAGTAAATACACAGCCAAGGAAATCATCAACAAAACAATAAGGCAACTACAAAATGGGAGAACATATTTGTAAACCATGTATCTGATAAGGAGTATATATCTAAAATATATAAAGAATTCAATAGCAGAAAAAAAACCTGATGAGAGGAACTGAAAATACATTTTCCCATAGAAGACATACAGATGGCCAACAGGTATATGACAGGGTCCTTAACATCACTAGTCATCAGGAAAATGCAAATCAAAACCACAATTAAATATCACCTCACATTAGAATGGCTAGTATCAAAAAGACAAAAATTAACAAGTGCTGGGGAAAATACAGAGAAAAGGGAACTCTTGTGCACTGTTGGTGGGAATGTAAATTGGTGCAGTCACTATGGAAAACGGGATGGAAGTTTCTCAAAAAATTAAAAATAAGGGGACGGCCGGATGACTCAGTTGGTTAGAGAATGAGCTCTTAACAACAGGGTTGCCAGTTTGATACCCACATGGGCCAGTGAGCTGCACCCTCCACAACTAGATTGAAGGACAATGACCTGGAGCTGGTGGGCCCTGGAGAAACACACTGTTCCCCAATAAAAAAAATAAAAAATAAATAAAAATAGAACTACCATATGATCCAGAAATTCCACTTCTTGGTATACATTTGATGGAAATGAAATTACTCTCTCGTGTTCTTTGCAACATTATTTACAATAGCCAAGACATGGAAGTAATGTTAATTGTCCATCAATGGATGAATGGATAAAAAAAAATTATACACACACACACACACACACACACACACAATGGCATATTATTTAGCCATAATAAAGAAGGAAATCCTGCCATTTGCAATAACTTGAATGGACCTAGAGAACACTATGTTAAATGAAATAAGTCAGAGAGAGAAAGACAAATATTGTATGATCTCACTCATATGTAGAATCTAAAAAATACAAACTCATAGAAACAGAGAACAGACTGGTAGTTGCCAGAGGCAGGGGGTAAGGGTGGGGGAAATGGGTAATGGTAGTCCAAAGGTAAAAACTTCCAGTTATAAAATAAATATTTTTTTAAATAATAAAAATATACATATATTGTCACTTAATTGTTGTTATCCTGTATTAGCAATGGGACGACTATGGTTCAGAGTCATTAAGAAAGTTTGTTTAGGTCACACAGCAAGTAAGTGGTAGAACTGGAATTCAAATTTAGGCAGTTTATATTACAAAGTACTGCCTCTCAAAAATGCTTTTGTGATGTATTTTATGGTTATTTCTTGATTTATCACCTTAATCTATTTGTCAACATCACCCATTGACTTCCCACCATGATAAACAAAGACTCAGGTCTTCATTACATACTCTCACCTTCTACCTCTCTTGCTTATGCTTTTAACACAGTAATTTGTGATTACTTTCATGTTTTCCCCAAAATAAGACCTAGGTGGACCATCAGCTCTAATGCATCTTTTGGAGCAAAAATTAATATAAGACCCGATCTTATATTACATAAGACCCGGTATTATTATATTATATTATATTATATTATATTATATTATATTATATTATATTATATTATATTATATTATATTATATTATATTATTATATAGACCCAGTCTTATAGTAAAATAAGACCGGGTCTTAATTTTTGCTCCAAAAGACATATTAGAGCTGATGGTCCAGCTAGGTCTGATTTTGGGGAAAATACGGTATTTAAACCCATAGCAATTGTACCATTATCATGAGCATTGATTTCACAGCTAACTAAAGAGTGCACTATTCATGATACAATATTTCATATTATTTCAAAATAGTGTCCCTTTTCAAAAACAATCCCTTATTTTCAAGAAGTGTTTTGAAAAATAATTCCTGCTTTGTTCTGAAAACCTGTATTTTTCCTGAAAATTTCAAAATGCCCATCAATATTTTCCATATTCTCAAACATAAAGTTTCCTTCTTTTTTTTCAAAGTTCCATTCCTCCCTTCCCCCCCCACACACACACACCCGAGGCCTCTCCCCAGAGCCCCATCTGGGCTATTGGTTCTCAAGGCCTGCTGTACAACATTTTATTTTGTTTGTCTGTAGGACTGACCTTATTATCACTTTTAGTCTTCTGTTTGCTGCTGCTTTCCTGTGTCAAATCCTCTCTAAGCTAAATCCCACATCTTCCCACTTACAACCCTCTGGTAGCTTCTAAGAAACAGGACACGTGCTATTCTTTTGTTAGAGCTCTTGTAAGCTGGAAATTATCTTCAGTCTATCCTCATGCTTGACTAATATTTGCTTATAGTAGGTTGAACACATCATTCCACTGTTATCTCAACAGAGATACAACTGAGAAATCTGATGCCATTCAGCTTTCACTTCCCATTTTGTGACCTGTAGTTGTCCTGCTGTCCTTGATCACCCCTGCCAAAGAGCTTTTCTCCTCCCCATATGTTCTAAACTTTCATATTCACTTGACGTGGGTGTTTACCAAATCACCAGGCTAGGTACCCACTGGCCCCTTCAATCTGAATGCTTGTGCCTTTCCTTCCTTCAAACTACCTTATTCATTTCATACTTGTCTTCTTTTTTCTCCACAGTCTCTTTCTGGTATTCCTATTCCTCTTAATCCTACATCGACCCTCTAATTTTCCTAATTTGGGACTCTAATTTTTCATTTCAAACTTTTCCTTGACTTTCTAGGAGATTACCTATACTTAAGCTTCCAACATGTCTGCTGTCTTTTATTTTGGTTGCCATAGTTTAATTTCTAAGAATTCTTAAATGTCTTGAATTACTTTTCATAATAACAATTCCTTTACCTATGGATTTAGTATTTTCTCTCTTTTTTTCTTTCAATTTTCTTCTGCTCACTGAGTTATTTTTGTTACCTCTAGATCCCCATTGGTTTACCACTTCCGGTATCTTTTTGTCTTGGCCATATAGTTTTTTTTTTTTTTTTTTTTTTTTTTTACTTTATTTTGTTAAGATTGTCATATGCATTATTTTGACATATTTCCTGATATTGAATCATACTGGTGTTTCTCTAATTACCTCATTTGGCCATAGTGTATTTTTAAAGACAACTCTTGATTCTATTTGCTAATATTTTCTTTAGAATGTATGCATCTAAAGTCATGAATTATATTTGTGTACAGTTCTCATATGTGTACTATCTTTACCTGATTTGGTTATTAAAGCTATTATGATTTCATCTTTCATACAGTCTAAAATGATTTAGATAACATTAGTATTACATGCTTTTTTAAAGTTTAGATAAAGCTCAGCTGTAAGCCCATTTGCTCCTGGGACCTTTTCTAATGATAGATCTTTAATCATCTTTCCAATCTCTTCTGCTGTGCACTTCATTTTCCTGTTTACATTTTGCTAGGCAAAATTTATTTCAAATTTATTGCTGCAAACTTGATTATTTTCTTGTAAACTTTCATTCTCTTTTGTATCTGTGACTTTTTTTTTTTTCTTTTTTCTCATTCTCATATAGTTCAGTTCTCCTGTTTCCTTATTTGGTCCAATGAGAAGTTTCACAATTTTATTGGTAATCAAAAAATATTTTTTGGAAATATACATACTAAATTATATACACACATCTTCTCTTTATTAATTTCAGCTTTTATTGTCAGTTATTTTTGCTTTGTAACTTCCTTTGGTTTATTTCATTGTCCTTTTCCTATTTTTTTAAAATGAGGATAAAGTCACTTTGTTATTTTTCTTTATTTTTTAATACTAAAGACATTTGAAGATATCCAATTTTTATTTTTATTTTTATATTTCACATAAAACTTCTGCTTTTGCCATGTCTCGTGGATTTTGGTATGAAGTATATTTCTTTACAGCTTCACAGATAGTTTATAACACCACATTTGCTATCCTCTTTGATCCCAGAATTGTCTGGTATATTTTATAATTTCCAAGCAGCGATATGTTTTGATCACTTTTTATTATTTATTTATAATTTTATTAGCTTAGTATCAGAGAATTAGCCTGTATCCACATGCTTTATTTCATTGAGGTTTTCTGTGTAGCTAAGGCATAATTGATTTTTCCAAAGGTTTTACACATATGAAAATAATGCATATGCCTTATTGAAACAATATAGGGTTTTGTATATAGCTATTACATCAATATTACTGGTTATATTGTTGTTTCTTTATATACTACCTATTATTTGTCTATCAAAGTTGCCCAATTCTGAAAGAATCCATGTCTTGGTGTTCTAAAGTCACTTTCTATAATAGCACTTTTTAAAATCTTCTTCTTGCATTTAAGTTTTTGTTTTTCATATATAATTGCTGTGATATATGGTACATACAATTTTATGACTATTAAATTTTTACCCATGACTTGCAATTTTTATGACCTAATGCCCCTCTCTGTCTATTTAAGGTTTTTAATCTTAAAAATTTTACCTCTTCTGTTATAATTCCTCCATACTTGTTTTCTTTGTGTTTGCATTTTTTCAAGTATCTTTACCCATTCATTTACTTGCCCTTTCCTTTATTACTACAAATTGTGTTTCTTTCTTTTTTTTAAATTTAATAAACAGATTACCATTGGATGTTATCATCTAACCCAATCTGACAATCTCTGACTCAGCTTGAGACCACTATCTGATCCTATTTCCCTTCCCATCTGTAAACACACACTGTAGTGTCATGCTGATATACTTAATTTCTTTCCTTCCATCTTACTTTAGATCTCTTACGTTACATTATTCTTTCATCTCTTTCCAATTCAATATTTTTACTGGTTTACATTACTATTAGTTTCATTTTTCCCCTAGTTAATTTAAAAGTTCTAGTGTTGTTTTGTCTTAAATTATACAATACCCCCTCACATTTTGAGAAAACATGATACCAACTATTTTCCCTACTGAGACACAATGTTTCCTCTATCTTTGCATTTCCCTAATCTAACCTCATAAATTAAGAACTTAAAAATATTAACAGTTCTCCTTTCCCTCGTCCTCCTCTCCCATTCCATGAGATCTTTGGAATACTTTACTCTTGTCCTCCCTCACTAGTTCCCCCACAAGATTTTACTTCGTCTGTATTTTCTTCTGTGTTTATATAGCTTTTGTACATTTATAATATTCACCCATGTATAATTTTTATTGCTTTATGATGAGGCAGGGCTCTGATTATTATTATTTTCAAAAGGATTGCTAAATGTCCTCTCATCACTTATACGTAGTTCATTATTACCCATTGCCACTTTAATCATAAATGACCATTTAAGGATAGTTTAGTATTTTAAGATCTAAATTAATAAAATGCTCCTTGCAATATGTGCTTGTTGTTTCAAGAGTCCCTATGAAACACATTATTATACATTCTCAGAAATCTATCATTATAAATGTATGTGTGTGCTTGTGTGCATATGGTATGTCCACATATTATTCTCAATATTTATAACATTTTCCCTCCATTGGTATTATTATCTTAATTTACATTTATTTTAAGTAATGTATTTTCAACTATGTAAGTAAAAAATACATTCTCGGGCCAGCCCGGTGGCTCAGGTGGTTGGAGCTTTGTGCTCCTAACTCCGAAGGCTGACAGTTCGATTCCCAAATGGGCCAGTGGGCTCTCAATCACAAGGTTGCCAGTTCAATTCTTCGACTCCCGCAAGGGATGGTGGGCTCTGCCCCCTGCAGCTAAGATTGAACATGGCACCTTGAGCTGAGATGCCATTGAGCTCCCAATGGCTCAGTTGGTTGGAGGGCGGGCTCTCAATCACAAGATTGCCGGTTCTACTCCTGCAAGGGATGGTGGCCCCTGCAACTAAAATTGGAATGACAACAACTTGCCTTGGAAAATGTTCTGTAAGTACACACTGTTCCCCAATAAAATTCTGTACCCTTTCCTCAATAAAATCTTAAAAAAAAATATATATTCTCACTGTAAAGAATTCAAACTCTACAAGAAAGACAGTGGCCATCCATCATCCTATTCCCTTACCTAAAGGTAGCCGCTGTTATCAGTAGGGCATGTATTTTCCATATATATACACACACATACATATACCGGAGGTGCCAAAAAAATGTATATACATGCCTTGTGTTCATCTTTTATTATCATATATATTGAGTATTACAATTTTAATAGTTTTTTCCTTTCTTAAAATGTGTATAAATTTTTTGGCACCGTGTGTGTGTGTGTGTGTGTGTGTGTGTGTGTGTGTGTATGCACATATACATATATATATACTTACATATACACTTTTGTGCATGTGTTTAATATAAATGACAACATGTTATCTGTATAGCCTTGCAACTTCATTTTTGTCACTTAATATAATTTAGAGATCTTCCTAAGTGAATATAGTTTAATTCGATTATTTTAAACTGTTGCATCATATTGTATAGCAGGGGCATTGCATAGTTTTTCTGATAAGCATTTAGGTTGTTTCTACAAATCAGTAGAATTGCTATTGAAAACAGTGCACAACCTTTTACATGTCACCCTCTGCGCATGAATAAGAGTTTCTGTAGAGTAAATAAGGATACATCAACTTGACAATCAAAGGGTAGATGTTTTTACTACTAAATTGCCACCCAACAATTGCTGTATTTATTTGTAATCTTACCAGCAGTGTATGAGGTTTGTATTGTTAACAACAGGACATGAGATTATTTGTTTTTCTCTGTCATTCTTCTTATACTTTTCTACACGCATACATCACATCCATTGCCTGAAACAGCACTATTTTTCATGTAATAGGCTCTGTCTTTGACAGCACTTAATACTATCACAATTTTATTTATGCCAATATGTTGGGTGGAAACAAGTATCTTCTGTTTTAATTTCTGATTAGTAATGAGACCATCTTTTCACCAGCTATTTGTGTTTCCTTTCCTGTCAATTGCCTATTTCTGCTCTTTGTCTTCCCTCTACATTTTTTTCTAACTCATAATGAATTCATCACTCTAATTTACAGGAACTATTTATATACTTTAGATTTTACCTTTAGTATTACATGTTAAAGTATGTCTTTCAGTGTGTCACTTATCCTATGTTTATGAACTATTTGGTCCACAAAATTTTTAAATCATATTTAGCAATCGAATTTAATAAAATTTAACAATCTTTTCCTTTTCGATGTATTTGTTTTATGTCTTTTTCGAGAAAGCATTTAATACACTAAGATTTAAAAACATAGTCTTCTATATTTTCTTCAGTATTTATATAGGTTTTGTACATTTATGATATTAATCCATATAAAATTTAATAAAATTCTTTATGATGAGGTTGGGCTCTGATTATTATTATTTTCAAATGGATCGCTAAATGTCCTTCAATCATTTACACATAATTCATTATTCCCCATTGCCACTTTTATCATAAAATAAATACTCATTTAAAGAGTACTGTTTTTGGACTTCTATCAATCAATTTATCTCTTCTTGATGCAAACTCACACTGTTCTAATTACTACAGTTTTTCAGTGTATTCTGAAGTATCATAGGGCAATTTTCCCACCCCACACTTCCATGTAGTTCATTATTTTCAAAGCTATCTTGGCTATTTGAGAACATTTTTAAACTCCCAGGTGTATTTTATAATCAGCTTATAATCCCATAAAAATCCTATTGGATTTTGATTGAAAATGTATTAAATTTTAGATTGGCTCTGGGAGAATTAACATTTTTAGAACATTGATTTTTTTCATCTCATGGATACACAACATATTTCTACTTATTCATTTCTTTTTTTCTTATTAAAGTTTTCTGTTACATTCATTTAGATCTTACATAGATCTTATTAGGTTTATTGCTAGGTAGTTCACATTTTTATTTATATTATGAATGGAAATTTTTCCCAATTACATTTTTCAGTTGGCTTTTACTGAGACAAAAGAAACTTATTGGCTTTTTTGTGTTGTTCTAATGCCAGCCTACCTTAGTGAATTTATAAGCTTTCAAAAGTTCTTAAAGTTCTTTAAAATTTTGTTTCTGCTGATTGAAAACCTTTTTTCCCCCAGTAGTAAGCATTTGATTTGATATAAGGAATTTAGAGTTAAAGTTTCAGAAGTGGGATTCAAACCTTGGTATACAAAGTAAAACTTTGTAATATAATATTTCAACCAACGAGTTCTACCTCTCCCCTTTCCCTACAGCCAAAACCAAAGTATAACGGAAAGGATTCCTTGTACTTCCCAAATCTCTCATTTTTACCTACTGAGACCTAAAGAATTTCAGTGACTTGTCTAAAGTCACACAAGGTAGCACTAGTAGAATTGGATTAGCTTCTAAAATGGTTATTATGATTTCTAGCATAATAGGAATTACAGTGGTTTAACTGTACCTGTCTTACAAATTGTATAGGCTTCTCCACACAACTTTGTCCATTATAGCATCCCATGGAATTTGTATAGTATTCTATGAATGTACATGAAATGGGAGCATTTCCATGCCATGCAAATATTGTTGGTTTTCAATTATATACTTTAAAAAAGGAGGACATGGGTCATATTTTTGTTGGAACAGAATACAAGTGCATCCAAAGAAGCTGAAGACAATTATCAAAATGCTTGAGAATGAAAGCCAAAGAAAATTTATTAAACCCCAAAAGTGCATTAAGCATTGTGAGAGAAGCAAAGAAGCGGAAAAAAGGGGGCAAAAAGTAACAGAGGAGCAATATAATTAAACAGCTATTATTTGCAATTTAATACTTGGTATTGTGCACTTTACATACGCTAACTCACTTAACTCTAAAACATATATACAGCAACCAAGAAGTAATTATTGTTTATTATTATTATTATTATTTTTCTTTCACAGAGGAAATACCAGAATTTTAGAGATGAAGTTACATGTCCAAGGTCATGACCTAAGTGAGTAGCAAAGACTGGATTGAAACCCAGGTGTATGTAATTCCAAAGCTCTTGTTCTAACTTTTCTATTTATTTATCTATTTTCCTTAAAATCCAGCTAAACATATACATATATCCTCCCATTTGGCAACACGGCAAAACTACACCAAGTCCTGGGAACTATCAACTGAGACACAAACGCATCCACCCAGCAAGCTGGCCATTAAGTTACTGAACATTTTCTATGAATGCCTTTGAGGAAGTACTCATGGTACTACCTCACCACAAACCAAACAACCAAAAGTCCTGGTGGAAGAGCTTCATATATATGAGCAGCCACACGGGTGAATGTCAGACACCTGCTAAGCCAAATAAGCCAGACACAGAAGAGTATGTATTATATGACGCCATGTAGGCAAATGGAAAGGCAGAACTAATCCATAGTGATAGAAAGCACATCAGTGGCTGCCTGGGGCCCTGGAGCTGAGGATTCTGCAGAATTGACTAGGAAAACGAACAAAGCAATCTTTTGGGGGGTAGATGATCAATAATGCAAACATTCTCCAGAAACAGGTCACGACCATTGGTAGAATAGGTTTAATGGCTCCTCTTAATTAGGGTAAGGACTAAGAGACCACAGGAAATTGTTTTTGAGGAGTTACAAATGAATAATATGCTACGTGCATCCTCAGTGTTTCAGCAGTCTGGTTAGAGAAAAGCAGCACAATTTAGCTACTAAAATAAACACTCTGGAAGCTTAGTGAACAATCAGTTTTGCTAATCCATCCAGCTGCACGAAGGGCACACATGAACATCTCAAATGTTCTGTTTTGATATGGAATTAATGCAAGTTATTTTTTCTTTTTGCAATTGACATAACATTGTAATGGGACGATCATTTTGCATCAGAGGCGTCAGCTTGCAGATTATCTCTTTCATTTCAGCTTTCCTCCTTTTTGTGGTGAATTCTGCGGCACCATTAACGGTAATGGTATTTTGCACTCGTATTATTCTGAGATCTTTGCGTTAATATTAGGATCCCAATGCCTGCCTTGAACAACGTCATATGTAACCATGAAAAATGAGCAAGACTTATTGGAAAACATCTGTAGGCATCTCACATCAAGAAAATGTACAGCACGTTCTCTATTGAAATTCTGATTTTCGTCACATTAAAATTGCCTTGAAATATACCTATTAGGCAGTGTGATTCCCAGGACGTGGTCCTTTATCCATTATTCCCTCCCATTCAATATTTAGCTATTTGGGAGGGAAAAGTAGGCATAAAAAGGAAAAGCTAAAAAAAACATTCTCTTTTTTAGGGGGACTTGTACTTTTAATTTATTAAGGTGGACGTTCGGGGTCCTAGCATACTTGGTAAAGGTTTCAAAACAGGTCAGAAGGAAAGAAGGATGTAAAACAGAATGTGTCCAATACAGGTGAACGAATACAAGGAAAAAGGAAAGTTATGGTGCAGGTCATCACCATGGATTAAATCTTAATTTAGGATTGATTTCTTCACTTAGAAAGTTAATAGATAGGCTTCCCAGGGTCCCTGAACATATTGAGGTTATAAGAAAAATTTCCTCTGTGTGTGGGGAGAAACCCTATGGCCTTGCTCGGCTTTGCAAAGGATTCTGTGATGCAGCCACATGCCCCTACCCTTTCAAAGTCAACTACCAGATGAGGCAGATAGCTTAATTCAGGGTATTTCCAACACAGTCCAACTCTCGCATAGCTCATGCACATATTCTTGTTTAATCATTCACTCTGAGTCATTGAGCTCAAAGCCTATAGGGATCTACTTAGAGCTAAATATTCCCAGAGAATCCCCCTGAAATACAATTTCCCAGGATAATCCAAAAACAACAGAATCGATAGTGAAGAGAAACTGATTTAATACAGTCTATTTGGGGCCTAATACTTCATTTCCTCAGAGCAGTTTATCCAGAATGTTCTTGATGAGCAAACAGATCACTTTTGCACATTCCTTGTTCCCCAGCCACGGAGACACAGGCCCCTAACCTCACAGACAGAGAAAGAACTCCAGCATTTGCTCAGCTTCCACTCTCTGAGCGTCCACATGCTGGCCATTTTAGACATGTTTCCATTGTTTTATTTGTCCAGATGGAGCTAAGGTTCTAGGCATTTCAGGAACCTGCCCAAGGTTACCCAACCAAACTACGGTGGAGTGGGGACTTGAATCCAAGACAGCTTGGGTCTTAGTAGACCTTCTGCTACCCCACACAGTGATTTCTTTGCCCCTTCTGCCTCTCTGGTTCTCTCCAACATGTTTTCTTGAAGTTGGATGCTTCTAGTCAGCCCACTCCACCTAAACCATTTCCCAAAGCTACCCAGTAGGCTGGAAAAAAAAAAATTCTCATTCCTCTTCCTTAATTCAGGTCAATTTCAAATTTATTAGCCCATGGCACGTGGAAAAGGCACAGTGCTGGGGCTGAGGACCCTGGGTTCTAGTCTGCTCCAGCCAGACTGTGTGACCTTGTACCTGGCACACATCCCTCTCAGCGGTACATAACGAGGCGGGTAGATTACATAATCCTGAAAGGTGAGCTGCAATATTCTGACTCTATTATTCCTTGGCCTCAACATGTTTCTAGGGAAAGTGATTTGATCATGTTACCAGGTTATTAGATTCCTTGTCCTTATTCAGGGAAATATCAATTATCCCCACGATGGTGTTGTCTGTAACTCAGATTATTAGGGCACCACCCAAATGTCTTTAACTTGATTTGTCCAAAGTGGAGCATATCACCAAGCCCAAACAGACCCTGAAGTTCCTTTTAATCGGCTGATTTGCAAAAGCTGCTGCGATATCCTTTCCTTGTGCAGCCCTGGAGCGAGTAATGAATGTGGCAACTGAAGATGAAGGCCTAAGCAGGCAGTGGATACTCTGAGCAGGATGAAGGACCAGAAGAAGAACCCTGGCTAAGAAGAAGTAGTGTCTAGAAATTTCATTTTCCTGTTTGTAAAAAAGCAACAATACTTAGGGCTTTTGTAAAGATTCAGTGAGATGAAATCGGTCTGCTAATGAGGTATAGAGTGACCTCTAAGCTTTATTATTAATGTCACTACAGATATCTATTTGGAAAACTCTAGTTTTGACCATGGCTGGACTTCATTCTACCCAGTTTTAGAAATACACCTTGCAGCTTCCAACACAGCACGTCCTAAGGTGACAACTGCATGGATGGCTTCTCTAATGGAACCCCCTGTAAAGCGTATAACTTTGCAGGTAAGTACTCTCCTGGTCCTTCTATCCTACCTGTGAAGTATGACAAGGTAGAGATTTATTAACAAGAATATATAGCAGGAGGCGGTGGTGACGTGTTTGTGTGGCCTGTCTCAACTCGCCAGTAAATCAGCAGTGACACCATCTTTAGATGGTGACATACAGGGCAGTGCCCCTCATTCCAACAGGCCTCCATGCAGGTGAATGGTCTGACTTCCCAGATTTTGCAGAAAAAAACAGGCATCATTTTAGTTCTTAATATTGAGACATGAGGCTGACAGTTACTGATAGAAACTGACCCTGGTAAGGGATACAAGCTGCTCTACAGGCTGTAACAATTCAATTGTAAGAAGATGGCTTTATGAACTGGAGACTCAGCGACATTTCCCTGGTTTCCCAACCTCACAAAGGTGTCCTACCACTTCACTTGTCCGAAGATTTCCATCAGAGGTTTTAAAAATTTGACCAGAGCCTGTGTGTGCAAATATATATGACAGTGGCGGTAGGTGGGAGAGGGGACGTCTCTCTGGAAGCCAGCCCCAGCTATTCTGGGTCAGCCACATGTACAACCTACCCCTCTATGCATCAGGACCTGAGAGCATCTTGCCCTAGGGGATATTCACCTCCATTCCTCTGATCTCGTTGGGAGATACTGTGAGCCCAGTCCTAGCACATTTCTCACCAATGGCAGCAAGGCAGTCCCCAGGGTCTGACCATCTGAAGTTGCACTGAGCATCAGACCTGCCTGAAGTTCTGTCCTCATGGAGGCTCAGCCTGCTCTGGGTAGGTGCTGCTGAGAGATTCTGGATGCTTCTATGTGCCTCCTTGGTGTATATACTCATCCTCCGCTCCCTTCCCTCATCTATGCAGTCAAGACTTCCACATACACTTCTTCAGTGGAGGCTGGTAGGTTGAAGGCTTCTTTCTGGAGTCCCCTAGACAGCTGCGGCAGGTGGCAAATCATTGCCTGGTCCCAGAAAGTAGCTCCCAGATCAGTCAGGGCAGGTCTCAGACAAGTGTACCCTCGTGGTAAGAGAGGTGACAGGAGAAAGCCAAATTGCTTTTCACTCCTGGAGACACTAGTCTTTCATGGCAGACTTCGGGTTACTTATCTTTTCATGCGAGGTATAAGATTTCCCTGGTGTGACATCCACTGATACAATGGACATTCCACGACCTCAAGTGGCAAGAAATTCATGCTCCAATCTGCATAATCAAAGCCCCAGGTAAACATCACCATTCCTTTCTCAGTACTTTCTGTCCCTTGCATCTCCAAATCCTTATATTTATCGAAAATTCATGAAAATGTAATACTTAATAACAATTTTTACTCAGGGGCGCTTTTAAGGTTACGATGATAAACAGTTACTGCATGAAATTCACTAAACCCAGGATTATCAAGTTTTCTTACGTGTTTGAAATATGAAAAAAAAAAAAAATTCAGCCTGAACGTTGCATGCTATAAGGTAGATTTCCTGAATTTATATTTCAATCACTTAGTCAGTTTCCATATACTATTGATTGATGTTCAGATCTTGCACCTCCGTTTAATGTTAAAAGCCTTAAAACAAATCGTAGATTTAAGCTGTTTATTTTTCATTAGTTTTCTCACTTCAGTTTAACTAGATTCTTCCTCACATAAAAAGCAAGAAAGAATTGTTGCTGAAGGTCACAGGGACAGAGAATGCAACTATAATAGCATGACACCCCTCAGAGGTTGTTTTTCTACAGAGCTCAATGAGTTAATCTCATGTTGTTGGAAAGAACTGGGAAGGGCAAACAAGACCAAATCAGGTTAAGGCATTTGTATAATTTTAGAGTTGTGATTCATCTAAATAGAAATCCCAGTATGAAGCTTAGTCCTGAGTTGAGTCCAGAAATTGTTCTTTCGAAACTTGTTACCCTAAAACACTCTATTCATCCTTCAAAGTCCAGTTTAGCTGTTACCACCTCTACAAGGCTTCCTTCCCTGACACCCCACATAGCGTTAATCATTCTTTCCTCTGAGGACCTCTGCTGGTAAATACTTCTGTTTCATTTACTACTCTACTGCACAATTGTTTGTGCATATTATCCGTCTCCTTATTACATGATAATCTCGGTGTCCTCAGTAGGTACTTGATGAACTTTTTAAGTAATTACTATATAGCAGTATTTTCTGCCTGTACTATGGATATGATTGTGGAACCTGGTGCCCAAATGTTCTGAGAATGAGTACTATGTTTTAAAGACAAACCCACCATCATCAAAACAAAGCGAGAAAAGCAGGTTGCAGGCCAAATCTGGCCCACAGATATTCTACCGGGCTTCTTCTGTGTTACAAAATAGCTGAACCAGGTGCCAACTTTTGAAAGTTGAGAGACTGCGCACAAAAGTCTATATTTCCAGTTTCTTAAAATATTAGGTTGGTGCAAATGTAATTGTGGTTTAAAAGATTAAAAATAATTGCAAAAACTGCAATTACTTTTGTACCAACCTAATATTTTCAGGTATAGCAACACCTCACTAGCATTTCTACGTGGCTACAAGTGACCGAAGCTGGCTGCAGGGTATACAGCCTCCTTTGCTGACCCCATTCACCTGGCTCGGCCCCTTAAGGCATTCCAGTTTGCAATGCTGGGGTTCACTTAAAATTTGGGTAGGGGGTTGGGACAGAAGACATAAAATCTCAAGGCCATGACACAATATGGAAAGATCCGTCCCTCGGCTAAAGGCATATCTATACAATACAATTCTCTACCACTACAGGGAATGAACAATTCCAAGACGGAAACCACATCTGAGGTCTCACTGGCAGCAGGTAGAGATAAAGGCAAAAACTAAAGCAAAAACAAAATAAACAAGAATTAAAAAAAACTAGAGTTCATTCAAAGGGAGAGATAATTCCTCTGGTCATCTCGACTTACTAAACACAATGTTTCAAAGTTTACCTTTTTGTTCTTGTGCACAAGGTGCCCTAAGGACTGTTGTCATTCCCTTCTCTTCTTTTCCCTCTTGTGGTCACTTCTTTAGTGAAGCCGTCTCCTTCCACCTACTCTATTGGAAAGCCCTTCCCTTCATCCCAGGGGTTTCCTCAATCATTAATTCACTCAGCATATATTGAGGCTCACTTATGTTCAAGTTATGTACTGGGAGGATTCCAAGGTCAGTAAGCAAGGCCCTTGTCCCCATGAAAATCAAAGCCAAGGCAAGCAAGTAAAGAATAAGACTCCTAGCCTGACTTCCTTAAAATGGACTGTTTGTTCCCTCGACAATAAGGCTGACAGGAAGCGTATACCACACAGCATTTAACCATGATGCATAGATTGGTGAGCCCGGGTCTTGGGAAAAAGAAGGAGAAGGGGAAGGGGAAAGGGAAGAGGAAAAGGAAGAAGGAAACACCCCTCAACTGATTTGAGAAGGAAGGAGAAACATGCATGAAAAAAAGAATTATAGCATAGTATTTACAAAGTAACGTATCAATATAGGCTGTGACCTAGTGAGCAAGATGTGTACAGGAGATTGAAGTGGGTGTTTTTATTCCAGGAGATCTTCCAAAACATATGCATCTAGAAATAGGACTGGAAGGAGGAGAGATAATTACTTATGCCTTTGCCTCTTGCATAGGCTATTCCTTCTGACTTGCATTTATACTCTCCCTTGTCTACCTAGCAAACTTCTATTCTTTGTCTAGATTCACACTGAAGCTTTACTTCCTCTGCTAGCACTTCCCAAGCCCCTGACCCAACATAGTTAGGCCCCATCCTCACCCTGTCTGTATAGCGTCTCATGTGCCTCTCATCATATCCCTCTCTTCTCCGTGGTACTTGCAGACCACACTGCTGATGAAACACATTTTGCCATGAATCTCCAGCACTCACATGCTTTTGGTGCTCCAGATGTGTTAAGTGAATGAACAGCAGTGGCAGGGGTGGGATGGTGGGGGTGGAGTCACATTTTGCACAGAGGAATGACATACAAAATGGAACCGTTGAAGGAAAACCTAGGCCATGCTCTGCAGAATGAAAGTATTTCTGCTTGGGTAGGTTAAAGAATTTGTGTCAGGAAAAAGAGAAAAATGAGGCTGTTGAGGGCAAAGCAAGTCTATTGGGGGCCATGGTTGCATTACGGAGAGGGGAAAGTCAAAACTTGCCATCACCCTAAAGATTCTTTCACTCTTTTTCTGCTGCTCTTACGTGATCCCAAACCAACTGCATGCAGGGCATCTCATCATCGTAAGCCCTGCCCTGCAGGAGCCATGTGATCTCTCAAAGGGTCCCTTATCTCTCAGACAGGCTACTTTCTGTACGTCAGACAAGTTAATGTCCTTTCTGGTGCTTAGTGCAGGAGATAGAATCCCAGCTGCCTATTCTCCATGTTTTCCTTCTGACAGATGTCCATAAGGAAGCCACCACAGTCCTTTAATCACGTAGGTTGACAGGTCACCACCAGTGGGGACTCCGCCATCTGGGCCCCAGTGTTACTCAGCATCACTGAAGTATCACCGGATATCTCCACCTGTTGCTCTGTGGGTCCTTATACATTAGATCCCAGGTCTGCAGGGCAGGGCTGGAGGCTGCCTCCATGGCTGGCACACAAGCAGCCCAAGGGCACAGCTCATCAATTTTAGAAACTCATCAGGCAAACTTACATTCTAGCAGAGTGGGAGGCCAGGTAGCTGCTCTAAACTTGGGTGGATTTTCTTGCTTCCTCTTTGGCTTCTAAGCTTACGGTACATGGAAGGCACTGAATGAAAAGCTTCCCTCACCAGAACTCAAGAACCATTGTTCCATCCTTTGTGCAGTCCTTCACTCACTCACCTACTCTTTCCTTATTGCTCTCCAAATAATCTAGTGTCCTCTTAATGGTTTCTTTTTCATTTCATGTCATGTCACTATATATATTTTGAAAGTGCCCAAAAGGCAGAGGTGTAGACCTTTTAAAAAGCAAAATATATACAGTAAAAAAATGTTTAATATGGCTGCTATTTTCCAATTTATCTGAATGACCAAATGCCCTAGAGAAGATACCATTGTGTTGGTTGCTTAATGGATTGTTCAGTTCTGGGTAGTTCTGTGTGGCTGTCTTCATTATGCAATGGCAAGTTCTAAGGCAGCAAAGAGTATAAATGCCTAAAATCTGTTTCTAAGAAATAAATGAAAGGAATAATAAATATGAATTGGACATCTAGGTACAGAGTATTGATACAAAAAAACACATTAGTAGACAGAAAAAAACATGGTCTTCGAAGGAAGATTACAATCTTACTACAGTTAGAAATATTCCCCTTAATGATGACGTCTTTAAGATGGCAACATAGGGCATTTTCAAATTCAGTCTTCCTCACAATAAAACCAACTTGCAACTATCCGTAAACAAGACATGCATGTGAAAATGCCAGACACGGGGCTGAGGCTAGAGCACCCTCTTGGATCACAGAGACCAAGAAAGACTGCATTACAAGAAAAGAGAAATGGCAATCCTCTGACCCCGTTGCAACTTTCCCAGGACGGCATAAGGACACACTAAGTGGGCCCATGGAGCCTGTGGTTTCTCCAGTGAGGGCAAGGAGCCCAAGGTGTATACCCAGATTCCCCAGTATTATAGGTCACTTTCTGGGAGGTCCACATAGGTCACGCCCCATGGGGATCGCAGGGAGAATCTGGGGGACTTGATACTGGAGATCACATGGGGACAGAGAAAGGGGGCAGCAACTAGCTGGATTTGGGCAGACCAAATTTCTCCTCTCAGCATCACATGAGTAGGGATTCCAGCCAGTGGCTTTGCCCATCTATATAGCCAAACTGGTGACTCCATCTGGCCAGGGTACTTGATGCACAGTTCTGCCTGATTTGGGTGCCCAAACAAGGATCCATGTTGGAGTTGGAGCATGTTCTGCCACCCTGCATGGGCAGGGAAACACATCTGTAGCTCTGTCTAATGTTGGATACAGTTCCCAACCTCGTCCAACTACCGTGTTTCCCCGAAAATAAGACCTAGTAGGACCATCAGCTCTAATGCGTTTTTTGGAGCAAAAATTAATATAAAAACTGGTATTATATTACATTATGTTATGTTATGTTATGTGATATTATACCTTGCCTTATATTATATTACAATAAGACCAGGTCTTATATTAATTTTTGCTCCAAAGACGCATTAGAGCTGATGGTACGGCTAGGTCTTATTGTCAGGGACACACGGTAGGAAACCTAACCTGAGCATCCAGAAAGCATCTAGCTGCCCTAGAGCAGAGATCCTAGCCAGCAGCTCTGCCATCTGCTGGGAGCCGTACTGGCCAGCAAGTCAGTGCACACGCCTACCTGATTCAGGTCACCATCCAGCAGGCTGTTCTGGCCTTGGAGCCTTTTCTGTTGCACCAACTAGGGACAGAAACAGGCTCATGGGCCTACCTACTGCTGAGTATAGCCCTATCTCCCCTGACCAGGAACATAACCAGAGCACCTGGGAGGCTGTGCAGCCCACCTTAAACTGCACTTGCAGTGATACCCAAGCAAAAAATGCAGCCAGTAGCTCTGCCCATCTGCAGCATTGGCTCAGTGATCCTGTCTTCCTGTCTGACCAGCTCAGTGGACAGTTCTGCCTAAGTCTAATCCCCAGACAATGAGCCATACTGGCTGTAGAGCCTGTTCAATGGCCCTGCCCAGGCAGGGAAGCAAATTTACAGGACCACCTAACTGCTGGGTATGCCACCTGACTAGGAAGACTGACCAGTGAACCTGGGCAACTGTGGAGCCCATTCTACTGGTGCGCTTGGTCAAGGAACCAAGCCAGCAGTTCTCTCCAACTGTTTCCAACTAGTGGTATACCCACAAACTCAGAACTCAGGTGGTGCCCTTACACAAACAGAGACCCTGATAACAAGCTCCACTTGTCCAAGGATGCAACCACCTCAAGTTGAGCTGACTAGTGAAGGAACTGTGTCTGCCAGAGTGAGTATAGAAAGTCTGGAAGAGGAGATTGCTTACTCAAATGTGCAGATACCAACCCAAACAATCAAGGACCATGAAGAATCAGGTAAACACGTCGCTATCAAAAGAAACTAATAAAGCTCTAATAACTAACCTTAAAGACATAGAAATCTATGAATTATCTGACAAAGATTTCTGAATAATCCATTTAAAGAACTTTAGGAAACTACAAGAACACACATAGAGGCAACTACATAAAATTAGAAAAACAATGCAAGAATAAAATGAGAAGTTCAACAACACACACACCTCCCCCCAAAGAGAAATCCTAGAACTGAATAATACAATGACTGAGCTGAAGAATGCAATAGAGAACTTCAACAGCAGATTCAACCTAGTAGAAGAATTAATCAATAAATTAGAAGATAGGTCATTTGAAATTATTTAGTCATTGGGGCAAAACAGGATTTATGGGAATATATATATATATATATATATATATATATATATATATATATATATGGTGAAGGACTATCTCTGCTGAAGCCAACCTGTGAAGTCTGGAAGAAGGGACTGCTTATTCAAATATAAAACCAATAATACCGGAAATGAGAAGAGATATAGACTTTCCTGAACAAACAAAAGTCGAAGGAGTTAATCACCATTAGACTTGCCTTACAAGAAATGCTACAGAGCAGTTTTCTAGATGAAATAAAAAGATATTCATTAACATCATAAAAACATACAAATATCGGTATAAAACCACTGTGAAGAAAAAATATAAAGTTTATGTATGTTACTAAAGTTAAGTTGTTATCATCTTAAAATAGGATGTTATAAACATAAGAAATTTTATGTAAGCCTCATAGTAACCACAAAGGAAAAACCTGTGTTAATTACACAAAAGATTATGATAAACAAGTAAAGCATACTGCTACAAAACAATCACAAAAGAAGATTGCAAGATAAGAGGCAAAGACCAAAGGATGAATAACACAATCAGAAAACAATTAACAAAATGACAATAAGTCCTCACCTACCAATAATTACTTTAAATGTAAATGTATTAAATTCTCTAATACAAAGAGACAGAATGGCTGAATGGATTTTTAAAAAATCTAATGATATGCTGATTACAAGAGACTCACTTTAGCTTTAAGACACAGACTGATAGCGAAGGGATAGAGAAAGATATTTCAAGCAAACAAGTAGCTCTATTTGTATCAGACAATATAGAGTTTAAGCTAAAAATGATCAAAAGACACAAAGAAGGTCATGATAGAATGATTAAAGGGTCAGTCTATCAAGAATATAAAACAATTATAAATATTTATGCAGCCAACATTGGAGCACATAAACATATAAAGAAAATAGTAATAGAAGTAAAAGGAGAAATAAACAATATATAAAAATAGTTGGAGACTTTAATACCTCATTCTTAACAATGGATAGATCACCAGACATAGGATCCATAAAGAAAGTGGATTTGAACAACATTATAAACCAAACAGACCTAACAGACACATATTGAACATTTTACCTAACAATACACATTTTCCTCAAATGCGCACAGGACAGTTTCTAGGATAGAGCATGTTAGGCCACAAAGCAAGTCTTAGCAAATTTAAGAACATTGAAATTATATATATATATATATATTAAATACAATAGTATGAAACTAGAAATTCATGACAAGAGGCAAACTGAAAAATTCACAAGTATATAGAAATTAAATAACACACTCCTGAACAACCAATGGGTCAATGAAGAAGTCGAAGAGGAATAAAAAAGTATCTTGAGACAAATGAAAATGGAAAAACAACATACCAAAACTTATGAGATGCAGCAAAAGCAGTTCTAAGAGGAAAGTTTATACAGATAGGTGCTTACATCAAGAAAAAGAAAAAGAAAATCTTAAAGAAATAAACTAACTTTATACCCCAAGGAACTAGAAAAGAAAGAACAAATGAAGCCCAAAGTTAGCAGAAGGAAATAATAAAGATTAGAGCAAAAATAAACGAAATACAGAACAGCAAAACAAAAGAAAAAATAACAAAACTAAGAGTTGGTTCTTTGAAAAGACAAACAAAACTAACGAACCTTTGGCTGGACTATCCAAGAAAGCAACAGAGAGGACCCCAATAAATAATATTAGAAATAAAAGAGAAGATATTACAAGAGATAAAAGATACAAGAGATACAAGTGTTGGTGAGAATATGGAGTAAAGAGAACTCTGGTGCACTGTTGGTGGGAACATAAATTGGTGCAGCCCCTATGGAAAACAGTCTGGAGGTTCCTGAAAAAATTAAAATTGGAACTACTATATTATCCAGCACCTCCATTTCTGGGCATATATCTAAGGAAATGAAATGAGTATCTCAAAGAAGAGATATCTGCGCCCCCATGTTAACTGCAGTATTATTTACAATAGCCAAGACATGGAAACAATCTAAGTGTCCATTAATGGGTGAATAAAGAAAATTATGTACATATATACATATGTATATATGTGTATATATATATATATAATTTTTTTCTATATTATGCTAGAGAAATAAGTTAGAGAAAGGCAAATACTGTATGATTTACTTATATGTGGAATCTACAAAAAACAAACTCATAGAAACAGAATAAATTGGGGATTGTCAGAGGTGTGTGGTTGGGGGTCAGGGAAATTGATAAAGGTCGTCAAAGATACAAACTTCTAGTTATCAGATAAATATATTCTGGAGATATTATGTACAGCATGGTGACTACAGTTAATACTATTGTGTTGTATATTTGAAATCTGCTAAGAGAGTAGATCTTAAAAGTTCTCATCACAAGAAAAAATGTAACTATGTGAGATGCTGAATATTAACTTACTGTGGCGATCATTTTGCAATATATACATATATCAAATCATTATGTTGTACATTTTAAACGTCTACAATGTTATATGTCAATTATATTTCAATACAACTGGAATAAAGGCAATGAGCTTGTGGCATACAAAAACACAAACAATAAAGAAAGGGAAACATCCACTCCAACATACACAAAATTAAATTCCAAAATGAAATGTATGTATGTAAGTGTTAAGCCACCAACAAGTATACACTGAATATGTTTTATGTACAGTGATCATATCTGTAGAAGGTAAAATGTCACATTCATATAATTTTTGCCCTTAAGGAGATTAGTACTTAGATGAAATGAGAAGTTAACCTGAAAGTCCTAGTGACGGGGGGTTGTACACATGACCTCCACCATCAGCGCCATGAGAGACGAGGATTCCATAATTCCATACCAGGATCCCAGACTGCGTCATTCTGTGGCACGGGTCAATATGACATGAGCTCCTGCAAGTGGAAGGTTTGAGGAGACCCACAGTGACCCTGGAAGGCCCCTGAGAGGTGGCAGCAGCAGGTTAGTTCTCAGGAAACAGGATTCATGCCAGAGGAGAGGTGGAGAGGTGAGTGTGTAGTGTCTAGTGTGTAGTGTCCTGCCACATAAGACCCATGGGTAGATGTATACTCTGAAAACAAAGATTTTGTGCAGAAAAGAAAACATCAGAAGCACAAGCAGGATTTTAAAATCCTCTCCTCTCATCTAAAATAATACAAAGCAAAAAACTAGCAAACAAAAAGTTAGCATTCTAAGAAGTGACAGCGAATTTTTACACTTTGGTTCTAAGATGTCAGATGTCCAATTGTTTGTGTGAATAATCTACATTATAACATTCTTTTCTTTCTATCTTGGACTAAGGATATGGGTACTGAGACTGAAACATCAGATAAAAGGGAAAAGAAAAAACTGTGTGAGGCGGAAAATATGAGCATAATGTCCTATCAAGATAACGATAACACAGGTATCCAAAACAAGACAAAAGCAGAACACACAGGAGAGGGGAAATTCTTGGATGCCACAAATCAAGAGCCTTTCAGAAATGTGTGGCTACAGTAGGTCCTTATTTCAATGGCACTGCAGAAATCCTCTCATCTGACTCATCCCAGGTGGGCCAGTTAATCAAAACGTCAGAGTATGGAATCAGAAAAATGTTCCTCGTGTCCATTTGTGTTCCATGAACACAGCACCCAGAGAGAAGGTGAAAGGGAGGTACTGGAGCCTGACTGTGGATCGAAACAGCCTCTCTGTCAACTGCCAGCTAGTGACGTAGCCTCTTTGTGCCGACATGTTCCCATTTGCAAAATGGGTGCAGCGATTATTCCTACCTCATAGGATCATAATGGAGATTAAATTCACAGGTTGGGGAATAGTATCCGACACATGATAAGCACTACATATTTGTTAAATAACATTTTTGATAGGGCCAAATTTGATTTTTTGCCTAGGGATCCTTTTATTAGTCCTCCAATGTTTGGCTTATTTTTGGGGGGGTGGGTACCAAACACATGCTTTATGCATTGCCTGTGATTTCTAGTTTTTGATTTTCTTAACAGTGAAACATGACTTTAAAGTCACTTGAGAAGCAATTTGTATGAACAATGCCTCTACACTTAACACAAATCCCAGTCTCCCAGAATTTTTTTTTTTTATAGTTAGACATCTATATTTCATTTGGTCATAAACATTTGTTTTTAGTGATTGCCTTTCTAGATGATTATGAAGCACTCAACTTTGTTTTATAGAAACAATTTGTTTGGCAGCATATTTAATCAGTTTATACAGTTGTTAAAAATTATATAATTACCATGACATATACTACTCACATAAACATACTGAGTTACAAACATTTAATTTATGCTGAGCATTCAACTCAACTGGTAATGATACAGGTTACCTAGCATGTCCCTAGGTAGACAGGGAGGTCCCTGGTAGAATAAACAAAAGACAGCCATATCCTAAAACTCCAGGTTTTGAATTCACTCCTTCGCTCCAGGATGTAATGTAACAACGCCTTGAGGTTAATCATAACATTTCTTTTGGCCTGACAAATGGAGCAGATCTGATAGATAATAGTAAGGTTACTTTGCTAATTCCTTTAGGATGGGCAAGCAGAACAAACCTGGTAGACAAATTTCATTAGAAGGCGCCAGTTCCCTTCTTCAAACAAGTTCCCTTCTTCAAACAGCTCCCCTTCCCCAAACAGGAAAGGGAAGGTATAAAATTAGGAGCTTTTGCCTCAGTCACAGGGCACCCCCATTCGGGAGCCCCTCCCGCTCGGGAGCTCTGACTCTTTGCTTTCAATAAACTGTCCTCTTTTTAAACTCTTTGTCTATCCTGGGTCCGTGTTTCCATTATTCGGTATCATGAGACACGATCCCGGCCCGCACTCAGAAACTGCAGGTAGATCCAACATCATCTACATCATTTGGGGACACACAGGAAAATACTCCTACATCAGTAAGAGAAGTAAGCGCTCTACTAGGTATGAATGTTCAGTAAGTTGAGAGTATTGTTTAATTTGATTTATAAGAGGAAATGGTGATCATTGGTTAATCTGGCCCGTAGGTTCAGTTAGAGACTCAGGTTCCTTTAAGAACATTACTTTCTGATTTTATTTGTTCGACTGGCTTCTCAGTTCTTTAGAATTTAGCTTAAATTGTTGATTTTAATATAGAGGGCTCTCTTCATCTGGTCTGTTACCACCTATAGTCCCAGAGATATCATTCTGAAAATTGAAATCAACAGAAAAGTTTATTGCCAGTCTTAAGATTTTAATTTTCAGGTCAGGCTCTTTTTTCTTTCCTATCATGGACCTGGCTCCCTTTGTAAGTGTCCAGAATTGAAAACAATCCTTAGAATTATGCCTTTTTGTTCCTCCTATACAAGAATTTGTTAAATAATATGCATGTAACTTTTTATTCTCTACATTTGAGGGACAAAGGATTGCCTGTTTCTTATAAATGATTTTCTTTTCTACTACTTACAATGTATCTACTAAAATCACAATGGGTTCAACAATCTTCTTTCTATGTTTCTCTTCAGGTGGCTACTTCAGATTGTAGAGAATAATTAGGCTGTATTCAGCAGATGACAACTAATGTAGTTTTCTAAGATATGCAGAAAACTACTTAGAAACCTACTGTACTGAATTTCCAGTCCATGGGCAGAATTCTGTAACGTCTATAATATTTGGGACCAGGTACCAGCCACACCCTCAAATGGGCTGGGCTGGTCCAGCATGGCTGAACAGTTCCAAAACACCCACATTAGACAGGAAAAGTTCAGCAGAAGAGGTGGGGGTATAAAATTATCTTAGGTGTATGCAAAACAACTCCCTAATTTGCAGAATGAATTTGTGTCATTTATTCATTATTCCATTCAACAAGTAATCACAGAGCTTCCGTAGGTGCAAAGCAGGCTCAGACTGCTTTTAATTTAGTTGGTGCTCCATGATAGGTCTTTGTGCCACCAGAAAATGAGAAACATGAGTCAAATCATAAATAGACCACCTGAAAAGCTAGCAAAATTGTCTGTCTGCAGTTGTGAGCTGTAAGATGTTAGAGGGCAGGCGTCACATGTCCTATCACTCTTCTTCACAGAACTAGTACCAGTCCATTCTTTTCCAATGTCACTTACGTTAGAATGGCTCCTGAAAGTGAGAACTGCTTGGGGAGGAACATGAAGTGTGTTGGCTGAAAATTCCCAATAAATAAACACCAAGTTATATTGTGAGCATGCACACCATCCTTTGCCCTTTGGGTATGGATTTAAGAAATGTGTGACAGCCAATGAAAAATCTTCAACATCCACAGCACATGTGTTCACTATGGAAACAAACCATCATGATTCATAATCAGGGACCACAGATCTTTAAACATTGTTCCAGAAAAGCCGCAAGTTAAAATGGGCAAAACAGAAAAATTCATGAACACACAACAGCTGTTAAAAGTAATGATGATATTGGATCTTGGTTATGAGAGAGAAAAAGAAATACAACTTTTTAAAGATACAAGAATCTCTATGACCAACATTTATTGTGGTCGGCACTAGGAAACAGAATAGAGATAGATAATTTTTTCTACACAGATTTTGAGTCATAAATTATGAATTATGCTCTAACAGATAAAGCAGAGAGGAAATTAATTTAAGAGATGAGGTCTATTTTACATTTCAGAGAGCCGTTTTATTTTAATTTTGGAGTTGGGGGGGATTACAATTTGATGTTCAGCTTTACCAAACATCTTTTGTATTTTTTTCTCTCTGAAATGAACTGCAATTTTTCATTATTTCTCTGAGGAGTATGGGACAGATGCTTATGCCAAAGTTCAGATAGTAAATCAGCAACACTATTTCAACCATCTGGAAAAGTGCTGTCCTGTAGAACTTTCTATGATGATGGAAATATTCTGTGTATTCGAGGTCTGACAATTAAGTTCACGAACTTGTTGGAAATGATGTCGCTAAACTTTTTTGTTATCAGAGGGATTATTCGTTAAGAATTTGTACCAAATGGTCAAATAGTTAGCCAAGTTTACTATTTGGAAGTGCTGAAAATACTGCGTGAAAAAGTTAGACGACCTGAACTTTTGCCAACAATTCATGGCTCCTGCATCATGACAATGCACCAACTCACACGGCACTGTCTGTGAGGGAGTTTTTAGCCAGTAAACAATAACTGTATTGGAACACCCTCCCTACTCACCTGATCTGGCCCCCAATGACTTCATTCTTTACCCGAAGATAAAGGAAATACTGAAAGGAAGACATTTTGATGACATTCAGGAAATCAAGGGTAATACGACGACAGCTCTGATGGCCATTCCAGAAAGAGTTCCAAAACTGCTTTGAAGAGTGAACTAGGCGCTGGTGTCGGTGCATAGCTTCCCAAAGGGAGTACGTCAAAGGTGACCGTAGTGATATTCAGCAATGAGGTATATAGCACTTTTTCTAGGATAAGTTCGCGTACTTAATTGTCACACCTTGTACACTGTCTAATATGGTAGCGACTGGCCATATGTGGCTTTTCAATACTTGAAATGTGGCTAGTTTGACATAGGAACTTAATTTTAGCTTAATTTAGCATTCAATTTCAATAGTGCCATGCGGCTAGTGTCTATAATGCTGGGCAGTGTTCAGAGGAAACCTCTGTCTCGCAGCTTTCTCTCAGCCAATTAGTCCACGCAGCTGGGGCGGGGGGTGGGGGATCCTTAGTAAATTAATTGTACGTTGTCCCTGTGAAACTCATAAACCCTTTGCAAGCTGAGCCTCAGAAGGGCTCTGAGCAAGGCTTCCTAGAGCTTGTTTGAGCAAATATGCATATTAATAAGATTTTAAAAATTAGGAAACAACAAAGATCAACCCTCTAACCCCCTTTGCTAATTCATGTGTTGCCCTGCAGCAGGATACATTCTCAGAACTTTGTCAGGGATGGCTTCAAAATGAATCAAATGGTTTGACTTTCCATGACTTTGCATATTATAACCATAATTTATCTGATATTTCAGACACATTAGTAAAAAAAAACACACTAATAATAATAGTATTTTTATTCTTCGAAGCCCCCAGAAATAAATCACACAAATGTTTTCTTCCACATCCCACTGTCTGATAGAATTATTGTGTATGGGGTAGACCAATTTTTTTTTTTTTTAAAGTGCACCTTGAAATCAGAAATGCATTAATCGAGCATGCTATTTTTGAAGATGGTTAATCTTAGCAATATAAAGTCAATTTAAGTTTCTACCTACATATTGTGCCTTTTCTCTGTCTTCATAAAAGCAATCATAAAGCACAAACCACAAGGACGATAACGTTTTTGCAGTGAATAGAGATTTGATGAACTAAAGAAACTATCACTTTTGATGGAGCCTTTCGCTTTCCTTTGTGGAAATGAGTTGAAATTCTCAGCGCTGTGGCAAATAGAGTCAGTGATGCATTTCGTGGGAGTGACACCACTCTGAAGTGAAGGCTTTAAATGGCCGCTTGAAACTTGCCCATCTGATGAACTAGTGGATTTCAGTGACTTTGGGGGGCAGTTGGGTCTTAGTGCTGGGGAAGTAGAGCAACTGTACCTGATCATCCTTTGGGAACAGCACCTTTGAATAGTTCAAACACCACAGAGACGTTTTCCCAGCTTTCACCGGGGGAGTTAACACATGAGAGTGTTAGCATTCTCTGGAATCTCACCAAGGAACTGCCTTCCAAACTGACTTGTGATAAAGATACTTGTAGTACTTAAATGTTTTTGATGGGTTCAGGAAAGACCAGGTAGAATGAAGCCCCGATTCAAGGTTCTTCATAAGCGGACCCCTTTCCACTTCCATTTTGAACTTCACCTTTCTCTATTTCCTGCTTTGTTTTGTTTTTCTGTTTGTTTTTAAAGGGTTCTGCTCTTACATGCAAAGAACAAGGGTGTGTTTGTTGTTCTGAAAAGCTGTCTGCATTCCAGCCATACTTCTCTTCCCCTCCCCTTCTCAAACGCCTTTCTTACAGTCCAAGTCCCTCTTTATATATCCAGTCCAAATTCTATCTAGCATCTTTCTGACACTTTTATCTGGTGTCGCTCAAAGAGTGCTCTCTTTTCTGAATCCCAGTGAACTCTCAAGGCCTCACTTATGACATTTAGCATACGCAACTGTGTATTGATTTTATCTTGCATGCTCTAGACTTATCTTGTCTATTAGATGGGCCATTCCTCAAAAGGCAAGCATAAGAAAGTACTCAAATAAACAACAGCATATTATTTTTACACTCTTATTCCATTCCCTAGCATAGCACTACATTAGGCAGGAGCTTAAAAAACGTGTGCAATCATTTTGTTAAAAGGGGATGATAATGATGAATTCTATTCTCTAGTGATAGCGTGATAAAGAGAGTTTAAGTTTCTCAACGCTTCCAGTTTGTCTGTCTATGTATCCTGATGTGGGGCAGCTATAAGCTTTACGTAAGGCCCTGCAAGCAAGAGAGAAGTTCATTGGGTCTGATCTCTAGGGCTTCAGTGGGAATCACAATCGTGAGTGGGCCTGTTCCATAACCTTGTATAACCTAAGTGTGAAGCTGGAGACGTCCAGCTTCTGAGGCTTGACCTGAGCAGCCACTCATTCATTGTATTTACAGAGGGCAAAGAAAGAGGTGAAAGTGTGGCTCAGTGTACAGCTTCCACTCTCCTCACCTATTTAGTAAAATGAGTGAAGCTTATGTATTGGATGTTTTCAACTGATTGCTTCCTACAAATGCAGAGTGGAGAAAAGAAATGTCATATTCAGAAGCAGGCACCTGAGTGCAAGATCTAGGAGGGCAGCAGCTATATAAGGCAGGGGCAGGAGTGCGTGCGTGTGTGTGCGCGCGCGTGTGTACACACATACACGCATGAGCACACATGGCATTTGGCAGAGCCCATTTTGGGGGCCTAGGCATGGTTCAAATTAAAAGGCAAAATTTGTATTCTTTATTTAAAAGTGAACCTCTGTCTGTGTCTCATTTATGCTAATTTTTGTTCTTAGCATGTATATAACACTCCCTGCTCCCAAACACTAATTGCTTTTACTACTGCTAATTAAGTAATTAATAAAACTTGACTGTGAGGTAAATAAATGTTAATAGCACCAACTGGGTGGGGAAACACCATCATTCTCATTTGCAGGTGGACATATGGAAACATACACGTGTGGGACATACACGCGTGGATTTACAGGGAGAAAGGAGACCTGTAAGGAATACCATCAGCAATTTTTAGCAGCAAAACTGAGAATAACTTGAAAATGTTCTTCAGATGGGTAAAAAAGTAAAAAGAACAAGGAAAAAAGAAAAAAAAATCAATCAATATATTCTGTGGAGGACTTCTGTTTAAGTGCCCATGTTTCAAAGGTCATTACTATTACTGTATCTTACTAATTCCAAACCAAAACTTCCCTGGATGATCCACACATTGTACATTTCACCTGCACTTGGAATTGAAGAAGATTCTGGACTCACTGCTATGGAATACAGTTACTTCATGCATTTAGAGCAAAACCATTTACTTCAGCAGGCTCCCTGCTGAAGTAAATTTAGGAAAATGCTGATTGCTTAGAAGCAGGATATACACTGACATTATCGCAAGAGTGTTGTTGAGCACTATTTAAACCTGATTTTTTTCCTGTAAAATGAAATTACAGTGGGTATACCTATTTCAGAGGCAGTGTGTATCATGGGAATACACCAGATTGGGAGGTAGGGGGCCTGGGCTCTGGGTCCATATGACCTTGAAGACTAACTTTTTTGGGTTGGGCCTCCATTTCCTCGTCTGTAAACTGAGTTACTGCATAAAACCAGGCTTTTGAGAGAATAGATGTCCTCACTGCTTCATGAGATGGGTTGTCAAGTGCCACTTCAATCCTTCCCTGAAGCTTAATGGACACCACACCCATCAGCCTCTCTCCTTCTAAGTGGCTGTCACTGATATATCCCTTTCTCTTCCAAGGATTCTAAGACTTCTGTACAAAGAAAAGCCATTTCTGGAAAACACTGGTCATAGACTAATCAAGGATTTCAATATCAAAATATCATTAAAAGACAAGGCAGGTCATTAATTGTGTGACCAACTCAGGCCATTAATAATTAGAGGCCAGTAATCAATAGGAAGTGGTGAGTTCTGTGGCAAACTGAATACTTCAAGCCTTCCCACTAAAGATATCTGGATTCAAACATTTTAAATCGGGGTGATGGCTAAACAGTTAATGTAATTACAGTGACTCGAGCCCATTATCAGAGCTAGTTGACAATGGCAGGATTAAGTGCTCACTAAAGTCCCTGGCATTTGTGAAATTCTAGGGTCCAAAATAAGACTGATTTTGAGAAAGCCTGACTCCAAATTTACTGAGTCAACTTTGACTCCACACATGTCAGAACCTCCATGTTCTTGCTAGCAAGGTCTGGCAATGCTTCCAGAAGTTTCAAGAAATCTATTGGCTACCTTGCTCTTTGTTTCCTGTGATCATAACTAGTAATGATTAGATTTCAATCCATCTCTTGATTTTCATAGCATCTCTTCTGCCTGCAGAACTATAGTGGGGAAAAACAATAAGTGATTGAATGGGATCGTGTAGGCTCAATGGTACAGAGGACAAGAGCAGGCATTTGAGTGAAATAACTGTAAGTTAAAGTATGGGCTTTGCCACTTCTAGCAGGTGGAACTATGGGCAAATTATTTTTAGTCCTATTTAACAGGGTTGTGGTGAGAACAAAACGACTCTGCGCATTTAAAATACCAGACATGGGGTGTGACGCCTTGTAAGTGCACAATAAATATAAACAGACCCTCTTCAGGGAACCAGAGCCTACACACGCCATTGCTAGACAAGTGGACTCAGGTGGCCTGACTGCCCTTCCGAACAAGGGAAACGTGGGAGTTTGACGTCCTTTCAGTTTCAAGCTACAAAATTGTGTTCTGTTCGCATCTGAATGGCTGTATTGCTAGGTTCAAGACACAAGAGCCTTATTCTATGTTGGTGAAGAAAAAAACACCGTATAAATACTCTAAAGAACCTGCGGATAAGCCTGAGGTTGTTGATATACTGTGAAAAATAACTGCAGGGAAAAATGTTTTTCCTTCCAAGTTTGGTTTTAGTAGTAAAAAAAAAAGAAAAGAAAAGAAAACAAAAAGAAAATAAAAGAAAAAAGAAAAACATTGAAGAACCTAGGAGAGTTACATTTTCAGCTCGTATAATTGACTTAATGAAGATAAAATATATTTCAGACAAAAATATGAGTTTATCTCAATTATTGATTTCACTCACACTTGTAGACTTGAACCTATGATTTGGAGTCATGAATGGAAGTGAGCTGGGTTTAATACTGTCACTTTAGCATTATTGATCTAAAGAAGGGACAGTCTGCTCTCTTAAGAGAATCTACAGGGTTTTCAGATAAATTGAATTACTTGACTAGGGCAGTATATGTACATTTAACACAAACTGATAAGTTTATGGAAATCATTTCTTTCCCTATCATTATCGAGAAAAGAAGTACACTCTGTTACTTCCGGATGCTTATCTGAGCCAATTCAGGATATGTCATGAAAAATGCTTTTTTGGTTGCTCAGAGAAGAGCTGAAGCCATGGCAGATTTGCCTGTGTGTCGGAACAACAGATCTATTCTAAAATTGAATAGTTATGACTAGAATTTCACCTCAAGAATGATTTTTTGTGACTTGGATAAATCACTCAAGATGTCTCGTTTTTACTCTGTGCCTCTTTAGGAGGCGTATCTTCTTTGGAATTCCTTTTCTCATCTGCACTCGGAGTACATTTTATTACCTAAGTTGTGCTCTTAATTAAAGATGTTCGAGTCTTTTTGCAGCCGTTTTACAGTCCCTATAAAAACCGGGAGGCACACATTTCTGCAGAACATGATTCTTTTGGAAGAGAGCCCTGGCATTTCTTCCCACCTCACCATGTCCCTGAGGTGTGCTATCTCACGGTAGCATGTCTAGCACCTTCTTCTGTGTCTTACTGCTTAACTGTACCAAGGTAGATTGATCTGTTTACTAGTTATTAGCTGAATTTGTGTAGCTCTTTTTTGTGTGGCTGATCTGAACAGTCCCATTTTCCTTGATATTGTACCAAATGCCTTCCTCGTCTCTTTCCTGAGGCACTGTTTAAAAAGACAGGCATGAGAAGTCTTTTAATAGTTACACATAGAGCTGCAACAGTGCTCCCTGCATTTTTTAAGTTTGAAACTAAATGAGCACAGAGTTTCCAATAGGAGAGCCATTGAGAAATTAAAGCCTTTGAAAAAAGGCATTAAAATATGTTGTGAAACAAAGTGTGAGCTCTGCTTCAACATCTGTTTCTCCTCTTCTTCCACAATAATATGTCAATTTATTTTCAACTTTGCATGTACCCAGAACAAAGACTTCACTGTCAGCTTCCTTAGGTGCAGCTGTGGGACTAAGGTCTGTTCGAGGAGATGTAAGTAGGGAGGTATAAAAGCTTTTGGAAGTCTCTCGTAAAGGACAGCTGGTGTGTGTCATTTACACTTTTCATTTTGTTCAGCTTGTCTTCCTTCCTGCTACCTGGAATGTGGATGTGATGACTGGAGCTAGAGCAGCCATTTTGGACCATGAAGTAACCTTGGAAATGGAGGCCATATCCCACTGAATAATAAGATAGAAGCAACGGATGGCAGGAACCCCATGGACTTTATGAAGCAGTGATACCATACCAGCCCTGTACTACTTACCTGTGGTTTTATATGTGACAAAGAAATAAAGTTTTAGCTTACTTAAGCCACTATTATTTTTGTATCTCTGTTACTCATAATGGAACCTAATTCTAACTCTACATAAGTATACTCACATCTCATCGCATTATGTGATGTTAATTTAAAGCCTGAAGCAGTTAACATCATTTGTGGCAGGAAGCATGATATTTTGATGAAGCAATTGGGGGAGAAAGTCTAGCAAAAAATATTATCATCATGCCTCTATAGTATAAATTTAAAATAATACTTATTTGAGTATATCCATAAGAAGTAGTCAATCCCTAATTAAATGGTTTCCAATTAAAAAAAAAATCAAAATGACCTAAATTGTTTTGCTCTCATTAATCACATCCTCCTGAATATGCTACATAATCTAAGATTTCCTTGTATAGAGGAAAGTTCCATCTCCAGAGATGTAACTCAGAATAAACAAAACCTGAAGGAACTAGAATTTAGCCTGTGTGAAACATTATGGAAAGAGATAGGGAAGGTTCGACAAAATTAACCTAACCAGCCAAATTTGGGCAATTACCTGTATTTACAAACTCTGCTCCAATAACATATTACATCCTCTGAAGGCAGAATAGGGACATAGCAAAGATGTAGGTGTAGAAATTTCATGCTCAGAAATGATCATTTGTTTCTTTCCTCCAACTTTATCAGGGAATAATTGACAAATATAATTGTATATGTTTAAAGTATATAATGTGATGATTTGACATACATTGTGAAATGAATGCCAAGATCAAGATAATTAACATATTCATCAACTCACAGTTAACTCTTTGTGTCCATGCATACACACACGTGTGTGTGTGCATGTGTATGTGTATGTGTAAAGAATGCTTGAGATCTAATGTCAGCACCTTTCAAGTATACAGTATTGCCATTTATTTTATATTTACCACCAGCTGATTCCTACATAAACTTCTCCACATACTTTCATAGGCGGACCGCAGCAATTCTGGGAGGCAGGCGTTATTATTTCTATTTTACAGAAGAGGAAAAGGCCCAGAGAAATTAAAGAACTTCTCTAACCTCAAAGATCTCTTGCTGAATTTTTGGCTTCTGTTAATATTGTCTGTAAGAAGCTGTTCGTTTTACAGGAATTGGCGGAATCCACCAACTTATTCAACGTTTGCATTTACTAAGTAAAAATGATAGGTTTTCTACTCATCTGGGCCCATGGAAACATTTCATCTTCAAAAGGCTTTCTATTACTTTACCAAGAGTTTGACTTTAATGATTCTATTGGTCATTGATGTCACTTCACATGCCATCTAACACACACACAATTTTAGCCTAAGTGAATAAATAGGAAAGTATTGCATCTATCAATCACGATTTCCTAGTTTGACAATATGAGTTCCAATCTATTCACATAGGCACTTTGAAAATAATAAAGCCAGAAAGTGACCTACCTTTTGAGTGAGCAGAGCTTGAACAACTTGGTTGGCTACCTTTAAAAAATAAAGAAAAGAGTTGATGTTTATAATAATGAGACTATACGCAAGGGCACTAATTTACCAATACGTTTCCCACAGCTTATTGTAGCTAATTAGATCCTCGTTGGCCTCTTTTCTCTACTTCTAGGGGACCTGATTCTTTTTACTATAAGCCTCTCTATCCTTCTAGGTAATACTTTGCTTTTTCCAAAGGTGACCTTGTTGTTAATTAAGATGATTAGTCTGGAAAGATCATTCATACCTTGACTTTCACATCTCTGTATTTGGAGAAATAATATCCTTTCATATGTAAAGGGCTCCGAAAAGGCTAAAAAATGTAATAGTGCAAAACATGATCCTAATTAACTGTACAGTTTCTACACTTTGCTGGTGTATAATGTCCTTTGCCTTTCTTTTCTGTTCTTGTGCTGTGTGACTATTTCACCATGCAAATCTTCTTGTAGTAGAGCTAGGTTGAATGGTGGAGACAACTCATTGTTTCCCATAAGCTCCTCCTTCCTCCCCCATGTCTTCATTTATGCCATCATTTTGTCATTGTTACCTGTAATACTCTGGAAGTTGTTTACTCCAACATCCATTTGCCCCTTCCTCCTTACTGACAAACCCTGACTTTTTTGACTGGTACATCAAACTGCATTTCCTAGCCCCTCTTTTAGCTAATTGTGACTTTGTGACAAAGTTCGTGCCAGTGAGTTATAAGAAGACTATTTTCTTGGGCTTACAGAAAGTCTCTAAGAAGCAAAGGGCTCACCCTTTTCCTCCTCTTTTTGTCTGGGATATGAAAGTGATGGCTGGAGCTGCCTTGACAATAGAAGTCACACATTAAATATTGGGCAGAAAAATAAAATGGGCTTGGTTTTGATGGTGCATGGAGCTGCAATGTCTATCTCTGAAGTTCAGTGTGTGATGAAAATAAAATAGCCACAATTATTTTGAGTTTCTTCCAATGGAAACCCCAATATAACTCTTACTAATATATTAACAGCATGCTAATTCTCTTCAGGTTTCAGGCAGCTTGGGACAATATGAGAAACTGGGCACCTCTCAGCCCTAGGTGGTGACTCCTGATAAATGTAAGCCAATATTGGAAATTCCATCCCCCTTCAATGAATGGCTTAGGAGTGAGCTTGTGACACAATGCCAGTTAAGGGCCACATGTAAAACCAACAACATATCCCTGGTAGTTCAAGGATCTGGCATTTTCTCCAGATAATCATTCATCATTTCCATATCTATTTTTACTATGATTTCTTTTTCACCTGCCGATTTCAAAAACACTTCACAAAGAATCATTTACTAAATTTCATCAAAAATTTGAAGCTTTATACCCACATGGCTACTACTGATAAAATTAAGGTAGACAGATAAATTATGTGGTATTTTTCAGCTGCTATATTAACATTTAGTGTGATAACTGAAACTGACAACATTAAAGATCAAGGAAGAATATTTAAGCATCCTAGATATTAGTTACTTCTGTTCATTCATTTCATCCTTCATTTATTTAATATAAATTTTCAGAATATTTGCAAAGCTAGATGACTAGGATGTGTTCCTTGGTTTCAGAGCGAGCATAGCTGGTAGGAAGTTGGCAAGAACACAATTATAACACAGTGTGATAAGCATGTAATCATCTTGGTAGTTCTCACAGTCAACCAAAGGCTGAGGGATACACTTTCATCTTTTTCTCTTGATAACAAATTTATTTGGGTTGATGCTAAATTATGTGTGTTTGTATTCCTGTTTAGGATAGTGGGACAGATTACGGGAGAATGTTTTCATGGAGCTTAATTGTTTCTTGCCTCAATATTGACAAAATAGCACATCTTTAACAACAGTTTGTGACTGGTAAGTCTCACTGAAAATTAAAATATAGGCTGTCATCACCTTGTGGTTAGGGGGCATTCATACCACAAGCAGTAAATGACTAGAATCAGATTACCTATAATTGATTAATTGAATAGTACGCACAAGAGGGATTCTTTTTTCCTACCTGAATCCATTCCAAATTTACATTTTTTTGACATTAAATAAAAAAGAAAGACCTTTCATTAGTTTTTGAAGAAAAAGTATTATTAGGTTTCTTTTTTCAGTTTTTGTTTTTTAGTCCAGACCAAGTTAAAGAAGCATACCTAGAACTATCATAGACCAAAATAAACCATATTTTCCTTACCTGGTACTTTTTCTTTTTCCTTTATCACTTTATTTATAAATAATCAGAATGGTGATACATGTTATTTAGCCCATCCACACTGACCAATAGCATAATCTTGAAAACCTTAGTTTTAAAACATTCACTTCAATTCATAAATAACTGGGAATTTAAAGTCAAACTATGTATCATCCATTTTATTCTTTGCAAATAAAAAACACACAGAAGAATTGAACTATTCATGCAGCTTGAATCAGGAACAATATACCAAAGTTAACTCACATCATCAATAACTTCATTCTTCTGGATCTCAAACTTTGGATCTGATTTACATTCTCATAAAACTGCGCAATATCAGTATTTTCTTTTCTTCCACCAAACTGGCCCCTCACTTAAACCACTGTGTGGAACAGTGGCCACATAAAATAGCTCTCTACATGATTTAACAGGAGATATAAATGAATATCCTAACTGGAACAGCCCTCAGGAGTAAACACGTTCCTTCTATCTTTGCAATCAAGTATTTTGCCTTATAGGCTTAACAGACTTTATCTCTGACACAGTTCCTTCTGGCATGTACTTTGGACAGTTGTTTGCTCTACCTGAAAATTGAACAAAGGTTCACAAATGCAGTATTTCTTTACCTACTGACATGGGTTTTATTACCCAGAAGGCCTCACGGGTTCTTTGCAGAAAAACAGGCAACTTGCACCAGTGCTTTCCTGGGTAATGCCTATAAAGACAGTTCCTGGGTTTTGTTACTACTTCTACCTGCTCAGCTTCCCTGATGGGCCAACAGAACAGCTGTTTGGAGCCTGCAACCTCTAATGGGCTCCTGTCCTCATCATAACATTACACCCTTAGCACTTGGGTGGCAAATAATCACACACCCACAGGCCCAGCTAATGAGAACAAATAACTTTGAATGTCACCTGACAGCTTTCCTCTCCAAAGGAAGGAAAAATAGCAGCTGGTCTGGGCCAGGGGGAATTGAAACATACTGAGCAAAGCTGACAGCCCTGAAGCTCCGGGCTTGTTTTACAACCACCCTTAAGCTCTCTGTGGAGACCACCCCACTTTGCTCTAGGAGGCAAGCAGGGCTGCAGGTGAGACAGAGAGGCCAAGGAGAAGGTCCGGGTACATCTCTCCTTTCCACTCAGTAAGAATTCTCTGTCAGGCCAGCTCCTCTGACACCTGGCTGATGGAGGCACGTGCCTTTGCTCTACTTCCCAATCAGGCTTCCTGGGGTCACAATTCCTCTTAGTTCTCCCCTGGAAGGGGTGGGCGGAGGGAGGAGGAGTCAGGGCTGTGGAGGTGTCTGTGCTTTTATTGCAAAGCAGTCCCTGAGGCTGAAGGAGAGGGAACCAATTCTCACCACCTAAAGAAGACTGGGGGCCTGGGGCAGGTGAGGACTTCAACAGGCCCGGTGACTGACAGTCCTCTCCTCCTGCCTAGTGGTCTCCCACTCACACTTTCACCTGCTCTTTTATCAGTCAAAGCAAGGGTCATGTCAGCAAGGTAATTTAACAATGTGTTGGAAAAGTACAAGTTCTGGAAAATGTGCTTTGAGGAAGATTTCTATGCTTTTTAGCTTGGTTTATTGTCCCGAGGAATATTGGGGCAGAATCACAAGAAAGATTTGGGTTCAAATACTGCCTGTGTTGATGATTATATACTGATATGTACGGGGGTGGGAGGGGGCAACCTCTAAGTTATTTTGAAAAATGCGTGAGATAATAGTCATAACCAGAGAAACTGACTTGGACAGTACCTGCTATAAGGCAGTCACTCCATCAATATTAAATCTACATCAGGTCACTGGGACTTCAGAGAATAAAACCCATTTTAAGGTAAGCAGTTAAGAAAGGTTTGAGAATAAGGGGTTTTATTTGTAAAGAGATGAAGTGTGCGTGTGCACAAGTGCGTGTGTGCATATATGTGTCTAATATGCATGTATAAATATAAACCATGAAGCACCTATATTATTTATGTACCCTGTAAAAAAAAAATCCTGTAAAATACTGGGAGTGGGAGAAATTCATCTAAACATATATGTGGGATTCCAGAGAAAAATTATGTCAACATCGATTTGTGGCTGATCATCTCCATTCATTTATTTAGTCAGTCAACAAATATGCATGAAGGACCAAGTATGGGCCACACAAGAGTTGTGCTGGGTCTTGGAGAAATAGTGGTGACTAGAACATTGGTGCTGCCCCACGGTGGTTAGCGTCTAGGGCAGGTACAAGAAGCAGATCATCTGTCGACATCATGACCCACTCATGAAATGAGCATTTGAAGCACGTGAGAGTCACAAACAGGATCATCTTCCATCTACATCTGCCAACATATTGAATTTAAAGAGGACTTAGGGCCCAGATGTGGGATAGGCAATGAAAATGTCCTTATAAAGATTCCACAACCCAGTCTTGGCATATAGCATAGGAATCAGTCAGAGAAGGAAGAACTGTTCTTAACCTACTTCTGCCTTGATTTAGTCTATGCTTAAAAGAAATTCTGGTGCTCTTTTCTGAACTCCATCTGAAGGTCTCGTTTTCCCTGCCTTTGTGCTCTGAAGTGTAGAGCGTAGAGAAGTCGGGAAGAACTCCATCATTGCATCCCTCACTGACCGTGCAGAACTCCGGCCAAGGCCGATGGGCTGAAGGGGAGGCAGGTTCTCTGACTTCTGTGTACAAAAGCCTCACCTGGGAAGTTTGTTAACACTGCCCATTTCCTCACCCCGTCTTCTGCTTGAGAAAGGCTGAGTTGGGTCTGGGAGTCTTCATTTGTAGCAACTGCCATACACCTTTCTGACACACAAGGAGCCCAGAAACACAACTTGAGAAACACTGAGATATGGTTTATGTTTGCTATTGAGGAATTGGAAATAACCTACAGTTTCCATGTGGGTCTGTTGTTCTTCTGTCATCATATCCAAGTTTGGCAGAGCTTTCATCCTCTTATGGAAACTTTCTGAAAATGCTCTCCGAGACACAGTATTCAGAGAACAGAAGGGTGGCTGAATATTATAACCCGTTGGGGAGCTTTAAATAATTGTAATTCCTGGGCTCCATTCTAGACCAGAATCAGATCTGTCTCTGAGGTGGAGACCGGCCAGCAGTATTTTTTTAAATTCCCCAGGTGAGTAAGTCCAACAGGTAAGTAAAGGTGAGAACCACACGCTCTTCTGGATCTCAAACTTCTCCAGCAACAGCTCCTTCTGCTAAAGATGCCCTTTCAGTTCTGCCCCATCTCCTGCCCGCCCACCGACCTCTTGTCCTGCCCCTTGTGACTTGCGGTGTGTTGTCCAAGTTTCCAATATAGCTCATTTCCCCTGTGGGTTACCTCAATTCATTCCTCTGTGATTAACCAGGCCCCTCACTTCTGCTAGGCCGGCAGCACCGTGAGTTTCTAGGGCCTGGGTGAGGCATGTTTGTAGGACATGACTGAATCCATCTAAATGCAAAGCAGTGGTTTGAGACGTTATTTTATTTATTTTACGTGTCTCATTACCCTTCTCTACGTGGGAATGGATTGGTGTTCAAGGAACTGTAGTTAAGGCAATAGTGAGAATAAATAGCAATTCACTGCTTGCCAGTAACCTTCTCTGTCAATTGGTTAGACAAAGACGTTGGACTCAAACATTAAAACCTCAGATCCCCCAAGGAAGGTCCGGATCATTCTTTGGTTTTGCCTTTGGATCACAAGGTGAGGCAATGAGGAGCTAGGTAGCAGTAAAGGTGACGTGGAAGTATGTGCATGCATGTCTGTGTGTGTGCAGATTTGTGTGCATGTGTCTGCCTAGCAAACCCTTGTGTATCTGTGGATGTGGGTCTGCTTCCTTCTGAATAAATACAGCCTTTCATTCGAACACACAGAGGGAATTTCTGATTCCCAAGTGTTTTCCCCAAATCTTCAATATGTTCTTCATTGCTCAGAAAATAACAAGCACTGCAAAGGGGATTGGAGAATATTTTAAATTTATATTTTATCCACCTGTGTATGTTTTCTGAAACCCACTAGCCAGGAAATAACTTACAGAAGACCTTACCTTGTTAGTTTGTCTAATTAGTATAAAACGCCTTGAAAAGAATTTCCAGTTGGCAATATTACTACATTCAACTACCCCTTTGAGAGTGTTCTCTTACAATGTGTGGAAAAGGATTGTCTACCCTCATGCAATTAGTTACAAAACAACTGGCATGTGTAATCAGGGGCCAGTATCCATGAATACAAAACATTTGTATGGCTCAAAGGTGCTTCTTTGTTGCAAATCACCTCTTTGGCAGCAGTTAATGTTTGCAATTGAGAACAGAGAAACTCTCCCTCTGAAAATTCAGGGTTCAGTGGAAACTTCATATAAAATGATTTTGTGGGTGAAAACTTATGTTTTGCCAGCGTGAAACCTTTGGAATGCAGGGATGAGGAACATAAGGAAAACAGACTATGAGTTCCCTTAAAGAAATGCTGTGAGCTTTTTGATTGATGGGAAGGGGTGATTTGCAGGAGAATCGTGACAAATAAGATGATTCCGTGGTGTGATTCACATAAATTTGACTTCTGAATACAGATTAAGTCTCGTAGGAAATTTCTGTTCAGGAGGTTAAAGTGAAACTTTGCGGATCAATGCCTATGACCCAAGGGTAATATTTGTTCCTTTAAAAATCCTTGGATCTATGTGGTCTTTCTTGCCCTAAACTTCGATTGGACCAAGAACCTGGGAGACAGGGGTGAGAAGTGCTGAGCTGGCCTCACTGGACTCTGAGTCATCATTTTTCCTTTCATGTCAACTTCCTTTATACTGTGTTTTCCTGAAAATAAGACCTAGCTGGAAAATCAGCTCTAAAGCGTTTTTTGGAGCAAAAATTA
The DNA here is from genome assembly GCF_036562045.2 of Rhinolophus sinicus. Classification (NCBI taxonomy): domain Eukaryota; kingdom Metazoa; phylum Chordata; class Mammalia; order Chiroptera; family Rhinolophidae; genus Rhinolophus; species Rhinolophus sinicus. The sequence goes on from NC_133751.1 coordinate 124,848,744, forward strand.
ATATAAGACCCAGTCTTATTTTATTTATAGTAAAATAAGACCGGGTCTTATATTATATATTATATAATATAAGACCCGGTCTTATACTAATTTTTGCTCCAAAAGATGCATTAGAGCTGATTGTCTGGTTAGGTCTTATTTTGAGGGATACTTGGTAGTTATTCTTCTAACTTTGGACACTGTAAAAGATTGTTGAGCCTTTTTAAGTCCTGACAGGGCAGACAACGGCAGACACCATTTTGTTCAAGTAACTGACATATGTCTGGAAAGATGAAACAATTAAAATATTAAGTATTAAACAATTTTCTGGGGACATTTTGCGGGTTCTTCACCCACATATAGTAATTATAATGCAAAGCGGTCTGTGTGATGAGCCAGCAGCTCTGGAGGGCACGCTGACACCAGGAGATCGCCAGGCACACTCCTGGAGTCTCTGGTTCTGTAGCTCCGGGCTGGGGCCTGAGAATTTGCATTGGTAACAAGTTCCCCAGTGAGGCTGAGGCTGCCGGTCCAGGGATCATAATTCAAGAATCACTGGTGTAGAAGAACACTGAACACAACTGGGAGTCTGGGGAGGGAAGCTACTTCCAGTTTGAAGGGACGAGAGAAGTATATGGTGGTGGTGGTGATGCCAGAACTGGGATTTGAGCCTGTGGTCTTCATAGTATAACCCGTCACCTTATGGGCCAGTGGGGAAAGGATTAGGGTGAGCGGAGGGATAAGAAAGATCAAGAGGAGTTTGTTGGAAAGGATTTTCCCAATTGTTAGTGAGGATAAAAGGACTGAAGATCTACTGCCAGTTTCTGCTGGTAAGGTAATGGGACTCAATTAAATGTGGTTTTCCTTATTTTCTTAAAATCTGTGTCAGCTATGTTGTGACAGCTCTCAAACTAAATCTACTAGAATGGTATGTACGAGTTTTACGGTATTGGGCAGATGGCTAAAAAAGTCATTCCATTAAATTAATAACTCCAATCATGAACAAACTCCCAGCAGAGAACTGTCAGTGAGGCAAATGGCCAGTCCTGGCTGGATGATGCAGCAAAAGGTGTGATCAAAAAATATAGTGAATGTTTAAATAAAAATAATTTATTACAGTAAAAGACACTTTGCCATTAATCCCTCTCAAAATACTCCCCCTCATTTCAAACACACTTATCCCATCATTCCTGCCATTTTCTGAAGCAGTTCTGGAAGTCCTCTTTCATGAGTATCTTTAGTTGCACTGTCATGGCTGCCTCGATGCCCTGAATCTATTCAAAATGTTTATCTTTCATGGTCATTTTGACTTTGGGGAAGAGGCAGAAGTCACATGATGTCAGATTTGGTTTATAAAGTAGATGAGGACACATCACAAAGTTTTTGACAGAAATTGCTGCACTAGAAGCGATGTGTGACATGGAGCATTGTCATGATAGAGGATGAAGTAAAGACACTCACAAAAGAGGACTTCCAGAACTGCTTCAGAAAGTGACAAGGACGATGGGATAGGTGTGTTCGAAGTGAGGGGGAGGATTTTGAGGGGGATTAATGCGAATGTGTCTTTTACTGTAATACATTTTTTAAATATAAACATGTGCTGTATTTTTCGATCACATCTCATATATATTGATGGCATGATCCCTGACAAGAGTGTGAGGGGAATGGCTGAGAGGAGAATGAGGGTCCTGGGTACACTTCAATTTTCCACTCACCTTTCAGGAATTCGGAAACGCCTACCATCTTTGCCTTCATCTCTTTGTTTTCATCAAATAATATTTTCAAGTTTACTCATGCATGGGCCCTGTCTTCTTCCATTCTCCTCAAATTTTCTTCTTCACGTCTCTTTCTCTTTTTGGCTTGTTCTCTGTGTACTGATTTTTCCCCTCTGGCTGACAGCTGTGAACATCATCCCCACCTACTCTATCAAGCATTTGCTTTTTCAGAAATGGTAGCCAGTTGGCGATGCAGCATCCCTGACACAGCTTTTCTCATTCACAGGCTGGAATCACACTTGCTGGACAGAAGGAATTTATCATACAGTGAAGCATACCCCAACCGTGCCCCAAGAATATTGAACAATAACCCAGAGGGATTTACAGATACCTGTATAATGAAACAGGGAGAAGAGGAGAGAGGGAGAAGTAGAGACTGACTGACCTTCCTTCTCAATATATGCACGTTTACCACTTTCCTTTGAGGACAGAATGCTACTGTTCGGTGGAGGCTGGAACAGACATGTTTTGAAGATCTGACTAATGAAATCCTAAATAGTGTGGCATCTTATCAAGAACCTCTCCATTCCACTTACCTCATCTAGACATCTCTCATACTGCTCCCGTTGATTTTCATTTTCCAAAGCCAATGCTGAATTCTCTGCCTGCAGTAAGGTACAAAAATAATACAAATAAATCAATGAAATGTTGTATCATATGACAACTTATTCAATACAGTTACTAAATATATCTCCTCAGGATCCAAAACAACCTTTTAGAAGAGACTTTGACAAGTTTGCTCTAAGTACTATTATAAATATCTCAGGGATGACTTCTGCCTTATCATCTTGTTTCATAAAAATACATTACCACTTAAAGAAATGTAAAACTTGAACAGGTAGAAAATCAAATCATGGCTTGATGCGAGTGTCTTCTATAAAAGGATGACAACGTTCATTTCATTCTATGAAACTGTAAATATAAGAAATGTCTTAATCCACTTCATTACAACCTGTCACACTTTTCACAATCCAATATTTGTTTAGACCATAGAAAAGAATCTCAGGTAAATTCACAAAAGTATAATTCCAAATGCAAACTAAAAATGTTGCTTTCCTTGTTAATCAAAGACATTTGAATATAAGAATATAATGAGAAATTTAGAATAATTAAAAACTGAATTATTCTTAAAAGTTCTTCTCCCTCTCTCTCTCTCTCTCCCTCTCTCTCTCATTTTAAAATTACTGCTTTTCTGCTCCTCAGAGCCATGTGTGTATCTGAATGCCAAAGTGGTTGGTATAAGATACTAGGTTGAATATGGTTACTCGGTTACTATGTGGAATCATAAGGGGAAAAAAGTAATTAGTATAAGCATATTCGATTTTAGGAGGAGCATGACATGGTGGCCTGAGAACTGCCCTCCACATTGGGTGACTTGGGTTCACTTCAGCTACAGTGGGCCCAGCCTGAATCCTGAACTGTGTTAACTCTTCCCATGGTTGCAACAGTGACCACCCATCCCACTCCCCAAGCAAACTTGTCTCTGCCTACTACCCCTTCACTACAACCTTCCTTCCCTGACATTTGAAAGGGGTATACAGAACTGTGAAACAGTTTTTTACAAAACTATGGTATACTTTTTAGGTGGTACATTAATCACCATTTTTCCATATACTGTCTTTCCATCAAATTATTTAAAAAATTCATTTGGAAATAATTTCAGACTTACAGATGACTTGCAAGAGTGGTTTGAAAAACTGCCACCCTTTCCTCAGATGCACCAATAGTTAACATTTTGCTTATATCATTCCCTTTCAGTGTGTGTGTGTGTGTGTGTGTGTGTGTGTGTGTGTGACGCGCAACTTGAGAGTAAGTTTCAGACATGATGCTCTTTATTCCTAAATGTTTTTGAGGGTATTTCCTAATAACAAAGACATTCTCTTATACAACCACAGTTTAGTTTACAAATTCAGGAAACATAACATTAACACAATAATACAGTCTAATCAATAGTCCTTTTTCCAATTTCATTCATTGTCCCAATAATGTCGTTATAATAAATGACTTCCAGTCCAGAATACTGGATCATGCATTGCATTCATTTGTCATTCAAGATCCTTTGTCTTTCATGCTGTTGACTCTTCCTTTCCTTTTTTCCTTCCTTCCTTCCTTCCTCCCTCCCTCCCTCCCTCCCTCCCTCCTTTCTTCCCTCCCTCCCCTTTTTCCTTCCTTTTCAAAAAGTAGAGGCCAATTATTTCTGGAATGTTCCTTAATTTGGATTTGTTTCAAGTTTCCTCATGCACACATGGCAGAAATAGCACAGGAGTGATGCTCTGTCCTCAGTGTATCACATCAAAATCCCACGTGTCCCATTATTGGACATGTAAACTTTGATCACTTGGTTAAGGTGGGGCTTGTCAAATCTATTCACTACAAAGTTACTGTCTTTCCTTTTATAATTAATAAGTAAATTGTGGGGAGGTACTTTGAGATGATGAAAATATCCTATTCCTCATCAAACTTCCATCTACTTATTTTCGCAAGCATCAAGTCATCCCTAAGTCAGTGGTTCAGCACTTTGGCTGCAAATGATGGTTTCTGCCATTACTCTACCTATATTTATGAGTTTTCATTTAACACAAGAAAGTGCCTTTCCTGTTTATTGATCAGGAAGAACACATGGATTCTTATATTATTGAAAGGCTTGTAAATTGTTAGTCAGTATTTATTTTGATGCTCAAATTGCCCCAGCTTTGGGAAGGTGAACCCTGTTAAGCTGTGTCCTTTTGACCTGTTTCCATAAACTTAGAAACACTTTCTTCCCTTTTGGGCACATGGAAATATTCTAGGTTCCTTTGGCTTTTTCCCTGCACCATCTCTGAAATTGGCCATTTCTTCAAGGAATCCTGCTTCCTTTTAGTTGGGAAATGACATTCAGAAACTAAGATCTGGGTGTTAACATGTACCAATTGCTACTGAGGAGTCATTGCTCAGTTTTTTTTGTTTTTTGTTTTTTTGTTTTTTTCCATGTTACTTGAGAGTAAGTTTCAGACATGATGCACTTTATCCCTAAATACTTAGTCCCTTTCAGCGGAAGGATCTCTCTCTCTCTCTTTCTCCCTCCCCTTCCTATACACACACACACACACACACACACATCAACCCGCCACAGAATTCTTCCTTTTTCTGTTTTTTTATTTGTATTCCCTTTTTCTAGAGCATGGGCTGCCAACATCATTATATTCACTTTTTTCTTTAATCCTACAGTGCATACAAAGTTGTTAACAGTACAAAAAAAACAGTATGAAGAAGAATTCACAACGTCTTTTTAGACTGCAGGTATATAGCGAAAATACTGTGTTTAGAAGTGACCAGACTGTCCACTCGCCCACAACCCTTCAGTGTGGTTGTGCTATTCATTTGAATTCAGTTCAGTTCATTGGTTTCTGATAGTATTCAAATTTAATTTCTCTTCTTCCTGTTGTTTTCATTTTATGTTTTGAATATGGAAAGCATTGATGTGATTCCAGAAGCCAAAACCATATTAAAAGGTACACTCAGCTAGGAGACACTCCTGTTCCTACCCCTCTGCCCCATTCATATCCTCATTTTGCAGATTCTTTAATAGTGCTCACTATTCCTCTTTGTTTTGTCTTACTTTATTTGTTATCTAGTTAAAAATGATGTCACTCCCTATTACATTTGCGATACTCATCGCTGCCCTCTAACTCCTTTTTCCTACTGATGCTCTCGCTATGTTCTTTCTACTTTATCAGAGCAAAGTACGTTCGCGTACTATTCTTTCACTCTTTCCCTTCTCCTTTTTTCAGCCTCTTTAATGGATGATGACAGGGGAGGTTGGTCTTACAAGTCTCTTCTTTTTCTATAGCATCTTGAAATTTTCCCTCTTCCCTTTCCCTTTCACAGCCACACCTTCAAATGGCACCTCCCTTTTGCTTCCTTCTCTCAGAAACATTGCCTCTCTGAGGCAGTCAGCTCAGGCCCCCGCACTCTTTCAAGGCCTGCCCTACAGCCAGCACCGGGAACCACCAGTCTGAACCTGAGGTCAGTCCTGTGCACCTGCGATCAGAGGCCTCATTCTGGAAGAGCTTCCTTCTCACCCACTGCTGCCACCCTCGCCTGGGACACACAGGCTTACCGCCAAAGTTCTGTGAGCATTTGGTGTTTATTTTTCTACTTACAGGAATCTGAGGTTCTAGTGTTCTGTTTTCTGGTAATGCAGAAGGCGTGGGTTACGTGTGATTGTATTTGTTCTTCTGATGATTTGAATTTTTTTCTTTTTTTGACAGCTATATGGAACGTTTCAGATTTAGGCCAGTTTGTCACTTAGCAATGAAATGATTGAACTAGGATGGGACACGAAGTTTGAAGAAAAGTGTTGAGGGAAAATCTGTTTGGAAGTGCTCTTGCTACTGTCAGATAACCTTGATCTAATTCTAGTTTAAGTCCCAGGATTCAAACTCCTGATTCTTCCCCCGGTTTCAATTTTAATACTTGGCTTCACCCTGGTTCCTCCAGGCTCAAATCCCTGCTTTAGTCACCCATCCCCCCCAACACTCCGATTCTTCAGGTGAGAGTCTGCCATGTTCTTTGTGGTCTCTTCATGGACAGACGTGCTACACAGCCCAATCTTCTACCCTCACACGGATCATCAGTTTGAACTTCTAACGTATCCATTATGCATACATTGCTTCTTCTCTTTATTGCACACCTGAACTAAACTGAAAGCTCTTCCTGGCTGTCGCTGTTTTCTTCAGGGATTGCTTTGGCCTGTTGTGTTGAACCTCCTCCGTACTTGCAGCTGCTGGTGTAACCTCTCATTTCCTTGCTCAGCCCAGGTGGGAGGGCTGGTTGCAGGTTCCAGTTCCATTTCATTGTCATTTACCTGGCAATATCAGGTTGTGTAACCCTTAGCAACCCATCCAACTTTGCTGTGTTTCCAGTTCTTTAGCTAATATATGAAGGGAACAAACTAGCCAATTTACAAAGTGACTTCCCATTTAAATATTTGGAAACACGGGGAAACCGCTGGAATTCCGATTCTATAAATTCACTGCTTTCTTTGGAGAAATTTAGGTTTTGTGAAGTTTGCTGGTTTTAGTAAGGTAATGGCACAAAGGATAATGGGAAGAGATAAAGGAGAGAATAGCAGTGCCAGTTTACATTGCTTTCACTTTAAATGTCTTGGAGGAATGGATAAGGAAATAAAGCTGAAAATGGGAATGTATATGGGATGTCTATATCTAGCCCCTACTCACAATATCACATTGCAATAACACTCCCATCGATCTGTGCGGATAATTACCATCATTACGCCGTTTACATTACTTGCCTCACACGTTTACACCTCTGACAATCTATTACGGGCAAGTAAATTAAATATCTAAGGGGTGCTGGTAAAGATACAATAGTCACATTTATGGTTAATGTGCTCAGTTACAGAGACCAATTTAATTGATATAATTCTACATATCCCAGGGGACAATGGCGATATTACCAATTATGCCAGTGAAGTTATAATAATTTTGAACTCATGCTTTTCTTTAATCCATTTGCACTTATTAGAAAGTCAGGATTAACCTGCTACTGACATGAGACAACTGGGAGAAAAAGCAAGGAAAGAAACCTTTTAATTAAACGTGATTTAAAGAAACAGTGAATACTTGTGTGTCAGGAATGGGAAAGGATAAGGCAGAGAGAGGAAGGGAAAATGTAGGTGTCACCACTGAGAATTACAGAAATGACAACACAGGTCTTTTCCACATTACATAAGGATTCTATTAAATCAGTATACCCAGAGGATGTAATTAGAGCATTCATGTAAATATAACAGTGAGTCTTTGTGTTCTGCTTTTTCTTCCACAACAATCAGAAACTTTTTCTAGACTGAGTCCACGGTTTAGAGGATTTCCTGCTCTGTGTGGTTTCCTCGTGACTCCAAATGTTCCTGATTTCATCTTTAAAGTCCTCAAATGTCTTTATAAAATTGAAGTTTCATAGAGTAAATCCATATTGTTTTGTATTACTGTGGAGAATGGGTCTGAATTTATATATATGTAAATTCAAATATATATGAATTTATATATATTTAAAGGAACTGTGCTTCCCAGAGGTCCTGTTCTGTGCATAGATGTACTGGCCAGAGCATACAAATGACTGAATAGACTGATGCTTCTAAATTGCTGTTCCATATTAATTATCTAAGTGCTTCTTAAGTTTAAAAATCTCACCATACTATAAAATGGTTTACTACATCTGCTATGTTTGAATGTTTGTGTCTCCCCACCCCCAAATTCATATGCTGAAACCCTAATGCCTGATCTGCTGTGAGCACCTTTGGGAGGTGCTAAGGTCATGAGGGTTGAGCCATCATGAATGAGATTAGCATTCTTGTAAAAGAGGCTCTGAGAGCTTGCTAGCCCCCTTCCAGCATGTGAGGACACAGAGGGTAGGTGATGCCTGTGAGGCGGGACGAGGGACCTCACCAGAACTCAACCATGCTGACCCCTTGGTCTTGGACTTCCCAGTCTCCAGAACTGTGAGAAATACATTTCTGCTGTTTATAAGCCACCCAGTCTGTGGTATTTTAGCACAGCAGCCTGAGTGGACTGACAGAACATCCTTGTCCACAGAGCATAGGTAGAATAGTTTCACACACAAAAAGTTCCCACTGCATAAAATAACAACTCCACAGTAGACTTTTTACCTCAGATACTGTCCCTGCTCATCTACCCAAACTTATATTTTTGCTGCTTGAGAGCACACACCATCTCAGGTCAAGCCCAATCTCTTTCTCTCATGAGGCTCTCGTTCTCCTTCCCAAGGCTGCACCTTTGCTTCTGCTGCTCTAGCCTGAAACATATTTCACTCTCCCATTGGCCATTCTAAATTCCACCAATGTTTTGTGGTCTAGATAGATGTGAACCTGAAAAACTTAAATGGGGGCACATACTTAAATTTTAGAAAGTAATTTCAGATACACAAAATGATTTTGAAACCATTACAAAGAATTCCCCTACTCTTTTTCCTCTGATCCCCCAAAGGTTACCTTTTTACCACACTTGCTTTATCATTTGTTTACACCTATCTATAACCAGACACATATTAAACAAACAACAACAAAAAATTGCAAATAAGGTGCAGACATGATGCAACTTTACTACTTAATACTATGAAGTAGATTTCCTGAAAAAAATACATTATCCTCCATAACCAATGTATAGTTAATAAATTCAAGAAACTAGCAGTGATACAATATTTAATCTCAACAGACCTTGTCCAAATTTCACCAGTTATCCCTCTGATGTCCTTATCTAGTCGAGGATCCAATCCAGGTTCCCAAAGCTGCATTTAGTTATCATTTCCCTTTGGTCTCCTGAAATATGGCATAGTTCGTCTTTCATGACCTTGACATTTTTTTACTACATAGGCAGTTATTTTGGAGAATTTCCTTTAATTTGAGCTTGTCTGATGTTTCTTCATGGTTAAATGAAGTATTTTTGGCAAGAATGCCGCAGCAATGATACTCTGTCCTCCTTGGTACAGCACACTAAGGGCCACATGATACTGAGTGACCCCATAACTAGTATGTTAACTTTGATCACCTGGTTAGGTTAGGATGTGTGAGACTTCTCCACAGAAAGGTTATTAATTTTCCTTTGTAATCAGGAAATGTCTTCTAGGAAGTTTCTTCAAAACTATGTAAATATCTAAAGTTTTTGAGATTATGCAAATATCTAAATATCCACATTTTTGTTCATTAATTTTAGTATCCATTGATAATTTTTTTTGTGTAACCTCAATTTTTACAATGGTTCACCAAGTAGAGATTTAAAAAATTCCACTATTCCTCCCAGGTTGATTCGGTTGAACTCTATCATAAGGAGAGGCCGTGCATTTTAACAATTAATTATAATCCCTTCAGCGGAGGTTGACAATTTTATGAACATTACTAGTCTTCTCCATCTAGGCTGTAAGGCCTTTGAGACAGGAATCATGCCTTATATGGCTCTTTCGAAAACAGTCAGATTTCAGTTAGTGCAAGTATACTATGGTTTTGGGACAATAAAATTCATTTTGACATTTATATTTACTTAAAATCAATGAGCTTGTGCATGCAGTGTAACAGGCATTTTTACCTATGCCCTCTCAGTGGTGGTCATACACACACGTGGATACAGTCTAATGCATTTTTTAAATAATATCTTATAGACAAATGAGAAATTAAATAAGTGATACACAATTTTTATTCTTGGCATATGTCAATATAAATTTGATTTATTATTATGGTATCTGGAGTTTTCAAACAAAAAACCAGTGTACATTATCTGACACATTTTGACAACTGGCAGAATATTTAAAGTTTCTACTTCTCTCTACTGAGCAGTATGAGAGACTAGGTTTTTGTTCCTTACTTATAAATGTTAATTGCACTCATCACTAGTGTTCTCATAGTGGTAGGTTAAAGACAGTTGCAAGTGCTTTGTATCTCCTTGACTCTGGGATGGCACTCCTGATTTGCTTGACCAATAGAATGTGGCTGACATGCTATTTGAGGGACTTCCAAGGCTTGACCATGAGGTTTTCAGATTTTACCTTGGCTTCTTAGAACACTAACTCTTGGAGTCTTGAGCTGCAATGTAAGAAGTCTGATATGTTGAAGTGGTATAAAGCACAGGTCATGTGGAGAGGCCCTAGATGATGAGATGCCTTGTGGAGAGAGATGGGCCAAGGAGCACCGAGATGCCACACGTGAGAAAAGAAGCCATCTTGGAAGTGGATCTTCTAGCCTGAGTTGACATCACATGAACTAGAGATGAACCATCCAGTTGTGTATTTTCTAAATTTCTGACCCACAAAATTGTGAGAAAAATAAAACAATCATTTTAAGCCTCAAAGTTTTGGGTTGGTTACACAGCAATAGACAACTAGGGCAGACATATTTAGATGAACTAGAACATCAAAACACAGGGTCTGTCACAAGAAGGAAATAGTCTAAAAGAAGAAATAAATATTTCTCACAGTGACAGCTATACTGCAAGAGAATCAGAGCAAAAAAAATCTACTAACTTTGGATGAGGTAGGAAAGATATTCCTTGAAGAGTTGATCTTGACCTTTGATTGAGCCTACTCAATAGGCATTCAAAACAACAACAAAAGTCCTCACTAGAATGAATGAAAATGATATAGCTTTAAATAAAATACCAAGACAATGACATCTGTCTTGTACTAGCTGTCATAAATAAATTATCCAGTGATGCCAGAATTCTAGGTGTAAATATCGTCCAATTATTATGAAAGTGAACTATGTCAGACACCAGCGCATACCCACTGCAGAGAGAATCCTGGATGCAAGAATGATGAAAGGGAACAAACTGAGAGTGCTCATGTGAAAGCGATACAAATTGAGGAAGGGTAGAGTGGTGTGGAGGACAGGAGGTGGAAAGAGGCAGACATCCTCTGAAGGGAAAAAAGAGAGAAAGAGAAGAAAGAGTCCAATTCACAGTAACTAAAAAGGTTGGATCGCTGTGACAAATCCTGGTGGCAATAGCTGGATTTCCCAGCTTGTTGATAATCGTTCAACTCAGCAAACACAGACAGGTCAGAATAAGGTCAGGAAAAAGGTGTTTCTCTAAAATCACGGTTTGGCCCCAAAGGTGGGAAAGTGTGCTTCTTTCAGATTGCCATGCTGAATCAGAGTCCTGTGGCACTCTAGTTAAGCAGCACACTTGCTAACGATAGTCTATCTTAACAACTTTAGACTATGGGCCAAAGGATTTCAGATTCACCCTTCCAAGCAAAATACAGAAATCCACAGAATATCCCTAATGACATTGTAGTCTGTGCTGTTTTGACTGTCTGTAAAACATTATGACGAGAAAGAATCATGGGAGGGGCGAAGTATGCCATCCGAGCATGCATATTTTAATCTAGTAGAGTGATAGAAAGCCTGAGTACCAAGGACACCAAGAATTGGACCTGGACATTGAGTCTCCTTCCCTTTATCATCATCAAAACTTACAGGGTTTCTGGGTCATTCACTTTTTCATGTCTGGTCATTGTAGTGGCTGTGGGGGGCTAGTTGGCTAAAGGGTATCTCCCACTGACTATATTTAAAAACTATAGTCTCCATACCCAGGCAATGTTTAGGGCTGCTGTGCATCTTGGAGGTAATTTCAGGAAATAGTTGTAAGCTGTGCTCATCCACCACAGCAATAAACATGTGCACATGTGTGCCCATGCCTGCACAGATGCACCCTTAAATTGTCCTTACTCCTACACTTGATAAACCTTAGGGATGCCCAGTAAATCCAGGCCTGGCACAGGCACTGGGGACCTAAACCCAAATAAAATGGCATCCTTGTCTCAAGGAGTTCAGGATCCCATGCGGTGAGAACATCTTGTGCAACACCTGTCCACAGGTTCATTTTTGAAGAGTTGGCTAGAAAACACTTCACAATGAAACCTCTGGACCTCCAGAATTTAAATCCTTGGATGGGGCTTTAGACCAGTGGTTTGGAAAGTTGAGTTTACAACTGGATTACTTAGTATGCTTGTTAGAGCACAGACTGCTGGGTACGATTAGTGTTTGGATTCAGTGTATCTAGGGTGGGGCCCGTGATTTTACATCTCTAACGTGTTCTCAGGTGATGCTGATACAGCTGGTCTGGGGAACCATGCTCTGAGAACAGGTGTCTCAGATGGATCAGCTTCAGAATGAAGGTAGTTGTCACCCCTTGCTGCACCCTGGCTATCATCTTCTTTAACTGTACAAGAATTTCTTATTGCGTCTCTGCACTTGGAAGTGGTCACCATGTTTGTCACCTCCATCAGGAAGCCTTCACAAATCTCCTGAGGTGGTATAGGGGCTTGCTCTCTGCTCCCACAATGCACCATCTGCATGTTTCTAGTAGAGTACCTACTGTAAAATTTTCACGCCAGACAGGTAAACACACCATACAATTTTGTACTTTGCTTTCTCTTATTCTGTTTATCAGTTTGTCTCTCTTCCCCTACCTCAGTGATTCTCACTGAGGGGAAATAGCCCCTGAGAGTATATATTAGGGTGTGTGTGTGTGTGTGTGTGTGTATGCGTGCGTGCGTGCGTGCGTGCGTGCGTGTGTGTGTAGAACAGGGAAAAATGTGTGTGATTTGGAAAAATATTATTTGATATTGAATTATATCTGGAAAATAATAAAAGGTAAAGCTTTCATAATACAAACAGAAAAAGAAAGCTCGATAATTTTCTTGCCTGTGGGGATAAACAAGAAAAAAAATCTATATATGGAGTTGGTGGGTGGTAGGAGTGGTAAGAAGGATATATCATCCTAAGAGGGGAGCATGAGATTCTAATGGTAGGTCACAGCGTGCTTTTATAATTTCCTTTTCCTTTTTATTTTTTTTCTAACGGAAAGAGGTCAGGTCTTCGAAGTCAGGTAAGTGTTTATTTTGATCTTGGTGCTGCTTCTTGCCTGCCATTGCCTGAGGCAAATCACTCGGTCTCTTTGAGTCTTCTCCCTGGTACACAGGAGTGGTAATAAATACCTATCACTCTTTGGGGGCTGAATGAGATGAATGTAAAATGGATCTAACATGGAGATTGGCCTGTTACAGGATTCGATCAATGTTGTTTTCCTTCTGTTCTTTGTAAATCAACTCCCACCTGAAACATGGGCAGTTCACAAGGGGAAGTGGTGTCAATCAGGATAGAAGCTGTCTTGTCGATTGGAAAGAGTTCAGACAAGAGAAGTGTAACCTGGGCCCTCACCTCAGTGTCTTTTAAACAACCTCACACATAGATTAGCTTCAGGCCTGACTCCTCTCACCTACACTCTCCCTTTTCCATCCTTTTCCCTCATTTCTTTTTCATCTCCTTATTCCCACTTCTAGCGGCCCATTGATCAACTACCCTCTCCCTATAGAAAACCCTGCTTCTCAGAGAGTACTCATAACTCTATTCACATTAAGATTCGAAGCTGATAAATAAAGCACTGAGAGGATTTGCATTTTAAGAGAGGATTAAGAAGTGAATTTTTAATTGCAGCATTGCAGGAGGTAGAAAGTGGGCAGGTTTGCAGGGGTGCAGGATGAGCTGGGACAGGGCACTGCACTTCACCTTGAGATCATATTAGAAGTGATTGCTCACTAAGCTTTCTTGTGAGGCCTAGAACACGGGTGTCCAAACTGCGGCCCGTGGGCCAACTGGGGCCCGCGATCCGTTGTTAATTGGCCCGCAGCAAATTCCAAAAATATATTTAGTTTACTTAAATAAACCAGGTGAGGCAATACGTACTTCACCTCAAGTGAGTGGCCTGGCTGTTTGTGTATTTTACCTCATATGGCCCTTGGTGAAAAACGTTGAAAAAAGTTTGGACACCCCTGGCCTAGAAGGACTGGCCCATGATAATCTCCACAATGTCCTAGGGCAGCTGAAAGGAGCAATGTGCTCCTCACAGTTCTTTCCCAACTGTGTACACAAAATAGTCACCTATGTGATCTGTGGATGCCACTGACGCAAGTGGCCACCCCTGTGCCTTATGGCACTTTGCTCATCCCTTGGTTACAGCACCCACTGCCCCCTGAGCTCTTTGTAGGCTGGCACTGCTGTTTTCCCACACCTTGCCCTGTGCCTGGAACACAGAAGGGCCCCAGACCATTTGTAATTCAGACACTTCCCATATACAACGTTTTGCATCCCAAGGATGTGGACTGCAACTAGGATTATCAACAGAAATATTATCGGTTTAGAGAGATAACCACTTCTCTTTTACGATTCCGAGATTCTGTTTCTTTATTCTACTCAAACTTACTTTGCAAACCCTTGTGACTTACAAAGACCATAGGTCCGATATTTCGGAAAATCACAGTTTATCATCCCATTCCCTCCACCCCACTCCCACTCCCATCCCCAACACTATAAGCAATAAGGGAGGGAGAATGTCAAAGCCAGGCTGAGAGAGACACAGGCCATGGACACAGTGGTACGTGGGCCTGAGAGAAGAGCTGCGCACACCAGCCTTCCAGCGCTAGGATCAATGTCTCACCTCCCCCAAAACAGCAAACTCTTCTCCAGGAGCGAGCTGGCAAATGTTTAACAATGGCTCTTTGGGAGTCTAAGAGCCTGCTTTGCTCTTCTCAAGTTTCCAGGGTGTAAATGCTGCCACCCTGACTCATTTCCAGCTCTCAGGTAGAGTGGGAGGAGATGCGCAGTGGCCCACCGTCATGCAGTATTCCCACCACATGCGGTACAGAGCTTAGGTAACAGTGAAGTGTTATAAAATAATTAGGAAGAAATGAGCTTTGAGTGTGTGTTACCTGTGTCTTTAATTAAATGTAAGTTGATATAATTTAATTAATAACAATTACCACCTTTAATGACAGGCTCACAAAATTCGTGAAAAAGTAACAACCAGCTCTCCAAAGCTGGTACGAGCTGGCTTCGTTACACTATCGCTCCTATCTGTCAGAGGGCTTGAGAACAACTCTCAAGTGGGGCAAATGCCCATTTATATCTGCTCATGCAAAGGGTCTAGTGACTGTGTTCTGCATGGAATTTCATTCAGGGACCTAGTTGACCCAGTGGTGATGGTCAGGCCCCAGCTTGGGTGCCTGGTTTTCCAGCTCCACTCTCTTTCTCAGGTCTGTTTATACACGTTGGTTTGGGAAACTTGAAGATAAAGCACCATAAAGCTGTTAGTACCTGGACCTTCCCCCTCATGAAGAGGCTGCTTCCTTTGTCTCTGTGTTTACTAAGGTGGATTAACCTGGCATCCCCTCCCTCCCCTGCATCTCCTCCCCCCACCACTTTTCTCCCACCCCTGCAACTGGAAGAGGAAAATTGATCTACAATAGAATGAGCCTGGGAGTCACACTTGTATGGATTCAGGGAAGTGAAGATTTGTGTGTCTGACAAGTGTGTTTTTAAAAGGCAGCTACAAACATTTAATTATTCCAAACATTTAATAGTACTGTCAAATTATTCCTATTAAAATTGAAAACCTCAGCCATTTAAAAAATTACATACCTGAGATCAAGATGAAACAAGTGTATTTCCAAGTCATGACAGAGCCAAAAACTCAATTACTCTAAAATGCTTAGCAAAAACAGCCTTTAAACATATTTTATCATCCCACCCCCCACACTGAGATGTGCTTTCAGAGATACCAAATCTATGACTTTCAAGCAATAAGGGGACTAGAGTGAATTTTGAAGTTTTGGAAGAATCACAGAGAAATTTCATAGAACAGAGAAACATGAAAGGATTTGATCACTTTATTGAATAGAGAATATTTATGGCATTAACTATCAGTCATTTTAGAAGTTAAACTATACAAAACATTTTGATTGATTTGCAGAACATCATATTCATTATTATACTGACCTTATTACCTGCGTCATTTAAACCACTAGATTATGGGGTAGATAGTGTTAACTCCATTTTATAGATAAAGAAACTGAAAGAGACTGTCAATTTAAATCTTTTACATTACAGTGACATATTCTTTATATACACAGTCCTTATCTTTAAGTATTTTGAAGAACAAAATATAAACAAATAGAACCTAAGAAATGTCTAGGGCTCTCCTCTCTACCCCACTCTACCAAAAAGCAGGCAATGTGGGTTGGGGAATCGACTGGGAATTCCTTCAGGAATAGGAATCGTTGACCCCTGAACTACACAGGAATCGGAAGACAAACAGGGGAAGGAAACAAGTGCAGACCTCTGTGCCCCAGGAATCATTTTACCCCAAAGAGGAAGCTCTCAAAAATGTAAATTAAAAATACGTAGATATACCATTACCCACGCACCAGATTGGCATAAATGGAAAACTTGTACAGCAAGTGTTGGTGAGCACGTGTAGCAGCAGGAACTCTCAGCGGCCTCTGATGGTAGTGCAAACCAGTACACCCATTTTAGAAGAGTTTGCCTTAACCTACTGAAGGAGAAGATGCTCATACCTTCAGACCCAGCTCTGCCATTTCCAGGCACATCCACTGCAGACACCTGTGAACACATATACCAGCGTGGCCATCTACATACATTCCTAGCAGCTTTGTTACTACCTGCCCTCAGATGGAAACAATTCAAATGACAATTAATAGGAAAATGAATCATTTGCGGTAATTTATATAATTGAATACTATATAGAGGTAAAAAAAAACCCAACAAACAGTGGGATAGAACTACCTCTATAACATGCATGAATTTTGCAATGATAGTACTGAGTAAAAGAAGCAGGAAACACACACACACACACACACACACACACACACACACACACACTATCCCAACATGATTCCATATACAAAATTCAAAAATGGGAAAATTTAAATTATGTTGTTCGGATATATACATAGGAAGTAAAACTCTGTTTTTTTTCTTTTTAAGAAGGAAGGAAGTGCTTGTTACGGAAGTCAGATTAATTATTGCCTCTAGTGGGGAGAAAGGAAGCTGTGGGAAAGAGGAGCCTGTGGTGATGGTGGTAGGGTGGTGGGGGTTCTGGACTACTGGTACTATTTCATTTGTTGACCTAGAACCGATAACTCATTTTTTTGCATTATAATTTCTCCTAACTGTAAACATACATTTTATGCACTTGTCTGTGGACACATTTCACACCTCCACAAACACATGCCCACAAATAACAGAGCACTAGACAGGGGTGGGGGCAAGGGTGTTGTGGACGGTCACCTGTGTACTTGGGCAGCCCAGTTCCAGGGTCTGTGGGTGGAGAGTGGGCGACACTAATTCGGGAGAAGGACAGAGAGTGGGAGGAGCCAGAGGTTGCTATGAAAGAACAGGACTAAATGTGTATTTTAAGTAACTAACCCCTGCCCCCATGACAAAGAGGGGTCGCAAGGGAAAACTGGACATCAAAAACATGTGACGGCAGCATTCCCGTCAAAGACGACCTACCCCTGAAATGAAATAAGCGGCATCAAAGAAGGAGAAGAAGACATACACTTGAGGGAGAATTTAGACCAGATTCGTCAGCTCCGACAGAGGACCTGGATGAGAAGGAGAGCCGAGAATGGACACCAAGGTTTGTGTGCCAGGTCTCTGAGCGGGTGACAAAGACTTTCACAGAAATGGAGAACAAAGTGAGATAAACAGTGTTATGAGAGATTTTTAGAAAAGAGTTCATTGCTTTGCCATGTAATTATTTTTTTCCCTTTCTACAGAGAAGACAAAATCACAATAAATGTATAACTCGTTCTTAAGCAAGGTATGCCAGCCACATAGGGACCCCTCTCCCCGTTCTTTCCGTTGTTTGCATGTTTTCACGAAATCCTTTTGTTCTGCAATACTGCGGCTCACTCTAAATCTTCTCTTTAGGGAAGAATATTGTCCCTTTGCTTAAGAATTCACCAGGAAAACAGTATTAAGCTTTAGGGAGATTGTGATTAAATTTCATTATCAAACATCACCTCTGGCCTTTCCACTCAGGACAACTGCCTTTCCAGCTGGTGGAGCAGGTGGACAGGAAAGAGTCAGTGAAGGTTGCCTTCAGCCCTGCTCCCCACTTTCACCTGCCTCCAACATGAGTGGACAACAGCAGCTCTGGGGCACAAACACTCAAGGCTTTCTGCCTTTCTGCAATGATATAGTCGTGTCTTGGTGTAATTTAGTTTGGCTATGGCCTTTAGCTGAAACCACAGGGGCATGGAACGCCCCCTGACTTACTTCTATCCTTTGGTGTCCCGAAATTTCCACTGGGGTTTAAAAATCTAAATAAGATCTGGCCACGAGAGAGGAGTTACCCTCAAATTTCTGGTCATGTTAAAAATAATCAGTTTTGAAGAAATGATTAGTTCAGTTTTGTACATTTGCGATGTGAGAGTAACACCTGGAAGGGATCGATCCAGGAGTTGGAAATGTGGCTGTAATGTAAGGCAGAGGCCAGGGCTGGAGTCATTGCTGTGGCTGTGACAAAGAGAGCCAGGGTGTAGGGAGCGGGCTGTAAGCTGACAAGGGCCTTGCAGCCTGCAAGGTCATTCCCATGGGAAGCCTTGCCTCAGCAATCTTCCCAGGAAGAACAAGATAACACTAATGCAGCCACAGACATACAAACTGGCCAATACACAAAACAAAATGTTCTAATAATACTGGCTTGTTCTGCTAATACTTGTTGGTATAGAGAACTATTCTAAGACTGTATAAAAACTGTGTGTGAAATAAAGACTGCGCCACTGCTCCGCCATCCATGGACGGTGGACCTGCCGATCCCAGCTTTCCTGTTTCTGCGTCTTTTCTCAATCTCCTGCCCTTCCCCCTCAGGCTGAACCCTCCTGGCCATGCGGGCAGCAACATAAGGGCGCTATGGGAAATGAGGACAATGAGTGACAATGAGAGTTAACAAGTACTGAGATGCCTGTGTGCTAGGCTCTGTGCTCAGCACTTAACATGCTTGATCTCATGTAATTCTTACAGCAAAACTATGGAGAAACTGTTGTTATGTCCATTTTACAGATAAGCAACCTGAGGCTCAGAGAGATTTAATGGCTTTCTTCAGGTCACATAGAACTAACTGAATCAAAGTACTCTAAACACTATATTTCTTACCATCCTCAACTCTCAACTGTTTCACTATACTGAAATTATCCTAAACCGAATCTGCTTCTAGAAACCACATTTCCTGTTTGCAAGTCCAAGAGCTAAAAGGTGGTAGATGGTTTTCCACTTCTCTTTAGAGGCTTGGCAGGCAGCAGGACTTGCTTTGAAAACTGGTGAGGTTTTTGGGGTGGAGGAAAGGAAGGCTAACACATTTATATACCATCCTAATTCCTCACATTTTAGCTTTTAAAAATGTCCTTGGTTGCTTTGTGTTGGGGAGTGGGTGGAATTTGGCAGATATTTTTAAGCAGTTAGGACCCCGAGGTGGTAAGGGATGAGGGAAACTGAAATGTAATTCTTTATTAAGGGCTGGATCAAAGAAGAATAAACACCTCAGTTTACAGCTCATGTCAGGCCCCATAATAGACATGTAGGTTGAGAAGCTGGCAGCCACCAATTTTATTAAAAGATTTTTCTGTTTGAATCACACATCATTTTACCAAGATAATATTGAGTCATTGTGTACACTCTGTACTTACCTAGTGATGCAACTAAGGAGGTATTTTATACCTAGATGACGTCTCATAGAGACATTTTAGGCATAGTATGCTATCAAGAGACCTGACTTTTTAATTGTAGTTTGACAGTTTTAAAAGCATTTTCCAGCAGCACAATGTGGCAGAGAAAACAGCCAGGAACACATGATTTCAAGCTCTGTCATTTACTCACTGTGTGACATTGATCCAGTCACTGAATCTCTCTTGCCTTTATTTTTTCTCCTTATCCACATTATTTCCAATTTTTTTTCCAGTTAGAAAATTCTGGATTTTTTAAAAATTATGTTATGATTATTCAAAGCTAAATAATCATAAAGTCATGATTCTTAAGAGATGACAAGGAGGACCGTATTTTAACGTCTATAACAGTACTACAATCCTTTTTACAAAATTTTGAATGTATATAGTGCTCACTTGTTTCCTTTTTTGAGTCCATGAAAGGGTCAGCCAATTTCCATTAGAACTCACAGAGCTTCCCCGTTTCTCTAAACCAGACTTGGATGCAATCTGCTGAGCAGAGAGAAGGGTAACCAAACCAGAATGAAGTCTCATTAAGACAAACACGGATGAAATGTCGGGCTGTGCAGAGCAAAGCTTATTTCCATGTTTTAACAGATGGCTGGGGGAAAAAAATTGTCTTGTTGATCTGGTTAGAACAGATTATATACAAAGAACTGTTCTATATAATGAGAGAGTACGTGTGCAGTTAAACTGTGTGTGTGTGTGTGTGTGTGTGTGTGTGTGTACAGCATATGGCAACACTGTAGTAATGAAACCACTCAAGTGCAGCCATGGTAAGGGAGGAAGAATTTTGGAAATAGAGACCTATTTCATGTCAAAGGTAATCAGCAGTGATATGTGAAGTGCTTGCAACAGGGTCTCCGATTGTCTAGAAATGAGCAGGTTACAAGTACTGTCCTAAGTGTGGACACCTGTTGCATTTCTAATATTTCCATTTGCTATCATGCCAGTGAACTCCAGGAGTACTTTTTTTGCAACTTGGGTAACACTTTTTTGTTTTTCAGGTTTTACTGATCAGGTTTGTGGGCCACTCAAAATACTGTTTTCAATCGCAATGACTATCGATTTCACCCTTGGAGCAAACTGACTAAAACAAAAAGAAAACTGAAAAACACACACACACACACACACACACACACACACGTGCATGCACGCACACACACATACCCAACATATATACAAACTAGTGTTTCTCAACCTCAGCACTATTGACATTTTGGGTCAAATAATCCTTTGTTTGTGGAGGGGGGTCCTGAGCATTAAGGAATGTTTAGCAGCGTCCCTGGCCTCTAGCCACTGTATACCTGCAGCATCCCCCTCACCCAGTTTGGACACCAATGTTTAGACTTTGCCAAATGTCTCTGGTAGGCATGCACATATATGAATACATGTACTCATACATATGTATGAATGAAATCACATCTGTGCTTGCATGGCACTTTCAACTTCATGTATAACTTTTATATACTTACAGAGTTAGACGGGATTGGAATATCGAGTCTAACCACATAATTTTATAAAGGCAACTGCAGCCCAGAGATGTAAAATGATGTCTATCTATCCAGCCATTGTAATTTATCATGTGGCATTAGACACAAGAATACCAGAGCTGAAAGAGATCTCAACTTCAGCAAATTCAGTCTCTATTTTACAGACAAGAATATTACCACTCTACGTTTTGTTTTCAGCCCTTCTGCCCATTTCCCCGATCATTTGAATCCCTTGCTCTGATAGGTTAGCTACTAAAGAAATCTTAATTTTATCCTTTAAGGTGATGTGAGTTGTGCCCAATTTACTTGAAGAGACACCTTCATAGAGCACGTCCCCTTCTATCAAGCAAGTGCTGACAGGTTGAGGCATCTCCAAGCTCAGGTCTCACGCCTGCCGACTTCAGTCCCACTGCAGTCCCATGGCAGCATGAGCACAATTATCTAGTCAATTGCTCTGGAGGGAACATCATCTCAAAAACATGATCAAGTTCACACCATCACCATTAATCAGACAACTGCTCTTGTGCAATGGCAGACTTGGAACTCACAGACTTGGAACTGTCTTTTTAGTCCCAGAAAACACTGTTCACATCAGGGTTGAGTTCTATTTACAGAAGAGTCCCACATTTGGATGCTAATTAGGAAAATACAACCACAAGGCAATCCCACTTAAATGTTTCACCTCTGGGTGGAAATGCATTAAGTAATCAGCATTTTAAATAAAGTAGGATCGTGTCAGTATAATATATTTGCCATAGGAAGAAATTATTTAAACTCCCTCATAAAAAATCAGTCTCTTTGTATTATTCAAGCTGTCTTAGAATTACTGTCTCTTAAAAATGTAGCTTTTGGGGAGTATCAAGACAGGACTATATAAAGAACTACTTTAAAGAGCAAAGAGCAGAGCTGCTCTGTGCATTAATTGCATGTAAGTATGTCAGGAGTTTGAAAGGGGCTGGTTGCAATCTGCGAATGCTAGTAGAGGGTTATCAGCCATAAGGATGTTTTACATCAACTTATGTTTGAGAACAGACATAAGACTTTTTAATACTTCTGGGTGACAAGTATTTTGCTTTTCAAAACCCGAGGTTCTCATTTTTCTATTAGCATTTGAGCTATTAATTTCACAGCACTTGAGGATTCCAGAATTTCTGCGCATATTTATTTTCCCTTACTATTCATATACAAAAGCAATGATTACTCTGCATCACAATGAGGATAAACCTGATTTTACAGCGTCATGGTTTAAAAAAAAATCTGTTCTTATCTGGAAGGAAGTATTCTTAAATCTGATAAAGTCAATTATTATTCAAAGAGCAATGACAACATAGTTAAGAAATGAGCAGTTTAAGAGAGGGGAAGATGGGAAAGGAGGCATTTATCAGGCACTGAGGGAAAAATGAACAAGGGTTGATAGGTGAGATGTCCAGGTAGAACTCAACGCAAATCTCTGCTAGGTATCACTGATAAAGGTCAATGGGAACAGAGTTATGGCCGTGAACTTTAAAAATACTGACAGGAAACAAGAGTACAGGTCTCCATGTGCGTCGCCTTGCTGTTCACATAAAACCATTAGTCCCTTCAGAGAAAGATTCATTGATTTACACAGACACTCATTTGTCACATCCTGTAGAGTACATTAAAAGCTGCCCAAATATGTCAAATGTACACAGCAAATTTGCCTTCTCACTTGTGTGCTGTCTGAGATCTTGGCTATAAGATATTCTCCATGTGAAGGGCTTGGTTCGAGAGAAAGTCAGCAGCTTAACGAACATACAGCCTTGAGGTCCCTCCCTCATGTCTTAATGACATCATTGCTTTCATGGTTGATGGATACTGATGGGGAATGCATCATGTGAGAGGATCGCCATGAATTAGATGCAGAAGGGATTCGCTGAGGAAGGACAAGACAGTCTTCATCTTGCTCATCCCCATAAATCTCCCTGACTTCCCTTGGATAAGAGTTTGTCACTTCCACCTGCATGTGACTGTAGAGTGCCAGGCCCTGCATTATGTATGGGAGGCAACATGGAGTGCGGATGGGAGGCATGGCTCTGCTGTCCAGCCCATGTAAGTGTGAATTCCAGTTCCATAATTTATTATCACTCACGCTGGGCAATTCACTCACCCTCTTGACCACTCAGATTCCTCATCTATAAAATGTTGGTATGGATGAAACCTGGCTCACAGGTTGGTGTGAGGTCCACATGAGATAATACATGGAAAGCACTAACGAGGATGACCGATTCATGGTAATGCGACATGGTAGAGCTATAGCCACATGCCACCTGTGGCTATTTGTATTTAATTTAGATGAAAAATTCAGTTCCTCAGTCACACCAGTCGCATTTCAAATGCTCAACAGTCATATTTGGCTAAATGACTACCTATCAGACAGCACAGATAGAGAACATTTCCAACATTACAGAAAGTTCTATTGGATAGCACTATTCTATAATGTTAAACTTTTATGAACTCATACCTTATAGGCATGATTATTTAATCTGAGGCACAGGCCCATGGCTGACAGTCACTGAAAATTCTTTCATGTGTTGATTTGAGAAATAGATGTTGACAGAGTTCAATTCATTATATTTTTATTAAATATTTTCTTCCAAATCATGTTTCCATCTTTATCTCAATTTATCCTCACAATATTCTTATAAGTTAAACATCCATTATTTTCATCTCATGAAGAGGGAAACTGATTCAGAGAGAGTATCTATATTCTATGAGCAAACAATGTGTACTCTTTGGAGAGTTTGGGGAGTAAGAAACAAGGTAAGGGATGCTCCTCAGGAGAAATGAAGTTCTTATTTTTCTAGATGAAAATTAATAAGAATCTATTGGAAAACAATGAAAAGTACAAAAAAGTACGAAGGAAACAAAAATTGCTCAAAATTACACAACCCTTACATAACCACCATTAACATTATGGTGTCACTTTCTAGGTGCATAAAATATCCATTGTTATTATAGTTCCTTTATGGGATGATAATTTTCATTGTCACTTAAAATATAGTGGATATTTTCCCACATCATTATAAATCATTTGGCAACATTTAATGAATGCACAAGAATTTATTATGGGGCTATACTACACATTATTTAACCATTTCTCACTTTTGCTGTTAAAAATAATGCTGCAAAGACTGTGCTTAAACAAAAATCTCATTTGGAATCATGGATTATTTCTTTGGGATGGAGCCCTGGAAGTAGAATCATGGGGTGAAAGCTCTAGAATGTTTTCAGAGATTCCTGATACCACTTCGACTTCTGGAAAGGCCGTATCGATTTGCACATGTCCAGGAGTATGTGTGAGTTGTCATGGCTCCTTCCCCAACACCGATTAGTAAATATTTTGCCAGTTTTGCAGGGAAAACATCCTATTTGTTATTCCATGTTTTATTTCTTTGATTACACATGAGACTAAATGTTTTTCCTGTGTTTATTAGCTCATGGTATTTTCTGTTCTGTGAATTGTCTCCTATCCTTTGCCCAGATTTCTGTCACAATGTCTCCATTATGAATTGACATTCGATCTTTAAAAATTGAGACTAGCAAAAATTGTTTCAGTTCTGATATGTTTTCTCTTTTCCCTTTTTGGTGCGTTTGCCTCTTTCATCCATATGAGATTTATATTATGTTATGCTGTTAGGTAAACATCTTCTTTTCTTCCCAAACAGTGCTACAATTGTTGCAGAACATTTGCAGAATCAGCTTTTGTCACCTTGTTGTAATGTGATGTCCCTTTTATAGGTATTAAAATCTTAATACGGTAAGGTCTATTGCCAGATGACATACACTGTTTTATTGACTTACCTCACATAGAACCATAATGACACAGCTTTAATTAATGTAAATTCATACAATTTTATTATATCTGATAGAGCAAGCTATCACTTGTTACTCCTTTTGCTTTCGGACATTTCTTGTTGTTTTTTTCAATATAAAGAACCACTTTTTTAAGTTCTTCCCATTCCCCTCCTGTAGTCCAATTGGTTTTCCTTTCTTTTAAAATTTAATTCAACCTTTAAATTATTTTAAAGTATTAACTTTTCAATACTTGGCTTTCCATCCAGGAATATGGTATATCTCTTTATTAAATTCTTTATTTCTCTCAATAAGTTTTATAGGTTTTTTTTAAAAGCATTCTGTCCTTTTCTTCAACTAATATTTTATGAACTTTCTTATAATTATACACTTAAGTTTCGCCAATTATGTTTTGAACCATTGTTCCTCATTGACAGAAAACTGCTGATTTTTATAATATTCATATCTGACTAGTGCACTCTTTTACTAATTCTCAGGTTTTTCCAGTTGTTTTTTTCAGGTTTGTAGTGTAGATAATGTTACTTACAAATAATATTTTTTTCCCTCCTTTCCAATAGCCATGGTTTTACTTTTGAATCACATATTAAGGAATGTGGCAGAACTTCCAAATAGGCTAATTACTCATGACATGAATCCTGATGATTGTGAATCTCTACAGCGTATTTTCCTATTGAGAGTGATATTGGCTACCAGATTAAGCTATTCTTTACCTTATTAATGAATTGTATTTCTAGTTTGAATTTTCTAAGAGTTTTAAACAGGAATTTGTTTGACACTGAAAAGACTTTTCATCTATCATTCTCTTAGGGTGGAAGGTATGGTTTTGTCCACTTTGGGTCTCTTTCCATCCTAGTATTTGGGGTCTCTTTCCTGGTATAGCTAACAGAACAAGAGACTTATATAATACTTAAAATTTTACAAGAATTTGTCCACAGACCATCTGACTAGAGAGACTGAGTTCTGCTTTAACTAGATTAGAGACAAATCAGCTGTTAATAAAAGTGCCAACACAATTGTAGAAGCAGATGGGCATTTCCCAGATGAGGGATTATGCTGTAAAGAGGAAGCTTTCTTGCCTTCACCCTGCAGAAGCTGTATGGACCCATCACACTCACCCAAAATTTCATTTGGATATTGAGACTGTTAATAGCACATACACACCGAGAAAGTATGGAAAGGTTTATTTCACACATAATGAGGCTTTGTGGGGAGATCAGAAAAGACATCCAAGTAGGTCTGAAAGTGGCTTGGGAAAGTCAGAGTTTGCGTGGTTTGAACTTTCTGAATCCGACGAAAGAGGGGGCAGTTGGATTTTCTTATCAACTTGCCCAGATATGAGACAGAAGGGGAAAGGGAAGTGATAGAATTTGACAGATGTTAGCAAACATCCAAAATGAAGTCCAATTCTTTATTATAGTACAGGCTAAGTGAGGGAAGTGCAAAGGAACACTGAGTTGATAGTGGAGAGGCCTGAAAATTGATGGCAAATAACTTTGGGAGTTTGGGAGG
Source organism: Rhinolophus sinicus (assembly GCF_036562045.2). Lineage (NCBI taxonomy): Eukaryota > Metazoa > Chordata > Mammalia > Chiroptera > Rhinolophidae > Rhinolophus > Rhinolophus sinicus. The sequence continues at coordinate 124,875,424 of NC_133751.1, forward strand.
CAGACAGCAACCCTCCTCCAAGTATTCAAAATTACACAATGGATAAGGGATTTGGGGTAGAAAATAATTTTTTTTGACAGGTGTTACTTGAATAATTTACTATTTTGGAGAAAATGGACTGAATTTATACTATGTACTAGAATTGTGACTTTTGTGCCGTAATCAAAATGTTTGTTACTGAAATTCCAAAAGAATATTTTAAACATGCAAGAATAGAAACATAAAGAACTTAGCTTCTTCCTACCATTATGTTTCACATTTCGGTAAACGGAATTACCTAGAGGAGAACTGAAAAATCCAAAAGGATAAGCTTCCTACAGTCGTAATTAACTGAATCAACACTGTATAATACATGCTTATTAATAACATTAACAGCTAACCTCATTGAGAATTTACTGTGTGCCTTATTAAATAACCTTATTTACTAATTTACCAAATACACTGCAGGTATCATATCACTTAATCTTCACAGCAATCTTATACGTTGATATTATTATCCCCCCTACACACAGACACACACACACACACACACACACACACACACACACACACACTCTTTACAGAGGAGAAAAGTGATGTTCAATGAGGTTAAGTAATTTACTTAAGATCAGAAAATCAGTAAATGAGTGGCTAAGTTTCAGGCCTAAATTCCTTTCATTCCAATACCATGTGCTTTTTAACCACTGGGCTGCACTGAACACTTTTTTTTTTAATCATTAAAATTTATTGGGGTGACAATGGTCAACAAGACTACGTAGGTTTCAAGTGTACAATTCTATAATACATCATCTATATAGTGCCTTATGTGTTCCCCACCTAGAGTCAGTTCTCCTTCCATCACCATATATTGGACTCCCTTTACCCTCTTTTACCATCCCCCACCCTCCTCACCTTCTGGTAACCACTAAACTGTTGTCTGTGTGTCAGTTTTTGTTTGTTTGTCTCGTTCCTTTGTTGCTTTCAGTTTTATATCCCACATATCAGTGAAATCATATAGTTCTCATCTTTTTCTGTCTGACTTATTTTACTTAGCACAATAATCTTGAGATCCATCCATGTTGTCACAAATGACAGTATTTCATCTTTTCTTATGGCAGAGTAGTATTCCATTGTGTATATATACCACCTCTTCTTTATCCATTCATCTATCGAAGGACACTTCTGTTGTTTCCATGTCTTGGCCACCATAAATAAAGCTGCAATGAACATTGGAGTACATATCTCTTTATGGATAACTGTTTGCAGATTTTTTGGGTAGATACCCAGGACAGGGATTGCTGGGTCGTATGGTAATACTAGTCTTAATTTTTTGAGGAACCTCCATACTGTTTTTTATAGCAGCTGTACCAATTTACATTCCTGCCAACTGTTACGTGGTTTCCTTTTTCTCCACAGCCTCTCCAACATTTGTTATTTGCCTTGTTAGTGATAGCCATTCTAACCGGTGTGAGGTGATATCTCACTGTGATTTTGATTTGTATTTCCCTAATAGCTGGTGAAGTTGAACATTTTTTCATGTATCTATTGGCCATTTGTGTGTCTTTTTTAATTGGATTGTTTGTCTTTTTTGTTGTTGAGTTGTGTAAGTTCCTTAGACCTTTTGGATGTTAGCCCCTTATCAGATGTGTTTGCAAATATCTTCTCCCATTCAGTTGGTTGCACTGAATATTTAACCATGTGCTTTTTAACCACTACAGTGCTGCGGTTTGTAGAATGGGAGCGTGAGGCCATTTGACTCTCAGCTGCCATTTACTGGTAATTTCAGCAAGTTTTAAAAATTCTGCAAGTTACAGTTTCCTCATCTGTAAAAGTGAGATAACAACAGTACCTACTTCCTAGAATTCTTGAGATGATTAAATGATGTACTGTTTTTAAACAACTCAGTATATTGCATAGTGTACATATTGTTTAATCTAGGTTAACCCCCTTTTATTAATAAGGCCATAGGTATAAATATTATTTTTTATGTAAAAATAGTGACAGAATATTTAGAATATATGCAAAGAAATACAAATACATAGGAATTGAAATATCTTTTGTTCATCCTCGACTCTAATCAGTTATCACCTAACCAAAGTTAGGCATTTCTGGAATTGAATATATACTCTTCCAACTTACCCTGATTCTTTGCTCATAAGGTAAACAATCTTGAGCACATACATAGTTGGCTCTAAGTTGGGCGTTTCAGAGATTTAGCTCACCAGGGGAGTAAAACCTTCAGGTCTACTTCTTGATAAGATTTTAGAGAAGCCTCTTCAGTTTAGCTCGGAGGTATATAAACTACCACGTAAACATAGCTTAATTTACTCTTTGTATTTTACTGAGGTAAAGTTGGTATACATTCTATAAATTTCAGGTGTACAATATTAGAATTCGACATCTGCATACTCTACAAAGTGAACAGCACCAAAAGTCTAGTTACTATCTGTCACCATATACTTGAACCCCTTCACCCATTTTGTCCTCCCCAACCCCTTCCCCCTCTGGTAACCACCAGTCTGTTCTCTATCAATGAGTTTGTTTTTGTTTGTTCTTTTTTTTTAGATTCCACATATCAGTGATTTCATACAGTATGTTTCTTTCTCCATCTGACTTATTTTGCTTAGCATAATACCCTCAAGATCCATCCATGTTGTTGCAAATGGCAAGGTTTCATTTTTTTTATGGCTGAATAATATTCCATTATGTATACAGAGGGTGCCGTAAAATGTATATACATTTTAAGACAGGAAAAAACTATGTTAATATATACTGATAACAAAAGATGAATACAAGTCACATGTGACTTCTGCAATTACAAGAGGTGCTCAAAGTGGTTACCATCAGCATCCAGACACTTCTGATTACGACGAACTACTGCTTGAGCAGCGTTGACCAAAGTGTTAACATCGCTTAAAATGCATATACATGTTTTTGGCACCCCCGGTATATGGACACTTATGTTGTTGACGTATCTGACATATTATTACAAATAATGCTGCAATAAACATAAGGGTGCATATGTCTTTTCAAATGAGTGTTTTCTTATTCTTTGGATAAATACCCGGAAGTGGAATAGCTGGCTCATATGGTAGTCTATTCTTAATTTTTGGAGGAATCTCCATACTGTTTGCCGCTAAAATAATTTATAGTCTCACCAACAGTGTATGAGAGTTCCCTTTTCTCCACATCCTCTCCAACATTTATTATTTCTTATCACTTTGATATAAAGATATATTACTGCTAGAGAATAATCACATTCTCTTCTCTGAAAGGGGGAAAACATACTTCCTATTCCACATGCCTGAAGGTATCATTGGGATTAAGTAAGAGACAGTATGACTGATGCACAAAAAGCCTCTTCCCCCTGGAAAACACATCTTAGAGCCATCTAGATAAGCATCCCATTTAAAGTTATCATTGTTTATAAAGCTTCACACACAACAGTTTATGTGGTCAATGATTTTACACATAAAAGCTTGGTAGCTCCAATAAGCAGCAGCTCATCCTATACCTAGACACCTCTAATTGTTATAAATTGTGTGTTTAGATTAGATTTTCATCCCTATAACCTTTATTCATTAACTCCTTTTTACCTTAAGAGCTATAGGAAACATAGCTATATGGGTTCCATCGAAAGTTCTTTAAATACTTACAGACCTAAATTATATCGTCTTCATTTTCCTTTTCCCAAATTAAGTAGGTATTCTTTCCATCCTTTTCTTTTCTACAATATATTTTTTTTTCTTTAAATTCTTCACCATCGTGTTTGCTCTTTTTTTTCTTTTTTCTTTTTAATAGGCACTCATGTCCGTCAATTTCGCTCTTGAAGTGGGACTTTCAAGAACCAACCCCTTTAAGATGTGTCTAAATGGGACAGAGTGTGGCAAGGCTAATCACAGTCTTTGGAAAGAACATCATCCTTTTATTGAGCACCCTCCGACTTAGCTTTCAGCATACTCCTGCCTCATACTGAGCTTATCTTCAACTACTCTCCCAAGCTTTTCTCTCAATGCTAAGTGCTTTTAAGCCTCGTGATTTAATACATTGATCTTTAAGCCCAAAATGCAGGAACTAACATTTATTCCCGCTAAATTTTGTCCTGTTTATTATAGCCCACTGTTCCAGAATATTAAGATATAAGGTATTTAGAATTCTGACTTTGACAAAATCACAGTTACTCTCTCTTCCCAGCTTGTATTGCTTTAAAAGCCTGGCTTTTGATCTTCATGTCATTGATACAATATGATGGGTAATGTAGTTCTAAAGATGGACCTCTGTGGTATAATTCTGGAAGGATTTTTCTAAGTTAATTAGTCATTTTTTGGCGATCTCTGAGTACGATGGGGCAGCTGATTATGCATCTATCCAACTGAATGATCAGCCATCACACATTTTTTCATCCTCTCTAATTATTACCATGAATTAAGAAAATAGATGTCTTGTTGAAAGGCATCTGATGCCACCAAGTTATGGCAGTCTTGTGACTAATAGCTTTTTTTTAAATCTATTAAAAAAGAAAATACCTTATTTTTAGTGAGCTCATTCTGTATCTTAGTGATCATGTCTTTATCATTTGTTCCTTTCTAGAAATTTCCCAGATACCATGTCAAGCTTCCTGTCCTATGGTTTTCAGATTTTTATTTTTTTTTACTTCATAAAAATGAACACTATATTTTTCCACGTCTGGTCTTTTAGCTCATCTCCTGCATGCCATTTCCTTAGAGATTATCAACAGTGGTTTTAGAATAATATCCAGTACTTGGAATGCAATTTATCTAGTCTGGGGACTGATGACGCATCTAGAGCAGCTAACTGCTTATATGCTATTGCTTCACCGAGCTTGGGCATGGATTCACCCCTTTGGATAATAACCCCATCCCTCCCAATAGGAGGAACACTTTACAGAGACTACAGACAGGAAACAGGAAGTGACTAGCTTTCCCCTTTACTGCTCCTACTGCTGCAAATGCCATTTTCATGATGTTACCAAAACGTCCAAGGGGTTGAGGAATCGTAGAAGATTTTTCTTCTTAGAAGAACAACAATAGTAGCAGGCTTTTAAAAAACCCTCACCCAATTGCTAGGCCTTGTTAAATGTTTTATATAAAGTGTCTCATATAGTATTTAGAATAAACCTATGATGAAAATACTATTATGATTCCCATTATACAGATGAGAAAGCTTATAAGTAGAGTAGTGAAGGAGCTTGCCCCAGGCACAGCAAGTAATATGTGGAGTCAATAATCAAACTCAGGTGTTCCTGAAACCAGCAACCATAATATTAACCACCGTGCTACATTGCAATTCATTTTTAAAATGTAAATTTGGTTGACTGTAACTTTTTGGTAAATTTTATGCACTACTGACTTTTATACTAAATGACGCTATTTTTTTACCTTTGTGCCTCTTGCACTTTTTAACAGTCCTTCCTAGTCAATGTCCATATCCTTTAAAAATATGGTTTTTATCATTGAACCCCCTGTGTGATTATATTATATTTGAATATCTCACTGTGACCTTCCTTTTTGTCCTACTGTGGTGCAAGGGGCTTGTTATGAATGTGTGCACACATGTGCCACCAATGCAAATGCTGTCGCTGTCTTCAGCACTTTCCATGTTCATAGATATACTGCCTTTAGCTTGCTCAGTGGACTCCATAAGCAGAAAAGAACCCTGGTTCCCCTCTTAAAGTGATAATGGAGAAGTGTCTCTACATCACAAAAATATATTCCCTGGGAACCTATTACACACACCTGTTCAACTTCTCAGTGGCTCCTGTGAACTCGGGGCTGCTGATTAGTGGCCCTCCAGGCCCTTCAAGCTTTCTGAAAGCTGGCTAGTTAGTCACTGCTGTTTGCTGGTGGTCAGTGGCATGACCTGGATGAACTGGTAAGTCAGGACTATTTGCGGAAACTTGTACCAAACGGAGCCATACGGGGTAACTGGTAAAATAAGCACGTTAGGAAAGAGTTCACATAGTTACCTCATCAGCAGAGGCCTAACACTCCAAATCTTCGGTCCAAAATCAGGTGCTAGCCTGAGGTGACTATGTGGTAGTGACAGAAATGGGCAGGCCTGGAGACTGCTACGGGACCACATGGGGACTGCTCTGCCTGCAGTCAGCCCAGCGCTCCTTCTGTGGCACAATGCCCTTTATGATAGGGCACCATATTTGAACTCAAGATGTAACAAGTGTTATCCAATCATGACAGCCAAAAATTCAGGTACTTTAAAATTCTTGGCAAAAAACGTTTACAGGTATTTTACCCCCAGATGTGCTTTCAGATACCTATTCTATAACTTTCAAGCAATGGGGGACTAGAGTGCCTTTTGTGCATTTGATCCCAAGTCTGACAGGTAACTGCATTTCAGACAAACACAAGTAGGAGAGTAAGACAACATTTTCAATTAAAGGGCCCATGCTAAATCTGCAGATCAGACACAAGTTTTCCAGAATTCCGAGGGTCAACATTCCATTTTGAAAGCCTTCAGTCCTCTGTGGACTGCGCTCTCTTACAGACTATCCATGGCACCATCCTTACTTTTTCAGTGACCATTTTGGTATCTTATTTCTTAAAGACTAGGAAGGGTGTAAATATCTAACTACCATCCTGCTTAGTACCGTATTGTCTCTTAATGCTGATTTGCTTCCTAACGCTTTCCTTCACTTCCAAACCACAAATGTGATCCTTTCAGATGTTCTCTGAATTGCTGAATTGCTCTGAATTGTGTGCTCTGCTTTCAGGGAGGGGAAGCTACTTCCAGGACAAGTCAAGGATTTATCAGAGGCACTGCTTTCAGTAGCCTGCAACATTCAGCAGGCGCTCAGATAGCGCCATTCCCACATCACTACTTCTACAGACGGTTCCTTTCAAATGAGACGAGACTAATCATGCTCCACCTGCACAGTCTGGCCTTGGTCTTATCTCTCATCCCTCCCGGTATGGGCTGCACAACTGTATGCAGCTCATTTCTAAATGGAACTTCACAAGTTTCTAGTTCACTTTCCAACTTGAATTTTACCTTTCAAGAATATCATAAAAGACTCAGTTTTGCAACCTAATAATTGAATATACTGCCCTTAAGTAAACTACCACAGTTTCTACCCTAGGCTTAGTACTTGGAGCTGGGCTACGCCTTAGACATGATAACTGGGTCACTGATGGGGGCAACTCTGATTCACTGATGACCTATCATGTGCTACGTGCCTACATAACAGAGTCAGTCTACATAGAAATATTATGTGGTCATCACATAGACTTAGCTTACAAATTAAAGAAACAGACAAAAAAAAAAAAGAGGCTTTAACTAATGAAATAGTATTAACACAGATCTGACTATATTCAGGCCACATAATGGTAAGAGAGTCAGTTTAGGAGCCAGGTTGCGTGGGTCCTGAAACTATTAGCTGTGTGATCTTGGGCAAGACATTTCATCTATCGGTGTCTCAGTGTCCTCATGCATAAACTGGAGGCAATAGGAGCAGCTACCAATAAGGTTTTGTGAAGAGTAAATAAGAGGTGAAAAGTGCTTAGAACATGTCTGCTACACAGTAAGCTCCCAATAAATGGTAGCTGTCATTTTAATTTGCACTATTATTTATAAACCAGTGCTTTTCCCACAAGGTCTAAGCATTCCGGATGTGAATGGATATTTTTGGAGGTGTAAGCTTATTGAGGTTCTCAATTGAGCCCTGTGGTTTTGCATCCCACCAAAATGTCTCAGACAGTGCCTTATACATCATGATCTTATAATAAACATTTGTTGAACAAATGTTTGAATAAATAAGCCTTCAATTTCTAATATTTCCATGTTTGAAAACAGAGCTGGTATTGACTGCACACAGAAAATTCTTGTCATAATTTTCCATTCTCTCTATCCTCTATTAGAATCCTATCCTCTTCTTCAGTCTACAAGGAAATTTGAAAAATAATGGAATTCAGATTTATTTATGAAAATAAAATCTGCTTCTTTATTTAGCCCAATAGGCCCAGTTGGTAATATTTCCCAAGGGGTCTTTTAAAGATTCTTATAGTCAACATATAGTTAAAACTCAAACCAGTTTAATACACCTTGAAAAATAAGCATAAAAGCCTTGACTGCCTTTTTCTTGGCATACATCAATTCCTACACATAAAAATGCAGTACTGAATAATAGCAGTAAGCCAAATTCTTTTCAAATAGCACATCTGCGTGAATACTAGCTGTCCATTATGTTTCTTAAAATCCAGGAGGCTAAATCAGATTTGTGAAAAAAAATAAAACAACTTTTAAATAAAACGTAAAAAGCCTAATTCTCATGCAGGGGAAAAAAGGCATTGAATGTCCTTTATTTATTTTGTTTAAAAAATTAATACAAAACCTTTCCACATACTTCAAAACAGTAACAACTTTATGTTCATGTAACTCATTATGTAGTCTTCTGTTACATAAAATTTTAGAAAAAAAATAACGACTTGTAAAAGAACGATGGGAAAGAGGAAATTTGGGGAATTAAAACCAATCTCCTCTTTTAGGTAGAGGTTTATAAGTTCTGACATAGCTGTTTTCCCTTTGGCCCACTCTCACAGATATTGTCGTGGAATAATATAACTTTTAAAATATAACCCCGTAGCACCATCCATCACGTTTTTACCTAAAGTAGGTCTAGCTCTCTAATTATTATTGTTTTGTTTTAAAAAAGGATAATGAACTCATAATAGTGTGATTATGCATCTCAGCAACTCTTTTCATACAGGGTCCCAACATTTTATGCCAGAAATGCTCATTGAAAATTCCAGTAAGTTTCTTCCCCCATTGGTTTCTACGTGAAATACTAAAATGCCCTGCACTGGTGATCAAGGGAACTGAATGCTAGAATTGATTTCGCTACTAAGCAGAGGTAAATTTGCCTGTGTCTCTTCTTCATTCCAGAATTTCCATAAATTGAAGAAAATAGAATCAGAATGAACTAGAAGTTTAAAAACAATCTCTCTCCCACCAAACACACACATTCCAAATTCTTTAAAGACTTTCCGAAACCTAAACACTTGGGGTGAGGCAGGAAGCCTGTTTTGTTATGTGGTTGTTGTTTATTTATTTATATATTTTTGTTTTGCTTTTTATAGAGAACATGATGTGATCTTCCTGCACAGCCTGCCAGAGGAACCCCTGAATTCTGTGATTACTGAAGCTATTCAGAGCTTTAAGATCTGTGCATTTCACCGCCCGTAAATTTTATTTCAATAAAGAAAGTGATAGTTTTGTGATTCTGATGGGTCACTGACAAGTGAATGCTATGGGAGGCCTTTGGGTAAAAGAAAAATCTATCCCAGGAGGGAGCATATATCTCTGGAAATATGTGTTCTGTGGCTTCACCATCAAAGCAACATTGCTGGGTCATGACGCCCCAGAAAAGTCATCAGGAAAACTCCTGTCTTGAGTATTCCCAGTGACAATGTAAGATGCTACCCAATCGCAATCAGGCACCAAGTAAACTATAGCCCAAATGCCTATTGCATAGCTTCCATTTCAGAAATTATGTTTCTAAGATTTTATCTAAGGACAGAAGTTACATGATAATTAGAGACGTGCACAAAAGATTTAGGTAGAAGGGTGCTCGCTGCTGTGCTGCCCATGTGACGAGCCTAGGCAGGGATGGGTCATCTGCCGTGTCTGCTGGACTTGTGGACAGGGTAGCCCTGGTGTTTCTCTGTCCGTTTATAATCTTGGAAAAAGACGTCTGAAAGGTGAGGAGTGGAATGTTGCACAGTGATGTACCAGAGGAGAAACGGAGAGGAGGGCACCGTGTGTACTTCCCAGCCTGACCTGGCGTGATTCCTACAGAGAACGGGACGGGAGGCTGATGTGGATGGAGATATCTTCCAACAGGATTTGAGAACTACTGCCCTAGTCACCAGAATGCCACATGGGGGCCCACGTGGGAAAAGGGTGTTCCCTCCATTTTCATTATAATGCAAAGCAATCGGAACAAAATATTTAGAACAAGGCACAACAGGCACAGCAGAACTCTAAAGAGGAGGAGTTGTAAAATACTGAAATGCAGACTAGAGCCTATGAGGGGGGAGGGGTGGCATCAGGGTCCCTGTGAGTGTTGCTGGAGCAGTGGTAGCAGAGAGCCATTTTCAGTCTAGAGCTGTGTATGTTGGAGGGTCAATCAGAGAATGGAGGAACATGTTCTCATAAACCTCCTGGGAATTTATGAACTTTCAGGAAACCTCTGAAATAACTAGGGAGCAGTTTCTCATGGGGAAGAGTGAGCTGAACTTCTGTATCAGCAGGGGCATGGGAGAAGATGGAAAAGAGCCAGCAACATTTGGGTTCTTAATCTGGACCCACAGGCAGATGAGATAGGGTGATTTGGGGGGTATATTTATAATAGAGTTAATCTGGAAACAAATAAAATGCCCAACAATAGGGGATTGGTTAAGTAAATGACCACACATTTATATAACGCAAGGCAAGAGTGTAACTCAAAGACTAAAGGCGTATATTTTCTATGTAATTCACAGCCCCACTGCATTCATTCTCACTGTCACTGTCACTCCAAGAGCATCCCTAGACCTCACTGAGCAGAGGCAAAGCTCAGGGAAATTGATTACCAAAGTGATGACAGAGATATTCATATTTGCAGAGCCTGCCCTCTTTTTTTATCTGCAACCAAAGATGAGAATTTCTGCTACTGAGAGACAAGTGGGGCTACCAAGAGGACTTGGTAGATCTTGCGTGGGGTTAAGAATGTCCCTATTCATAGGGTGACCATAGATTTTATGATCAACTTGGTCCCATTTGAGAGTGAAATTATAACTAGATGAAAAATTATGTTACAAAATAGTATAAAGTATACATATGAGTATGATCCTACTAAAATAGGAATATGCATAGAAAAGAAAGACTAGAAACACAAATGCTGATAAGCATGATTATTTCTGAGTGATTGTATAAAAGGATATTTAAATTCTATAGTCTTCAATTTTTCTCTTCATGGACTCTTGTTACTAAAAAAATTAAAAGTTTATATAAAATTGCTCTTTTTTCATCACTACTCACTTTTTTTTCAGCAGAAAATACTTTCAGGGTCTTTCTTGAATTCTTATTTTAGCAGACAGTGGTATTTTTTTATTTTATTTTAATATATACCTTTGATAACTCACCAAATACATACTTTTGTTGCTCATTATAAATAATTTATGTTGAAAGTGCATCTTACTGTTATACAGAAAAGGACATTGAAATGATAGTTCACAGACTTGGGCAAGGGGGCCTTTTACTGCTAGAATGAGACGTTTGGCTTGTCCGTCATTCTATTGGGATGGTTTGCTCACTTGTCATAAACACTTGATGATGCTTTAGTAAAGACAACTTTTCTACTGTAAAATTCCTGAGCCTATGATTATTTTTATTTGCTGACCAACCTGAAGAACATACGCCAGGTAAATACAGAACAGAATATCAATTAACATTTTTTGACTTGATTGGCCTCGGATAAGGGAAAACAGATTTGCGGGAGTACCTGAGGCCACTTGGCAGCTGTGGGTGTTAAATATTCAGCCCCCAAGGGCTCTTTATTGAGGCCATCTGAAACACAGGCCTAACTCTGATTCCTTTTCATGTGGCTTTGGGCTACAAACCATAAGACTTCTTTCCAATTACTCCATCACTTTACTCTGAATCTCACATCATTCCATAAATGAGTTTCTCTGTGGATCTTCCTCCCCCTCTGCAGAACAACCAATTTAAATCATCCTTAAATCATCACATTAAACACTGGCTGCCATTGGCTGCAAGGGGAGCCAAGAAGTGTATTATACCAATTCTTAAAATGCTGTCCATGCCTTTTTCATTTTACCATAAAATCAGATATTGCTATTTTATCATGAAGGATTTAATAAGTTTACCTTTTAAACTAATGGACTTTAATGGGTTCCTTAAATTTTGCATGTAAAAACTCCTGGGATGGGAAACTTTCAATTTCTCCTTAATAACTCATCACTATAAATCAAATTTCTTTAATATATTATACATCAACACTGCAAAGAGTTTAGAAGAAACTTGTACCATTTTCTCCTGATGTTTCAGCCACAGGGAAAGGCTAGTTTATTTCTGAAAGGTACTACTCAAACAATTTCATTTTATTTCCCTTCACAGAAGGTATCAGATATTTAAGCACTTCCATAAAAGATCTATCCTTACCTATTTCAGTTTCTTGGAGAATTCATTGGTTTCTCTCTTGCCAGAGATTTTTCTTTTCCTACATAGGTTTTTTTTCCTGCCATGGTACATTCAGTGTACGTTTTATAATATTAGTTTTTTCATAGCCAGTAGTTAAATATTAATAGTAGAACACATTTATTGGATCGTTTACCCTCCAATTAAAATATAACATCAATAATGATAATGGCAATGCTGTTATAAAATAACAATATTGAATTATTTTTGGTCCTTCTCCAAAGCTTTGCATTTATCTAGATTTCCAAAACAAGAAAGAAAAGGATGATAAAATACAAGTTGATTCAAAGGTCAGTATAATGTAAATAAAACGCTTTCTGGAGACACGCTTTTTAGAAAAAGCCATGAAAAGAAATTGCATCCTGGATAGTGCACAGTTCATCACCATCTCGTGCCTAACACGAAAGGTTTACAGGAAAAAGTTTTCACGATGCCAAACATCAGGAAGAAAACTCAAAGATGCTTGCAAAAACTCATGTTTTCAAACGTCTGATATCAAACAAAACACATGTATTCCCCATTCATGCAGAGAGTTGGCACCATGGTAAGTCATGAATGAGCCGGGTTATCTTCTTTAATGATTAAATAATCTATTGTTTCATTTCATGGGCCTACAACCTAAAGTCAAAGGGGGAAATAGAAATTGCCAAGCTTCCTTTATTTCAACTTAGCCTATATGATCATGCATGAGGCAAAGTGGATTTGCAGTGATAAGAGAGGACCTGATAGACATACATGGTTGGACTGTTCATAGGATAGGCTTCTGGGTTGGAGGGGACGGGAGCAGAGAAGCGAGAGAAAACTGCATTTACATGAAAAGCTTACTTTGGCTCCAAATTCATCAACTACCACGTCACTGAGAATGCCGAGATTACACCAGGGCATATAATCAGGATGTGGAGGCACAGAACGCTGGCAGAGAATGTCTCTGTCTATTGCATTTTGAATGTGTTCTGTACAGCGGCACGAAGAGCCCGTGGAAGCCTGGGCACCTGGAGAGAACCGCTGCTGATGGGGAATCACTCGCTGCACACACATCACACAAATTAGCTAAACACAAGCCGAGAAATTAATGTAAACACCAATCATAGAATTAAGTATTCAGCATTTGGTGCAACAATCAACAGGAAGATGATGAAATAGCTTCTGAACACAGGTGTCCTCGACCTTACAAAAGTCAGATCAAGTGTGAACAGCGGGAAGAAAGGGAGAGAACAAGAGAAGAAGAGAGAAGGAAAGTAAGAAAATAAAGAAGAGAAAGGAAAGAAAGAAGGGAGGGAAGAAAAAAATATGATCTCTAGCAGATGTATTGTATACCTCCTGCAGTAGCATGCATCCGCTCTAGGGAAATTTAGGGTTTATATGAGTATGAAATATAAAAATTTGTCTCCAAATCATTGAAGGATGCTGAGTCTAATTTATCTCCCATGCAGCTGTCTCCTGGGCAGGAAGCACCAGCAAAGTTATGAAGAGGCCAAGCCTGGTTTGTGTCTCTTTACCTTAGGTACCGAAGGGCAAGAGAAGTGCTGCTGTGGCCTGGGTGGCACTGCTGGCTGCAATGAAGGTTGTTGGAACCATTTAATAACCTAAGCAGTAAGTGTGTTGTTCCCTGGCTATTGCCTACATACCTCGCGGTGCCCAAATGAGTGACCCACAAGGTCCCACCATGGCTCCCTTCTCTCCCCTACTGTAATGGGCATTTCACTGTTTTGTTCTGTTTTGGTTTTAAATGCCTGATGCTATGTCATGAAGGAAGCTTCATGTGACGCATTGACACCACTTCTAACATCAGTTTGAATAGTTCAGTTTCACCACTTATTAACTCTGTTACCTGGGGCAGCTTACCAACCCTCTTCGAGGCTCTGCTTTTCTTAGGTAAGAGTAACAACATGCACCTCAGAGGAGGTGCCTGTGCCCTTTTTTGCTGCCACACACTGCCACCCTTCTTAATCAGTCTTCTTCCTTGACTATGTATTGAATACAATCAATGGGTTGATTGTACAAAAAGTTAGGCACCTAAAAAGAGCTTCCTTTTGTTTACAGATCCTCTCTCAACCATGGGAATAGTACAGGGTAGGGAAATCGGAAAGGTCAGGGACAGGAATTAAAAAAAAAATCAATGTGAAAATATTTGCTAATCATATTGATAAGGACTTAATATCCAGAATCAAGAACTCCTATAACTCAGCCAGCAGAAAAAACAAGAAAAAACAGCGATATTTAAAAAAAATGGGCAAAGGATTGAACAGACATTTCTGTAAGCACTAATAAGCATCTGAAAAGATGCTCCACATCACTAATCATTAGGGAAATGCAAACCAAAACACAGCGAGATACCACCTTGTACCTATTAGAATGGCTACTATCAAAACAAAACAAAACAAAACAAAACCCAGACAATAAGTGTTGGCAAGAATGTGAAGAGATGGATGGAGAAAAAGCCCGGATTCTAATGGCACTGTCTGGGCTCATGAATACCGCTATGCAGGGAGTTACTTCTGAGCAAATGCATTGCCCTAATGGATCAAGCCAGTTTGAGCTGGATTTTCTGCCATTTGCAACTAAGAAAATTCTTACTAATGATACACTAAGGAGGAAAAGCATGGTCTAGGGAGTGGGACTTGTATATGCAAAAGCCCAGAGGCCAAGAAACCAAGACGCACTTTATGTACAGTTCTGTGAAATCAAAGAATAGGTATGAGGAGAGATGTGGAGAAGATGGAAAGGTTAAAAGCTAGCATTTTCTAATCCAGTGTTGCTGTGCCAGAGCTGCTATAATAAAATGCAAATTTGATCTCAGAATTCCTCTCCCTTGCTTAAAATAGTATAATGACATCCCAAAGATTTTAGGATGAAGCTCAAAACCATTCGCTTTGCACCCAAGGCTCTTGATGACCTGCCTGCTCTGTATCTGTTTAGTTTCATCTCCCATGTTTCTCCCACAGGCATCCTGTGCTCCAGATAGATGGGCAACTTATAGTTTTCCAAACGAGCATGCTGTTTCATGCCTTTGTCCTTCACATCACGTGTATTATATCATTTAATCTTCACAAGAGCTCCAGAAAGTGGGTATTAATGCCCCAAGTTTTCAGACGGGAAGAAAAAGGAGTATAGGGAATTTGAGGAATATCAAAAGCCATACAGTCAGCAGAAGGAATGCTGGGATTTGAACATGTGTGTCTGACACCAGAATTCTCACTCCTTCTTCTGTCATCACTCACCCCAGTTCTTTTGACTTCTGGTCCAGGGGTCTGTATATTTCAGTCTGGTCTTTTAATGGAATAAATAACATTTCAGAATTTCAGGGGTGGGGGCTGAAGAGATGCTTACCAATCAATTAAAACGACTTTGCTCTTAAAATCAACACAGTTGCATTTTCTTCATTCAGTCCACAAGGACTTCTGAGCATCTCCTCCCTCTGCCCGGTTCTGAACCAGGTGATGGTGCAACACGGGGAGCAAAGCCAGCCACAGCGTTTCCCCTCAAGGCGCTGACAGTAATCTACTCCTTAAATCCGATTCTCACTGAGAAGACACCCTGGCTACCTGTGACAATGAACGCCTTCTAGCTTTCATGCACACCTTGAACCCCATCACTGCTGCTGAGGAAATATCATCAGCTGCATTATTTTCAACCAATGCCCATGAATTATATCAGAGATTAATTGATCAGCTAAATGGGATAAGGTAGAGAAGAGGCTGGGGATAAATCAATAAAGGAAATAGTGTGCCATGTCTTATATAACTGGGATCAATTGTGTTACAGCTCATTCTGAGAGGCTCCAGATTGCAAAACAGCCTGCTTGGCCGAGGTCATGAACAGGCCAAATCACTGACTTAACGACATACGGAATTTTCATTGCCTTATTTGTACTCTATTTCTCACTAAAGTGAACAACATTTCTTAATGGTACCAATTTTGCAGGATCACAAGCTAGCAATGTTTTCTTTTCTTCTAATTAGGACAAAACTGATAATCATTCAATAGGCTCTTAGTAGAGAATGAAATACGGAAGAACTAAAAAAGAAAGAAAGAACATATACCACAAATTGGGCACCAAGAATCCAATGGAAAAAAACGAAAAACAAAACAGTTCTGCTTCGTTTTAAGGTCAAATCTTTAAAGGCACTGTTAGAAAAATCTAGCCATTATTTTATAAATTTTATTTGGTAGAAAAAAGCTAATTGAGTTATGACAGAAAAATCTAATGGAGTTATGGTAACAAAAAAAAAATGTAATAAAAAAAAAGAAAGGGTTGGTGACAAATGGAAAATGAAAAGAGAAATTTCCAATATCAAGAAAGCATCTTTTGTGAACATAAAAATGTATCAGTCCTCCCTTCTCCAACAAGAGCTGGATGGTGTCTGAGAGATGAAAAGCTGGATGTTAGCCCAGTTAGACTGAATGAGAAGCGATTAAGGAATCATGCGAGGGAAACTGAGCAGCTGGTCCCATTACCGGTAGGTGAAAAATGCTCGCTGTCCTTTGAGTCTGCAGAGGCCAGTGGACAGTGTCCAGAGAATCCCTGTTGGACAGGTGACCCACTCACCTCAGCGGTTACCCGTGGGCAGGGGCTTTTTCTGCCCTGAAAATGTCATGCTAGGCAAGAGACATTCTGTGAGCAGAAAAAGCCATCATTCCACCCAGGCAAAAGACAATTTCTTTTTTCGTAACTGCAGTGGACATCAAAAATTGACTCATTTTTCTTTCGCTCCACCCTAGGCCTATGAAATAGTTTAGTAAAAAAAGACTGTATTGTAGATGGAAGTTTTGTTGCAACCTACCTGCCAGAAGTGAGGACAACCTAAAAATATTAAATCTTTAAAAGGCCCCAAATCCAAAGATTAAGAAAATACAAAATGTTACTGAGCCTTCTCTCCTTTGTGTCGTGTGGGTTAATCATGTTTATTCAACAAGTCAGTTTTTAAGAGCAGCATCTCAAATCCTAAATATCACTTTTAATTCTTTTAAAATTACGTGAAATTTCCTCTCATCAACACAGACCAATAAAATACAAACAGGCATAATTGGTGGAAGAAAACCCTTAACTCCTAGTTCAGGTTAATCCTTTGGCATGGATTCAATTATAAAAGGTTCAAATGACAACTAATCTCAAAGTCTTACATATACATTAGGGATTTTATTTGGCTAAGCTTAGTGATTACTTGAGTGTTAACCAGAGTGATTTAAGAGGCAGGAAAACCCATGCCAAATCACGTTAAATTACATTGAAGCTAGAATTGAAGAATTAATATGACAAAAAAAACCACTTTTGAATATTGTCATTACAGATTTAAGAATATGAGATAGATCAGGGAAGGCTTTTTTTTTTCTTTTTCTTTTTTCTTTCGCTATGGAGGAAAAAGGAGATTTAATTTTAAAAAGATAGGAGTAAGATGGTACCCTGAGATTCAGAATTATATGTTTTGCATCTCATATCCCCACAGATACTGTCTGTGTCTTAGACATAGTAGCCGGTTGCTACTTTTGGAGGGTAGTTAATTCTAGTTTAAAGGTCGCCTATTACAGTTGAGAAACTGACTTTGCTGATAGTGACACAGCCAGGTAGGGAATAAAAAGTGATAAAATTGAGATTTCCTGATTACCAGGTGTTAGGCTCTTTTCACATGGTAACTAATATGCTTTAAACAAAGAATTGGGTTTTATCACTAAGAAGTAAGCCATAGGGGGCGGGGTGGGGGGGCTCACCAAGACAAGTTCATCTACTATATTGCGATTGCTCTTTCTCGTGGAGAAGAGGCAGATGCAAAGTCCTGCATGTTGAGTTTTGTTTTCCAGTATCAAATGTATAAACTATATTTCTCTCTCCAAGTAGAAGCTTAATTTCTTATCCTTCCCTTACACTTCTCCATGTGCCACCTGTAGTGCTTTGAGCGTGTGTTTTTTGAATGCAGTGGGAAGCAGCATGGTGTCCTGGTTCTCAGGTCAGAATGCCTGGGGATCCAATTTCAGCTTCAGTATTTATTAGCCAAGGGACCTTGAGTAAGTTACTTAACTTCTCCGTGTCTCCCTCTGTAAAGTGGTTATAATAATACTATCTATGTCATGGTGTTATTGTGAGGATTAGGCGAATTATTTATGAAGCTCTTAGAACGACACCTGGCACATGGCAAGCATTATTTATATAAGTGTTAAGTTAAAATGCTTACGAGTGACCAAGTGTTTCTTAGCACCTATACTAATTGGTATTATTCAACAAGAGGTTTCCCTGACCAAGACATGGTTTGAGAATTTGCTAAACTTTGAATAACTTCATCACTCATGATTTGAGATAAGCCGAAAGATAATAATTGCTATGACACATACAAGTATCTTGTAAGGTGCTTCATTCGTAATTATTTATTACTTGCTGAAAAACTCAACTGGGCACAGGGAGAAACAAAGTAGTCATGTTTACATCTAAACCTCATTAAAGTATCATCTTCTTTAAAAGTCCAGGAAGACGAATGGGTTACCAGAGGAATTTCCTTTTTCTCTGTAAGGCTTCTACAGATATTTGGACATAGCTACTTAAGTAAATTAAATGGGATTTCCTAAACGGCCAAATGGGACAGTGGTGAGGGGTCAAGGAACTTCGTAGACACAAATGATCAGTGTTGAGTATGAATTTCAATGTCAGATGAAGTTGATATACTCTAGCAATTAGACCCTTATCTTACTGGGGTTATTTTATTTGAAAAAAAAAAAAAAAAAGATATTTTTCACATGTACATTGTAAAATAAAAGTGATTGTTAATTTTTTAAAAAAATTTTTATTGGGGCATACTGGGAAACAGTGTGTTTTTCCAGGACCCATCATCTCCAAGTCAAGTCGTTTTTCACTCTAGTTGTGGAGGGCACAACTCACTGGCCCATGTGGGAATCGAACCGGTAACGTTGGTGTTATGAGCACTGCGCTCTAACCAGCTGAGACAACTGGATGCCCAACTGTTAATTTCTCAAAAAGGCAAATGAGAAGATGACAAATCAAGTTGTGGAATGTTATCCTCTTAAAAATATACCGGTGATTACCTGGCATGGAAGGTATAGTCAATGACAAAAATGGTCACACATTTTTTCCCCCCATCTTGTATGTGTATCCTTAGCAATGATTTTGCTATCCTTCCCATCAAGAAGTGGAGTCTATTTCCAACTCTTGAATCTTGGATGGTCTTGTGACCTTCTGTGGTGAATAAAGTAGAAGAAGTCAAGTCATAGGAGATCTGAGTCTTGGACTAGACAGTCCTTGCAGCTTCTGTTCTCACTGCCTTGCATCGCCGTGGAAAGAAGCCTGGTCTTGATCACTGAAGGATGAAAGGACCCTTGGGGCAGAGAGGATCCCTCTCAGCTGAGGTCCTCTAGACCAGACAGCTGACAGCTAACACCAACCACCACATGTGTGACTGAGGGCATCTTAGACAGCTGCCACAGGGCTGTGGCTGCATGAGTGATCCTTAGCAAGGACACTATGAAAACCACCCTGGCCAAATTGTGGGCCCACAGGATTATGAGCAAATAAATAGTTGTTGTTTTAAGTCATTAAAAGATTGGACATAATCTGTTACACTGCAACAGATAACTGTTACAGAGGGATTTCAAAGCTCTTAAAATGAAATCAAAATCAAGGAACTATAGAGATTCAAAATGAAACAAAGAAGTAAAAACACAGAAAACTCTTCTGTTGTTTGTAACCTATGGCTGTTTAATATAGGATATTTTCAAAATTTACCGTAAAATTGGAGAATTCTTGGCTCTCCACACAGATGTGATTCATTTTGCTTGATTTGTGTTATTTGAGCTAATACAAAGGTAAAAGATAAAATACAACATGTGGTTCATATTTCAATATTTAGAAAGTGTTTTGGGTTATCATACTTATGAGAATGCTTTTAAGTATACTGAGGAGAAAGTATCTACTAATGAATAAGCTCAAATATCTCTCCTTTATTTAGGTAGGCATGGGAGCAGGTACATGTGGAGATCTGTGGAACTTTGCCCATGGTCGTCAACACACACTCCCTTCAACATAGGGGTGAATCAAACTCAATGTGTATCTCATTTGCTCTTGATTTCCCTCATTCTATCTTCTCTTCTGCTCCATTTCTTCTTCCTACTATTGGTTATGATGATGGCTTTGTGATGAGTCTGGCTAAGCTGAATCACATTTCCCAGAATCCTTTTTGTTGCATATTTCAAAGACACAGGAAAGATTCTTGGGAGATTGGGAGGGTGGAAATGAAGCAGTGCCATTTTGTAATTCACATAGGTTATTGATGATCTGCTGATTCACCTTGATGAAGCAGCGGCTGGGCCCGGAATTGATCTACCTTCTTCTGGTTCCTCCTGAGCCAGGTCTGTGTGCTTAACTCTGTGACAAAGGGCCCTTACAGTATACCCTTGAAACCAAGGTCAGAAACAAGGATACCAATTTCAGATCATTGTTACGGGGTTTTGGGTCACAGTTGTGGGCATCGTCCCGCCTGTGATCTTCCCTTTCTGACTGCCTGCCCTGTAGACTTCAGATGCAGAGACAACAGCCTTAACCAACCCCATAATTGCATAAGCCAAGTCCCTGTGACAAATCCTCTGGTTCTGCTTCTCTGGTTGAACCTTGACTGGTATCGTCATTATTTTGACCATGATGACCCTGACAAAGTTATCTCGAGTCACCTGGTTGTTAGATCCTCCACATCTATGGAGAAAGATCAAAGAGCCCCAAGAAGCTGTAGATAGAAATGGCTTAGGAATTTAGAAGTGACAGATAATGCATATGAAGAGGATAGGGAGATAACATATCTACAGGCCATACTATGTGCAGGTTCCCAATGCTGAGACTCATTTTATTCTACCAACAACCCTATGAGACAGATACTGTTATTGCATCTTCCTCTGTGCTTTGTGGCTCAGAGATTAGATAACTTGCTAGGAAGTGGGAAAGCCAAGAAATAAATTCAATCATTCCAGCTCCAGAATCTATGTACTATGTAGTCCTACGTATTACTCCATGACTTCAAACTAAGCCATGTCTAATGGGTTTCATCCTTTGCTTACTTCCCTTTTAGAAACATTTCAGAATGGAAAGCTAGCCTATGATAGTGCATCAGGAAACTGCAGTTCTGGCCCTGATTTCACCCCTAACTAGGTGTGAGTCTTGGACAGATCATGCGAAAATACTTCCTTTTTTGTAAAATGATCTCAGTGTTCTCTTCTAGCTATAAAAGTTCACAGTTCTCCAGTGTTGAAGTTCTGAGAATGATGCTATAAGGTCTTTGAAGAAAAGCTATATCCAATAAAATCAAGTAAGAAAACCTGTGACTGTGTATTTGACTTCCTTACATTTTCTTTCCACTTTCACACATGTCAAAAATTCCTCTGTAGCTCACTATGTCATTATATCAGTGATTTTTATCCTTTTCATATATGAGGACCCTGTTAATCGCTCTCTTTTTCACACACACACACACACACACACACACACACACGTGAATATCTACATAAGGAATATTATACTTTCAGTTGATTGAGAAAAATATGCTACCTTTGGTAATGTTTTAAAGTGAAGTTGATTTTATTAATTATGAAAACATCTGAAGGCATTTGAAAAATAAGAGTACATATTCACTCTCCAAGAAAAACGTCCTGAGGTTATTGCAATGTCCTTTTCATTTCTTCCTGTGTTCTCTGTGCACACACTAGACAGATAAGTTTTGGTGAGCTCCTCACTGTTATTCATCTACTTTAATTATATTCAACTTATTTTATAAATGTAATTATTCCCATATGTTAACCTGAAAAGGAGGACGGTTTTATATGCCACAGTTTCATTTTCCTTAGACTTACTGCCTAATTTTTGTCACTGTTTTTAAATCTGTAGATCTTTGGTAAGTTGTTGTTGTTTTTTGTTTCTTTGTTTGTTTGTTTTTGTCTTCACCATCGTTTAGCACAAGTTAAAAAACCAAGAGGCAGGCTTAAAGTTAGAGACAGGGAAATAATACAGAGTGCAAAAGCAATTCAAAAAATTGGATAATCATTCCAAGAAGAGCAGGAGCTGACCACTTTTACAGGCTAGAGTTCAAATCAGTGACCTTCAGAATTTGGTCAAACCTGTACTGAGTCAATGGATATAAAGTAAAATGGTACTATTGGCACTCACCAGAAGGGTTAAGGTGACACTGCACATGGAAATATAACAATAGCTAAACAGAAGATGGATATCATATGAACAACAGCTGTGCGAGGTATTTTTCTTGTGTATGAGCCTGTATCAGGAAGGGGTTCACTTTTCTAAGATGGGAGAGGTATGTTATCATGCATATGTTATGATGCTCCTGGCTCCACGTCCTCGAACCCACTGCTTAAAGCACACACAGTCAAAAGAAAGTCATGCAACCCATCCCTGGGACATTACCATCACTGACTGTTAGCTTCCTTCTAAGGGCAACCTTGATGGGCTATTGAAAGGGATGAAGAGAGGATTAAAGATTAAAAGGCACAGTTCAATACCCCCACTTCAGGCAAATCTTTCACAATTATCCTCTAATTTTACCTCTCAACCACGAGCTGAATCACCCTTACTTCTACATTTTGCCACACTCCTGCTGTTACACTTGCTCCTGTACTGAACTATAAACGTAGTGTACACCTCACTCCCATTACACTGTGATGGAAGGCAGGAACTGTGTCTCATTCATCGATCTGTTCTTAGTATCTAGCATGGAGCTTGACATATGGGAAGAGCTCAATGAATGGGGAATGGGATTAAATAAATCCTGTTAGTTTACTCTCAAAATCCAAATCTGAGGTAGGAATCCAGGTGGAAATCTTTTCCCGTATGTGTAACAATTATCAAACATTGTGTTTCTCTGGGATTGATGATAACTGCCTTTAACTGTATCTAAAAAAAAAGTAATAGTATCTATTCGTTTGAAACATGACAAAACGTAATGGCAAAAAAAGCCTTCAATATGGACATGATTCCAATTAAAAGTCCTCAACCCAAAAGAAATAACTGATATGATCAAAATGTATGAGTTATTTTTTTTTCCTTTTTCTTTGTCACCATTATTTAAAGACAGAAAGAGAGTATTTAGGATTTACATATACATGCGGAATCCTATCTCATTATGATGCTTGTACCTAGAGGCCAGAGAGCCTTTGAATCTTAAATGTATTTTCAGAAAAAAGGTATTTTCAGAGGAGGTAAAAATAAAAGAGCTACAACAATGGCTCTAATGTGACTGGAGACATACATAGCAGATCCCCAAAGAGCAGGATGAATTGTTGAGAGCATCGGCAGAATGTCTATTCATTTGGCAAATTAGCATGAAAGGGGGCTTTTTGCCCTGTGGAGCCTGGCCTTTTCTCTACAGTATCTTGCTTTTGAGAACTTTGAAACTGCTATTTCAAATACACTATACTGACATTTGCTCTAATCTTAACTATGGAATTAGACAAGTCATTATAACTTTACGTATAACTTGTTGGCCAAGTCATGCATCTTGCTCTTGGGATGAACACCTACATTATAACAGAAAATAGACACACGTACAGAGCCAATTTGTAGTTTCCTCTGGTGACAGCATGCAGAAACTATGTAAAGTCACGGATAATTAAATATGGCAAAAGTTACTATATGGAAATCTTGTTCTTTAAAAAGTTAAACTATGACCTCAAACTAAATATTAACTTTCAGAATCAAAGTTCAAGGGAAAAGAATATCTTTTAAATCAACTTATTTTACCTCATTCATTAAATCATGTTCCTTCACTGGACATTTATTAAAGATGTATTTGGTATCAGACAAGGGGGACAGTTTCTAAGAACCACAAACAAGGAATCACACATGATAAATAATATAATATTCTATCTCTAAGGCCCTCTGTGATCTATTCTAGTATGGAGAACTCCACACTAGAATGTTGTCTACACAACATTCATTTCATCTCTCGTTTGTGAATATATGGAAGTCATACGATTGATCAGTATTGAGCCACTATACAGGGCTAGCTACTCTGACTTGTCTTATCTAATTAGAGTTATATCATCCCCTTGTCATAATGATTGGTCAGTATACTCAGGGATAAACCTATCAGTACATGATTTTTCTTTGGCTACAGGGACTGGTTCAGGAAAAAGTATATAATCGATTTTAGGTCCAAAAAGGGGAGGCTTCCTGAGAACTTTTGTAAAAGATGGTTCTGTAGTTTTCAGGGACTCCTCTGGGAAATATTTTGGGTGATATATTGAATGGATATGAAGCTTGTATCTGCTACAACCATTTATCCGCCTTGAAGGAAGCCATCTAAGAATGATGCTGACACAGGGAAAGGCAAAGCCAATTATATAGAATTAAAATTATATAGAAGTATGGAGCCTGAGCCTTTATCAAATTGTGGCAAAAACCCAACCTATTTCTGGGCTCCTTTCAAATGTATCGTAGCTTGAGCTGACTTTCCTGTTACTTGCAGCTGAGCACATTCTAATTATTAGAACTACAACAGGAACTGTGCTATCGGAGCTGATTTCTGAAGGAAGACTATGATTTTGACAAGTGAGTAGTAGAGATGAAAGTTTGGGGATCCTTTCCCAGGATCAGAAAATTGCAGGAGCAAACACAAACAGGTATGAAAACACACAGTACGTTCAGGATCAAGCAAATCTCCTGAGAGACAGATGACAGGGGAAGCTAAAAGACAGCTCAGTGTAGCGATCCATTTGGAGTGCTAATTCTGATGGCAGAGGGCACTAGGACCAGAAGAGAAAAGGCTCAGTACAGATGGCTGTTATAGTTATCCTAGCAAGAGATAATCAAGGCCCTCACTTGTGCATTGGTAGGGAAGACAGAGAAGAGAGGGTGAGTTCAAAGCATATGTCAATGACAGAATACATACCAGTTGGTGTCACACTCCATGAGAGGAAAAGAGAGACTAAAAAATGGATTGTGAAATTTCACTCTTGAGACATTTGGTAAAGGCTAATGCCTTACCTTTAATCAGGAAGAAGAATTCAGATAAAAAAAGTGAGTTAAACCACCTTAAATCATTTTTGGAATATGTTTGTATACACACACACACACACACACACACACACAATTTTTTTTTTTTTTTAAGACAGTTACGGAAACAACCTAAATCCAAAATAAGTTAGATAAATTATGGTACATTTACTGAACAAGTGAAATACTATGCAGTAAGTTATTAACATTTTCCTGAGGTGGATAACTTGCTTGATAATATTTCCATGCTAGACATATCCCCATAATAAAGGTCCCCCACTGTGTGTGGCTGCAGCAGGGTGGTGGGTTACATGTTCATTTCAACACCATCTCTTTCTCCACCACTAATAGATCCACTGGCACCCTACAGTTGAGAATCATTATCTGAAAATGTCAAGAAACATACTTCAGACTTTGGGAAAAATAAACAAAAGAAGCACTGTTTCGACGTCATCCCAGTTTCAAAAGTCAAGAAAAAGATATACACACAGAAAAAATAAAAATATATAAACCAACATGTCATTAACTCTGAGTGGTAGGAGCTGGTATATTTTTTCTTTGACTTCTTTATAGCTTCTATTTTCTTTTCCTAAAGTGCACATGTATCAATTTTATAATTTTAAAAGGACATTGTCTATATTGGGTTCCTGCAAAGCAGATAATGAGATGAGAATTTGTGTGAATGTGATTTATTAAGAAAAGTTCTTACATAGGAGAAATCAGTAGGTGAGCAGGGAAGTGGGAATAATCAAAGGAGGCCAAACAAGGGTACACCATTGGAGGTAACTTGAGGTCAACCCTTCAATGTCAAAGGAGCTACCCCTCTTCCTGCCCTTCATTGATTAAGGGCTGCCCACATGGAGATGCAAATGGTTCTCCTTGCAAGTAGGAAAACTTGGGCAGTTTGTCCACCAAGAGACACAGCTACTGGCTGTAAGAGCGTGCAGGAAACAGCAAAGGGATCTGAGGAATATACATGGAAGACTGCATCTGCCAGGGATACTCCCAATAGAAGTCTTACTGTTCTATTAAAAAATATGAACACCTTCATTTTATGACTATGTTCATTCATGTTAAAATATTTTCTTTTGGCAGAAAAAGAGAACTAAATATTAAAGTATTATTGGCTTACTGAAAAGGGAGAGTTGAAAAGTCTTACATTCCAAAATGACTTAAGTTAGAAATTAGTACCGTTGGATATAAAAACTTCATGACACTGGGGACACCAAATGTTGATTGCTGTTTGTTGTCAGAGAGCCAAGAGGACTGAAGTTTGGGGAGAGAAATCTCCCTTCCTGACAGCTACACGCCAGACTGTTAAGGACCTTTGAAAGAAATCAATGGTGGTCTGAATTATTCAATTGGTATAAAACAGCGAGAGTGGAATATAAACTATTTGCCTTCTACCAATAGATTTGGGGTTGGCATCTACTATGAATCCTCAAATTAAATACTCCCTAAGGAGGAAGAGAGGGGGAGAGACTGTCAGATGTGAGAGAATTAGCCAACCAAGTTGACTGCAGCACAAACTCTAAAGCTTTCCTATATTTGCTAATACAAAGGGCAAACCCACTGGAATATTGTATGTTGGTAAGACTCTGGGCTCCTTGCTATGTTTCAATATAGACTGGACTAGCCATTTCATTTCCTGAGCTTTGAAGCTCTGTGAGGACAGAGCCAGGAGTGCAGTTTCCAGGCTCTCAGCCTCATGTGGAAAGGTGCTGGCTCAGGTAATAAATGGCCATCAACTGTGATTGGTTGCTAGTTGGCAGTCAGCTGTAACCAGTGAGCCATTGGCCACTAATATAACTGCTGTGGCTACACTAGCAGAAAATGGGGGCTAGCAAGAAGATGGTGGCTGAGCTAGCAAGGGCCGATTGCAGTTAGCAAGTGAGGTTGGTTGGTAGAGAGAAGTGGACAGCAGGTTGCGGATAGTGTGGCTCCTGCTTCCTGTGTCTCCAACCCAGCCGCCAGCGAGAATATAGTGGTATGACTTCCCTATCTATAGCTCTGTGGGTGTTCCTTTCTGGCCTCACCATATCCTGTGTTCTTATGTGGGGAGCGGGAGCAGAGACCCCTCCTGATACCTTGCATGACAAGCTCTTGTCATGCAGGGCGACATGCAGGGTCTCTGTTCCCGCTCCCCACATAAGAATGCAGGATATGGCTCTGCCAAAAAGGAACACCCACAGAGCTATAGATAGGGGAGTCATACCACTATAGTCTCACTGGAGGCTGGATCCACATCACCTGCAACCTGCTGTCCGCTTCTCTGCCTGCCAACCAACCAACGGACTGACCAACCAACACAGCTGCGGCAATTATATCACTGGCTAATTGGCTAACTGATTACAGCTGATGGTCAATTAGCCACAGCTGACGGCCATCTACTACCCGAGCCAGCACCTTTCAGGTGAGGCCGAGAGTCTGGAAACTGCTTTCTGGGACTCTGTCCCCACACTCTCTTCTCTCTTCAATATATACTAAACATTTCAAAAGGTATCTCCTTCTCCAATCCCAGAAAGCCCAATCATCGGTTTACGTGGGTAACTGCTGAGATATAACTTTAGGTGTACTCTTCACCCCCAAATAGCTTCCCCCCATGTACCTCACAGACACAGAGAATCAATCAAGACGGGACATTTCAGGAATCAGAGGCAACAGTGAAGAAAAATAAATGCATAGGGGTAATCAAGGATTCTTAGCCAAGGTGGACGGAGCTTATGCATGGACTTCAGGTATTCTGGGACACTTTAAAATTATTTGAAAAATATTGCAAGTATACACATGAGTACATTTTCAGCTAAAAGAATCCAGGGCTTTCATTATATTTTCAAAGTAACCCATGACCCATGAAAGGTTAAGAAGCTCAGGATTAAGAGTCAGGTGAACTGTATTGTCTATGCATGATTGGTTACTAACTAGCCAGGTGATCTCATGCTGAGATTTTCCCTCCCTTGGCTTAGGATTCATAAATTTCTGAGAACCCTGCCTGTTTAAAGGTTCAGTGCTTCAGCGTGTGCTTTTTTTTTTTTTTTTCAGAGGCAAATGGCCTCCTTTCAAAGATTGCTGAGGAAAATATCCAAATGCTTCTTTTGTACCTGCTTCTTATGAATCCCTCCTCCAGCTAAGGGAATAGAAATACATTAAAGCAACATTTACTGGAGAAAAGTAGAGGGAGGGGGGAAACATAGATGGGGAAAGGGAGGGAAAGAAGGAGGAAGGGAAGTGAGAAGGAAGGGGAGGGGGACAGGAAGAGAGAGAAATGACTTTCACTGATAAAGGTATGTCCATGGGGCAAAGTTGAACAGGATGGAGATAGGTGGTTATGGGATCAGACCCTTGCCCTTACTCCGTTTCACTTCCTCCAAGCATAGCTGCAGCATTCAAATTTTTGAAAGTTAATTTTTAAGGGGTTTTCAATTAAATTAGGGCAGGAGGCAGGGGAATTACACACACATATATGTTCTCTTTTGTTTTACATTTTAAATTATCAAATCATTACATCCTCCAACGAGTGATAAAATATAATAAGGGAAGAATTTTTACAAGCTTCCTCATTTGTTTAATAGTGACAATGTAGAAAAATGCCCTTAAAAAAACACTTAAACATTTAACTTTTGCTCCTAAGTATTCTCCCTACAGCTAAATTTATTAAAACTAAACACATCTTGACATTATAAATTAGGAAAAATGAGAGGGCAGTCTACTGTAATTAGAAGCCTGGGCTAAGCATTCTACAAAATAGATAACTACAACTATTATAATGCACTTTATTGAAAATTTTTATTGAGTCTCATTCATGCACAAGTAATAGAACCGCCACTCATGATTTAAGCTTGAATAAGGAAAGTCAAAATTGCAATAGCTTCAGCAATCTCTGTAGACTGAAATCAGCTTTCTTTCATTCATAGATGTGCTTCTTTCATTAATGGAAGGGAAGATAATACAGGGTAGGAGGGGCAGGGAAAATCTTTTCAGCTTTTCTTTGGATTCTTGACTCCTGACCTAGCATTCATCACCATTAATGAGCATCAACATGAAAGAATTCTATTTGTGCAAGTTCTTTGCAGCCCATTTTTACTTACTATGCACCCAATATGCTAGACTTACTCTCATAGGGATACTTACTTATAGGAAGACACCAAACTGAGATTAAGACTAGAGTCTCTAAGACAGAACCCATATTCTGGTCACCCTCTCAACTCAGGAAATATTATTGAACCATAGCTGCACTCCTAGACTTTCATGAGGTGTTTACACTTAAAATATATCAAATAGAAAGACATGGATTTATAATCTGTAAATGCTGGCTAATTCTCATTTTCTAGGAACAGAAAGTGATATAGAAACTAAGTAACTGGAAAATTAGCAACAATCTGAATGTTTAACATCAGAGTAATATAATGACATATTGACTGGATATTAGTCAGCCATTAAAACGATAGTTATGAAAAGAACGTAAGTAGTCATATTTTATATATTCTTCTTCAAAGATCTGGGTCTGTAATCATGCCACATGTTTATAATTAAGAAAAATGTACAGGAAAAAAAGACTATAAGAAAACAAAACAAAATGTTAACATACCATGGGAAGAGCTGTTAAAATTATGAGTGATGCTTAATGCTTCTTTTTCATTTATTTTATAATCATATTATATAAGTTATAATATACACATAATTACATTCCTTTTATACTGATCAGTACATTAATGAAATTAACATAACTTTAACATCACAAATTCATATATAAATTAATGTTTTTAAATATTAATATTTTCTCCTACTCTAAGTTGATTCTTCAACTGTTACATGAGGGTAAAAGCCAAACTACTGAAACCAAGTTGTCACATACGGAAATGAGTGAAAGCTGGCAAAGCCCACAAAGCCAGGTGCAAGGCACAATCTCAAAAGCCAAGTCGCCAGTACCCAATCTAGCACTCCCTCTCTCCAAATCAGATGGCTGTTTCTGGCACTAAAACAAAACAAAAAACAAGTACAGCTACTAGAGAATGTACATGGCGGAAAAGAGCTTTCTGTCATTGCCTTTGAGTATAGCATTTCTGCTGTTTTTACCTGCCTAGCAACTCTTCTGCCATCCTCTGGCATCTAACCCTGGTTTTCCTTCAGTAGACCAGACTGTGTTCATTCATGGTCCATAGTTTTAGGCAGAACCCAGGTTATACAGTGGCCCATGCTGGCCAATCAGCATAGTTCAGTGGGCTTCCAGTTCATCCAATGGGAGTAAGCCCTGAGACTGTAGGCGGAATGACATTCTGCCCCCCGGGGTTGTAAGATCAGTGCCACAGAAACCTGCTGCTGCAGGTGACCTTTTACTACCATTTGAAATATCCTGTCTGAGAATGAAATAATGCAAGGCGAAGCATAGCTGAGAATACAGTGAGATGATTTCTGGTGATATTGTCTGAAACCTGGATCCAGCAATGCCTGAGACTTAATACCTATCACCGGTATTTTATTTATATGAGTTAATGAATTCTGTTATCCCCTTAACCTAGTTTGAACGTTGTGTTGTTGTTGTTACTTGCAACCAAAAGACCCCTGACTCATGTTTCTCATGTTTCTGTAATTACCCAGCAAAGTGTGCACAAACATACTTTTGGGTTAAACAAATGAGTATTGAGTGAAGAAACTATTAGAGTTCGGTATCAGGTAACCAAAATAGTCTATGGTCACTCACCACCATTGTGATCTATTGTCATCTTCCTGTTGGGGCAAACATGTATGAGCATCTTATAAGATGCTAAATAGAAGGGCGAACACCAAATTAGACAGTTATAACTACTTGATTTATCCCAAATAGGTGTGTTACAGTCCCTTAGTAATTTTGCATGCCAGCAAATTACTTTAGATATGCTCACCCACACTTGACAATCTGAGTGTCTATGGTGTTCAGAAATATTAATTGATAAAGCAGAAAAGGAAAATGCTTAATTAGCCATCCTTATTCAATCTGAATTCAGACTTTACAATAAACATCAAACCTGAAAGCATTTTTATTAGTGGCGATTCAATATAATAATTTAGATTTGTGATTCTCAAGCTTCAGCTGACGTTAGAATCACTGGGAGGTCTTGTTAAAAAGCCAGTTGCCAGCCATATTCTCCAGAGTTTCTGGTTCAGAGGGTCTAAGCTGGGGCCTGAGATTTTGCATTTTGAACGAGTTCCCAGGATGCTGATGCTGTTGATTCAGGGAAGACAATTTAAAAATCACTTATTTAAGTTAAAAAAAAAAAAAGTTTAGCATTTTGGTGTAATTCTGGTATTCATTTGGTGTCTCTGATTAAAAAATCGAGTCCACATTTTCTGAGATCCAGACATACTTTCGATTTGAAAATTCTGGACATAAAGATAATACTGTGCTTTCAAGGTGGATGGAAAATAATAGAGTTTAAAGTAATCTGGACAAAAGTGTGATTAAAAAAAAATTCATCATGGAAGCCCATCAACCTTAATTTCCAATAGGTGACATGATCTGTTACGCATTCTACTACATCAAGTGAAAGTCAGGTTGAAGTCATCGCTACCCTGTTATATTTATTAGTGAAGTTCACTAGGCCAAAGTAATCAAGTATATACCACAGATTCCTAGCGCCTTTCTACCTCTGCCTAACAGAACGACGTGGTTTCCATCTGCTGATAGAACGTCTGTGTAAGTACCTGACAAAGGCAGCCAAGCCCAGGTGAATGAGGGACTGTGGACTGAGGGAAGACTTTGCCCAGGTGAGTTCAGGGGTTTGAGGGCAGCTCTGATTGCAGAGTCAGAGCCAGAGGAGAATCACCATGAATATAGTGGAGAAGGCCTTGGGTTCTGGGTCTCACAGCAGGGGTTGCAAGCTGGTAGGTTGCCCCAGATACCTGGCAGGGGACACCTGGCCATGGGTCCTCAGGGGACAGGGGAAGGAAACACTTGGATAATGTGCTCCTGACACATACACACACCACTAAGGAAATTGGGGCTCTGAGAAAGGGCTGCTCTGAAATGGCAGTTGACTAGCCTTCCGACAGTCCCACATGGAACACTGAGGGGTGATTTGTCCCTCCTGTAGGGCTGGGGAGAGGAGAGGAGGAGGAGGGACGATGGGAAGCTCCATCAGGGGTTTCTCCAATTCCTTAACTTGGAAGGAAGACAGGACAACTGAATAAGGAGGGCGTGGGAACAGGGCTATCAAGGTCAGCAATAAAATCACCTACAGAGCAGAAAGAAGGATACCTGAGCCCATGAAGGTTATAGCCCATCATCTGGATGCCTGATGAGACATTAAGAGGACAAAGCACCCAGGCTTAACGTTCATAAGAGGTCACTATTCCTATAAGCTGGGTAGAAAGAACTGCCTCAGTCTTACCTAAAGGGAATAACTCTTGAGATTGTGATATTCAGTTTAAAAAGGAAGAAATAAGTGTCTCTTATTGTGCCATACCCTATACTAGCCTTTCAAAATGTTATTTTTTCATCTAATCCATGTGCATATGTATTAATATCATATTCCCATTTTATAGATGGGGAACTGAGGCTCAGAGTGTCTATGAACTCTCCCAAAGTTAGTGATAGGAGCAGGATTGGAACCCAGGACTGAAGAGTTTAAACTCTGCGCTCATTTCTATCATGCTGCCTCAGCATGAGGAACATTTCAAAGTGCACAAAAGTCTGGAACAAAAAGGATATGCT
The DNA here is from genome assembly GCF_036562045.2 of Rhinolophus sinicus. Taxonomy (NCBI): domain Eukaryota; kingdom Metazoa; phylum Chordata; class Mammalia; order Chiroptera; family Rhinolophidae; genus Rhinolophus; species Rhinolophus sinicus. The sequence goes on from NC_133751.1 coordinate 124,908,318, forward strand.
CTCTTTCCTTCTCTGGCTATTAGGTAAAGGTGAGTCTGAGTTACCTTTGTCAGGAAATTCATATTCATGGGCTAGTTGTCCCAAGAGATTTGCATTTTAATATAAGACTATTGGGGGGAGGGGAGACTAAAAATAGAGGAAATGAGTGAAATGGGGGTGTTACTGATGATATCAGAGCCAAAGAGGAAGAGAAGGGAGGCTGGCCATGCAGATCACCCCTCAGGTTGCTTGACAATGAATGTCCAAGTCTTCTTCTGCCAAAGGAGCTAGGATGAGAGTCTCAGCAAGATAGTCTTTAAGAAACAGGTTATCCTCTGGCAGAAGCAAGGTAGGTGACCTTCTAAGGCATCCAGAGGAAAAGAGGCAACTGATACCGTTTCCAGAGCCTTTTCCAGGATGAACCAGATTTAATTCAGTGACAATGAGTAATCACGATGTTTTGCTAGTCTTTGGAATTTATAATGACCCTGCAGGGACAGCTGCCCTATAAAAAACATCTATCTTTCTGCTGGTGCTGACTAAACAATCAGTGCTTCCCATCTCTTCAAAACGTCTCTTCTCTAATTTCTCTGTGTTGAAAAGCTGACAAGTAAATGAAAACTGTAAAAGTGAGCTAGTAGCCTCACTTCATGAATGCTTTATCACCTCCAGAAGTTCATGCTTGAGGCCAAATTATTACAAGATTTATTTTTGAAAAGTGAGAGTTATAAAGCATTTGATCACAATGGGTAAAGTAAATTAACAGGTGCGTCCTACACGTACAATAAAATATTCAGTCTCACAGGGGACGTGTTACTTCGATCCAGAGGATCAGAGTTGGTTTAAATGGTTTCTTATTTGTCATATGTCTAATATGAATTCAAATACATGTGGTGGTACTTAAATTAAAGAAAATTAAATATGCTGTGACATATAAACTGAATAGAAGAACTGTAAGAATGATAAACTTCCAAGTTGGTAATATTGGGACTCTTTTTTGAAAGCTCTTACTTTGGGTGTTTAAAAAAAAAAGAAAGACAAACTGTGGATTAGTTGACTAGCTTAAAAGCCATTAAATGGCATTGCACAGCAGTGCTGATTTAAAAATAAGATATGCTAATTTATGTACTGATAGTACAATAAATGAAAACTAGAAATGATGCAAAATAGGTGAGTCTATCCTGGGTTTTGTCATTTCTTGGTTTATCAGTATTAATAATAGTGTAATTTGAAAATGAAATGATTTTCTCAGCAGATAGTGCACAATTCCCTGTAGCTGAAGAATAGAAACCAGATTAGTTCTGAGACTATTATATCTCGGTTTGCCATCACTTCCACAGGGCCCCTCTTCTCCTTTTAAACCTTTGTATTCATATGCAGAGTCTGCTGCCTGGGAGATTTAAGCAAAGGCTACAATTCAACACAGTGAGCACTGTCCATTCAAGGTGAAATTCTAACTTACTGTCCTTGCCCTCACTCTAGTGAGGGATGACAGGACACTTGGTTACTTTTGGAATTTAAATCCCAGATAAAGAAAATGAGGAATTGACAAAATCACATTTGGGAGGGATATACAGTGCATTCCTTCACTAGTTTCAATTGTCACCTACCCCAGGCTGTCAATGCACTGTTTTGTGAGATTTACTTCTTATTCTTATGGGAAGGAAGGATTAGTATATACTTTCTGCTATGAAATTCGCCCCAGGGCGGAGATACACAAAGTTGCTATCCCAACTGGAATCACCCTGACCTGATAGGTATGGGGGCTTCCAGAAATCTTCCTCCAATTTCTTGGCATCCTATAGGTACCTCCTGAATGAATGCCAGTGCGAGGGAGCAGTGACAAGTGTTTGCTGGCTGACTGAAATAACGATAGGCTGTAAGAATTAGTTATTTTTATGCCACCAAAACAGATTCCACTTCATTTACTATTTTCTGTGGATACTTTCTCTGTACTTTTCCTGATGCAACAATGCAAGTGAGAAAAAAGCCCCTTTATGAATGTGTGGTTTGGGGGACTCATTTGGCTGCATGTAGCTTTGCAGCTCATTGCAACATGATCCATGTCATTTGTTATGTGCAGAGAACAGATGGCAGCAGGTACCCAAATAGCTGCAGAGAGAAGGTAAAAGGGACTGCTGCCTGCTGAGAGAGTAGACAAATGGCTTTAAGGATTCCCTCAAGCACAGCATCCGGAACACAGCAAAGGGGCACTGGCAGGGAGGCAGGGAACCAGCGGCAGCTGACAGTCTCATTGACAAGCAGTTGCAGAAAACATAAATTGCCCGTTCCAAGTCAAGGTTTGAGGGCCAAATTTGAGTTGAGGAAGTGGAATAACAGATGGCGACATGCTCTTTGGACAGCCTCAAAGAAGAGGCTGTGTGACAAGAAGCGACCCAAACTCCCACTCCTTCAGCAAAGTTGAAGATGAAGGCACCAGAGGCAAATGTTCACCAACTAGGACCTGGCCTCCTGGAAGACCTGGTTTTGGGAATGACTACAGACCCTGGTACAACATTTTGCTCCTTCCCCTCCTCCACCCCCACCTCCACTTTGGCAAGTGGATAGAGATCCCTAGGTACAAACAAATCAAACCAAGAGCCTCAAACACTGGATGATTAATCTAAGATGACTGCCTGATTAATTATAAGCGATTCATTACGTGGAAGGAAAGGAAAATGCCAATGGACTAAAAAGGCCTATGCCACGTGGAATTTTTGGCATCCCAACTCAGAAGCAACAATGATTGAGAGAAACAAAGAAAAGAAACATGGTGAGAAAGAGAGACAAGAGATGCCTTCCTTCCCCATTTCCCCAGTGATGAGAAGAAACAAAGGAGCTGGTGAGCAAGAGAAATAGGAGGATCTGTGATGAAGAAAACAGTCCAGAAGTCTGGAAGGAAAATGTCTCATGGTCCTCAAGTCAAGTCATCTGTATGACTCAAACTGAAATGATGTGCTCTCTCAGATAGCACTGCAGCCTGTGTGTGTGTGTGTGTGTGTGTGTGTGTGTGTGTGTGTCTGTCTGTCTGTCTGTCTGCTTATGTGAATAAGTGAAGGAGAATGTCATGGTGCCAGGGTGACAGGGGAGGAAGAACAAAGAACTCTTTTCTAGCTCTTTGAAAATTGTAATTTTTGTAATAGGTGAATATGGGATAAAGAAATTATTTGTTTTTAAACAGACCAAACTTTAATCTGCTCACTGTACATTTACTCCTAGAATGTACCTTACTAAAAATACTTTTTGAAAAATTCCTGTTTTGGAACTGTGAGCTCTGGTAAGTTAAGATCCACATAAGTTTATCAGATAAGCGTATTTTTATAATTTCCCCAAAAATGTGTCACCAGTGAATTTACCAAAATGATGACATCTGACTGGCATCAAGAGGTTGAAACATTACGTAATTCTTAAGTGTCATTATTATATTCAATACATGCTTATTAAGTCTATTATAATAATTATTTGATAATGAGCATGGTTTACATTTTTTTCTGATAATCCATGAAGCTCTTATATCTTTGCAATGAGGCCCTCGCGATCAGTTTTTGGACACTGAGAATTGGACAAGGCCATCCATAAATGGGGCCTGTACTGAAGAATTTACATTCATCTCAGGGAATATCCACACATTACTTTTCAGGGAGAAAACCCATTTGTTTTCTTATGTGTCTCTTTCTCATAGAACTAGACTGCTGTGAGATTTTTGGTTATTTGGATTTCTGAGGAACGCATTTTGTCCTGTGGATTTAGGAATATCTGCCCATCACATGCCTTTTGCCTGTAGCTGCTTCTCTGTTTGTGCTACAGAGCTCTCTCCCCAAGTCAACCCAGTGATTGGGAGGCAGTCTCCTCTAACTGAATTCATGATAATCTTGGTATTTTATGAGATTACCAAAACCAATTTGCCTTTGGCCTTAGGCACATTGAAAGCAAAAAAACAAGAATGATGTCACAGGAAAAAACGCTTTTCATGTTTCTAAGAAAGCCCCTGTGGATGTGACTATAACTGAAACGAAAGTGAAGGAAAAGCTTCTGACTGGAAAAAAAGGATCCAAAATGTCCACTCCGACAGCGCTCCTTGTAATTTTAAAAGTATTTCTTCTTTTTCCGTTGCTATGTAGATACCGTCTTTTCAAAACAAACAATAGGAACATTTTACCAGCTGTACCTTCTTTAAAGGCACAGTGGGAACTTGCTTTCTAGAAGAGCGCCATTTCACTCTATTAGCTGAATACTGGTAAACACTGAAATCTGAAAGAGAGGTTGAGCCCACCTTGGTGTACTGTCACTAGTGAGAGAAACAGGAATGTTAGCCAATTTGCCTGGGGCATTTACGTTTAGAAAGTTGAATTCACAAATAAAAACAGAGGCATATTTTAGATATTTAAGAAATATCAGTAATTACCCAAACTCACACTGTAAGATTCTTATACCCAAAACAGCTTGTATTTATAATCTCTCCTCCCACATCCAAATCTTAAAATCCCTGATCCATTATAGTGCTTTGGTCACACTGCTTTGGTTACAAAGTAAAACTATATATTTCCTACCCACTAAGTATTGAGGCCCTAGGGTTGGGGGTGATTTGAATGCTCATGGATTAGATCACCCTCAAAAGGCTGCCATCAGAAATCAGAGTAAATGATTTTCTTACAACACTCCATAGTTTTAGCATTACCGTATTACCTATTACCATATTATTAGGATGACTCAGCATGTAAAGGCATTTTTCTGGACCCCAACGTGGAGCCACTGTTTGTTTTTTCTTTTCCAAGGCTGTGTAACATTTTCTCCTGGCAAGCTATTAGAGGTTATAGAATGCAGTGGTTTTGTAAGTGGGACTGCTCATCAATCATACTGCTTTTTGAATCATAGCTTGTCATTGTCATTCATGACACTTAGGTAAGTTACTTAGAAGCGTCACATCCAGAACAACTCAGATACCCATTATGCAAAAAGAACCAAGATTTGGGGTTTTGTTTTCCAATTAATACTCTTGACATACTAGGCTTAATCATACGTTGTAGAGTAAGGATTAAAATGCCTAATTGGCTGTAACTAAACAAACTGAGGTCTTTTGATTAATCAAGCCAGCCAGCTTTCAGTTTTTGACATCAAAATTTATACTCTCTGAGAAAAAAAAAAAGCAAGGTCGTGGCTACATTACATTAAACCAACACACAATTAACAACACTTTGTTCTAATTATCTCTGGGCACAATTAATGTTGGCCCTATGGCTCATTTTTCTTCTTTGATAGCTCTTAGAATATTTATGGAGATTAGTCTGTGATGCATTGGCCTTCTCTAAGATCTGGGGTTTTCTTACAAGCTCCCACACATATCTGAGCCAGGGAAAGTGACATATTTATGCAGATTAATTCTTGACATATTGGCATTTTCTAACACATGACGTGTTGCTAACAAGCTTCTCTGCACAGCGATGCAGAGAAGTCACCGGTCCCCTGTCTCTTCTGGCTACTACCTCACCCAGAGGGTCTTTCCTATCCCTTCAGCAGTTGGTCATCACTGATAAAAGTTTATGTCTGGATTGATCAAGCTGCCAGGGCTTAGAAGGCCGAAAGGGCTGCTATAAAACAGCGATGTAGACACTAACAAAATCCAAGGTAAGAGGAATCCTCAGCGGCCTATCACTATTGGGAAACCTAAATTGCAAACAAGTTCAATTCCCTCACATCAATAGTGAAGAGACAGGCAGAAAGACTACGGGTACTGATCAAAGGCTTTTGGTGATGGGTACAACATCAATTTATGGAATGCAAGTATTTTTTTCTACACTCCAAAGGAGTTTCTTTCAAAGTCGGTGGGGGCCTATGCTTTCAAGCCATCTCTCTTCTCTGGTAGCTCAGGTGTGTTTTCACCACCGCTTGGCGTATTTGTTTGGCTATATTTGGGCAGTAAAGATGGACTGAAGCATCAGGAGCAGCTGCAGCTCCAGGACACGGTGGGCATTCAAGGGGCCGTTAGTTAAGAACATCTCTAAACAGATGAGAGGTTTGATTAGATGCTCAGTGAGTGTCAAACACAAACACTGTTAGATCTTAATATACATGTGTTGGATAGACGGGTAATTCCGTGCGCTTGCACTTACAGGATAGGCCAATGCTTTCAGTTTAGTTTCTGGCGTATGTACCCCAGGCTCCCGCAGGCCCATGTCCTGATGGCTCTTTGAGGTTGTTTCAGGCTTTTGCTGCTCTTATCCAGGCAGCTCCCTCCACCTTTCCTCTTACTGCTTGCTGAGAAAATTTGCATGAAGCCTCAAAGACTGATTTGAGTCAAATGGCGCCTTCTTATCTCCTTGCCATCTCCAAAAAGAATCCAGCACGTACTTTTATTATGTAAATTAGTATATGTTTGTCGTCCTTCCAACAGTGTGTCTCAGGGGCAGAGAAAATGTTCCATGGATCTTTGTAACTCCAGCATCAAGTGGGAGCTCAGGCCTAGACATGGCCAATCAGATGGGAGAAGGGAAAGAATGGGGAAGGGGGCTGGGGGGGCAGGAGGGATGGAAGGAGGGAGGAGAAGAGAGAAAAAAAAAAGGAAATACCACAGAAGAAAAAGAAAAGACAGTATCTAAGTAGCAACCTACCTTTCTCAGTGCTAGTCAGGCAATTCTCACATTTAAATAAGTAAAACCCCCAAACTTTGCCCAATCATGGAATTGATGGGACTTTCAGTTGTGATGCTCCATTCTGCAATGAGTGGCCAAGATGTGAGCTTCTGCTCATGACATCCCTCTCTGCGGTCTAGGATTTTGGATGGAACTACTAGGAAAGAGATACACAACCTCTTCCCTGCTGATCAGTAGGAAGCTTTTTGTTGGCAACTTTGCCAGAGCAGGGAGAAAGCCTGCCTATATGAAACCGACTTACAGGAGAGTGGAGATGCAAGACAGGAAAAGCTCCCGGACATACTCTGAAACGTTGCATGAATTCATGCCTTCATCTATTGTTCTACTTCGGTTCCTCGTTACATGACCGCTCTTTCTTTTGTTTGTCAGTCTGAGTAGGGCATCCATGACTCATAATTGAAAGAGTGGTCACAGCACGTGACAGGACAGCAGGATTGCCTGTACTGTAAGGTGTTCTCAAGGATTTGGATCTGTGAAGTAGTTTCACATCCCTCCTCTCATGTTCTCCTATATGGAGCAGTAACGGTGTCCCCTTAGATGGTGACTTGGGTGCTTTTTCCTTAACTGTGCTGCCCCCGTCGGAGTCATTTCTGAGATTCTTAACTTTGGAGAGCCACTGACTCTTAAAATGGATGTGGCAAAATCTACCTCCATCACTCTTTTAAAAGAATGATCACATTTTAAACAGTCTATTAAAATATTTGTATATAAAGGCTTATGAGCCAGGATGCTCATCACATTATAATAATGAAAAAGTGTCAAAAACTTAAGTAGCCAAAAGAAAGTGATTAAATAAATGGTACTCAGCATCCATTGGATAAATTTCTACACAGCCATTAAATCCTAATTTAAGGAATGTTGACTAACCCGGGGAAATAGTTTTCATATGTTACATAAAAGATCAAGCTACTAAACTGTATAAAGTGATATTTTATGATTTTCTAACTTGATTAAGTACAACAAAGGAAAATAAAAAAGACTGGAAATATACATGCCAAAGTATCAATAGCAGATATTTTTGATTGTTGTAATTAAAATTTATCCATTTCCTTGTATTTTCCTAGGTTTCTACAAGGTGACTATTTACTACTCTTTTTTTTTTAATTTTTTATTGGGGAACATGGGGGGACAGTGTTTCTCCAGGGCCCATCAGTTCCAAGTAGTTGTCCTTCAATCTAGTTGTGGAGGGTGCAGCTCAGCTCCCAGACCAGTAGCCGTTTTCAATCTTTAGTTCCAGGAGGCACAGCCCACCATCCCATGTGGGAAGTGAACCGGCAACCTTGTTGTTGAGAGCTCACCCTTTAACTACCTGAGCCATCTGGCCACCCCTCCAGCAGCTCAGCGGCAGCTCGTTGTCTTTAATCTAGTTGTGGAGGGTGCAGCTCACTGGCCCATGTGGGAATCGAACCAGCAACCCTGTTGTTCAGAGCTCACGCTCTAACCAACTGAGCCATCCGACCACCCCTATTTACTACCTTTACAATTAGAAAAACGGTGGTACAAAGTTACATACTGACATAGGAAGGGATTTTATCCCCCCATTTCCAGCTGCTGTACCAAAGAGGAGTTTTTGTCTCTAATCCTACTTTAGTGATTATTGCTAGGTGACCCACAGTTGGATACAAATTAATCACGAGAAAGATATACACCAGACACTTTAAGACAGGGATGTCTGAAGTTACCTGTCAGTAAGCTGTTAAAGAATCTAAAGATTAGAAGGAAACAGTTAAGAATTTCTATTCAGACTATCAACAGCATGATGCTTTATAACTTAACAATTTCTTTTTACAGTGCCTTAGAACTGAAGAGGATAAAAGTGACAGGAAGAACAAAGTAAGAACTTAAAAACCAATCAGGAATGCTAAGAAATGAGACTGTTTCTCTCATAAGTAAGGAGCCGAAGTCAAACGTGGGCATATCATACCCACAGACACACCAGGGGAGTCATCAAAGGCAGGGAAGAAGTCATGTCAGAGCAGTTGAGATGACAAGCTTTCCTCAGGCTCAAAAGCTCTCTGGCATTGGGAGCATGTGGGAAGGGAGTCTGAATCGAGGTACGAAGATTCAGGAAAAGTTCTATTCAAGACTGGGGGCAAATAAATCTTAGATTCCGCTGAACAGAAGGGCACCTAAAGTGTTTGAGGAGCTGCAACTATCACTCTAAAAGCTGCATCCATAGTTCTCAATCCTGGCTGTGCATCTGATCACCTGTAGTGCTGTAGGAAAACACGCATGCTTGGTTTCCGTCTTAGACTTAAAGACTTAGAATTTCCCAGGTTGTCTTCTAGGCATCGGAATTTCTAGAAGTTCTGTTTCTGCATGGGTTTCATCCCTCTTGTTTGCTTGCAGATTTCACTCCTACTCTTATATATCTCTCTCTCTTGCATTGCGGATTTCACCCTTTCCATCAGATCATTCATATCAGTACACCAGCTTGCTCTAATGTCACCTGAGTTTTTAAAAGAACGTCACTTGTGCTTTATCTTTCTTCAGGTGTGACTTTCCGCAGGTCAGCTCAATCATAGGAAAACATCTCAAAATAGTTGTCTGCATATACCGTCTCCACACCCTTATATTTCCACCTACTCCAAACAGAAACTGTAGTTATCAAGCTTTTAGCTGACGCATCCCTTCCAGAGTCAATGAGGGATTCTGTGCTTCATCTCTCTTATTCTCTTAGCAGCATTTGACAAGGTTGCCCTTGAAACATTTTCTTCTTGAGGCTTTTACGACACCCCAACCTTTCTGATATCCTTCTTACCACACCAACTCTTTCCCAGTCTCATTGGCTGGCTCTTCTTCCCCTGCCAGACCTCTATTGGAAGGGTACCCAGGGATCTGTCCTCAGCCCTGTTAAGGTCCACTTTACACTGACTTCTGATGCAGCTTTTTTAAGTCTCACAACACAGACTCTCATCTATATGCCGATGACTCTCAAATCCCTATCTCTAGCCCTGACCTTGGCTTTGGATATCCTACTGTCTATGGAACATCATCACTTGAATGTTTAATAGGCATATCAACTTAACATGGACCAAAAAACCCTGATGACTGTACATTTCTTTCCCCATCACCTCTCCTCCAGCCTTGCATCCCTCAGAAATTTGGTACAACTGATACTCAGTTACTAAGGCCAAAAAAAGTAGAAGTTACCCTTGATTTCTCACTTTCTCTTATAGTCCACATCCAATCCATCATTAAGTCCAGTAGGTTTTTCCTTCTAAAATACATTCATATTTGACCATTTCTTACTAACATAGCATAGTGGAACCATACAAATGGAGCTCAAATTCTGACTTTCATACTTACTATGTGCCCTGAGCAAGTTATCCAAGCTTTCTGGGGCTCAGTTTCCTCATCTATAAAATGGGTATAATAATAATCGTATCTATGTCATACCAAAGGGTTGTTATGATGATGAAAATAGTATATATATATTTATTAATTGGAACAGTGCTTAGAACATAGTAAGCCCTATGTATACAGAGTGTACCAAAAAATGTACACATATTTTAAGAAAGGAGAACTGTATTAAAATTGTAATACTCAATATATACTGATAACAAAAGATGAATGCAAGTCATATTTGACTTGTGCAATTACAAGAGGTGCTCAAAGTGGTTACCATTAGCGTCCAGACATTTCCGATTACGGTGAACTACTGCTTGACCAATGTTGACCAAAGTGTCCACTTATATACATTTGTTTGGTACCCCCAATATATATATATATATAGGCTTGCCAACATGGACATCATTATTATTCTGCACCAGTCCAACGATATTATTATTAATATTTAGTATATTATTATTCCCTATTATTCCTAGGTACCCACCCTAGACCAGTCGACTAATACCTTTCATCTGGAATCTGAAACAACCTCCTATCTGGTCTTCCTCTCTCTACCTCTGTCTTGCTATTAGCCCATAAAACAGCAAGAACTGTCTCCCTAACGTACGAGTCAGATCATGTCACTTGCCTAGTTAAAAATTTCTAATGGCTTCCCTTTACATTGTAATTATATTCAAGGTCTTTACTGTGATGTGGCTCGTAAGGCTTTACAGGGTCTGGCCCCTGTATCCTCTCTCAATGTACCTTCTTCCAACTTGTTAATCTTATACCTTACATCGCAGGACAAAGTGCTTACCTCTCTTTCTCTAACTTGCCAAACTGTCTACCATCTCTAGGCTTTCACATTTGCAAATCCATCTTGTTCTTCCAGATTTTCACTCAACTCTTTTTTCTTATTTATCTTGTATCCAGAAGGCCCAGTATCAGAGGCCATTGTAAGTAAATGCCACACCAATTTCCATCCCCACTCTCCTATTACTATGTCACCTAATGTTTCTTATTCAGAGACATTAATTTTGTCCATTTATTTGTTTGTGTTCTTATTTATTATTTTATGTAAGTATGTACTTTTGGTCCCTGTTCACTGGGGTTGGGGGACCATGAAATTTGATCTACTGCTGGTGTCTAGAAGAGCATTTGGCCCATAAAAGATATTCAATACATATCTATTGACTATAAACTCAATGCATAATTGTGATATGCAGCAGGGTTTGAGAATTACTATTTTAAACTACCCCATTTTAAGCAGGAATTACTGATTAACAAAAATGCTTATGCTTAGCACTTTAATTGTCATACCTTCATGGAAAGGTATAACTGAGTGGAAAAAGCTATGCTTCACTTTAACAAATTTAATTGCCATGTTTTTCTGCACAAATAAGTTTTTACTATAAAAAGCCTCGTTCTTCTGACCTTGAGGCTATAGCTAAGGCATCAGCATTTACCTGAAGGCTCAGAACTCCCAGGTGGTCTCAGGCCTGTTCTCCACCTGGGAATCAGAGATGCCCGTGAAGCTGAGAGAGAGCTAAGGGGATACCATCTTGATTTCTAGTTAGGCATGAAGTTGGTCAATAAGTGGTGAGAAAGGGCTGGTGGGGATGTAGGGAGGAGGGTCTGGAGACAAGCAAACCATGTATTCCAAGAAACGTGCCATGAGTAAACCTAGGGCCTGAGGCCAAAGCCCAGGAATAGAGAAAAAGGAGGACCCATGGTCAAGTCAATGGATCATGAAGGTCAAGTCTGGAAGGAAGATCCCTTGAGTTAGTGGTGTGGAATGAGATAAGAGAAAAGAATAGTCCTTTGCTAGAAGGGGCCTGTGGCATGTTGAAAATGATGAGCTGTATTTTGAGTAAGCAGTTTCTGAAATAGCAGCCTTGAAAATCTAAACTTAACATAGAAAACACCATATCTAACACTGAAAAGTTACAGAAAATGTGCAAGTGATATCCAGATCCCATGTGGTCCTTACAGCACAAATATGAAGTATACCAAATGGTTTCTCCACCTGACATCAGGACCCTGAACAAAAATTATAATTTAGGCCCATGGACACTGAGTAGAGAAAACAACTGCTAAGAGGAGAAAGAAAATGTGTGTGTGATTATTATTTTGACTGCTGGCCCTGGAGTTCTTTTTGGAAGGTAAATGTCCTGTTTAGCAAAATGCCATGATGAGCTCTGGGAACGAGAGCATTAGTGGTGTGCAGAGACAGAAAGAGCGCTGCATAATAAATGATGGGGAACTTGGCTGTGGGAAAGGGAGCAAGTGACCAACAGCTGGCCCTGTTTATGGTATGAAGCTGAGAACTGACAAGAAGGGCTAGTGAGAAATGCCCTGCAGTTGAAGGACTGAGAGAAAACAGCGCTATCAAAAGACCAAGTTCAAAGCCTTTAGACTTTGGAATCTTCTGCAATGACCAATCATCCTTTGCAGGGTTTGATTTTGGAAAAATTGAGTAAAGGAGGTTCTGTTTCACATGAGGTAGCTCCTGAAAACAGAAGAAAGAGTGGTTTCAAATTGAGTGCAAGTAAGAAATCAGCCTCAGAAATGACCAGAAGAGGGAATAATTCTGGGGTGAAGGTGACACTAGACTTTCCTCAGGCTGACGGATACTGTGCTTGGACAATATTTACTTAATTCTCAGTCAGGGGCTCCTCAGCTACTATCTAGGTTGTTTTTAAATAGTGTCATGATAGTAATCAAGAAATAATACTAGACGTCAATTCTGCCTCTCTGCTTTTCCACACCTTATTGGGACTTGTTTGGAGACCAGGAATTAAGAAGGGCTGCTTTCCATCACCCTTCAAATAATTTCTTAGTGCTTCCCACAACACCAGGACCAAGAGATTAGGGTACACAAATCCATGGTGGGCTCAAAAATACACTGATAAAAATATATTTTTTTTGTTTTTCTAAAATCTTGCTATACAACATCAAACTATGCCAAAGTAATTTTGAAGAATTATGTTTAATTTCCCTGCAATCTCCCAAAAGCATTTTGTTAAAGTGTCTAAATCTGCATGGGGGCCTGTGACTAGCTCAGACTGCAGTGTGTTAGAATGAGTCCTTCATTTTCCCACAATAATGGTTAACTCACGCAAAGAATCCTACACAGAGAGCACACACAGTGAATTTTTAAAAACAAAGTGAAATTAAGTAACATGAAATTCATATGAAAATTGGAAGAGACATATATATGCGTGTATATACATCTGTAAGTATTTCATAAAGATCTCTTATTATCTGTTCAAGTAGACAATAGTGAGATATTTGCGGGCAGGGAGAGAATAAACTTAATACTGCACAAAAAAAACTAAGGGAACAAGCAGTGATACTGTGCCTAGAGGACGTTAATTCAGAAAATAAAATATTTTTTGGTGAATTAAAATTTTGGAGCTTACTGGCACTTAGAGATATCATCTATTGCATCCAACTAAAGAAATACTACTTCTCTTTTACTCAGTGAGGACTTAAGAAACATTCACTGCCAAAGATATTTTTTAAATACCTCTTGGTTCGATGAAATAAAATGTCCTTTACAAAGTTGTCTTAATAACAGGTGAACTAAGAGCAGTTTTCACTGTAATCTTCAATACAGCTAACAATTTCAGTATATGGTTCTAGGGAAGTAAGAGATTGTAATATTCACTCATTCCTATTGTAAAATCCAGATAATGCAATCTCAGAACAGCCATGAATTTCCCAGGACTCCCAGAAACCTCAGTCTCCTTTGAGAAGGCCTTCCCACCTTTAACAGAGACAAAAAGTATGAGAACCTTTGGGGAGAAACGGATGATTTCTGGTCGCTTGCCCAAGGGGACCTGCTAGAGGGTCCCTGAGTTGACCTCTCTTCTGTCCATGTGTGACATCACTTGCTTAACCTGTCTACCTTTGGTCACACCTATGTGTAGTAGCTGAATTTTTTCATCCATAGTTCTTGTGTTGCTTATTGTATCCTGATAAATAGGGGGAAACATGATTTAAGGGAAGGCAGAAGCCTTGGAATAGGTAGACAGACAAGACCATGATACAAATATTAACTCATTTAATCTTCATTACTTCCATATAAGATAAATTACTCTTATTATCTCCATTTCTGCAGTTGAAGAAACTGAGGCATGGAGAGTCTAATGCACTCAACGTTTCAACTTAGAAAGTAGAATTGGGATTTAAACCAAACCCTGGGAATCTGGCCGAGAAGTCCATAATCTTAACGATTTTGCTTTACTACTGCTGAGGAAATTAGAGTAAAAAAGGACAGGCCCACTATAGACCACGTGGTGGTCGAGGCAGGAAAGGAGGAACAAAGCAGAGGAAACAAGACATCTCCAGGTCTTGTTTCTTCCCTTTATTGAAGTGTTCGGGATTCTGTAGACCCTATGAGAGAACTACATTTTTGGAGGTTCTGAAGGTCCCTTGTACCTAGTTTAAGAAGAGATGGGTTACCCATAGTCTTTACTTAAAAGTAATTACTGTATGCTCCAGTTCCATATGCTAATGGAAAACTTAATCGAAAGGAGATAAGCTAACTCACAGAAAAAGACACCTCGCGGAAACTTTCAGCACGTGAAATCTCAATCAAGAACTAATAACTGGAATGTTCTCTGAGGATTGCTATAAACATTCAGGAATTAACACCTGGATTGAGGTCAAATGCCATTAAGTAATAGATCAGTGGTTTCAAACTGTGTTTCTGTGGACTGTCCTGGTTCACAAACCTCCCTCCAGTATCCGTTAGCTAAGCTTCAGTTCTACTTTCATGTTTTACATGTTGAACTTCTGCACAGATTTTCTTTCTTCTTTTTTTAAAAAAAATAATGGTCCTACTGCTTAAAATTAAATTTTGTTTGCTTGTGTACAATCATCCTTACATAGTATTGGATATTTTGTTTATTCATTCACTCATTCTATTAGGTATTGGGAAAACAAAGTGAAATATCGAACAGCCCCTTCCTTCAAGGAACTGGCGATTTTAGGGGAACTGGTCCACTTTGAGGGCTGAAATGAATTTAAAGTGAATTACTATACTATGTACTCTTTTTAATGCAATACCATCATCATCGCAAGGTCAAGACTGAGCGATACAAATGATGAGCAAAAGCTCACCATTAACAAAGTCAACACAATGGGAGAGACTCGATCCTATTAGTCTGGGGGAACTGAGAACCGAGAAAGGAAGATTTATCCTCACTCAAAATTGCTGTCAATAAAAGAAGCAGAACACTGTTATGTTTCTTTAAGTGTGCAAAAATTGTTTCATTTCTTACCTCTAGAGCTTTCAATCTTTCTAACAGCAATTTGGTCTTTTCTCTCCCCTCGTCTGCACTGCTGCTTTCACTCCGCGAATCTTCATCTACTACCATGTGAAGATCGTCCAAAGCTTCTTTGTGTTTTCTCTCATCCTCTGGCAGTTTTTCCTAAAGCAAAAAAGAATGATTGCTTTCAATAATCTCCACTGAAACATAAGCAAGTCTACGGCTGAAAAGTTTGGAATCGCCCTATCGCTTTTGCATTCATTTCAAGGCTGAAGAAGAGATTTTCTAATATGTTCTGAGTGGTGCTTATATTAGTAAACACAGTAGATATTTTTTAATTAGTCATGGCAGGACCTCTGAATGCACACGATCTCTGCCCAGTGGGAGAGGTGACCTAACCAGCAAAGCCTTGGATGATGGAGTCATGTGGTTAATCCGTTTTTATCTACACCATGGGATTCAGCTGTGCTCTAAACTGGAGAAAAATAAATCCATCTTCATACCTTAATTTGCAAACAGCTTAGTTCCTCAAATAAGAATCATTAAAGTTGCTGGACATAAAGCCATTTAATTAATTTAAGAGAAATATTGAAATGATAGTGAATTCTGAGTTAGAATTTAGAATTCTAAGCTGAAACCAATTAGTTCTTTTGGCTCAGTAATGATACAGCTCTTAAGGACCCCTGAGTCCGTTTTCTCACACTCCAGGATTTGTAGTGTAGCCTTGAAGCAGACATAAAATGTTGTTATCTTTTCTTGTTTCCCTGTTGGAAGCACCTCACTCAACTTTGTATCTAGAAGCTTTTTGGAAGTTGAGAAGTGTTAATTTGAGCCTCATGACTGGCTCTTGTTTCCAAAGGGGGAACAATGACAAGAGACTATCACATGAATAAAAAAAGAGAAAGAATATCGTATGAAAAAGAAAATCTCATCCATTTTGTACATGTATCAAGACCCTCGTGCTACAGAACCAAGTGACATCACTCCATCACACTATTTAATTCTAACCACAATATTGCAGAAATCATTTTAATACAGCTGGTTGTCAACTCTGGGCTAAACTGGATTATCAATGATAGGAGATTTCTTTATATTAGCACTAAACTAATATCATTTGCAAATACAGAAATACAAAAGATATGATTCTTAACCTCTAAGCACTTATAAAATCTACTTAGAGAAGAATAGCATAAGAAGGAAAAAAACAACAGGTTTTCAAACTGTTTACAAAGGTGCTTTGGCACTTGCAAAATAGTTTAACTTACTTTTTGAACATGAATTATGAAGTATGTAAAAAAATGTTTTCATGTGTATGTGCATATGTATCTGTGTGTGTGTGTGTGTGTGTGTGTGTATATATATATATATATATATATATATATATATATATAGAGAGAGAGAGAGAGAGAGAGAGAGAGATACAAGTATCTGGAGATCACATAGTATCTTGATCCATATTACTCTGTTTTGTATAGATTTCAAGACAAAATTTCTCCCATCATCCATCTATATAAATGTGCAATTGATTAGGAAGGTGATATAGCTCTTTATGAAATCAGGCCTGGGAGTGTCTAACTACCCATGGTATGCAGGCGTGTTCACTTCCATTAAGTGAGTTCAACTCAGATAAATGTCAGGCAAGTTTAAGGTGCAGATCCTCAGGCCAAAACAAAAATCTAGGTCATAATAGTATTTTTTTATAGTTTTCATTTTTTAGGGTTTGTTCACTTGTCAGACTTTCATTTCCATGCTAAGGAATACGTCTGTAGAGTTACAAAGTCACCTTTGAAATGAAGAGGTCCTCCTACTTCTCTTTTAAGATTTTGGATCACTTAATTAAACACTATACTGGGATTGTAAAGCAAACTGTTTTTAAAAGTATTATCTACATCTATTTCTCCATATGAACTATGGTTTTTCATTGTTCTTTCAGCCAACTCCATAGATTTTATTTATACAGACACACACACACACACACACACACACACACACACACACAGTAATAATTAGGTTTTACAGCTAATTAAACAAAGAAAAGCCACTGGTATGGGGAACGGATAGCCAAAAGACTTTGAAATATGGTAGCCAAGATTCCAAGTCTACCATTTACCACCTGGCAAATAATCTTAGGGAAACTATTTAATTTCAATAACTCTTGGATTCTTTGTTGCCTAAATGACACAAATGCAAACACATATAACATACACACATATACAGTCAATTATCATCATTCATAGTAATGTTTTATAAAGTTGTTATGAACACTGAATTAGTGAATATTGAATCTTTGCTCCTAGGGGAAATACAGGGTTATGTTCCTATAGGCCTCAGGTCACAATATTTTCATCATTAATCAATACATAATCTTGTTTTATGAGTGTATCTATTTAAAGATACCTCATGTAATACAGAGGGAGCCAAAATATGTGTACACATTTGAAGAAAGGAAAATTGTATTAAAATTGTAATACTCAATATATACTGATAACAAAAATGAATACAAGTCACGTGTGACTTCTGCAATTACAAGAGATGCTCAAAGTGGTTACCATCAGCATCCAGACACTTCTGATTACAGTGAAATACTGCTTGAGCAATGTTGACCAAAGTGTCCACTTGTATACATTTTTTTGGCACCCCCAGTATATATTGTTGATTGATTAACATTGAACTAACAGCCAACAACATTATAATTCATGTCTGAACAAAACTTACCTAATACCTATTTTCTCCACAAGGCACATCACAGAACTTCTTGCAATTAGAAACACTAGACAGCACTTCAGAACTATGTTTGGGGGACATTTTAAAGGTGAACAAAAAGCATAAAATGTGAAAAGTGTGGTACTAACTAGAGCATGGAAAGCACATGTGTTTACAGTGTGAGAGCTGAAACAAGAAGGCAGAGTATTGCCTTGTTTGATCTCGGCTGAAAAAGTGCATTCCAGGTGGAAAAGTTTTCACCACTCTGAGAATGTCCACGAATGACCATGAAAGCACTGCAAGGGATGATTGGGGGGACTGAAAATAAATTTAGGGAGTAGGTGAATTCACAAGTACAGAATCTACAAATAATGAGGATCAACTGCAAGTGCACGCATGTGTACACTCACATCTAAAATGTGGAGGAGCAGTGCCTACATATCATTATATGAAACAACCAGAAGTTATTCAAGATAATATAGATTATATATGAGTATTTAGATTCCATAAAAAACAAAGGTTATTTCACATAATTTGAAGAAAGGGTGATCAATGCAGGCTGTGAGACATGATTTCATGGAAATGGAATATGCTTTATTCTTTGACAGAGCGATACAACTTGAATTGTTAAAAAGGCATAGAGTGGGATTTCTGGTCAAAGAGAAAACTGAAACAAAGCCTCCTAGTCAGTAGTAAATTTGTCTTTATTGGTTTATGAGGAAACCAGTTAGATGATAGCATGATTTTTTTTTTTTTCTTTTTTCTTTTCTTCTTCTTTTTTTTTTTTTTTTTTTTACAGAGTAGTTGAGGAACAGAATTGGAGAGTAAAAGAGAGAAAGGATTCTTGGATATAAGAAAGAAAAATTCAGACATGATTCATTTGTTTGTCTGTTCATCCTACAAACATTTATTGAGCCCCAACTATTGGCGATTCACTGTTGTAGATGCAGGAAATATGGTAAAGTTCCATGAACATATACTTGAATGGTGCGAAACATGACCACGTCCAAATTAAATCAGTAAGTTATATAATTGTAGCTAGTGGTAAATGTTATGAAGAAAGTCAAACATTATAATGCGACGGACATTAGTGTGTTTAGGACGTTAGATATGGTGACTTGAGTGTAAGGCTGTCTGAGAAGGTAACCATTTGAGCTGAGACCAACTGTAGAGGAGGAAGCAGCCATGCAATGGCCTGGGAAAAAAGCATTCCAAAGAGCAGGAACAGCAAAACAAACTCCCAGTAGCTGGGCTAAGCTTGCCTTGCAGGCTCGCTGAAGAGAGTCCGTGTAATGGATTTATAATGACTAAAGAGTCTGGGTAGTAGGAAATGAGATCAGCAAGAGAGGCAGACCATGGAGGCTTCGCAAGGCATAGGAAGGGGATTGCATTTTATTCTAAGTGCAGTAAAGAGGAATTGGAGGCTAAGAAGGGGAGTGATGGGTTCTGATTTAAATTTTATAAACATCATCATGACTGTTGCAATGGAGCATGCTCTATGGTGGTAAGGAGCTGGGAGACCAGTTGGGAGGTCTTTACATAGGTAGGGACAAAAAGTAGAAATATTGGAACGTTTTGGCTAAGGACTTAGTAAAAGCAGTTCCCATAGTGGATTGGTAGGTCAGGAGCCCTGGATTCAAAGCCCTGCTTTTACATTTTTGCACCTTG
This sequence comes from Rhinolophus sinicus, assembly GCF_036562045.2. NCBI lineage: Eukaryota > Metazoa > Chordata > Mammalia > Chiroptera > Rhinolophidae > Rhinolophus > Rhinolophus sinicus. The sequence goes on from NC_133751.1 coordinate 124,927,924, forward strand.
CTGGGCAAATCATTGGCCCTTTTGAGCTCTCCGTTTCTGCCAGATGTAAAGTAAAAGGGTCGGGCAAAATATCCCATCTAATACTCAAGTTCTAAGAATTCAATTATTCAAGACAATTTTCAGGAAGGAAATATTGTCGATATGCTCAAGGGTAGCAGAAATGACAAGAGAACAGAAAAGGGACCTCTAGATTTTGTAATAAGGTTGTTAGTGGGGACCTGAGAGCTGTTTAACTGAAGTGTGATGATGCCACCAAAATTGTCAGTGGTTAAGCAAAAAGGGAAATGAGAGAAAATAGAGGCGATTTTCTTAGATGCTTATGTGAAAGTTCAGCAGGGCAGGGAATGAAATGTAAAGAACTGTGGCTGATGGGCATTGCAAAGTGGAAATCTTTTTCAAGATATAGAAAACTGAGCTGTTTGAAAAACTTAAGCGAAGAGGGAGCCCTGGAGATGGCAGCAAAGGTGGGAATGTGTGAAGAGGAGACCTCCAAAATAGAGAAGGCAGAAGATGAAGAGCACGGATAAAAACGCAAGGTTTTTCAACTGTGGTTCCCTGTGAAATTCCACTTTGAAGCTTACTTTCCCGGTTAGTATTTCTAAATCGTTAGTTAGTGTCTAGGTTGGGTTCTTACAGAACAAGGATTTGAGTGCATGTAGTTCATGTGAGAATTGCAGGAAAGACCAGTAGAGAAGAGAGGCAGGGAAGGGAGGGAGGCATAAAAGGACATATCACTAAGTAACTGAAGCTAATTCCATGGGAAACTCAGGGAAATGGGGCAAAACACAGGCCTCAGAATCACCCCACCCAGCAGTGAGGGAGTTGGGCTGTTTAAGCACCAACCTCTGAGAATCAATGGTGGAGGGCAGCTCCTAGGGTATCAGTTTCCCGGCACTTACAGCCTGCCACAGGCAGTGAGGCTTTGTCTACTTCTCACATAAAAGTGCCCTCTGACACAGACACTGATAGCTGGGCATCATGGGGGCACTCTGGATGGTTCTGGGGTATGGGCAGGGCACTGCCGATGTCCACTGCAGGTGTTGAAGAGGTATGTGACTGCTCTGACATGACACCACTCTAGAAAAAAGGCCACTTCTGTATGCTGCTCAGACTACTCATTGACCTAAAAGCACACTTCCGGGTGTTTTATATTCTAACATGCCCTGAAACAAATCCAGAGGTAGAGTTATGTGTCCTGTCCTTTTCTTTGCTCTTGCCCCCTTCATCAATTACCAATGAGAGTGTTAGTGTATAAAGCAATAATGAGGAAGAGGAAAGATGGAAAGCATATAGTTTAAGGAGACGAGCAAAAGAGAAAAATATGAGAGAAAGTAGGAGAAAGTTCCGAGAGAGCCGGAAATACAGCTGTACTCCATTGACAGATCACGGTTGTCGAGTTCATAAAAGATGGCTGTTGAACTTATATTCATAAAAGCATGACTATATATATATATATATATTAAATCAGGTATATGTATTCTACCCATATATAAGAAACCTAGACTTGTTTTTTTTTTCGTTTAATCAGAAATTTTAGTGCCTTTGCTAATTAATCACTGTGATTTACATGGTAAAAAGAGAGAGAACAAGACAGAAGTCAGAAACATGTAGTTTTAAATAAAATATATTCTCTTTATGAACCTTCGAGAGAGAAAGAGGAAAAATAAGCCAAGTCCACTCCTGAAAATGCCAAACTATGAAGAGATTAAGTTGATACCAGAGGTGACCTGTTTTCATGTTTCAGTTCTTTATGGGCTTTCATCAGCAGTGAATTCTATAAAAGTGAGGCCACTACACAAACAACTTCCACTCCCCACATATTTCATATATGGTTGAGATCATAAGCTTGTTTACCTCAACAAATACCAGCTGGTTTGCAGGAAGCTCCAGATTTAGGAGCTCAGTTAGCATCCAAGGGTTTAAATCAAATTTCGCCTTGTGGGAACACAGAACAATCCTTAGAGCTGTAAGCTTCTCTAAGTGGTAACCAGGATAATGATTCACCTTTGGGGGAGCCCTCATTTTTTGTTCTCAAATAGTCAGCTTCATCAGGCCTATGTAAAATAGTATCAATCAATACACAGCTCTGCGTTGCATCTGTTCAGCTGAGACAGATGACAGTCCAGGGAGCTCAGTTAGTCCAAAGAGCAATCAGCGGAACTCTTCACTGACGGCCAGCTACTGTTCAGTCAAAAGCATTATGGAGGGAAATGATCAAAATGTCCTTCCCCAAATGTGTCTTATTCATCTTCTGGCCACCAGCTTCCCCCAGCCCAGCACACAATGGGACGTGAGGAAGGTTTCATGAGGTTACCTTACTTTATAATTAATTAACCCATCCATCCAACAAATATTTACTGAGCAACTGCTATGTGTCAGGCAGTGTGGATGACGCCAGGGGTACCACGGTGAATAAAAACACACGTGGCCCCTGTTCTCATGGAGCTCAGAGTCTTGTAGAAGGAGACAGTGAATAACCAAAATGTCACAGCAAATGTAAAATAGCACTGCGATTTGTGCTGGGAAGAAAAGTTTCCAGGTGCTTCGAGAATCAATAATAGAGACATAAAAAAGAGAGTTCAGGAAAGCAAATGCCCATGGTTAACAGCACGGAAGTTTACCAGGAAATGACCATGAGGTAGAAGGAAAGGAGGCCTGTGAGGCTAGGGAGGGAAATGAGGCTGGATGGGCTGATGGCGCCAGGCCACACGTCAAGGAATTTTGCCTTTACCTTAAGGGCAATGGAAAGCCATCATCTGTTTTCGTGTGTGTGTGTGTGTGTGTGTGTGTGTGTGTGTGTGTGTGTGAGATAGAGAGAGAGAGAGAGAGAGAGAGAGAGATATCACAGGATTAGGGTTCTGAAAAAGCTCTCTGGGACAGTGGTGGATGAATCGGAGGGAGGTAAACAAAAATGTGGGGAAAAGGAGATGCTACTGCAATAGTCTAAGCAGGAGTTGATTGAATTGTGATTAAAACGACAAGCTCACAAAATGAAACCTCATAGTTCGTAAATCACCTTGTAATTTTGATTCTTTAGTATGCAGTTCCTCCAAGAAAGACAAATAACTAACATTTCTTTAGGTCACTGTTGTTCAGAGAACGGGCCAACAGCCACTGGCAGGAGAGTTGATGGTAAAGAGAGATGTGGTGCTTGTTTAAAATTCAGATACGTTGGCCAACTCTGGCCCTAGTGAATCACAGTATCTAACAAGAAGACCACGCATTGGTAATTTTAGAGAGCACCCCAGGTAACGACTCCATGGCACAGTTTAAGAGCTTCTGGACAAAGATGCTGCACCATAGAATATGAATCACTTTCCCTTTAGGTAAGTTTCTGAGGTTGCATTTTTATTTTTTTTAATTAATAAGTAAATGAACAGGTAACTATTCAAATCAATATCCACTGGAGAGTAAAGGGTGATGGCTATTAGTCGTATGTTGGGACTATAGTTGTAAGCCAAGCAAGCTGGGATAACATCCATCCATATCTTGCTAAATCCTACTTCAGTAATACCGTGTTTCCCCCAAAATAAGACCTAACCGGAAAATAAGCCCCAGCATGATTTTTCAGGGTGACATCACCTGAACATAAGCCCTAATGCATCTTTTGGAGCACAAATTAATATAAGACCCGGTCTTATTTTCAGGGGAACACAGTAGATGTCATATGTTGACGTATACTGGGAGTGTCAAAAAAATGTATACAAGGGGACACTGGTCAACGTTGATCAAGCAGAAGTTCGCAGTAATCAGTAGTGTCTGGACACTGATGGTAACTACTTTGAACACCTTTTGTAATTGCAGAAATCAAATGTGACTTGTATTCGTCTTTTGTTATCAGTATATATTATTACAATTTTAATACAGTTTTCCTTTCTTAAACTGTGTATACATTTTTTTGGCACCCTCTGTACGGTAGAAAGAACTCTATGTTAGTACAATGGAAGACCCTTAGAAAATTTCTGAGTTCTGAGAGTTCAATGCCCATCATTTTATGGTTGTACTTTTTCATGGAAGCAGATGGCATTAACAGTTTATAACTACTTTCAATGGCTTCTACAGCAAGGGCACTACGGTTCTAACAGATAGGTTCTACATGCGTAATATAGGAGGAAAATAATTTTCCTGCTTAGAAAGACTTCCTAATTTAAAAATAATTTTTGTTTGCTTCTCGGTTTTATAAAAATTAAGCATAAATTTGTCCATCAGTGTCCTAAATGAGGTAGGAAAATGGCAATTGGTTGTCACAATGGGCTCACAATTTCTATAGTAAGAAAAAAAAGATGTTTAAACATTCATGCCCTTCTCTCCAACCCCTCTTCATCCTCAGGCCTACTGGGTGAGTGTGGTTTCCTGGTTGTGTGAGCAAAGGCTTGGCTTCAACATGGTGGCCCTGCTGTCTTCCACCCCATCACTGGGGGCGTGACATTACGTCTGAGCCCAAGACTGCGAAGATAATTGAAGGACCCCAAATTAGGGCAGGGGGAAAAGACTGTGTGTGTCACATGTGGACATATCTTGGCATTTCATTTGATAGGATAAAGGGAGAGTTAATGTCATCTGTTTCTTAAGGTCCAACAAGTTCTGTCTCACTATGATCAATTCTTATCTAGGGTGATAAATCTTCTTATCTAGGGTGGGAACACAGACCCATTTTTATCAAGTTTTAGAACAAGTAGAAATAAGAAATCTACATTTCAATTCTAGCTCTGCTACTAACCAGCTGTGTGATTTTAGTCATGTCACATGAGCTCTCTCTCCCTCAAGTTCTTCATTGGTAAACAAAATGCACAGAAAGAGACTAACTCAAATTTACATAATTTTGATCATCTGTAAAATCTCAACTTGGAACGACAGGTATTTAAAACACTGCTGAAGTTCAGGAATTTTAATACAGAATGCCACAAAAGTTAGATCTGCCTAGAAGATGAGTTGCCTAACAAAACCAATCTCCAACCCCCCTATCTCTGTGTGTGTGTGTGTGTGTGTGTGTGTGTGTGTTTTCTCTCTCTCTTACTCGAAAACACCTGTCCTCTTTTTGCTGCATGCTTTTCTTGAGTCCTAAGATAGAAGTCATGTAGTCTAACCTTTGCATTTAGCGCATTCCATTCCCTGCCTCTAAGAAACGAAAGGACTGGTGAGCCACACTGAGTAAGAGTTTAGGGACAGGCACTCCTAACACTCACAGGAAATCATGCCCAACCTGAGTTCTCTCTGAGGGCATTTGCTTATGGGAGGAATAATGCGAAGTATCTCTTGGTTGCAAGGCTTTAGAAAAATGAAGAAAATTCACTCATCACTCTAGATTTATTATTTTTAATTCTGATGGCAGACAAAAAGCCTACATGTAGAAATACTGCAAGTATGCTGATGATGCTAATAGTTATGTTCTGTTCCAGCTCATTCATTCTTTTTCTAAGGGGAATTGATTGCCCTTATCTCTTACCACTACTCATAAATAAACAAACAAACAAGAAAACCTCAAATACATATAGTTTTCTAACTTGAAGATGGCAAAAAGGAATCATAGAAATCTGAAGAGACATCCAACTTTGGAAACCTAGTCAGTTGTAGAAGTTAGAACAGAATGTTTTTATTTTGAATGTCCACCCAAGTGTTAAAACCACCTAATTCAGAGTAAAAATATAAAAATAAATAATTTAGGAATGATCCCACAAGGCAGAGCTTGGGGTGGTGGTAGCATGAAATGTTACCTTCTTTCCAGAATACAAAAAAAATAGTAAATAGCATCTAATATTTGTACAACTCTGTAAAATCAGAGTTAAACCAAACAACCTCAGACATACCATTTACACACTCACAGCAACGGGGCTGTGGGGCAAATATTGCAGATTCCCTTTATAGCTAAGAAAACACGCTTTGTTTAATTATAGGACAAATAAGTCATGAGGATATAACGTGCAGCACAGGGAATACAGTCAATAATATCCTAATAATTTTGTACACTGTCATATGACTACTAGACTTATCATGGTGATCTCATCTCAAGGTATATTAATATCGAATCCCTACAGTGTACACCATAGGGAAATAATATAATATTGTAGGTTAACTATACTTTGATAAAAATAAAAAATAAAACATGCTCTGGTAGGTTATTAAGTGACCTGTTTAACAGTAAGTGGCAGAGTCAAAATTTAAATATAGTTCTGATTTCAAATGTCACGCTCCTTTCACAAACTCAGTTACCTTTTTCAGACTTTCCCATGCTCCTATAGATCATTTTTTAATGGTAAGTTTATCTGGGAATCTGTAATCTTTATTTAACTGTGAACCATGCTGCTGAGAGCGTCTCTCCCTAGGCTCCCAGACCATTCCTCCAGTGAGTAGGTGATTTTATCAGAGATGTTGGGTCTGGCCTCAGATGACTATTAGCAGAATACTGTGTTTCCCCAAATATAAGACCGGGTCTTGTATTAATTTTTGCTCCAAAAGACCATCAGGGCTTATGTTCAGGGGTTGTCATTGTGAAAAATCATGTTAGGGCTTATTTTCCAGTTAGGTCTTATTTTTGGGGAAACACGGTAGGTTAAACAAACCACTACTACTTCCATAGTTAATGATGATTCAATTAGTTCAAAATATAAACACACACCATATTATAAGCTAAATGGAAACGTAGAGGCCAGCTGTCTGGCTGACAGCCACCCCGGTGGCATCAGATTCTGTGATTTATTTGCTCGTTTGTTTTCTGGTGGTGGGGAGAATGCACAGAATATATTGTCACTTTAGATAGCACTTCGGCAAATACCAGGGATCACCAGTAGCTTTTGTTCAGCACTAGCACACTAAATTTTAAAGGTAGGAAAATAGCATCAGATAAATCACAGGATTTTAAAAGAACATCCCAATTTGTTCACAGTTTAAGATTACTGTCAGGCAAAACATATAAAACTCTTCTTTTTCATCCCTGGATTTGACTTACAAAGTGAACTGAGCACACGGTAAAATCCCCAAGATTAAATGTGTATGATGAATACGAGAACAAAGTGTTTTCTTTATGTCTCTAATATGAACTCAAGACCATTCGCATATCAATTCACATCTACTCTCCATTATTCTTCACTCAAAACACTTCTCAGATTGCAGACTGTCTTCTATATTGAACATCTCTGTGAAGTTACATTAATAAATTTTCAGATGATGCTTTTATTGCCTGTTTCATCTATCAGCAACACTTATTTCCTTAAAAAAAAGTTCAATTCTAAAGGCACTTTATACAAAGGGAAATTCTACTGTGGAATAGACTGGTGTGAAAAAGTGAGCCGTGATTTTCAATAAAGGTATGCTTCAGGTGACTGGACATTTAAGAAGATTAGCGACAGAAATTATTTCATTGTAGATAGTTGTCTGAGTATAACCTGAGCAGAAATGAACCAAAAACAGTAAGAAAGTCATGTAGATGGGAAATTTCAGTGGTTAATGGTCACACACACTTGGAGGTCATTAAAAATAACTCATAATTTAATGTCAAAATTCACGTTCAAATTCAATCTCTCTCCCATGTTCCCTTCCCTCTCCTCCCCTGTCCCATTTCATCAAAGAATTCACTGGTCAGGGGAGCCAGTGAGCTCCAGAGGGAAGCTAAGGTCATGAACTGAGCAGTAACCATCCCAAATGAACCAATAATTCAGTCATTGGCTCGTTAGTGGTAGGCAGGTGGCTGTATTCACTGATGTCTTTTTATATACCTACAATAGCCATATGTATGAGATTCCTGGACAGAATTTTAAAGTAAATTTAAGCAATTACAATTTATATCTCCCTATTCTTGTAAATACACACTGTTAGATGACCAATGTATCCAAGATTTTTTTCTTTTTCTTTTTCAGAAAATATGGTCAATACTATTCAGAGACTATGTTATAACTACCTCAATGCTATATATCTATATGTATATATATATGTATATCTATATATATCTATATATATCTACATACCTATATTTATATCTATACCTGACAATTGCTGGCAGAAAAATATTTATGTACCTTCTGAGTTTGTTAAACTGAAATGAACTGGCAGAAAATTTCCTCTGCCAAGAAGTAATTTTGTAAATGTTCAAATATAATAATAACAAGTAGTTCACATGGGAAAACCACGTTGCCATTCTAAATTCAGTAAACAGATGTTATACGTAGCCTACCAGGTCCCAATTATAACATAAGAGCCCGACAGTCAGGAATAACGTTTTATATGTGATATCCCCATCACCACACACTGCACAACACAGAAGGCACTCCCCAAAATCCTGTGTTTGTTGATTGTGGTGATGCCGAATGAGGGATGATATCTTGTTTTACTTCTGATGACACTGTGAGTAAGCTTAATGCTAAATTACTTATTCTTAAGTACTTACAAAAGAAAACTATTTTTAAGCAAGTATCTTGCTATCAGAAACATAAAGTAATGGACTGATAGAATATTTGCCTAAAAGATAAGAGCACCATTAACTTGACCTCCACTCTTAGAAAATGAGACTTTGCATGCTTCTCCTTTAACTGACACCCCACCACATGCATCTCACACAGGGACACATCACCTTTTAAGCCATAAAGTTGTCTAGCCTAAAATTGGGATTTTTCTGGAGACGCATAGACCCACTCCTGATCAAAGTGCTCCATGCCTCCCACCTTCTTGCCTCCTAGGCTTACATAAAGGAAGAGAGCTAATGAGGTGCATTAGTTGTACTTTTGAAAGTCAGAGATGGATTATCTGGTTAATTCTCTTGGGGCTCATGTCAGAACAGAGAGAAGCCTCACCTATTTGCACCTAAGTGGAACTTGAAGATAAAGTAAGAATTACACTTTTTTTTAGTACAATTTACATAATACCTACTCTCTCTAGTCAGACAAAGTTTAGTTCATAGAGCAAGGCTCAACTGCTTGAGGATTTTACTGAAGAGATTTTTCCAACAATATTGTCCCGGTGTGCTTTCTGACATTAAAACTATTATTTTTATCCCTATCCCCTGAAAGCGGCAGGAAGCTATCATTCTAGATGATTCTTTGTCATTAAGTGGGATGTACATTCTGACAAGCCACTCACAGCCACAGTAGGAGTAGAGAGGCAAAGAGTGTTTGGTGAAGACACCTGTAACCCTGCAAGATGATTCCTCTTGGTAACAGAGGGAAGGAAATTCAGATAAATTATCAAGAAATAAGCATGATTTAAAACAATTAGAAATGTACATATGTATGTGTGTGTGTGTATATATATATATATATATATATATATATATATATATATAGCCAAAAAATGTATATACATTTAAGAAAGGAAAACAAACTGCATTAAAATTGTAATATTCAATATGTACCGATAATAAAAGATGAATACAAGTCATGTTTGACTTCTGGAATTACAAGAGGTGCTCAAAGTGGTAACCGTCAGCATATTTTTAATGCAGTTTTTTCCTTTCTTAAAATATGTATACTTTTTTGTTACCCTCTGTATATATATACATATACATACATATAGATGTATGCATACCAAAAGTGATATAAATGTGCATCAAAAACTTGAGTAATCATTTTTCTTCATGCAAAATCTCTGTGCATTTGAAGAATAATGAAGTGGGCAAATTGTGATTCTTGAGACAAAAGTTTCTCCCCAAGATCTTCCAACTTACTCCAACAAATAGTCTCCTAGATCCCACTGAGGGTCATCTTAGTGCTATGCAACTTTCTGCTGCCACAGGAGGACGGGGACATAAAAGTAACAACTACTAAACTGGTTTTCCATTCTAGGTCGGCACTCATGGGCAGTGCAGCCTTGGTAAAGGCCCTTGGCTGTCGGTTACATTGTTTCTTCATGTGCAAAATGAGGTAACTTTCCCCCTTCTGAGCTTCTAAGACTTGCTCACTCTCCTGTTCATCTCCACATAGTAACTGACCAACACATGTCACATGACAAATCTTTCCTTAGGAAATCATGACTAATACAGCCTGGCCACCTTGTGCACAGTGACATGACAATAAGCAGCTGGTAAACATGGCCTATGCTCTCGGCTACCTTAATAAATAATGAGATTATTTTACCCCCTCCAAGCATCGCTGGTCTCCAGGACAGCACATAATCATTTCATAGACTCTTCCCGTCACTAAAAACACTAGCCCTGAAGCACTCTGGCTGTGACTTGCTTGCAGTAGGGATTCAGCCCAGTTTTCACCGTCTTTCAGCGCAGCTGGCTTTGTGTGCCCAGAACTATTGGAGACACTGGTAAAAAGAGTCGGAAGCAATTATAGTTCAGGCCACTCTGGAAACTCAGCTCCAGTGAAAGGCTTTGAAATTGCTGGGCTGAGGAAAGTTCGAGGAGTTCATCGTTGAGGATCAGCAGTGGGGCCTGGCTGCCCATGTCCTCTCTGCCTAGTTTGTACTGTCTTCACAGGGTCTGACTTTCATCATGTCAAGGACAAAGCTTTAGCTAGAAAATAGTCCTCTAGCTCAGTTAACAGGCAACACTAATTGGGATCAATTTAGAATCTTGTCTTGTTTCCTTTGTGTCAGTGGTTCCCTCCTATTTATGCAGCTGAAATGATTTTCCGTTTCCAGCAAGGCCTTCTTCCTACCAGCAGGATTTTCCTTCACACTTCTGTTTCCTCACACATTTCTACCAGTCCTCACACCGTCCAGCCTGGGGTCTCTGAACTGGGCCTCCCTATGCTCCAGTCATCTTCCTGAACGACTCACTGACCTACCTGTCCCATGTCCTCAAATTCTCCCAACAGCCTTGGCCTGCCTTCTGACCCCCCACTGCTTCTTCAGCAATGAGCTCACTACCAACCCATGGACTGAATATGGCTGGGAGTGAGGTCCGCAGGTCCTGAGAGGTGAAGTAAACTTACAAACATTGCACAGCTTGTGAGAGGCTCAGTCAGGGTCTAAACCCAGACTGTTGACCTCTAAAAGCATTAAGTATACCCATAATCCCCTGATTTCTCTCACCATAGTACCCATAATCCTTTGCTGTACTTTAGTGGAAGGTTCAAAATCTTCTGCGGTCTCTTATCCACGTATCCACAGAACAAAAGGACCTTTCCATTTATGTGACTTTTACTGTCTTTCAAGGACTAACTCAATTCCCACCTTCCCCAGAAGCTCAATGTGTCTCTTAACAAATGTAGCAGGTTGGCTACCACCAAGGAAATGCTGGTGGTAGGTTGATGAAAACAAGACCCTGGCTGCAGGAAGCTTTAGTGGAATGAGAAAGGAAAAAAATACAGCTGGATCTAATGCCTTGTGCTGTTGTAGTGTTTTTGTTTGTTTGATTGTTGTTTTTTTTTAAGATTCTTGTAGAGGTTCTTAAACAAAGCTACCCATTAGAATTGACCCGTGGAGATTTTAAAAATTCTCATGGCCAGGACACGCCCCAGACTAATTTAGTTGGAATCCCTGGGGTGGAAAACCAGGACATCACTAATTTTTAAACCTCTCCAAATGATTCCACGGCACAGCCAGATTTGAGAAGCACTGGTGTAGAATGGAATTAATGCCACCCCTGCAAAACTGTGGGACTTGGAATCAAAAGACCAAGTCCACTGCAACCTGACACGGCGATGCTCACAAAGTCAGCTGCTTCCGTGCAACTCAGTTTCTTCACCTGTAAAATGAAGCTGGACTTTCTGCCCTTACTATTTTGAAAGGTTAATGTGAGGATCAAATGAGATGACGTGAAAGTATAAATTGAAAACACATATTAATTATTAATGTGACAATTTTCACTACCAATTCTCCAACAGTGATTCTCCAATGTTCAGGAGAAAAAAGGAAATAAAAGTACATAGAGAAGAAAAAATACAATAATAGAAAGATTGGAAAAAATTAAATATAGTGGTTCAAGAGAAAGGCAGCCTAATTCTTATCTTAAGGATATATTTACAACTTGTTATTTAAATGAAATAAAAAAAGATTATAAGAGAACATTTGCAATGGAATTGTTTTTAGATTCTCACTTATTATTACTACAGTAGAAGCTTACTAATTCATACTAAGTTATAGGTGTGGCCCTAATGGGGGGAAATTAATTTACTGTGCTAATTTATAATTTACTGTAGAAACAAAATTTACTGGGGGTGGGATGGTAAACCTACCGAACAGAACACATTTGGAAAAACATATATATTTGATCTGTTTACAAAACAATGGACTCATCATGAATGATGATTGATCTTGTGGTGTTCATTTAAAAAGACGAGGGTAGAATATAAGCCATTATAAGACCCAAATTCAATGTGCTTGCTTTGGAAGTGCCTTTGAACTTGTCAGTTTGATGTGTGGTGCACTCCACAGAGGCCATGCAGTAAATGACACGGGGATATCATATCAGGCTGTCAACAGTTACTATGATCATACCTGCCTGAGGTCTAGGTCCTGAGAGAGTGAGGGCAGGAGAACAAAGGGGAGTGGTGGTTTTTCTTTCCTTTTGTATGCATATGGAACTTGGTGAAACACAGATGTGGTGGTTATAATTTGTAAGTTGCATACACTTCTCTATTCCAATGCTACTTTCTTTCACATTTTACCCTGGTACCCTTGTCCAAGGTAAAGTCTCATCCAGACTTACTTAATCAACAGAGAATTATAAGTTCCAAATTAACTTTAGGAAAATTGTTTACTTGTTTTCTTTCCCTCCAAATCCTACATCCTAAATTCCAGTTTTCTGAGATGAGTTAATAGAGCAAAGCCCTCAGATTTAACTGATTCACACTAAACGCAAATGACTTTCACTGAAGTACATCAAACCCTAACTTTGTGAATAGGTTCTTGGAAACTGTGACTTTAAGTGAAATAACTTATAACAAAACCAATTTTACCATAGGGTCATTGATATAAACAAGAGTTCATTTCCTATGGCATATTGCTAGGCACAAAAACATCCCCAAACTTTTAAATAAAAACACAAACTTCCAATATTAAACATTAAGATACATGTGAGCTCTGTATACATTTAAGAAAGATTCATAAAAACAAAGAAGATAATTCTTTTCCAATCCACTTATTCCAGTTAAGAGTCAAAGGTGGCTGGAGCCTCCCTCAGCAGCTCGGGGTGCCAGGCGGGACTCCACATGGAACAGGACACCCTTCCATCATGGGGCCACTCACCCACACCCACACCCACTCAGGCTGGGACAATGGAGACACACCAATTCACCTGATGTGCACATCTTTGGGATGTCTGCGGAAGCTGGAGAACCCAGAGGAAACCCACCCAGACAATGGTCCAGGGCAGGAATGAATTTTTCTTTTTCTCATCAATGTTAGAACAAAATGACTTTGAATGAAATGTTCTTCAAGGACCTGCTATATTTATCTTCTTGAGTCTTCATTTGCTTTACTGGATAAAACTTCAGAGAAATATCAAAATGAGAAAATATTGGTAGATACGGTCTGAGGACAACAAGATTGTGTAATGGGAGAAGAGTCCACCACCCAGTCCTGTCTGGGAACCTGACCCTGGGTTTAGCACATTTCTCAGGGTTTTATCATTTTCTCCAGTTCTGAACTTTTAGATTTTTAACAGCTCCCATGGTGGTAGCTGCTAAGCCAGGCAAGAGTGGGACAGGGTAAGAGGGAGAATTTGACTGTGTGGAGAGAAAGAACAGATGAGTAGATAGACAGGGCTAGATGTGTAATGATAGTATGTAATAGCTGCCGTTCATTGAATACTGCACATGTGCTATGCATGTTATTATATACTGTCTCCAATTGGTAGGTGAAATCACATCTTGGGGAGCACTCCGAAGACAGCAGCCTGTCTGTTTAGCCGTATTATACCCAACGTGGAGAAAAATGATACTTGACTAAGTTGCCCAAAATGACCAAACGCATTGAGGTTGAAAAATGGGATCTTCTTCCAAGTCTGTCTGAGCCCAAAACTTTTTCTTACTTACATTCTTCATTTATTCTCCAAGCACGACCTCTTCCACATGTGGTCTCTAGAAAGTCAGGGGCTGCTGACAGTTCCTGGCATTGTTTTTAATGGTCTACAAATTTCCTTTCCTCAAGTTGCTTCTCCCCATTATTAATCTAAATTTACTCTTACACAGTTAAAAAAAAATTACTTAGCACTGTTTGCATCAGTATTTGAATGAGTGGCCAACAGATAGACATAGGGTAGTGAGAAGGTTTGTTCAGTGAACTCCTTCACTATCTGCACCCTTTAAGAGCCTGAGGAGTTTACAAAGCTTAGTGCATGGGGGGCAAATCCTCCATCTTTGGACACTGGCACAGCTGGAATAGCCCTTACATGATCTAAGATTGGATAACCTTTCCTTCTAGGCAATAGCAAAAGTATTAGTGGGAGGGAAAATAATCCCTGAATTTTCACTGATCTACATGCCCCTGCACCCTTTAGACAAACTTCCTTAGAAGTCTTCTGCACCCCTTCTTATACCTTTGAGCTAGCTAGAAAAGATCTTCGTAATCATGGTGTTGAGTGACTCACAGTCTTAATGACCTATTAGAATCACCTGTGGACATTTTTAAATGTATCAAGGCCCAGGGTCAACTGCTGGAAATTCTGCAAAAATATTCTGGGTCTGGGCTCAGGTAAGTTGAGAACTTGCTCACAGTCATTCAGTTGGGTACTGGAGAAGATTTTTTTTTCGGGGGGGGGGGGGGTCGGGGGCAGATGGCCACTTTTACCGAGTGGAATCTGCTGTATCGGTCTTAGGTGCAAGGTTCTAAGTCTGTAAGGGCTCTGGTTCTGCCTCCTCAGAGATGTCTGTGAGGCCAATTAACACCTGAATCCTTCCATGGCTTAAATGCAGCTAGCAGACCCCCCAGCCAGGCCATTTTTGTCTCACCTCACACCTGGTGATTACTCTTCATTGCAATGCTGAGCTTGATGTGCAGACAAAATCAATAAGGATAATATAGCTGAAAGGTTACTGTATAGGAGAGATCTCAGGAATGAAAGTGTATTTTTTCCCACCAGGCACTTTCTACTTTCTTAACTATTTCCTAATTCCAAAATTGTACATGTTCCCCACAGACTATTTTATCTCCATTTTATAAAACGTAGATAAACTAAGTCCTAAAAAAATAAGAAAATTATAGTTGTGTAGCCTCAGGTGAGTTAAGAAAATAGGATCAAAGTTCAAGGATTGATATCATCGTGATTTTGCTCTGTTCAAATTCATTTGTTTCCTAAAAGGAAGAAATAAGTGATATGACCGGTTAATGATCTGACATGCCCCAAGTATTTGCTCAAGCCACATACTTATTACAGGGCAACATCCTTTGGATTCTATCCACAGAATGTCCTGGCCCGAGGCACTATCTGGGTATTCCAGAAGAAAGGCTGGCCCTCTGGGGAGATGCGCTAAGGAAAGTGGTTCGTGTTCACTGACCAAAACCAGCTCACCTGTAGGAAGAGAAGGTGCTTGTCATGCGGACTCTGGTCCCGCTCCCCACATAAAAACGCAGGGCATGGTGAGGCCAAAAAGGAACACCCACGGAGCCATAGATGGGGGAGTCATACCACTATATTCTTGCTGGTGGCTGGGTTGGAGACACAGGAAGCAGGAGCCACACTATCCACAACTTGCTGTCCACTTCTCTGCCAACCAACCTCACTTGCTAACTGTAATCCACTGTGGCTACGCTAGCAGCAAACGGGGGCTAGCAATAATAAGATGGTGGCTGAGCTAGTAAGAGCAGATTGCAGTTAGCAAGTGGGGTTCGTTGGTTGGCAGAGAAGCGGATGGCAGGTTGTGGATTGTGTGGCTCCTGCTTCCTGTGTCTCCAACCCAGCCACCAGCGAGAATATAGTGGTATGACTCCCCTATCTATGGCTCCATGGGTGTTCCTTTTTGGCCTCACCACGTCCTGTGTTCTTATGTGGGGAGCAGGACCAGAGACCCCACATTGACACCCTGTATGACATCCTCTATTCCTTTTAAAGTATTTAATATGAAATTGGAATTACACAGGTGACTCTTCCCTTTAGTCAGGTGTGGTAACAAGCAGGTGCTCCTAAATGAGACTGTTTTGGAAACTTTTGGAATTCTAGAAAGCTATTTCTGTAGGGTGTAAAGTCAAATTCATTTTATAGAATAATTTCAAAGAGAAGACAAATATTTTGAGTAGGACAATGTTTTTGCTGTACTGAATCTCATCATACACTTTGGCTTTGAAAAATCCTGCCTTTATCTAAACTTATATGAACAGAGGATGTTGCTTTAAACAAAACAAAGAAGCACAAAAAGAGGAAGGAAGAAAACTGCTTCCTCAAGGAATAGTTTCAGCCCTTTAAAACTTAACACACAATAAAAATACTCCCTTTATTACCATTACCCAGCTCAGCAGCTATTCAAAGTTCACAGCAATTCAAAGAAAAGGCCAAATTTCTTAAAGCACAATCAAAGGCACTTGAGTGTTCCTGAGATTACAAGCCACAGACATAAATAAAAGCACTCAATAAAACCTTTCATATCCTATTGTGTATTATAATTTTACAAACACCTGTGCAAAGACGGAGCCACTTTCTCAACAGGATTTTAGATCATTTTCCCCAACTGGTATGCATTCATTGAATGTACTGACTACTGATCCGTGTATTTACATTTGTTTACCTTATTTTGTTTAGGTGAAAAAAGAAAAATGAAACACTCTTCTGAATAACTTGTATAAATCACAGTCAAGTTCTCTAAAGACTTCCAAAGAGTTCAGTTCTCTTGGCTAGTTAACCAGCAGGGCACTTACTGAAACAAGTGATGCACCTGAAAGAATTGTAGCGACAGAACAGATGCAGATTCACTTCTGCACTGGACTGAGTACTGGGCTCTGAACTCCAGCTCCATTTTCTTCTTTGCAAAAGGAGGGAACATTGATGGTGGGATACAATGGATGGGTATCAAAGTCCCTCCCTGGTTGCCTACGTATCTATGGATCCGAGGAATCAAGATGACCCATCAAACTTGGAAATGACAAAACAAAACAGGTCATTCCAAGGCAAAAGCTCTCAGGAGGTTCCCAGACAGCTGAAGCTGTTATGATTCCCTCTGGTTATTCTGATACTCCATCAGGAAATACCGTCAGGAAGCTTGCAGCTCCTGAAAACCACAAACAGCTGAGTTTTGCCTTGCTTTTACACCAGTTCATGGAAACAAACAAACAAACAAAAAAACACTATTGTTATAAGTTTGGGAAATTCACACTATAAATATACTAGGAGTATTGCTATTTAAAAGAGCTTTCTTTGTAATTGATTGTTTAATATAATTTCTCCACCCTAACTTTTCTTTCTAGTGCACTTATAATCTTGAATTTGCTTAAAGTACGCTTAAGTCGTTACAGGGAAAGAAGGAAGTGACGTTTAAAGTAAAAAATTTCCTACCCGTGATAAGAATTATCATTTGTAAAGTAAGTAACATCTCTGCCAGTCAGTCCTTGGGTTTCAGTGAGGAAGGTCCCAGGTTATGTCACATGCTTTCCATGTATGTAAAAGGAACTGGATATATATTTGATGATTGACAGATTTTGGGATAACTAGAAAGGCCTCCTGTCCCCAAACATAAGCTGCTTAATGACATCTGAGAATATTTTCACTGGAAATGATGGAGCTGTGCTCAGAAAACACACAGCCAGGGCTCGCAATGAAGATAAGACAGAGGACAAAGGTGGAGAGAGGCAAACTTGGACCCCATTGCAATATTGCTCAGCACTACACCTATCTCTCTCTGCTCCCTCCTGGGACAGTGACTCACTGCAGCTGTTGACAAAGCCTCTGCACTCAGTTTTCAGGGCAAACTATTCAGCCAGCTAAAAGGCTGCAAAGGAGCTCAAGTGACCTAATGTTGGTAATGTATAACTTTGGGCAAGCAGTTTCAACCCTCTGTGCCTCAGTTTCCTCTTCTGTACAGTGAGGAGAAGAGTGGTACCTATTTCACAAGGTTCTCATGAAAAGTCAATGAGCTCACACTCGTGGAATGACTGGACTATGACTGGTACACACAGGTGCTCAGCAAGTGTCACCTAGCAGCGGTCACAGTGGCACAGGCAGGTGTACTCTGTGCTGTGCCGCGTGTAGACCAGGCCTCGCAGGACTGCAGAGAAGTGTCAAAATCCCCACGTTCTACGAGCAAGAAGAAACCATCTGTCTGTTCTGAGGGTTGCCCTTTGTTTCACACGTGTTAGCTAGTCCATGCATAAAACAAATAAGTGTTATTTACAGACGAAGAAACTGCCTATAAAAATCTGAACTTTTGTCTTCATTTGAATGTGGCCATCTGTCCACACTGGTGTGCATTTCTGGCTCATCTGAATCCGTTGCAGCTGGGCTGCCTTTCAGCCAGACAGAGGTTCTCCAGGTTGCCTCAGTCTCCGTCACTACCTACTGTCCTTTGGGGTAAAACCAGGTGCGGGTTGCTATTGTGTGCTTGTCTAAAGCAAGATTCTTGTCTTTTAATTAAAAAAAATAAAAAGCCTCTCTCAGTACCTATTTTCTTATCAAAAGTAGAAAAATAGAATGCAAACCCCTAGAGGACACTTTTTTTTTTTTTTTTAATACCTGGCCCCCTTTAACCATGTATATTATTTGGCAACTGTAGGTATGTGTGTTTGTGATCCCTCATCTAGTCCCAAACCTCGTCTTTTTACAAATATGAAAAACAAGAGAGGTTAAGAGATGGAGGATACAAGTCTTGCTAGAGGCAGGGGCTGTACCCACACGCAGGGTTTTTCTCCCCTTGTGAGTGTTTCTACTTGTCCATCCAGTTTTTTCTTTCTAAGTTAATTAGCTAATGTAGGTTCACTTCATGTTCCAGAGAGAAAAGCAGAAATGAGAGGAAGTATTTCAGTTACAACAAAAGAGCGCAGAGGGCAGCTCTGGATGCAAGATGTCTGTAGGGGGGTAAGCCATCCTTAGCGTTAGGAGTTTGTGCCCACTCCCCACCCCACAATCAAATTATCCTACAGACAACTGCTCAGTTGGATTCCATGTGTCTCATTTAGGAAAGTCTGTGCCTTACTTCTAGTTCTACCACTTAGCATCTGCCAGCATCGAAACAGGCCTCTCTGACATGCATCTTTAAAAATGAGGATGATAATATCTATTTTAGAGGCTGTCAGAAAAAACAAATGATGTCCATTTTGTGTAAGAACTTTGTAAACTGTAAAGCACCAAACATATGTGTCCTGATAGTCAGACATTGTATAAAATTAAAATACTGGGGATATAAGATGTTCCGAGAAAGGCAGGCTGTGGGACTCCCAAGGAAGCTCATGACTCTTGAGTCCGTTTCAAGAGCCTTAAAGAAAAGGAAAATGGATTATTAAAACTAAGGCTGTGGCAGAAGGCAGTCTCCAGGGAGAACAGTGTTAGGTTTAGTGGCCTCTTCCTTTGTATTCCCCAGAACCCCGTGCAAGGTGCTATTTTGCCTCCTATCACATCATTGCTTATAGTTGATTACTTGCCTTTCCTCCCCATGGCCCAGCATCCTATAAGATGAGATTTCCAGGAAAAAGACTCTATTAGGCAGGCATCTTTGTATTTCCAGCACTTAGCTTGGGGTCTCCCAGGTACTGCCAGCCTGCTCAGTGAAGGTGTTACTTAGTGTGATGGACAGAATAATGTCCCCACCCCATATCGACATCCCGATCCTTGAAACCTGGGAATATGTTACTTTACATGGCGAAGGAACTCTACAGATGTGAATAAACTAAGGATCTTGAGATGGGGAGATTTTCCGGGATTATCTGGATGGGCCCAGTGTAATCACAAGGTCCTGATAAGAGGAAGAGAGAGGGTCAAACTCAGAAAAAGGAGGTATGACAATGGAATCAGAGTTTGGAATGATGCACTTTGAAGATGGAGAAAAGGGCTACAAGCCAAGGAATGCTAGAATCTGGAAACAACAAGGAAATGATTCTGCTCTGAAGCCTACAAAAGAATGCAGCCCTGACAGCACCGTGATGTTAGACTTTTGATCTCCATAACTATAAGAAAATAAATTCGTGTGGTTTTAAGCCATTAAGTTTGGTATAGCAACAATAGGAAACTAATACACTTATGTAAAAAAGAAAGCGATTATTCTGCTATTATCATATTAGCTCAATGATAAAAGCCTCAGAACAAATGCTTCCACAGTGGAAAATGAAACAAACTCCAGCTTTCCCATGGGTCTCAGCTTTACATGGGCCTCTGGCTCCCGTCAGACAAATCTTGCTGTTGGAAAATCTGAGTCGGGTGTGCAAATAACACCCCACATTATGAAGCAATAAATCTCCCAGCTCTTAACTGAAACACAAAATTTGGCTTCAGGAAGGTGTTAACTATGTGCTCTACTCTAATCACCACGTATATCTTGCATAACCTATTTTGCTCCGATTATTCATATTTAGAATACCAGAATTTGTGAGATGGCAGAGACTTCCATGGGTCTTCTCTTTTCCTTATTTCCATTCTCGTTTCTTGAATCCCCAGAGAGCAGGGTTGTGCTTAGTACATACCACAAGCACAGTAAATATCTGTGGAATCTGTAAAGGACAGAATGGGTCATGTAACCCAGGTTTGTCTCCTTTATTTTCCAGACAATGAGCCTGAGGCCATTAGAGCAATGACTGAAAAATCCCTTCTGTGTAGTATTAATTCAAGTGAATGACTGCCTTCTCCTTAGAGGAGAGAGCTGATTCCCCAAATCTAATAGGCTGGGTTATGAGAGGAAATAGTTTTAAAACACATTTTTTAAAGTGTATCTTTCTCTTTTTTTTTTTTTAAGTAGCTTCCGGTTTCATAAAATGAAATCTGATGATGATGTTAAGTGTCTACACCACAGATTTAGCTTATAAATGGTGGAGATATTAGAAAAAAATGATAAAAAAAGAAAGAAGAAGAGGAACCTGGATGAGCCTCAAGGAGACTAGAAGAAGCACAAGAGCAATGTTAAATTATTTAGTTCTAACCGAAGCCTGGTGGGACCTGTGAGGGGGAGCGAACGACTTATGTTTCAGATTCATATGATGCTTTTAGGCAACACAGAATCACCTGATGCAAACTCAAGCCCCCTTTCCTTTTACTTACACCTCAATTTTCTACCAAAGCAGGTGTAATACCTAGGAAAGACTCAGGGCTAGGAGGACTTAAATCCCTGTGCTAACTTTAGGTGACTGCACATCAGGAAAAGCAGAACATACATTCCTTATGTAAAGACCACTCCCTCAAGAAGAATCTAAACTCTTTCACAGAAATGGATTTTAGTGATTTTTCTATTGTCTTTATGGTGCTAACTTTAATCTCCTCTGAGGCAGTTTAAGTCAACTCCTTTCATTGTATTCACTGGAGATGGAGAAGAGCTGTCACGTGGTCCTAAAGTAGTCCTGTATACAAGGTCAAGATCGAACAATTAAGTTCACGAACTCATCCTAGAAAAAGTGCTACATACCTATTGCTGAATATCACTATGGTCACCTTCAAAGGACTCCTCTTGGGAAGATATGCACTGACACCAGTGCCTAGTCCACCCTTCAAAGCAATTTTGGAACTCTTTTTCTGGAATGGCCATCAGAGCTGTCATCGTATTACCCATGATGTCCTGAATGTCATCAAAATGTCTCCCTTTCAATATTTCCTTTATCTTTAGGTAAAGAAAGAAGTCATTGGGGTCCAGATCAGGTGAGTAGGGAGGGTGTTCCAATACAGTTATTTGTTTACTGGAGAAAGCCTCCCTCACAGACAGTGCCGTGTGAGCTGATACATTGTCGTGATGCAAAAGCCATGAATTATTGGTGAGAAGTTCAGGTTGTCTAACTTTTTCTTGCAGCCTTTTCAGCATTTCCAAATAGTAAACTTGGTTAATTGTTTGTCCATTGGTACAAATTCATAATGAATGATCTTTCTGATATCAAAAAAAGGCTAGGTACATTGATGCAACAAGTTCACGAACTTAATTGTCACAACTTGTATGTTTCAAGAGTCAACTACTGAGGACATAGACTTCCTAAGGCTAACTCTTCCTAGGTGTCTTAATTTTGTATAATACTGTGACTTTTATGATCAGTTTCTTCCTGATCTTTTTCCTAACAAGTTGGATTACAGAACCCTGAACCCAAAAATTGAGACAAGCTCAATTTATCTTCACCAGCCAGGTTCCTATGCTTGCCTCCTGAAA
Source organism: Rhinolophus sinicus (assembly GCF_036562045.2). NCBI lineage: Eukaryota > Metazoa > Chordata > Mammalia > Chiroptera > Rhinolophidae > Rhinolophus > Rhinolophus sinicus. The sequence continues at coordinate 124,950,057 of NC_133751.1, forward strand.
CCCACTCTCTTCTCAGCCAGCAAACATCAAGGGTGGCCCAGTGATTATCTCAAATTTCTGTCCCTTTCCTTCACTTCCTTAGCTTTAGCTCTCTGTGCAGAGTTGTGCAATGGATATTGGGTCTATATTTGTGATTTTAAGTGATTTTTCAATAAAAGTCCTCAATTTATCTACATAGAGTGTCTGTGTTCTTTCTGCTGTATTTCTTCCCACCTGCCAGAGCCTCCTCATCTGTGTGGTCAACTTGGGTCACATTCAAATTAGATGTCCTGCTTCCTAGCCTGGCCACTTTGCTAGTGTTCAAGAGTCATGGGATAAGGGCTATCGCTATTGGGCGATGACAACTTGTTACTGCATTGACCAGTCACTCTCTTGAGACTCACTTTGCCTGAGGTGCACAAGGCCAGGCCCACAAGCACAGCAGGAACTCATCCAGCTCCTCATGCAAGGTCAGTCTCACAGTCAAACTTTTTCTTATACCAGGCCTTATTCTGCTACCTTGAGTTTCTCATTCTCCACTAGCCTGCCAAGCAAAGTCACACCACTACACCTTATCTAGGCACCTTAAATGTCACACCTCGGGGAAGTATGCCTTAACTCCCCAGACAGGACGAGTCAACCCCTTCTTTGTGTTCCCAGAGAATGTCGTAGATACCTCTCTTATAGCCCTGGCCATAGAGTACTGAGGTATATTTATAAGTCTCTCTTTGTCACTGAAACTTATTTTTTACATCTCCCTACAACCAACTCTATAGTCTGTTTCATGGGAGTTCAAGAAATGAATGAGTTAAACAAACTTGTACATGATTCCTCAAACAGAGGTAATTATACGACTTTGAACACTGGGGTATGGAGCATACGTGTTTATTTATCTCTGGGTTAGGAAGGTCAGAGCTAGAGAAATATGAGAAAAACAAGCCGACTGGTCCGAATCGACGGTAAGAAACACGGTGTACCTGATAGACCATTATATTAACAGCTTCTTCTTTTTTCTGCTCTGGAGGTCCTTGACTCTGCAATAGATTTCGTACTGTTTCTTCCATCCTGAAAAACAAAAAAATAAATTCTTTAAAGAAGGTTTCCTATTAACATGAGTCTGCTCCAGTTAGTAAAAATCATTCTTCAATGTATATTTCTTAAGCTTAAAGCTGAAAATCTATTTTCTCTTCCCTTGCCTTTATCCCCTGTATCAATAATCTGTCATAAAGTCTTTTAAAATCATTCTTCAGAACGTTTTTGGGTTTTCTCTTACTCTTTACCACCTAGGTCCCTATCTTTGGATTTCTGTACCTGTACTCATGAAAATATTTCCCAATATCCCTCTTCACTTTCAGTTGCTCCCTTTTAATTTGACACAATGTCACCACATTAATCTTCCTGAAATACCACTTTGATTTTTTAAAATCAATTTTCAAAGTTGACAAACACCACATGAATGCATTTTCACCATTAATATTGTTATATCTTTCCATGGTGGTCTTTCTATGTCAGTGCCAAAGATCTACTTTATTTTTTCAACTACTTTCTAGTATTTCATGGTGTTACTGCACCATAAATTATTTAACCATTCCCCTACTGACAGGATTTAAATTACTTCAAAATTTCTGCTATTTTGAACAATAAGTATCTTTACACATACATTTTAATACACATTTATGAGTATTTTTATAGTTATATAATGTATATATTGTATATTACAACCCTATTTTTGTTTTAAATACCTACCTCTGATGCCCACCCCAACCGCCACATTAGTAAAGAGTGAAACAAACACACCCATTTCCATTTTCAGACATTGTCTCATGCTATTACTACTTCATGGAATGCGAACACCCTTTTATCTTCTTAAATCCCACCCATCTTTCAAAACCCATCTCAAGCTTCACTTCCTAAGAGACTTCTTCAGTGGTTCCCCATGTCTTTGAATTCTTATTGCCCTATACTTTAAATCATTCATTCACTCACTTAGAAACTCCTCACTTTAAATACTCAAATATTTCATAGAGGCTTGCCTTGTCTTCTGAAGTAAATCACCATATTTGGTATACAACCATGACATATATTTCTTATGTGTCTCCTTCAATTATGCATAAGGTAGGTATCCAGCAGATATTATTATATGAATCCCTTGAGAATTTATTTTTCAAAAGTATTAAGTACTTATCTGTGCCAGGCACCCATTATGAGTATTCAAAATGTGTAATGACTGTGTCCTTGAGGTCCATGCATGAGGATTCAGGGACCAGATCTCTGAGAGCAGGAGACCTGCGCTGAATTCACTGAACACAGTACTCTCTTGTCCAGAGCCTAAGTTGGTTGTCTCTTACAGTCCTTCCCTAAAGCATGTATTTTGGTGACTCAGTATGTGCTAGTTTGAGAGAGAAAGCAGGCTGATCCAGCTTCTTTCTCTGACCTGGAACAGCAAATTAAGGGCTGTAGGAGGCCCATGAATTCCCTGAAGTAGCAAGACCATTACAGTAACCGAGGTAGTGTAGTTCAAAATGCCAACCTGTCTAATACAACATATAACTACTTGGCAGCACGATGAGGAACTGGTTTGCACAAGAGCTGGTCCGGTCCAAACCTGCATCATAATTGGGGAAATGCTGCCTTCACAGGGGATAACAGCAGGAACCATTCAGGATTTCAAGATGGTGGACACTGACTGTGAGTGCTCAGAGAATGATGTGTGACCACACAGTTATATAAACTACCTCTTTGTGCGTCTGGCCAAGAAAGCAAAATCTGTTTCCTATATTTTCACACATCATATCAGTGATAGTAACTAAAAATTAAATAGTACTTCTAACTTGTTAAAGAACTCTTTCATCTATTCATCATTATAATGCACTTTAAAAATATCGTTATATCTACACGGTAGATGAGAAAGCTGAGGCAACAAAAAGGTTACTTACATGATCAAGGTTAGTTGGATAAGGAGTCACGATTAAGCCATTTTTACTGATTATAAAAACAGTAGCCTCTTTCCACTAGGCCTATTTCCATGTAGAGAAATGATTTTAAATGAAGAAGAGTCTTAACTCCTAATTGGGAATTATGTTGGTGAACACTTATTGGATGCTGAGCCCAAGAATGCAACAATAATTGTTTCTGAGCTGAGGAGAGCTTAACATCTAGAGGCAGAGACAAACTAAGTTTAGGTGAAAAAAACAGGTGTGAAGAAGGCATGAGTTCTGAAGTAAAAACGGATCAGAGCCAATTTCTAATACTCTATGTCACTGTGTATAAACAGAAACAATCTCTTGAATGGTACTGGATTTTCCATGATGTGTGCTGAATCTGTGATAAACAAGAAAAGTCATGATAAACAGTGATGACGTTCCCAACGTCACTCAGCTCTGTACGACAGATCAGGAGCTCACCTCTGGTTTTCGAAGTATTAATCTACTTTCTTTCCACCTTAGCACAGAGGCTAGAGTTCTCGCTTATTTCAAAACTTATATTTCATTTATTTACAAACATTTGTCATAAATGTGGCCCAACAGTTAGGACTCAGTCCAAATTAAAATTTGTTTTTTTAAAAAAAGTAAATTAAAATACAATTCTGTCTCCATGCATATCTTGCTGAATTATCTGGTCTGTATAATTAACAGCTCTATGCACAAATTGCTGGATCAAAAAGAAAGAAAAAAAAAATCCATTCACCTTTCCCCCATGTTTCTTGGTTTTGTATTAAAAAAAAAGAAGGAAAAAAAGAAAGAAAGAAAGAAAGGAAATGAAAAGAGGGGGTGGACAGGAAGTTGTTAAAATGATTTCAAGCAGCTCAGACTTGCAGTGATACTGTGAACATGTTTCTGGCATGACTTTATGATTAATTAAAACGAATTACATTCCCAAGCTAAAGCTTGGAACAGAGTTGCAGGGACCGATCCCAACCTTCGTAAAAAATTAAGCTGTCTCATCTTTTCATAACCTTTATGAATCCGGTCACAGAGGAAATATTTTGAACCTGATGAGAATATACCATTATTTATTCCCTGATGACATCTTTTTTTTTTAAATTCTCATTTAGCAAACTTCTCTATTTACTTTCCAGACAATCAAAGATTGTGAAGCATCATCCATTATCGTTTGAATGCCCAATGACATTTTACTTTGTTTTATTATTTTGATAGCTGAAGTATATGATTTGTATTACCAGTATGCACACAGAATAATTCTACAATCTGTTTCCCAAATGTGACTAAAAATAAGCCAATTCTTTTCTCCATGTCAGGTGTGGGTAGAGGGCTTTTCTTTTTAAGTTGTTGATTGGTGCAATTTATCCTTAAATCCTGACCTTAATCAATGTCTTCTAGTTCTTTTTCTTTTTTTTCCCTTTTGTATGACCTGAGTCTAAATCCTTTCTTCTCCTAAATACTCATCAAGTAGCTGTTATAACTAAAAATACATAGGCCAAAATTATACTTAGTGAAATATAGGAAGGACTAATGTGTATTAAGTGAATTATTTAAAAAAAACATTCAGACCTATACAATTCAGACAAAAATAAACCAAATTCATATGCAAATGGTTTACTTCAGGTAACATAGATATACCTGTAGCTATTTTATTTTATTAAAAATAGATTTCATGTTTTAAGGTACATATCATTTAGTTAATAAATTTCTACTATAGTATTTCCTCTGGGAGAAACAACAACAACAACAAAAAAACCCAAACATAAAAACATAATTTTTGCATGAAAATGGCACTAACTTAAATAAAATGAGGCATTAAGTAAGGACACATGAAAAATTTAAAAACCGTACAAGAGCAGAATTAGTAAAGCTTTGCACTGAAATTCTCTCCCTGTGATGGGTCCACCTTTGTCATGCAGCCCCTTTTAAAGTACAGATCACTGAGGTACTTGCCATTGGATGTCCATCCAATGTCTCATGGAACGGGTCTCCCTAGACACCAAAGGAAAATCCTTCTCGAAGCGAATGTTAAAAGACACCGGTTTTCTGAATCCTTTCAAGGCAGGGAATCACCTAATCAATCAGTGCCAAATAATAGCAAACGTCTTTACAATTGCAGAATATGATTTAGGCCCTAAAGACATTGACTTATTCAGTAACGAAAGTGCTGTTAGAAAACGTGATCCGCAGCTACCTTAAGAGCTGTTGTTCTAATAGAATGTAAAAGAATGTGGACTTTTCCACGTCCTTTCCTTCCTCCATAAACCTAGTCCTCTATTTTGCCTGACGGTTATTTTGTCTATTTTTCCTCTAGGAAATCATCACAACATATGACTGAAGTGTTCTTTGACTCCATCTGTGATCAGATATTCAGTATAGCATAACTTCATTTTTGACAGAAATAGAACAAAATAAACACAAAACAAGAAGCCACCTTCACCAACTCAAACTGGTAACTGATGGGCTCTTACAGCTGAAAACTGAACCAAGTCATAGTTTTTTATAAATTATTATTATTATTATTAAAGTTTATTGGGGTGACAGTGGTTAGTAAAGTTACATAGATTTCAAGTGTACAATTCTGTAATACATCATCTATATATCAGATCGTGTGCATCTGTGACAAAACAGATGGACCTTGAGATCATTATGCTAAGCGAAACAAGTCAGACAGAAAAAGTCGAGAACCATATGATGTCACTGATACTATGTGGGATATAAAACTGAAAACAACAAAGGAACAAGACAAACGAATGAAGAAAGAAAAACTCATAGACACAGACAGTAGCTTAGTGCAGGGGTGTCCAAACTTTTTTCAACGTTTTTCACCAAGGGACATATGCGGTAAAATACACAAACAGCCGGGCCACTCACTTGAGGTGAAGTATGTATTGCCTGACCTGGTTTATTTAAGTAAACTAAATATATTTTTGGAATTTGATGCGGGCCAATTAACAATGGATCATGCATGGGCCGCAGTTGGCCCGCGGGCCGCAGTTTGGACACCCCTGGTTCAGTGGTTACCAGCGGGTAAGGGGGGAGGGGGGTGGTAGGCAGGGGTAAATGAGTCATAGTTTTAAGAAATATTTTAACACGCTATTTGTTGATTAATCACATACATTAATAATAAAATTAACACAGAAATTGCTCAATGTTCACACACACTTGTTTATGTAGGAGACTGTGAGACCACAACACATCTACTTCTGATAAAAGTACATGTCATATTCTCTTTTATTCACTTGTACTGCGATATTTGTTAAAAGCTGCTGCTGTGACTTGGACATTGTTTTTCCCTGTGTTTTATTGTATTTGACTCCCGATCTTACTTTGAGAAAGTGTGTCGATTTAAGTAAGGGTACCGCCTGAGTGAGCTTCATTATAAGGACAGGAAGAAAAGGACTGGGGTTAAAATAGAAAGAAGGCAGAGGGGACTGAGTAACGGTAGCACCTGTCCTTCACCTTGAGCATCCTCCCTATGAAATCATGGCATGACATGACCCCAGTACTCATCCTCGAGGGTCAAAGGCCATAATGAGGATGAACATATTTTCTGTATCTGCTGGGAAAAAGGGCAATAGTTACAATAAAGTACTAGCTCTCTTTCATTTTATGTAGACCATTTACCTCTTGGATAAAATGTTTAGCATTTCAGTAGAAAAGAAGTGGACTGCTTGTCTGCTATATATGGTTCCTAGGCATGTGCAGATCTGGTTGGGTGGGTCACGGTTTTTGCAGAGCAAGGAGACTTCAGTGTGGTGTTGTCTTATATCTGATCAGAAGTCCCTTGTCCCCAGGTTTGTTGCTGTCCAAAGGCTCTATGTCTGACAGTCCTGAGGCTGTTCCCAGTGTGTTCATTCTACTCGGTTGGAGCTTGGTGGTATGTATAGCACTCTGACCTTCATCTTAGCCTCTACTGGTGCAGTGCCCTGAATCTTGGGTGCCACTTCCAGCAAGCATGCTGATCTGGCAGTCTGGCTTCAGATACTCCTGTAAGGGTGCCCTTGCGGTGTCACAACAAGTCCCCAAAGAGGCCAACTGACTCTCCAGTCAGCTTCTAAACCACACAGGACCTGAGGGCAGCCTGGAAAGATAACACACCCAGGGCCTCCTTTATGCATGAGCACAGTGGACCAGCAAATGGACATGGCCATGCACCATTTGATGTGCAGGCATACAGAGGATTGGTCCTTTTCTAGAATCTTAAATGAGAAGCAGAGATACATAAACACCACGTATCTTCCATGTAGTCCCACATCTAAGCTGTTAGTTTTCCTCCTTCTGTTTCTCTTTATCTGTCCTTCTTCTGGCTATCACCAGCATTAGAAAAGGCGTGCTTTCTCATTTCTTATCAATATCATATTTGTCTCCTTTCTAACTCTGATCTCTTGGCTAAGTCCATTTATGTCATTTATAATGGTGAATTGAAGTACTTTTCCTACACACTGGGAAAGTACTATGATCTGGGCATTAGACTTGTTTGGCCTTTTGTATGTTAAAGGAGGGAAAATCAAGGAAGCTGAGTAATCTTGAACAGAATAGTGTATTCACAAGGCCTTGTCTTATTATTTACTCCTTTTTTGGAGAAGTTGAATATTTATTCCTTCATTCTCTTTCAATTCCTAGGGAAAACTAACTAAAAGCTCTAGTATTCATAATGACAAAATAGAAAATTATATAGAATATATATATATATATATATATATATATATATATATATATATACACACACACACACACATACATATGAATACAAATACATATATATATGTATATATATATGTATTTGTATTTATATTTATATTTATATGTACATACTACTTTGTTATAACCACTCTATGGCAAGCATTGTCTGATTTAACCCTTACAAGCCCACAGAGTTAATACTACTACATGCATTTTACTTTTATTTGTTTATATGTGTCTTCATTCATTTATTAATTAATTAAAAATGAAGAAATTGAGGTTCCATGAGAATAAGGAACTCATTCAAGGTCATACTCCTCGTAATGGTAGAGTTTATACTGGAACCAATATATGATTCCAAAACTTGAAATCTTTGTCTACTGTGCCACATCAGCATTCAAGCACACATTTAAACCATGCTAGTATTTGGCTGTGTATCAACATTTTCTGACATATTGCTATCATGTGTCGATATCTCCATCAACGGGTTCTTATTACTTGCAAATGCTATACTTGAAATAATCTTTTCTCCCAATTAGATTAAGTTTCTTCTAAACCCAAGTTCACAAACAGTGATACATCTTGACATCTGCTATTTTAGTATAGCTTTTATTATAACCTAGAGCTCAAATAAATACCTGTGGAAGCATTTAATACTAACTAGCTATTCATAGAAAAATATGCCCTGTGCTTATGACACTCTTCATTCCACCCAAATGCCACAGAAAACACTAGTCAAGACTTGACCTCTTCTTTTCCTAAGGAAGAAGCCTATCCTTTGTGTTTTCTTAACACTTAAGCTCTTTTCCATCATAGTACCATGTATCTTATTAACGATCTCTAATTTTCTCGAGGTCAGTGACTCTGCTGATATTGTTGTTTATTTTAACTCTAGCAACTAAGCTTAGCTACTGTTACTGGGTAGGTAGTCAATAAATTATTTTTGAGCGAGTGAATGAATCTAATAGTTCTTTTTTTCACTCATTCATTCCCTGGCTCCTTACACCCCACAGATCTACATGTAGATCTTACTGGTCAGAGAGAAGTAGTTACAAGTGAGAGGTGCCAGCAAGACTGGAGAGGCTAAGTCTTAAGCTGTGACACATGGGGGCTAAGATGCAGGGCTCCCAGTTATTACTAAAACAAACCAAATATCTTCCAGAAATCTTGACCTTTTTGTTACATCAAATATACAAGGTGTGATCAAATAATAACAGTGAATGTTTAAATACAAAACATGTAATACAGTAAAAGACACATTGGCATTAATATACCTCAAAATACTCACCCTCACTTCAGACACACTTATCGCATTGTCCTTGCCACTTTCTGAAGCAGCTCTGGAAGTCCTCTTTCGTGTCTTTTGTTGTGCTATTGTGGGTGCCTCAATATCCTGAATCATTTTGACTTTGGGGAAGAACCAGAAGTCACATGGTGCCAGATCTGGTGAATGAGGTGGATGCAGACACACTGTAATGTTTTTATATGACATAAATTGTTGTATCGGAAGTGATGTGTGTGACACAGAGCGTTGACATGACGGAGGATGAAGTAAAGACACTCACGAAGGAGGACTTCCAGAACTGCTTCAGAAAGTGGCAAGAATGATGGGATAAGTGTGTTTGAAGCGAGGGGGAGTACTTTGAGGGGGATTAATGGCAATACGTCTTTTACTGTAATACATTTTTTTTTCATTTGGACATTCACTCAAGTTTTTTATCACACCTTCTACAATCCACAGTCCATGTGCTCTATCTGCAGGTAATTAGCTTAGATGGTTAGAACAACACCCTAATGAGGCCATGGTCTCGATTCAATCTCTGGCTTGGACACCCTTTACCACCATCACACACCTGGTAGACTGCCAAGATAGCCCACTGCTCTACTGCTGAGGAAGAGAGGATGTGAAAATCATCTTAATGAAGAAAACATTTTGCACAGCCTTCCATATCATTTGCTTTTTAATTTATTTTTTCCATTCTACTTCTATTGCTTTCCTCAACAACCTATCCGATCTCCCCATTTTAACTGTAGTGCAAAGCTTTTCCCAAGTTGGGGAGTGAAAAGAAAAGTTGATTAATTTTCAATTCCAAGAAGAAACTGTTCGTGTGGAAACATTGCTGGTTTCGAACTGGGTTCTGCCCAATGGCACCGACTTGCTTCCGTAGAAAATGAGAGTTTCCTCACTTAGAAGTTAGCACATCTAAGCATGTAAGCAGGGACAATCCCCAGATCGGCTTCGACTTTGCTGTTCTTAACCCAATCTCTGCTGATCCTTGCTGCATTAGATAGAAACAGTAGATCTACAGCAAAGATAATTGAAAACTACACTGAAACTGAAAGTCACCCTGGATAAATGTTGAGGGGCTGGGATTTGTTATTTCTTTTCTAGATGATATATACTTTTAATTCAGCACAAATTTTGCAGGAATAATACTGTTGCCCAGAAACCATGGGGCTTTAATTCACTCATGGGGATGCCACACTATTCATGAACAGATCGAAAGGTGCTAGTCCAATTTGAATTACTGCATCATGTTCTCCCAGGGCCGTCTGTATGTGAGCAGAAAGGGACATACATTTTCTCAGAGGCAGGCTTGTGCTGACACTGCATGGGGAGTCACCGCATGGAAAGGCAGATTCGGAGAGGGCAGGGAAACAGAGATATGTATTCAGACAGGTCCCATTTTCCACCTGGAGTTGAAGGGAGTCCCCTAAATGTTAAGCAAATCTCAATTTTTTTTTGCTCAACAGTAGCAGAAGACAAAATTGTATTTATGGATGAGAGAGAGAGAGAGAGAGAGAGAGAGAGAGAGAGAGAGAATCCAATGTGTGGGAGTGACTGCTAGAAAGAAGTCTACATCACTAGCTTTCACTGTCCTGGTTAACACTCTGAAAAGAGTGTTGGCACTAACTATATCCCGGGAATCTACAAGATATCTCAAAAATGGGTTACTTTCCTCAATGGAGTCAGGTTTTTAATTAGTGCCATAGTTATTAATTAACATGATTATTAATTTTATTAATACAAAATGGTTAATAGTTCATATACTCAACCAAGTCTAGTCTCATGAATTTATCTACTTAACTTCTAAACCTACCCTTGTAATTAAACTTCTAAATCTACCCTAAGAGAATTCTTCAAAATAATGAATTTGCACAAATAATCCCAGCTTTAGTTCTGTTTTATAATTTTATTTTCTTGTATAGTGTGAAGCACAAATGTTCTTTGAGTCTAACACTGTTCACAAAAGACTTTGAATTGCTAAGACAACTAACTACTTTTAATAGAAATGCATTATCTGGTGAACAGATCTTTATAGTTCAGTATCAAAGATTGGGGAAACTTTGAAGACAACAGAGAGCTCAATTTATTACTAGCCCTCAGTATTTATTCTTATTGGCCACTGTTGATAGGAATAATCAAAATATTTTGATATATCATGAGAATACACATTAAATTTTAATTAGAGGCTGTTCTGTTCTAGAAAACTAATGTCACAACTTGGAGTCTCACGTCCCCATTTTTTTAAAATGAGAATTTTGTAATTTTACTTTGGTCAAAGAAAAATAAAATATGGAGTGGATAACCAAGATTTATTTCTTTAATATGCAGTATGCTTTTGAAAATTACTAGATATAATGTAATGCTGTTTGGTCCTCAAAATGAGGTACATTAGATTCTAGCTTCATGGATGCCAGCAGGGCATTCTTCACTGAGCCTGCTCTTTAATTCATATGCTTCTTACGTTGTTTGTGCCACAATATTTCAGAGTGGCTTCTCTTCAGATGCTATGAGGATGCAATGAGGCAGAATGTAAAATGGTAGATAAGTTGGTAGTTGTATTTAGTATGGCTTTAAAGACCATTCTTTCAGAAGTGAAGGCCCTGGGAATTGTGGGGCTTTGGGTGGGGATGTGAGCAGGGTGGGGATAGGCTCCTTGGCAGCCTCAGCCCATTGAGGTAACACTTTATGGAGGTACCACCTTCTTTGCTTTTTCTTAGAAAGTAAATGTTCTTAGGAAAGCTAAAGACACCTTTCTTCACGTTTCAGACAACAACTGGTATGGCGCATAACCTACTGTATTAGTTATGACAAGGTAGGTTTTGCTGGAGTAACAAACAACGTCAACATCTCAGCGACTGAAAAAAATAGCTGGGCAGCTCAGCAGTCAGTTGTCCCCCATGGCTAGGGTAGTTCTGTCCTGGTTTCCAAGGACAGTCCAGTGTAGGCCTATTGTCCTGGCATAATTATTAATAGCACCCTTTTCATTCCCAAAATTGTCCCAGTTGGATGATAAATATTATCATCTTCCTGTCAATGGAATAACTCAAGTATTCAAGCTGCCGTAGCCTCTCCACACGAGGCTTTTGCCATCAGCTGGGAAAAGACAGATTGGAGAATTTTGTAGGGATCTTCACTACCTCATTCCAGAACTGTCACTTTGGTTTGAAGGCCCTTTGCCAGAACGAGTCATATGGTCCCACTAACTGTTAGGGTAGCTGGTAAACTGAGTCTTCTGTGCACCTAGCGAGGAGAAGAAAACCAGATACTGGAGCTAACCTAATGGCTTGCATCTCTGCATTGTCGGGATGAGGACATGCACGGAGCTACCTCTCGGTGATTGCCTGCTGACTGTACAGTTATCTCTGGGGGACTGAGCATGGGAACTCAAGAAAGGCAAGCAAGTGTTGGTCTTGTCAGCCTTTTTCTATTGAGTGTCACTTCTCTACCTCTGCTGGGTAACTGAGCTGTCACTATTGAGACTTTTCTTTCACCTCCCACCTAGATATTGTCACCTCTCTTTCCCTCACACCAAATTCATTGCCAGCCTATGCAATTAGTCTCTCTGAGCTCTCTGAATTGTCCATGAATGTGTTGCCTCTCATCAAGGAACCTTCAAATAAACACCTTCAGAGACTGCTTTGCTTTGAAGAATACACTATCAAGCTTTCAGCATGACAGTTGATAGACATGCTTTTGATGCAGCCGATTTTATAGTAAATTTCTATAAATGTGGAAAAGCAGCTGCACGTCTACAAAAGTTTCATAACCTTCCAAGTTTCATTGGCAAGGAGAATTAAAGACGTGGTTTCTGGGTCGTGTTAGTGGACGGACACATCTAACGTTTCACTTCCTGTTACCCAACAGTCATTGTTTAAAATATCATCACTCAAGATAAGGCAATAACGCGTATGCCTGACCTGACCCTTAGAAACTCTGAAGCGTAGAAACTTGTCCAGATTGAATAGGTAAAAATGAAAACCGGGGAAAAAATAAGTCAATTTAAAATATGCTTCTATGTTAGATTAAAAACAACAAAAAAGGAAGCATACAAGTAACATGTCTTAGCCTGGATGACTTGAAAGCATATTTTGTCAATCACAATCATCTGGTATTTGGATAGAGACATTTCTGCCAATTACCCTAAGGAAAAGGAGATTCATTGCCTTCCTTCCTTCCTTGCCTATCCAAATATCATGTATCCTTCCGGCTCCATCCCAAGTGTCATCTTGCTTTCCTCATAATTCTGACCCAAAGGAGTCTCCCCTTAGTCCACTGAAAAGTTGTTTTTTTCTCCCTGGAACCTTGCAGGAAATCACTGAGGGTTCTCATTAAAAGTTCAGACTCCCAGGTCTACCTGAGACCTAGAGAATCAGGATTTCTGGGAGGAGGCCAGGAATCTATATTTTTATAAGGATATTCTTGCACATTAACGTATGAGAATCTCTGTTCTATTATGACATCCTCCCAAACACTTACTCACATGCTACTTGGCACTGTTAAGTATTATACAAACAATTTCATGTACAGGTGTCTTAGTTCTACAACTGTTTTGTAAGCTTGCTAGGTGTTCCTATATCACCCACATTACACAGTGGGTATCTATTTACCCTGGGTGAACAGGACTTCCTAAAGTCATGAAGTTAAATATTGATTTGCTTCATTTGGGGCATATTCAGTGTTGAAAAACAGACAGAACATATTTAAATGAATCTAGTTTTAATTGTAGTAGTGGAAAACTTAAAAGTAACACCTTCTGTAAGATGACTAAGTATCCCTCATTTATTTGCTCATTCATTTATCCCCTCGTTTGTTGATCTGTTCGTTTTATTTGCTAATCATCTGTTCTTTGTGCTTTGTGTTATAACCAGCAACTCGAATAAAGAGAAACAGCCAAGTATGGGAGCAGGCAGATCAACAATCACCCTGCAGTGCAATCAGTGCTGGAAGAAAATGCCACAGAGGTGAAGAGAACTAAGAGGCTAAGAGACACTCATTGGAGGTGTCACCATGTGCTGAAGTTTTGGGAATGAGTAGGATTTAACTTGATGGAAAACGGAGTTTCACACATAACTGATGATTTTGTTTGCCAATTTTAAATTGCTTGTTATGAGTTTTCTTAATGAGAAATAGGCTTTAAGTGTGTGCACCCTAGTCCGTATGTCTATTGAAAGTAAAAACACTCAATTTTAGTTTTCTGCAGGTGTTAGCATTTTAATGAAATGCAAAGCATTTAACACCATTGTTAGCTAAACTTGTTAAAGGCTCTCACAACTAAATTACATACATTTAAAATTAGGTCCGTTGTTTCATGGAAGTTTATGAACTATATTTCAAACAATGTTGACTGGGGCCTCTAGATAATGCTCCCCCACTAGGTAACATTGGCAGCACTTGTTTCATTATGTTCCCTTGTACATGTGTATTTATCCTCAGTGTTGTGTGATGTTCAGGTTTCCTCCGATATTTAAAACATGTCCTTCTTGACCTTGGACGTCCGTGAGAAAAGAAAGAATAACCACATCAGAATATGTGTTGTTATGAAAGAACTCCTCTGATAAAACTAGTACCAACAACTGCACGATCCCCAAATGCAAGACTGACATTAAATAAAAGTCAATTGTCTTCAAGTATTTCTTATCGAGGAGTACAAGCTTTCATACAGCACTTTTATTGCACATGCCTGCCCAATGAAATTGATGTTGGAAACATAGTAACTTTAGGCCAAATAATGCCTATTCATCCTTGAACTGTCAATGCTACAAAAAGACAGAAGCAAGGGTACTTGGGGGAAAAGGGCAAACAACCTACACAGGGAAATTAACTTTGAAAAATAAAATCCTTTGATATGTAAAAGCACCATAAAAAGAAGCACAGTTTTCAGATTTATTATCAAAGAAAAAAATAACAGAAACTAAGCATTGATAAACACTCAAAGTCTGACAAGTGATAGGATTTTAAAAATGCAAATGAGTGATAATGTACTATATTGATTAAACTGCTAGAAAATACCACGACACCATACATAGATATATACAACAATGACTATTTTTTAATCTTAAAACTGTACTGCCTTGGGATTTTCAGATTCATTTGTCAGAAGTCCACCCCCCGCAATATATAAACAGGATAAACTAGGCAGAGCTTTGCGTCCCTTCCATCTATGTGCTTTTATTGTAATATTGTAAAGGCTATAGGCCTACACTACACAAATGTCAAAAAAACAAGTAATAAACAGCACATTTGACTTTCTTCCCTGCTTTCCCAGAATGAAGAAAAACTCATTTCATTGTGAAGTGCAGAGACTTCTCCCAGATTGGGAAGGAGAGGGAAAGGGCCCATTCTGTAGTACATGGTTGGAACATGGATCCCCTAGGACTTAATTATCTATCGCTTGTTAGGTGATAATAGGGGCTGTAAAATGATATTGCTGGTTTTCGACAGCCAAGAAATTGATTAGTGAAGTTGAGTAAATCAAATGCCAATGATCTTCTGATGGATAAGAATGGGCGGCAAGCACAGCCTGAAATCGGGATTTGTCATTATCACACAGCAGTTAAGAAATGCAGCAATTTGAGGCAGGAAACATGTCAATACAGAAGAATAGATTTGTATCCGCATTGACTATAGTGTTTTTGGTGGTGCTATTTCTAGATTTTATACTTGGGTGTACTGGCTGATTACCACTCTGTGAGACACGCTGCTGTTGTCCTAGCTTTGACACCACCCTCTCTTGGGGAATTCAATATGCCCATGATCATCTCATTGACAATGCCAAACAGAAAATGTATGCATACGGAGCCCTCTGAGCCCTGTTTATAATGGAGGCCATCGGACTATTGCATTCATCTGCTCCTGTCTTTTCTAGACCTTTGCCCTCCTGTTGCCCTTTTGGCAGCTATTATCTCTCTTTCCCCACAAGCTTTTTTTTTTTTCCACCAGATACCACACAAGTTAACATCACTTTCTCCTAATGAAACCTTCCTTTATCTCCACTTTCTCTTTGCAATTTATCCATCTCTCTGAATCCAAGCCCACATCTGGCTTTCCAATATCTTACTGGACATATTCAACGTGATGCCTGCCAGAACCTCACACTCAGTATACATACCATCACCAGTCATGACATCGTCCCTAGACTCTCTGCCTTCTCCTGCCTTCCCTATTGGGCCTGGGTCTGTCTGCTGACCATTGGATACCTTCCTGGTGACTCAGGAGCAGGAAACCTGGGAACTGCATCTTCTCAGACTCCAGCTTTCAGGTTTGTCAGCTTTCAGGTTCTGCTATCGAGGTGTACGCACAATATTTTCAAGGTTGAAAAGAAACGTAAGTTTTTCCTTCTCTGACAACTATGGTGGAAACTGTATGAGCTTCAGCAATGTCAGGTTTTGCCCCAGTTTGGCTGGCATATGAAGTCCCTGCCTGTCACCAGTCTTGGGGCTAAGGGCTGCTGAAACACTGGCAGCAGTTCCCACTGTTTCTCCTTGTTTGGCAGCAACAAACCCCTAACTAGACCACAGCTCAGCTTGAACTTGACAGCTAGTAGAGGCACCCTGACTTTCGCTCCTTGAACGCTTCCCATTTGGTTTGCAGCCATTGGCTTCCCTGAATTAAATACCTCTGTGCTGAACGTATATTGACAGGTCTCAATTTTCCTGACTGATACTGATACCACCATTAATTGTCACTCAGAATGAAAGGTCTGGAGCCATTTTTTCAATGGCTCCCTTTCCTACCAAAGCCCCACCACTTCGCAAGCACTGCCAATTCTTCCCCTTTGATGTCCTACTCTTTCCTTGACCAATATCCCTACCTAGATAAAGCTCTAGTACCTGTAATTGAACTGTGCTAAAAGACTTCTATTCAGTTGTCCTAACTAATTACCCACCCTCCCCTGCCATCAGGTCAACCGTCTTTAAACAATAATTCTAACCATTTCTATAATTTAGTTAAAAACCTTACATGACTCCATCCTCACTGCCACAGGACAGAGAGTGAACCACATAGCAAAATATTTGAAATATCTCTTTCTTCCTATGGCTTTATTTCCTTCTTTTCCTCCTCAGACATAAGCAGTTAATCATGGCTACTTGGAATTTATTCTTTTTATTTTCCCCATTAAGACTTCCTTGGCTTTTCTTTTTTTCTAAAAAAAAAAAAGATTTTTATCAAAATATAGTTAGCATACAATATTATATTAGTTTCAGGTATATACCAACATTTATATACCTAAAGAAGTGATCACCATGATAAGTCCAGCAACCATTTGACACTGTACAGTGCTATCTCAATATCATTGACTATGTTCCCCACGCTGTACACTACATCTCCATGCCTTATTTGCTTTATACCTGGAAATTTGAACCTCTTATTCTCCTTTGCTTTCCACCCTCTTTAAATTTTTTCAATTGCACAACATTCAATATTATTTTATATTAATTTCAGGTGAACAGCACAGTGGTTAGACATTTATATAATTTAAGAAATGACCCCCCTGACTAGTCTAGTACCCACCTGGCTCTATGCATAGTGATTACCATATTATTGTCTATATTTCCTATGGTTTACTTTAGATACCCATAATTATTTTGTTACTACCAACTTGTACTTCTTAATCCCTTTCGATTTTTCACCCATCCCCTCAGTACCCCTACCATCTGGAAATCATCAAAATATTCTCTGTATCTATGAGTTTGTTTCTGTCTTGGTTTTTTGTTTATTTTGTTCTTTAGATGCCACATATAAGTGAAAACTCATGGCATCTGTCTTTCTCTGACACACTGCACTCAGCACAGTACCCTCCAGGTCCATCCATGCCACTGTAAATGGCAAAAACCCATTCCCTTCCATGGCTGAACAATATTCCATTGTATATATGTACCACCTCCTCTTTATCCATTCATTCATCAACAGATACCCAGGCTGCCTCCACATCTTGGCCATTGTAAACAATGCCACAATGAACATAAGTGTGCACACGTCCCCCTGAAGTAGTGTTTTGGATTTCTTTGGATAAATAGCCAGAAGTAGGATTAGTGGGTCCTTCTTTGTCTCTTGTTATAGCCTTTGTTTTAAAGTCTGTTTTCTATAGTATAAGTGATGCTACCCCAGCTTTCTTTCTTTCTTTCTTTTTTGTTTTCATTTTCTTTGTCATGAAATACATTTTCCTTTCCTTTACTTTCAGTCTGTGTATGTCTTTTGGTCTGAAGTGACTCTTTTACAGGCAGCATATATAAGGGTATTGTTTTCTTATCTATTCAACCACACACTATATCTTTTGACTGGAACATTGTATCCTGTTCTTTCATTTGGGATGTATTTCTTTGTTTCCTAATTTTGGCTGCCTTTCTGTGTTTGTTTCTAGGTATTATGTAGATCTGCTACATCTCTCAGTCTTGCCAGGTGTCCTTATGTAGTAGGTGTCCCATGGGGCCCAAAGGCACAATCTCACTGGTCACCTGTGCCAGGTACTCCAGGAGTGACCCTTGTGTGGGTTCTGTGTGCCCCCTTGTTATAGTTGTGACTTGATTGCTTTTGGCATGTCAGTCAATGGGATTATGCCTCAGCCTGTTTGGCTGCTTGGTTTTGCCATGTCTAAAGCTTACAGGCTAATGTGGGGGAAGGGGCTTACTCCACTGAGTTGGACTCACCTCAGTGGGTTCTGTCACCTTTTGAGACTGCCCTTTGGGTGTGCTGCTTGTGGGGCTAGTTGGGTGGTGCTCTACTACAATCTGAAGCCAACCTCTAAGTATGTTGGTTCTAGGACCTCTTGGCAGGGGCTTCAGTGCAGGCCCAGGTCACCCATTGCCTGTGACTAGCCAGGAACTACCAGGTAGGAGATACAAAGTGATCCATGATTGGTTGCTGTCTGTGCTAAACCTGGAGGTATGCAGGAGAGGCCATACTATCAACCAAGGATGTCTGCCCTCAGTACCAGGCCTGGGGTAGCTCTGCAAAAAACCAGGACACCCCGAGTCCTGCTGCCGCCTACTGACTCCTATAAGTTTCAGCCACTGATAAAGGCTCGTATGGTACACAAGTTGGGTGAGGCAGGATCTCAGGAAGTCACCAGGATGGGATGAATTGTATTCACCAGGTTAACATAGATTCTGGTTTAGTGCCAGTGCTGAGGCTGGAGTTACTCAGCAAAAGTCTCAGAGCACACCGAGGCCAGTCACTTTCCACCTGGGGTCTCTCTCTCTTTTTGCTTATAACAACTCAGTTTTCATCTCCATTTGATAGATGCAGAAACTACTGTTTGAAGTGGCTAAGTAATTTGTCCAAGGTCATATAGTTAATAAGCACTGGAAGAATTTGAAATAAAGACATTATGAAGTTGCTACTTTTTACACATAAAAAATATATAACTATTGTTTCTTCTGGGGCCTTGGTCTGTCCTGGTAATACCATGAAAAAGAATGAAAAGAAACAAAGCTCAAATACCACCTCCTCATCAAAGCCTTCCTTGACCACTGGGCTTTGTACTACTGTTTATTGTACTACTCTATAGTCCTTTTTCTCCCCTACCCCTTTGGTTGGAGTTATCATATTGTGCTTCCTTTTGTAGCTCCATATACTTATTTAAATTTCCCAATTCAATGGTAAAGCTCCAGTAGGACAGTGAGCATATCTAAGACAGTGTTTCATTTTTAAGACCAAGGAACAGACACTTTATTTCCATCTAAACACAATCTATCCATCCATTCATTCATCCATCTGATAATTACTGAAACTTAACCCTGCTGGGTATAAAGAACACTAAGATAAAAGACCCTGTCTCTACTCTAAAGGAACTTACTACTGGTTAATGGGGCATAAACAAGTGTGTCAACACAAACGATGGCATAGGTTACATACCAGAGACTGAATGTGCTGAGAGCAGAGAAGTGGGCCACCTGGCAGTGGTCAAGGGAAGTACTTTACAGAGAAGATTTTAAAGAACTGATACCATTGGATGAAGCCTAGAAAGATAAGTGAGGACCATCCAATGAAACAACTTGAAGAAAGGGATGCCAAGAAAGGGGGGACAGCATGTGCAATGGCATGAAAGAGACTGGAATATTTGGGTCACTGTGAGTGTTTGGTTTGGCTGAGGGACAGGAATAAACAAAGGAAGTGTGTGGAGAGGTGGGAGAGAGAAATGAAATACGATTTCACTGATATGTGGGATATAAATCTGAAAGTAACAAAGGAACAAGACAAAGAAACAAAAACTCATAGACACAGACAATAGTTTAGTGGTCACCAGAGGGTAAGGCTGGAGGGGGATGGTAGATGAGGGTAAATGGGGTCAAATATATAGTGATGGAAGGAGAATTGACTCTGGGTGGTGAACATACAATGTGATATACAGATGATGTAATACAGAATTGTACACTTGAAACCTATGTAACTTTACTAACCACTGTCACCCCCAATAAACTTTAATTTAAAAAAAAGAAAGAAAGAAATAGGAAGGAAAAAGAAAGTAAGAAGAAAGAGAGTAAGGTTGGTTCTTGATTTTAGGAAAATTCACATGAAAGTAAAAGTTGTGGCCCCATGCCAATCAATGATACCAGATAAACTCAGAGCTACTGTCTAATAGTTTGATCAATGTCAATTACCCCAAGGCCCAGGCCCAACACAAAAGAGAGCTTGATGTGTAAGAGATAAAGGAGTCACCATCACAAAAAGCCTATTGATTTATAATAAATTTTGAAAAGTTGGCAATATGCTGAGGAAAAGAGTGAAGAAATAAAATGGAGTTACTATGGTCAAGCTGCTAAATTATTAAAATCAAGTAGGTTGAGGTATGAGGAAACAATTTTATTCTTGCTTTAACTACCCTAGGAATTTAAACTTTTCAGTTGTGTGTTAGTGCCTGGATGTACCTAAGTTCCATATATAAACCTTGAAGAACTTAAGAAAGAATGTTCATGTGCTGGAGATGTATATATCTCTTATACATAACAACCTGTCATGCTTAAGAAAGAATGTTTCATTATCCAGACCACCTGGCATCTGTTATCCAGACCACGGGACATCTGGAAGATTACCATCCTGAGCCAATCTGCAGGCTAAGGATGCAGGAATGACTTTTCTCAAACATGTACTTTTCACTATAAAAGCTCTAAAACTTTTCTTTCTCCTTCAAAACACTCTGGGTGTTATCTGGTAGTGTTTTCAATTTGTAAATCCTAAAACCCTTGAATAAATCTTTGTCATTTATTTCTAACCAAAGCCTCCTGACTCTTTTGAGACCTTCTGACAACAGTGAAATGGGTACCAAAAACTGATTAAAATAAAGAAGGATCTATTTTTACCTGCTTTGGTAATAGAAGGTCTTTAGCTAAACAGATGGTACAAAATCTGATGGAAACAAATCTTTACAGGCCTTCTGTATTCAGAAATAATTTAGCAGCCTTTCCCAGAGATTTGGCATGTTCTATGTCTAAATACAAAATGATACAGAAAAACTTGTGTTTTTGAATCTTTAATTAAATATTAGGTTGGTGCAAAATCTATTGCTGTTTAAAAGGTTAAAAATAATTGCAAACAATGCAATTACTTTTGCACCAACTTAACAGTATTAATGCTATAGAAAAAAGTGTGGTCTCACTGCTATCCAAAATGCATCATAATGAAACAAGAGGAGGTTTTCCAAGGCTGGACACATTGTTAACAACATTTAGGAAGGAATTTATTATAGTTCTTAAAAGTTTGTGTCTGAAAAGTTCAGGAAAGGATAGCTGAGTCTGGCCAATAGAACAGAGCCAATGGCCACATCCAATGTGATTCACAGAGAAGACATCTACTCACCTAAATAGAAAAATGTACTTTGAAGGAAAACTAGGAGATAATAGGCAATGAAATATTTATGGACTACAACTCAAATGAAAACACCTTTTAATATGTAATTGAATGACATAACAAATTTATAATGCCTTCTACATTTCATGAATTTGTATTGAATAACGGTAAAGGACCCGAAAAGACTTTATTCTTAACTGATTGATATGCAAGCGTGAAATGCGTTCAATATTTATATTCTTTCCACACCAATCTTCTATTTTTATTTATATGATCATTTCCTGACAAACAATATAAACAATGTCTGCAGATAACAAAGTGCTAAGACCATACTGCCATGCCTATATAAAACCATCTGCTAATGTCTCATGTCAAAACCTATTCACATTATTTTATTTTTTCCCTTCCAATGTTTTCTGAAGGCAACCATTTCCCATTAAATAAATCCTAGCTACCTTCAAGGCATTTATGCATTCTTCTGGCATTGCACATTCCTTGGGAAAACCCTGAGTATTCAGATTCACTACGGAAATTCCTAAAACCAAAGCAGGATCAGGGTTCGGAACTGTAATATACCTTTCCTTTCCTAATGTAGAACCACAGGGTTATACACAAACACAGTATTTCATTTTGCAATTAAGTTCAGGTGAATTACTCAAACCTCAAAATGTGAAATGTGTCATGATTACCATCATTCTAACCCCCGTAATTCTCCCTTATTTTTGAATGGGAACATAGCTGAAGGTGCCTGACTAGTAATGAACAGAGAAAGGTATGGCATTCTTGCCTGCAGATTCTGAAGAAAAATCTTTTCTAATACTTTAAATCTTCCTCGTTTAACTAGACTGTAGACTCATTCCACTGACAAATTTTCATGCTCCAGGACATTTTTGTAAAGCAAATTTCTCCCCTCATCCCTCCCTCTTCTCCACATATTAGAGCAGTAACACTGAAGACATTTCCATGGACTAAAGTGGAGGTTCCATAACATAGCTTTAAAATCAAAATTATTTTTTACAAAAGGACCACTTCTTCCCTGCCACTTCATTTCTCGGGGTCATACAAGATGGTAAAAAATAAAAGAACATCAAATCAAAGCTCTTAATAGAGGGTGAGAAAGGGTAAGGTGAAGAGTCTTTTCAAATCTTTCTAAGTCCTCTAACTTGAGACTGTACCTTCCCAGGAAACTCTCCATCACTTCTCAGGACTTGTTGGTTTTTTCATCTTGGCAACATCTCCAATGTTCATTGTGTGTAACACTTGCTACCACTCATCTTTTGTCGTCTATTGTTCTCCGCGATTGTCCTGCTTGTGATTGCGATTTCCGCCTATATCCCAGCCCAAACAGAATGTGATCATCTAATACGTCATCCCACCATGTCACCTCGGAGAGCACAAGGACCATGCTCAGAGAGTGCTGACCAATCAGATTCTCTTAGAAGGTCACATAGAGGAGACTGGAGGTCATGTGGGCAGGATGCCCTGTTTCTGGTTTGTTTTATATGGAACCACAAAAGACCCCAGATAGCCACAGCAATCTTGAGAAAGAAGACCGAAGTGGGAGGTATCATGCTACCTGATATCAAACTATACTGCAAGGCTATAGTAATCAAAACAGTATGGTACTGACATAAAAACAGACACATAGATCAATCAAACAGAATAGACAACCCAGAAATAAACCCACACTTACGTGGTCATTTAATCTATGATAAAAGAAGCAAGAATATACAATGGGGTAAAGACAGTCTATTCAACAAATGGTGTTGGGAAAAATGGACAGATACGTGCAAAAAAACAAAAATACACTAAACCACTATCTTATGCCAGATATAAGAATAACTTAAAATGGATTCAAGATTTAAATGGAAGACCTGAAACCATAACTCTTAGAAGAAAACATAGGCAGTAAACTCTTTGGCATTGCTCTTACTGATGTACCTCCTAGGGTAAGGAAAACAAAAGAAAAAAATAAACAAATGGGACTACATCAAACTAATAAGTTTCTGCACAGCAAAGGAAACTATCAACAAAATAAAAAGACAACCTACTGAATGGGAGAAGATATTCACCAATGATAAATGTGATAAGGGGTTAATATCCAAATTTTATAAAGAATTCATACAATTTAACACCAAAAAAACAATCCAATTAAAAAATGGGCAGAGGATCTGAATAGACATTTCTCCAAAGAGAACCTACACGTGGCCAATAGACATACGAAAAGATGCTCAATGTCACTAATTATCAGAGAAATGCACATTAAATCCACCATGAGATGTCACCTTACACCTGTCAGAATGGCTGTCATATAAATCAACAAACCACAAGTGTTGGTGAGTATGTGGAGAAAAGGAAACACTCATGCACTGTTGGTGGGAATGTAAATTGGTGCAGCCACTGTGGAAAACAGTATGGATATTCCTCAGAAAATTAAGAACAGAACAGCCTTATGACCCAGCAATTCCACTTCTGAGTATGTATCCAAAGAAATCCAAAACACTAATTTGAAAAGATATATGCACCCCTATGTTCACTGCAGCATTATTTACAATAGGCAAGACATGGAACCCAAGTGTCTATCTATAGACAAACAAATAAAGAGGTGGTACTCATATATATTAGGTTGGTGCAAAAGTAATTCCGGTTTAAAAGGTTAAAAATAACTGCAAAAACCGCAATTACTTTTGCATCAACCTAATACAATGGAATATTAGTTGACCAAAGAAATAATGAAATTTTGCCATGTGAGACGATGTAGATGGACCTATAGGGTATTATGCTAAGTAAAATAAGTCAGACAGAGAGAGACAAATACCAGATGATCTCACTTATATTAAAAACAAAATAAATGAACAAACAAAACAGAAACAGACTCATAGATACAGAGAACAAACTGACAGTTGCCAGAGGGGAGAAGAATTAGGAGGCTGGGTGAAAAAGGGGAGGGGATTAAGAAGTACAGATTGGTAGTTACAAACCAGTCACAGAGATGTAAAGTACAGCATAGGGAATATACTCAATAATATTGTAATAATCAGGTATGATGCCAGGTGGGTACTAGACTTATCAGGGGGATCACTTCGTAATTTATATAAATGTCTAACCACTATGCTGTACACCTGAAACTAATATAATATTGAATGTCAATTGTAATTGAAAAATAAAAGTAAATAAAAATTTTAAAATATTTCCAAAAAGAAATAATGCCAAGGCTTACCTGAATATTTGCATATTGGTGGTTAAGGAGCTATCTTCCTCAAGAGACAATGCCTTATTTGCATAAGGACCACAACAAAGAGGCAGAAGTACCAAATGGCTCTGGATCCAGAAAGCCTAGGTCCTACTTCTACTACATTTAATATCTTTGTGCCTCAGTGTCCTCACCTCTTAAAAAGGGGTAAGTATACTTTACAGGTGTGAGGATGACATGAGTTTAAAGGATTGAAGGCACTTAGAGCCATGCACTAGTTCTCCTGTTTTTCATGCGCTCAATAAACATAGTGATCTATTGGCTCAGGGGTCCAGAACAATTAGCAAAAGCTCTGGAAAGACATCCTAAGGCTCTTTTCCAGTTTGCTTTTTGTGAGTCCTTAGAAATAGAAGCAGCACAAATCTTCCAGCCATAGTAAGTCAAAGGAGATTGTATCTTAAAAAGAAAGCAGTTCATGGTTGGCATTGTACAAAGTCACAAAGCAGGCCTACAAGACAAGATGGGTGGAGAACGCCTAAAAGGCTTCCAACCCTCTAGCCTTATTGATATTTAAAACTCTACCACAAGAGGTTCATTTCTTTCACTTAAATTATTGTCTACTACATTTCAAGGACTTTTGGAAGGGAAACAAAGTTATAAAGGAAATGTGCCTGGCCATAGTAATGAAGACAAACCGGAAGCAGAATCCTATTTCTTCTAATTTTCTCCCCTATGGCATGAGATTATGGAATTTACTTAACTGCCCTTTCAGCAACAGTAGATTAGAGACACCTTACTGAGTTGCTATTTAGAGAGGAGATAGTGTAAGGAAACCACATAGCAGAATGCCTGGAGTACAGAAGGCATTCAGTATGTTGCAGCTTCTATGTAATTTTTATCATTTCAACTGATAAGTTGAAGTGTGGAGTTTATCAGAAGGGAGGAGTTTAACCAGATATTTCTGAGGAAAAAGTTAATTGATTATGAAAGGTAGCAGGATATGCCACCCTAAAATATGACTGTAGCTCAGGACATGCCATCCTAAATATGCTGCTTTGGTACACTGATTATTTTTAGTTGAAGGCATTTGAAAAACAGCAAGCACAGGGAGAGGGTTTCTCTGAACTCTCCTTATCTGCCTAAAGACAGTCTTCCAAAAGGAACTGAGTTGTCATAAATCCCCTCCCCAGGAGTTCCATTGAGTTTTGTCAGAGAAGAGACTAGAAGTCAACACCATACCCAGGCAAACTTTGTCACAAACTATCATACCTTCCATCTATTCTCCTAAGGGTCCATTCATCATTCCTAAAAATCATTTACCCTCCCCAGGAGGCCTCCATCCCTCCTCCATGTTCCTTATCAAGATTATATTTAACCCTGAATTCTAAAGCCACGTCTTTGATTACTCATTTTGCCTGGGTATCTCCCATGTAGATATCAGGTGTGCATATAAATAAGCTTCTGTTCATTTTTCTCTTGTTAATCTCTCTTCTATTACAGGAGTCTCAGCTAAGAATTCAGAAGGGTATGGAAAAATTATTTTCCCTACTCTACAACTGAGGAAACAGAAGAAAAGAGGAGAGTACTGGGCAGTGGTGTGGAAAGACATGGCAGCAGGAGGGTTATGGGAACCTGAGGTTATGGGGGCTAGCCCCCTCATAGTCAGAAATCAGCATATAACTTTTGACTTCCCCAAAATTTAACTACTAATAGCCTACTGTTGACTGAAAGTCTTACTGATAACATAAACAGTTGACCAACACGTATCTTGTATGTTATATGTATTATATACTGTATTCTTACAATAAACTAGAGAAAATAAAATGTTATTAAGAAAATCATAAAGAAAAGAAAATACATTCACAGTATTTATTGGAAAACAATCCATTTATAAGTGAACCCACACAGTTCAAACCCATATTATTCAAGGGTAAACTATATATACAGAGGATGCCAGAAAAACGTATACACATTTTAAGAAAGGAAAAAACTGTATTAAAATTATGCTGACCGTTACCACTTCGAGCACCTCTTGTAATTGCAGAAGTCAAACGTGACTTGTATTCATCTTTTGTTATCGGTATCTATCGAGTATCACAATTTTAATACATTTTTTTCCTTTCTTAAAATACGTATACTTTTTTTGGCACCCTCTGTAATGAGTAAGTGTGTATATGTCTACAGACATGTATGTACATGCACATGATACTTATTCCATGAGTTATATTTGCTGTTGTGCAAATTTGAGTTTTTGAGCAAGGTAAAGGGCAATGGTACGCATATTTCTGAGATGACCCCCAAGGATCCCTGCCTCCTGATGTCATATGAGTATAATGTGTACTTCCCTTGAGAATAGGCCGAGCTTAGTGACTTTCTTTTAAACAGCAAAATACAGCCAATTTGATGGAATATTAATTCTGTGATCACTTCAAAAAGTTTGTGACTTGCATCTTCCTAGCAAACTCTAGGAAGTGTTGCCCTCTCTGCTTATATGCTTTGATGGAGCACGCGGCCACATTGGAAGGACCCACATGGCAAGGATCTGAGAGCTGCCAATGGCCGGCCTCCACCAAGGAAGTAAATGCTGTCAACAGCAAGTGAGCTTGGAAGCCAGTCCTCCCCCAAGGGAGCCTGGAGGTGACTAGAGTCCCAGCAGACAGCTTCAATGCAGCCCATTAGAGACCCTGCTGCAGAGGGTGCAGCTAAGCCATGCCCAGGTTCCAGACTCACAGAAACACTGAGGTAATGCATGTGCATGTCGTCTTAGAGTACAGTTTTGAGGTAATTTTTTACAGGGCAATAGATACCTTGCATAAGGGTCAAGTGGTAAAATATATCCTCTCCATTCAAACAAGGAAAAATGTGAAGTTTTCCTTATATTGGCTCTTGCCAGTACTTTTTTATACTTTCTCCTAGATCTGTGAGTATTTATTTCTCACATGTTTTTCTATATGTTCTATTTTATGTATTTATATTTCCTCATCTCTTTGTTTTTCCTTTAAGTAAGGCTTGGTTGCAAACCTACCATCTTCTTTATAATCAATGAGGAACTTCTTTCTAACGCAGATCTATACCCAGGACTAGCTCTCTTTGATATACTCAATGTGCATCTTTTGTATTTGAGTCACAAATGTATGTATTAATTGCTTCTCACTGACATGATGGTAAACTATATGAGAGCATAAAGGATACCTAATCATAGAGTATAAAGATCTATGACCTACATAGAATTGCTGTGCTCCATAACTCTTCAGTGCATACTTTGGATTAATTTTGCAGATATAGTACAAATACATCATAGTTCTTCAATGAATATTTGTGATTAATTTTACAAATATAGTACAAGCTCTTTCATAGAAAGTTGAAAGAACTATTAAAAATAACTCACAAAAGCAATTAATAAATGTCTTCCCTTACTGCACACATTTGAAATGTCATATAAAACACACACACACACTCTCTCTCTCTCTACACACACACACACACACACACACACACACACACACACACACACACATGTTTTAGTAAAATATGTGTTAAGGATGATAACCACTAGACCTTCACAAGGTATCAAAATAAAACAATGCAAAAGGAAGTTCTACTCATACTTCACAGACTTATCTAAAAATAGTGCTCAGCATGCAATAAAGTAATACACCTTAATAAGGAAATGTAAACTATAGCATTTTACTTAATTCAGAAAATTCAGAGTTAACTTACTGTTTAATAAGAATAAATAAAACATTTTCTAAAGATGTTGAAAACTTCATTTACTTGTATTTAGTACACTAAACATGGAAAAAAGTTATACAGTTATTTTAAACAATTATAATTTTCCAATACTGAAAACAGCAGCTGTGGAAGAAAGTAATTAACTTGATTTACTATGCAATCATTCTATCATTATATGCTATTTGGAAATACAGAAGAAAAGTTGAGTGGCTTTCTTGCTTGCACTCATAAAAAAACCTGTTTTCTCAATCGTCTCCTCTTATGTATCAACTGTACATGAATAACAGTTTTGTTACCTTATGAGAGAATATTTTATGCTATATTTCCTTGAATTTTGGGACTCATTCCCCATTACCTGGTACAGCTGCTTAGTGAGTGCGTGTAGCCGCACATATCATGTTACAA
The DNA here is from genome assembly GCF_036562045.2 of Rhinolophus sinicus. Classification (NCBI taxonomy): domain Eukaryota; kingdom Metazoa; phylum Chordata; class Mammalia; order Chiroptera; family Rhinolophidae; genus Rhinolophus; species Rhinolophus sinicus. The sequence goes on from NC_133751.1 coordinate 124,979,068, forward strand.
AGAGACCCAGCACATGTCTCTCTGGAGTGATAATGCATCTGACTACATGCCACAGAAAATATTGATGGGCCTGAAAAGATAAGCAAGTCTCACATTTGGCTGGTATTTCCGACTATGCGTTTAGGTGTTTTACAGAGAAAAATAATACCGGGTGAATTAGTCTAATTATCACCCTAGAGAAAGGGACAAAAAACATGTTTTCTCCCTTCACTTTACCATCCTTATTATCATCCAATTTTCTCCAACTTATTCCTCCCACTGTCTTTTGTGGTTGAAGCATAACATAACAAGAAGGTTTAAAAACAGGCAAATATCCAAAACTTTTTCCTACATTGGGTAAAATGGTTCTTAGTGCCTGTATCTCCAAAAATGACTAAATGTTGGCTTATGTCTACCATTAATAGCATAAAGCTATTAATCATCCAGCATATGATCCATTTGATCTATGATTATTTGTCTTTTTTGCCTTTTGAGGCTAATTATGATTTTTTTTTTTTTTTTTTTTTTACAAAGCAAAGGCTTCTGCTTTTCTGCTTTGCATGCTTTCAGGTCCAGAAAACCAAGATCATGTCATTAATAAAACTAGACGCTGGTAGAAAGAATATGTGTAGGGGTGGTGAGCAAGGTATTACTTCTAATCTCTGAGTGGTTCGGTGTCCAGGAAAGGTGTGATATATTGTCAACAGACACTGCTGGGTGCTGTAGGTAGAAGTGAGTTGTAAAGGAGAACCTGATATTTTGTTAATTATGGCAGCAACACTCCACTGAATGTTAGCAAGGGGCAGGCCTAGAGAAAGGTAAGACCAGGATGAGTAAATGCAGAGCTTCCCGAGTAACTAGAGCCCTGCCTTCGTGGAACAGAGTATTTTCTAGCACAGTCTATTAGAGATTTTTCCACTGGAGCCACAAAAGTCCCAAGTTCATTCTTGAGCTCCAGGGATGGTGGTGATTGTGCTCAGTGACAACGGCACATTTTCTCACCACGGCCTTCAAAAGTCACAGCTAATTACAGCTGTTCTCATTTTTTTTAATAGAATACAATCAGGGGTCACTGTGGATGCACATTCCAAAAACTTCCCTGGACTGGAGAAAAATAGAAGGCATTCCAAAAGAAGGTCACGATGACAAAGAGGATAAGATTTTAGAAAACTGATTGTCTTCTAACCTAAAAGATGTTTTGCTGCTTCCCTGAAAAGACTATGATGACATCTTGGGAGGAAAAAAATGCAGTTTTCTTTCAAGTCATTTAAACTTGTTTGATCAGATGTTATTTTTAGGCCCAGGCATTTTAAATCAAAGTAGGGCTTGTGTCAGGAGCTTCACTGACTTGGAGAAGGTCAGTGCTGCAGAGGCTCCCAGGGAATTATCCTTGGTGCTGACTTCTTAGTCCTGCGGCCAAATATCTCTTGCCTGTTATTTTGATCCTTCTTTCCATAGACAAAGTCCTCATCACTAGTCCACTGTGCTCATTTGAGATACACTGCCCTTTGACAAACATTTTTAGCTATGTCCCAATCAGGGATCTAGCCAGCCCTCTAAGCATCATACCTGACTCAATCCTGTGTCTTCTGCCCTGCCCTACCCCTGCTTAGTTCACCCAGGGTACATACCAGGGCAGTTCACTCCAGTGCACCTTAATAGGTGTCAGTGAATCATGCTGTTATGTGCAGATAAGAGACCCACCCCCTGGAAACTAAATGCATTGGGGAGGGCAAGACATTCAGCAACAAGTCAACACAGCTCTCCTTTCAACGGTGATTCCCTATGCCTACTTGTCCATTGAACTGGTCTCCATGAAAAGGACTTGTGACAGCAAAGTGATCATACCCACTGAGACTTGATGGTTCTACTCAGATCAGCTCACACGCATCACTCAGCATGTAACACCCACGCACCACATGACAAACACCCTTGAGTTAATTTTTTCACGCAGCGCAAGTCCTAATTTAAAGGATTATAGAATATCAGCCACTAAACATGACAATTTACTGGCATTTATATTCCAGACCCTGTGTAAGTGCTTCCGCATGTGTTAGTTCGTATTATTTTCAAGATAATCTCTATGCCACCACTTCCTTTCATTAGATGAAGCAAATGAGACAAACAAGTGAAATGACTAGCTCCGTCTCCAGTCTCCAAATAGCTTCACGTCCCTGCAGCTTTATGTGGATCTTGCACAGGGGACTCCTTTCTTGGAAGGGAAGCTGCATTTAAATTCTGTGATTCCTTCCAGTTTGAAAGTTCTGTGACTCTGAGGATTTTTTCTTTCATTTTTGGTTAAATAAAGGGTCTTTTCCAAATCTGTGTGTTATATACTAAAGTACAATATGTATATAATGTCAGAATTCATTTAAAAATATTTTATTTAATTTTTGTTCAATTGCTTACTCAAAATTTGCAGCTCTGTATTTGTTTATAAAATACTATGTGCATAGCATTACACTGAATCTCTGCATGTATGTTGCCTTCACTGATCTCAGAGTAAAATTCCTAGAGGGAATTATTTAACATATCTCAGAATATATTTTCTCATGCATCCAGAAAATTTAATAAATTATTATTCCCAACATTTTTATTCCTATAGGATTAAAAACAAACAAAATATTCAAAATAAGTGAATTTTTCTGATAAATATTACCTACCCATTCAGTTATGCAAACTTAAAAAAAAAAAAAATCTTTCCATAAGAGTTTTTGTAAAATGGAGCACATATTTTTAAGTTTTACTGGTATGATCTCCACATAATTTAAGTTTTCCAGGACCATTTAGAATAGTCACTATAACTACCAGTTGCTCAGTGTATATAATTTTCCTGCCCCTTTTCAAGTTTATTTGTCTTAGACTGTTTCTACTTGCCTCTAACAGTTATTTTTATCCACACAATATTTCCCAATCACTGGATTGCTATGAACTTAGAAACTTATAACCAAGTTGTATAACAATGTCTCTAAAATAGAAATAAGCTAATTATGAGTGAGAAGCACAGTACTCTCCAAAAAGTACACTGAGTGCAATTTAGTAGAGGGAGCCTGAGGCATTTGTTTGCACTATCACGAAAACCTTTTGATTCCTTTTTATATTCCCTGCTTTGCTCTAGTATGTTTAGCTCACCCCATAAGTGAATTTGATATACACTTTATAGCCATATCAGCAGTTGTAACATTAACTATAGTAATAACACTGGTATTTTATGTCAGATATTGTGCTAAGTATGTCACATGCATTATGACATTTTCACTCACCACAATGTTCTGAAGTGAGCATTGCTATCCCTATGCGAAGACTATCACATAAAGGTTACAGAGGCAAAGTCACTTGCCCAAGACCAGCTAGAATGTGGTAGAGCAAGAATTCAAACCCAGGTCTAGCTGACCCAGAGTAACACTATTACCTTAGTTGTGTGGGCAGAAGAGAAAATTCTATTCCAGGAAGAAAAAGTTATCACTGGATAATAACCTAATTGTGGATCCAGGCCAGCTTTTACAGGCTTACTCAGCTGAGGCAGCTTTAACAAAATGGCACAGGCTAGGCACAAACAACAAACAGTTATTTCTCACAGTTCTGGAGGCTGGAAAGTCCAAGATCTAGGCACCAATAGTCTAGTGAAGACTGATGTCTTGGTTCATAGATAGCCATCTTTTGTGCCACGTGGCAGAAGGGGACAGGGGACTCTCTCTGGCTTTTCCTTTCTCTCTCTTCTTTTTTTTTAAACAAGAGCACTGGTTATCATTAGTGTCACCCCTCACGACCTAATCACTTACCAAAGGCCCCACCTCCAAACACCATCACAGAGGGGATTAGGTTTCCACATTGAATTTTGGGATGACATGGACCTTCAGTCTATAGCATAGGCCTTTCAAAAATGGTCCATATCTAAAAGGAGGAATGCTAACCAGTGTGGTATAATCTGACACTGCTAAGGCTAAATCAGTCACTATCTACTGAGTATCTACTACATGGATTTCAAAAACAGATAGCTACGCAGGGCCCTGAGATGAGTGGTACTTGTCTGGTTTAATGGTATAGGTCAATAATTGCCTCCATGTCATGCCAGGGGATACAGAAAGAGAAAAAAGTGGGGCAGTGTACTCAAAATGCTCACTTGCTATACATTCCCATTTGTTTTCCTAATTCAAATAAGCCATGATCGACTTTGGAAACAAATGTTAACAAGGATTTTTTCAGTTGTATAGCTAACCTTGTTAGAAAAGAAAATACCCCTTAGGCCCTGGTTAGATTGGCACCCAAACCAAGAAAATCCTCTTAGTTATGTACACAGCTTTCAATGCAAACAACTTGCAGAAGCTGTTAGCCAAATCCCCCTCCTGCACAGAAACAGTGTGTTTCAGAAATGCAGTTCTTAGTACAGACATGCAGAAATGTATTCTTTGGTACTGATTAGATTCCAGGGAAGAAAATAAGAAGTTTGATCACTGAGAAATTTTCTCATTCAATTACAGGATCAGAGAATTGGTTTTGAGAGGAGAATGATCTTGGCAGTTACAAAGGGATGGTTAATAATGGAGCATTGGAGGTGGGGGGCTGTTCTTAGGGTGATGGGTGAGCACCTAGATACCAGATTACCCAACCAGTGTCTCACACTCAATGCCTACAGGGGTTAGGCGGGCAAAGCAAGTTGGGAAAAGTCCAGCTCCATCTCTATCTGATCAGGCCTACTGTGCAGAATTCATCCTGTGTCAAGAGATCGTCCAGTTCTCAAGAGAAGACAGAAATCCAGATTTGACACATATCTTCATATTTTAAAAGGGGGAAGGGGATCTGTGGGCTGTCTTAGCTGCCCCCCCTTCTCCCCCCCTTCCCCCGGCTGTCAGCTTCATCTCAGACCCAGAAGACAGGCAGGTAACTCAAGATAAGTACAGGATAGCCTGACTGGCCATTTGGATGAAGCCAGGTTAAAATGTGGAAATCCTGGTAAAATGTAAAAAAAACTAAGCTATTAAAAACACTGTTTTTATTCTAAAATTATAAGTGCAAGATAGAAGGGGTATCAAGGATATCAGCCGCATGTTTTATGCTTACCCACCCCCAAGAAACCAAAAACTGCTTATAGGGCTGGCCTGGTGGCTCAGTTGGTTGGAATGCGTCCTCTCAACCACAAGGTTGCGGTTCGACTCTCGCAAAGGATGGTGGGCAGTGCCCCCTGCAACTAAAATTGAATATGGCACCTTGAGCTGAGCTGCCGCTGAGCTCCCAGACTAAGACTGAAAGGACAACAACTTGACTTGGAAAAAGTCCTGGAAGTACACACTGTTCCCCAATAAAGTCCTGTTCCCCTTCGCCCCCCCCCCAAAAAAAAGAAAAAAAAAACAAAAAACAAAAAACTGCTTATACATGTTTGTGGCCATTTTTACGGTACAGGACCACAACAGCAGGTTCCAAGTATCACATCCAATGCCGTGACACTGAAACAGCTTGTGCCGCCGTCAGCAGCAGGGCAAGTCCAGGTCAGCGAACGGCTGTTTTCAGAGAATGGTAGTAGGTGTTGGTCAATAGCTCGGCCAGGGCGATAGAGGACAAATCGGGTGCTGTATTAGTTTCTTGTGATCATTTTTGACTATGAACTATCTTAAAACAACAGATATTTAACCGCTCACAGTTCTGGGGGCCAGAAGTCTAAAATCATGGTGTCAGCAGGGCCACACTCTCTTAATTCTAGGGAAGAAGCTGTCCCTTGCCTCCTCCAGCTTTCAGGGACCATAGGCATGGCTTGCCTGTGGCATATCTGTCTGTACTCTGTCTTCATGTTGCCTTTCCTGTCTGTCTTCTATTCTGTGCATCTCTAAGGATACCTGCGGTTGCATTCAGGGCCCACCCGGGTCATGCAGGATAAGCTCTTTCTCTCAAGATTCTTGACTTAATCACATCTTTTGCCATAGAAAGTACGAGATAACAGAAAACATATATTGGTCTCTGACCCTGGTTCCTGGCACAGAGCTCCTAAAACCCTTGTAAATTTCTAAGTGAGAGGAGCACGGGATCATCTTTCGTTCTAATGTGGCAACTGGGAGGCTCCTGGACAGGGACTGATGACCAGAGAGAGCAAGCCATGATCAGAAGCTCGGCTGACCCTGCCCCCATCCTCCAGAGAGAGGGAGGAGCTAGAAGTGGAGTTAATCACTGATCACGTCTGTGGGAGGCATAGTATCTGAATTCCTATGGTAGCTCCATAAAAATCCCCTCAGCACAGGGTTTGGAGAGCTTCCAGGCTGGTGAACACATCTACACCAGGAGGGTGACACCCCAGCTTCACAGGCCTGAAGCTCCTGCACTCAGGACCCTCCCCGACTTTCACCCTATGCATCTCTTCATCTGGCTGTTCATCTCTATCCTTTATCATAATCCTTTAACAAACTGGTAAACATAAGTAAGTGTTTCCCTGAGTTCTGTGAGCTGCCCTAGCAAATTAACCAAACCTAAGGAGGGGGTCATGGGAACCTTCAATTTGTAGCTAAATCAAACAAAAGTTGGGGTTCTGCTACTTAGAATTGGCATATGAAGTGGGGTGGAAGCAGTCTTCTGGGCCTGGGCCCTTAAACTGTGAGACCTGACACTCTCTCCAGATAGATAGCGTTAGAATCGAGTTGAATTTGAGGACACCCTGATGGTGTCACAGAGAATTGCATGGTGTGAGGAACACCCCCCCCTCCACACACACACATACACATTCGGTGACCAGAAGTGTCAAAAGTCAAGTGTTCTGTGTGAGTAGTGAAGGAGACACACAAGGAAGAAATACGCAGTAGGGAAGAACTAGGAAGGGAAAAAAAAAAACTGTTTTTCCTGTACATAAGGTGATATGCACAGGTTCTGGGCATAGGGCATGGGAAGTGTCTTTTGGGGAGCCACCATTCAACCCATTACAGGCAGGGAATTGGGGCAGGTAGCAGTGATTGCAAAGGGTCTCCAGAAACCTACAGCACATCACAGGATCTCAGTTCTGGGGAACCTGAGGGGACTGACAGGATCTCAATATATGAATTCAAGAAGACAAGACCAAGGAGCGTCACTAACTAGGGAACCCATGTCCCTAGAGCTGGAGGAGAAGGTATGGGCAGCCAGCTGTCAGCTTAGGAGTCCTACACACAACCTATTTCTATTCACAGGGACCATAGGAATCCACAGCAGTGGGTCAAACTCAGTCTGTCTGTTTTTAGACATCTCGTTTGCAGGTTTCAGATCAGCTCGTTTGCCAGGTGCAAGTAAAACTAATATGGCTGAGACATACACTCAGTGATCTTATATAAACCTCAGTAATCCCCCTTTGCAGGAAATATTTTGAATGCTGAAGTTCTGTAGAGCAAATCAAGACAAAGTCTTCTGGTTTACTTTAGTTAGTTAACTTTTAAAAGTAAAGGGATATTTTCAATCATTTGCAAACATCCACCAACACATCCACATGACTTTATTTTTCTTTTATGATCAGAACCCCTGATCTTGAACAGGAGGCAATAGTCCAATTGCCTTAAACGATTGTTCACAACTAAATTTGGCTACAAGGCTGCACATGTAATTGCACGACAAGGTTTAGCCCTGACCTACCATAGGAATTCAGATACCATGAGATTAGAAACACATCATCCCATCACTGGTATGTAAACACACTCAATTTTTATGTGAGATCATAACAATGTAGGAATAGAGTAGTGGCCCCTCTCGGGCCAGGTCTGAATCAGGAGTGCAAAGCCTAGAGCTAGTTACCACAGAGGCTGAAACAGGCATGTCTCCTGTTACCAGGCAGCCACTAGCGAACTCTGAACACCAACACTGTAAGCCACAAAGTTCGCTAGACCAGGAGAAAGGTCAGTATGCACACTCCTTAGGGAGAGTGGTCATGATGCAAAAATGTTCCATGGATAGCTTTGTTTTGTTTTGTTTGCAAACTTTTTAGATATGTAATGATTTCTAGATGATGTTCCCTACACTTAATAAACAGCATAGTGAAGATATTGTCAATGGTATAGTAACAACTATATACGATGTCAGAGGGATAGTAGATGGGGGACGGTTATCACTTTGTGAGGGGTGCAAATATCTAACTATTGCATTGCTTTGTACACCCACCTGAAACTAATAAAAATGCAAAATTAATTAAATTAAAAAATAAATAGGCATGAAGAAAAAAATAGAACATGTCAATAAAATTAAAAATGGAAATAATCAGAAGGAAATCCATCTGTCTGTGAAACTGTGTTTTAAGGAATATATAGAAAGAGACACAACTCTAATACTTTTCTGAACAACTTACATAATCTGAGACCATCATATTGAACTCTGGCAGATACACATTTGACCTGGGTAGGAGACTGTTAAAAAGCAGACACCAGAGCTACAGATTCTGATTCAACAAGCACCTGTCAAGTCATTCTGCTACAGGTGGTCTAGGAACCATACTTGGAAAAACACTGCCCTAGGATAGATGGGTGTTAAAAATTATTTGTAAAAACCTATTCACAATAGGATAATGTTATATATTAATGAAGCATAAACTGAAATTATTGGTCTTACTCATTAATTAGCTCTGGGATTCTAAGCATAGTTTAATTTATTTTAAACCTGTCCTTAATTTGGAGGGTCCTTGATGTGATTTAACTCCCTGTAAACTTTGCTTTTATGCCCTTTACTCAGAACTGACATCCTAAACATTTGGAAAGAAATACTTAAACTTCTTTACTCATGTAGAAGCACAGCTAGCATACCTTAATTAATAAAACTGATATTTAAGGAAAGTGTGCTATAATACTCTTCCACCTTCAATTTTTGTCTAACAAAACCCTATGTGGTAAGACCTAGCCTATAACTGTTTCTGATTCTCCTCCAACTAGAACTAACACCTGGGTCTTGTGCACGGATAATTCTCTTCCACTATTTCTTACATCCTTCACTAGGATGCGCTTACTTGTGAATGTCGTCTACCCCACTGGACTACATCTTTTCGAGTCAGGGGCCTGGCACTCACCAGCCACGTATGCCCATGACTTAGAACATGGTTGGTATAAAATAAAAGTTTAATGAATTCAATGGAGTGGAAAGTGTGTACTTTTTTTAGTGTCAGAATAATTGCATACTTCATAGTATAGGGATACATGTGTATTTTAAAAATCTATGTAAGTCTGCCAATTTGGTTCCAGAAAGGAACGGGCTTCTAAAGAAGCAAGGAAAAATAAAAATGTATCCAGGATATCGCCAACTTTTGAAAACTAATGAAGGTTAACATGGAGGGTCATCTGATCTCGGGCATTGAGGCGTAACCAGACAGCAATGACAATGAGCTCCTTTAGAGAAGGAAATTGATTCAGATACACTTGAAATAGGAGGCTTTGAAGAGTTGGCTGGTCTACTTTGCAGACTCACGCTACACGGACAACATTGCTGGTTACATGAAATTTCTCTATTTCTCCAGGCCACACAAAATTAATGAAAAGGTATTGAATTTTCTCCTGGAAAACATTCAAATTTGGAATAGAGAAGAGGTTTGGAATGATTGCAATGACAAATACTAACTTATGTAAAAGTAACATCCTAAGAATAGTGATTTTGTAAATTCCCAAAAGGATATTTCAGATTCTTTAGTGGAGTACAAATGCACATTCCACATATAGTAACTATGATATTTTGAAAAGGAGATACTCTTTACTTCTCTCTGGGTTACTCTGGAACTAAAGTTGGGGAAAGAAAATGCAAGCAGTGTAAGGAGTGCTGAGGACTGAGGCGAGACATCTTGCATGTACTTGACCTGAAGCTAGAAAAAAATCATTACTTCTCTTTGTAATAAAGCACAGACTAAGACATCACAAAGCCAGTCACTATAATTGGAATCAGTGATTGTCCATTGATGAAAACAAGGACTGCCAAAGACTATTTCAGTTAAAATTCTGATGACGCTTGTGTTAATAGCAGAAGTTTCACAAGTCATTTTCATTAATTACATGAACTTTAAGAATATTCACATCAGAAAGTTTTTCCTACTACCTACACATGTTCAATAGACAGATATTTTATATGATACATTTATACAAGAGAGATATATAAAAATATATGTAAATAGCATTGAAGTGGCCATTTTTCTGAGGTATATGAACTGAAATTGTCTATCTTATCCAAATTGAGGTCTAACAGTTCCACTTGAAAAAAGGTCGCCTTGCTTCTTCTGCTGAATGAACTATAAAATTACATGAGACAAAACATACACCTCAGGAAAGAATCAACTTGATCAAACATTTGACCAATATACTCAGCAGTGAACATATATAAGTTCTTTGCTCTGTATTGATTAAAACTGCAAACATTGACTGTTCTAAATAGAACAGAATCTCAGCCTCATAAGTAAGAGGGAAATAACAGCCTAATGTACATTCTTTAGAAAACAAAGGAGGAAACTTAGGTTTTTATCAGTTTTTTCTAACAAAACTTCTCATTTAGCATTATTTTCATTGCAGTTTAAATTTTATAAATGACAAACACAACAAAGAATGTAACATACTCCAGTGATTTGTCTGTGGTTTTATGACATTGTCAACAATTTGATAAAAGATCACCTGGTAATTAAATGCAATCAATTTTTATTATGCAAGGATTTGACTAAGTTTTAATTACAAAATACAACCATTCAATCTAAATTTATAGCAAGGTGTTTTCCCACTGATTTTCAAGTTTCTATATGTATTCAACAGCCTAAGACAATAGAATGGTGAGGTACAGATAGCACGTAGCCCCATGTCTGGTAAATAGAGTGAGCATTTATTAATAGTAATTGCTTGGTGCATCACTAAGGGACTACTGACATATAAGGGAATGTAAGTGTCCGGGGAAGGAGGAGGTAATACCTGTAGATGGCAGATTACTTTTGTAGTCTACATGATAATTGATTTAAGATGTTCTTCTGACTGGGTGGTGAACACACAATGTGATATGTGGATGATGTATTACAAAATTGTACAGCTGAGACTGTGTAACTTTACTAACCATTGTCACCCCAATAAACTTTAATTTAAAAAAAAAATTTATTTCAAAAGAAAGGTGAGCCAATAATAAAATAATTTCTACATAAAGCCAAAGAATTGTTTAGTGAAAAATGAAGTAAATACAATTGTTCTTTAAAATATCTCATAGGTCACTGGATCTCACAAACTACATTTTTTTTTTAGATTGCTTTTATATTAGCATACTAATATTTTGTTTTATAATAGGAATAGTGTAGCTTCTCTGTGAACTACTCTAGATATGTGTGTGTGTGTCCAGATACATGTGCTTTTTCTTATTTCCCATAATTAAGGATTAATATTAATTAAAGAATGTTACAGATTCAACCATGTTGGGACAATTTTTCATAGGTATTATTTAATTTAACTGTACATATATATAAATAAAAATCAGCAAATTATTTTAGGGTAGACTAATCTACCTAATTCATCTCCATGTCATTGTTGCTTTTTTTTTTTTTTTTTTAATTGGAGAAACTCTAGATTTTGTACAGATAAAAATAATTTTACAAAATCATCTAATATGTTTTGAAAGAACTGCATCTGATAGATTCAAGATGAATTTTTCTGAAAAAAGTAAAAAGAATATTACATTAAGGTAAAATAAGATTATAGTCATTTTATTAACTATTTTTTCTTATTTTCTGTATGCTTTTCAAAAATGTTTTTTAAATATAGCTAACGTACAATATTATATTAGCTTCAGATGTACATGATAGTTATTCAACATTTACATACCTAAAGAAGTGATCACCATGATAAGTCCAGCCACCATCTGCCACTGTACCACACTATCACATTATTATTGACCATATTTCCCATGCTGTACATTACATCCCCATGGCTTACTTGTTTTGTATCTGGAAATTTGAACTTCTTGTTCCCTTTCACTTCCCTCCCACAATTTAAAAAAATTTTCAATTACATTTGACATTCAACATTATTTTATATTAATTTTAGACGTACAGCATAGTGGTTAGACATTTACGTGACTTAAGAAGTGATCCCCCTGAATAGTCTAGGAACACCTGGAACTATAAATAATTATTACCATGTTATTGACTATATTCCCTGTGTTCTACTTCACATTCCATGACTATTTTGTAATAAGCAATTGGTACTACTTAATTCCTTTACCTTTTTCACTCTGGCCCCAAACCCTACCTCATCTATCACCCCAATAAATCTAGTACCCATCTGACACCATATGTAGTTATTACAATATCATTGATTATATTCCTAATGCTATACCCTACATCCCCATGACTACTTTGTAACAACCAGTTTTACTTCTTAATCCCTTCCCCTTTTTCACGCACTCCGAACCTCGCTCCCATCTGGTAACCATCATAATATTCTCTGTATCTATGAGTCTGTTTCTGTTTTATTTGCTTATATTGTTCTTTAGATTCCACATATAAGCAAAATCACATTGTATGTGTCTTTCTTTGTCTGACAGACTCCACTCAACAAAATATTATCCAGGTCCATCCATGCTGCCGCAGATGGCAAAAACCCATTCCCTTCCATAGCCAAGCAATATTCCATTGTATATATGTACCACCTCCTCTTTATCCATCCATCCATCAATCAATGGACACCAGGCTGCCTCCACATCTTTGCCATTGTAAACAATGCTGCAATGAACATATGATGCACATGTCCCCTCAAAATGGTGTTTTGGGTTCCTTCAAATAAATACCCAGAAGGGGTATTACTGGGTCCTTCTTTGTCTCTTATTATAGCCTCTGTTTTAAAGGCTGTTTTGTCTGGTATAAGGATTGCTACCCCTAGCTTTTTTTTTTTCTATTTCTACTTTCATGAAATATATTTTTTCATCCTTTTACTTTCCGTTGGTGTGTGTTTTTCAATCTGAAGTGAGTCTTTTGTAGGCAGCATATGTAAGGTGTTTTTTTTTTTTTCTTATTCATTCAGCCACCTTATCTTTTGATTGGAGCATTTAATACATTTACATTTAAAGTAATTGTTGATAGGTATGCAGTTATTGCCATTTTATTATTCATATATATTCATATATTCAAATGTGTGTGTATGTGTGTGTGTGTGTGTGTATTTTTCATCTTAAAGAAGTACCTCTAACATTCCTTGTAATACTAGTTTGGTAGTGATGAACACCTTTAGCTTATTTTTTGTCTTGGAGGTTCATTATCTGCCCTTCGATTCTAAATGATAGCTTGACAGGTAGAGTAATCTTGGTTGTATGTAGGTCCTTGTTTTTCATAACTTTGAGTATTTTGTGCCAATCCCTTCTGACCTGCAGTTTCTATTGAGAAATTAGCTGACAGTCTTATGAGAGGTCCCTTGTAGGTAAGTAACTGTTTTTCTTGTGTCGTTTAAGATTTTTCTTTATTTTTAACATTGGCATTTTAATTATGATTTGTTTTGATATGGGCCTCTTTGGGTTCATCTTGTTTGGGATTCTCTGTACTTCCTGGTCTTGTGTATCTATTTCTTTAGCCAGGTTAGGGGAGTTTTCCATCATTATTTCTTCAAATAGGTTTTCAATTCCTTGCTCTCTTTCTTCTCCTTTTGGTACTCCTATGATATGAATGTTGTTATGCTTGATGTTCTCCCCGAGGCCCCTTGAAATATCCTCATTTTTTTGTGATTCTTTTTTCTTTTTGCTGTTCTTATTGGATATTTTCTGCTATCCTATTTTTTAAACCTGTAGAGGGCTGTCACCTATGCTGGGCATGGAGGTGCTTCAAGAGGCCAACCTGTGAATCAAGGCCAGCTACCACTAATGCCAGACTTGGTGCTTCTCAGCAAGAGGAACGGGACACACCAAAATCAGATGCTGCTTGTTTGGAGTTTGTGAACATTTGAGAGATTTTAGAAAAGTTCACAGCACGAGCCAAGACAGGTTGTTTGTATAGAAAAGCCACTGGAAGGGGCTTGGGTGTGGGTAAGGTAGGGTAGGGCAGGGTTTCAGGGAATCAACAGTGCTAGCCAGGTTGGTGGAGACTTAGATATGGCAGTTGCCTTTGTCTACATGCCTGGAGTGGGGAGGGCTCAATAAAAAATGACAGATTCTGCCAGCACTTCTGTCTGGAAGAAATCTGCCCCTCCAGCCCTCTTCCTGGAGCCAGACAATTCAATTCATCCCTGATGCCTCTCGAACCACTGCCTCCATGCTGCAGCTCAGAGTGAGTTCATCAGTGAGCAAGTCCATGTACGGGCCCTTTAAGAGGATCGCCTAGGATTGCAGTCACCCTAGTCTTAGTCAGCCACAATCTCCAATGGTTCTCACGCCAGAAGTTATGGACACTTCTCTCTCCAGCACTGGAATCCTGGGCTGGGAAGCCTGGTATGAAACTGGAAAACCTTGCTCCACTGGAGAGGACCTCACAGTCAAGATATCCCTCCCAATTTTTAATGGTCACATGAGGGTGTGGGACCAGCCCATTCTGCCTCTTTGCCCCACTTGCCAGTATCCAGGTGGCTTCTTCTGTATGCCCTTAGAGGTAGGACTTCAGTTCATCTAAACATCAGGTGATTCTCAATTATAGTTATTCTGTAGTTTAGTTGTAATTTTGACATAGTTAGGAGAGGAGGCAAGCACAGCATTTACCTACTCTACCATTTTGACCAGAATCTTATTTCCTATAGTCTTGATGCTCTGTCATCTGAGTAAGTCCTTGCTGACCCAGAAGAGATTACTCCTCCCAGTGATGTCTAATGCCTACAGATAGTAAACTACTGCGCTCTTGGATAAGTATGGCTTTCACATACAAACCAACCATTGCATATCTCATGTTCCCAAACCATCTCCTCTATCTGGTTCTTACACTCCAAGCAATGTTCTTCTCCCCTAATCAGCCAAGGCCAGGTACCAGACAAATAGACACAGCCCCTACAGCACAGCTCACTGTCAATTCTAAATCTGATTTCGCTGCATCATCTTTCCTGAGGAAATCACAATAAAATCCCCTGCCCATGCTTTCCTTTCACTCTCCTTTTGCCTTCTAACTAAGTTTGATGTTTCCTCATGTGGCCTGGCATGGCATGTCATGCCTCCTGTTTCTAGGAATCTGTGAGCATGAAAATGGTTTTCTTCACGACATTCATTTCCATGTCTGTGTGTCTTAGCATATTGAATTAAAACTGAATTGAAAACAATGCCACTTAATTAGATAATTAAATATAACATCATTTATGAAACACAAATGTTAAGTAAGAGACACAAACTCCTACATTAAAGAAAGACCTTCAGGAATTTCAGTGGCAGGATACAGGTTCACGTTGTAGGCATCAGGAGGAATTGTGAGAGAATCTAGAATTGGTTTCTACCGTAACTATGTGCAAAGGCTGGCTTTACAGTGGGGTGTCCCACTTGAGGTCCATTAGGACTGGACGGAGAATCCTACAGAACCCTGATAATGTTTCTGTTTTGGGTTTAACATTTTGTGTCACATATTAGTCTGTGAAGAAGAGTTGGAGCAGTTTGCCATGGAACTAATTTAAAGTTTGGCAGAAAAATAGACTAGAAGAGTTTACAAAGGCCCAAGTTTAATCAGTGCTGAATATTTATACTCCTGTTTACTCATTCCATAATCAACTCTGGCTTCTTTATGAATGAATAAATTATATATTACGTCAAACAGTTTCTTGAACTTTTCCAGCATATACAGACTAAAAAGTACAATTTAACACAAATAAACTTTGAAAGTATTACCTAATTGTTGCACAAG
The DNA here is from genome assembly GCF_036562045.2 of Rhinolophus sinicus. Taxonomy (NCBI): domain Eukaryota; kingdom Metazoa; phylum Chordata; class Mammalia; order Chiroptera; family Rhinolophidae; genus Rhinolophus; species Rhinolophus sinicus. The sequence goes on from NC_133751.1 coordinate 124,994,780, forward strand.
AATTAGCACTGTATACTCAGAAATATTGTTAACTACCTAGAGCTTGTCACATGATGCCTAGCTCAGAGTGGATAAGTAAAAAAAAAAAGCTTGTCCCTTACTTCTCTTATCGATCTTTGGGGGTATATTATCTCATATTTTATTCTCCTGTGTACCTCCTTGAATTCTTCTCAGGTCAATGCTGAGCACACAGCTTGGAATTCTATGATAGTTTTCTTTTATTGGCTGGAAGATAGGATGATTCAATGATTTCCACATTAGTATGCTTGAAATAATACATAACGATGTAGTTCCTGTCCAAATGGATTATTAAATCTTATTAAGGATTCCAAAGCTATAGAAGAAAGAGCCCAGAAACAGACCTACATACATATGAAAACTTATTTGACAGAGAAGACAAGCTACTCAGTAAATGGTACTGAGAAATTGTTTACCCATAATTAGATACTTACCTCATACCATACATATGGATCAATATTTAGAGTATAAGATCATATCTTTATGAATATGGGGTAAAAAACATTCCTTAAATAGGAACCCAGAAGTACAAATAATGAAAAAAAGTTTGATAAACACAACTATATTAAAATAAAATATTCAGTACATCAAAAGGCACAAATAAAATTTTGAAAAGGTAGGTCACAGAGTAAAAGATATTTGCAATGTATATACCGTGTTTCCCTGAAAATAAGACCTAGCCGGACCATCAGCTCTAATGTGTCTTTTGGAGCAAAAATTAATATAAGACCTGGTCTGAATAAAAAAAAGAGATCCGGTATTATTTCACTATAAGACTAGTTCTTTAATATACTATACTATGGTCAAGCTAGGTCTTATTTTGGGGGAAACACAGTAGTCAGAAAAGCTTTAGAATCCCATACATCAATGAGAAGAAGACAAACAACCCAATGGAAATTTAAACAAAGCACATGAGCAGTGACTTAAAGGAAGAGGAACTTTATATAAGTGGATCATCAATTGCAAAAAGATGCTTAGTTCCATTAGGAACAGGTAAATTCAAATTAAAACCACAATGAATATTACTGCACAAACATAAGATTGACCAAAAAAAATAAGTCTGGCGAAGTCAAAACTTGGCAGCATGTGGAGCTCTGGGAATTTAAAGCACTCCCAGTGGGAGTGTAAATTGATGTAACCATTCTTGACAGAAATTTGGCACGATCTAGTAGAGAATGAGCATGCTTAACAACCTAGCAATTTCACTCCTATCTACGATGTGTGATCAAACAATATGGTGAATGTTTAAATTAAAAAAAGAAAAATTACAGTAAAAGATACATTGCCATTAATTCTCCTCAAAATACTCTCCCTCACTTGGAACACATTTATCCCATCATTCTTGCCAACTTTCTGAAGCAGGTCTGGAAGTCCTCTTTAGTGAGTGTCTTTAGTTGTGCTGTTGTGGCTGCCTTGATGCCCTGAATCATTTTCACTTTGGGGAAGAGCCAGAAGTCTCACAGTGTCAGATCTGGTGAACAAGGTGGGTGGGGACATGCCATAATATTTTTATTTAACATAAATTGCCATATGCCAGAAGCGATGTGTGACATGGAGTATTGTCATGATGGAAGATGATTTACGGAACACTTTAAAACACATCTCTCAACTGTAGCTCACACCCAACTGACTGAACCGAACAAGTTGAAACTTGTCACACCCTGTTACTAAGGTTTGATGTGCCACTTCCCATATTGAAGATCCCTGCCTTTCTGTTGATGGCACTCGGCAGCCGCACTCACCGTATTTTGTTATCACAACAGAAAGGCTCCATGTCACACATCGCTTCTGGTACGGCAATTTCTGTCAAATAAAAATATTACACTGTGTCCTCATCCACCTTCTTCACCAGATCTGGCACCATGTGACTTCTGGCTCTTCCCCAAAGTCAAAATGATCACGAAAGGTAAACATTTTGAATCGATTCAGGACATCGAGGCAGCCACGACAGCGCAACTAAAGACACTCACGAACGAGGACTTCCAGAACTGCTTCAGAAAGTGGCAAGAATGATGGAATGTGTTCAAAGCAAGGGGGAGTATTTTGAGGGGAATTAATGGCAATGTGTCTTTTACTGTAATAATTTTTTAAAAATTTAAACATTCACCCTATTGTTTGATCACACCTTGTATTTATATGCCCCTGAAAAATCTCTTGTGCATGTGCTCAAGAAAATTCATAGCAGTACTTTTTTTGTAAGAGCCACAAAGATAATATAAATAATTGGGGCTCATCCATGTAATAGAATACTACACAGCAGAGAAAAGAAGTACACTATCAACATGGATATAGTTCACAGAATGTTGACTCAAAAAAGGCGAAAGTTGCAGAACAGTATGTTACCACTTTTATAACACTTTATAAAAGAAAAAATATGTATATAAGAACAGATACTACACTTAATCTTAGCCAAAAGACAACTTATTTATTCTTTCAATTATTTGTATCAGTATGGATCTATGGATAATTTATTTTATTCTGTGGGCTATAGTCCAATATTGTCATTTATTTATTGATCAAATTGATCCACGTTTTGTCACTAGGGACTCTTTCAAATTGGCTCCTGTTTCCTATCAATGTGGTCTATTAGTTTTTAAGCACTTCCTTACTTTCTGGCACCACAAGATATTTTAGGATCATTTTATATTTACTCTGCCTCAGATTAGGAATCAACCATTTTTCCAAGGATTCCTGATTTCATTTATTGGAAAATGTTATTTAGAGGTTCAGAATGTGCCACCACAATTTGTGCCTCAGTGGTAGGTGGATTATTTAGAGCTAAAGGGAACTAACCCTCCAAGCTCCATGGAAACTTATGTTCGTCCCTTAACTATCTATAAGAATTTAAATTAGTAGCTTGGCCCATGATAATAGTTATCATCAGAAATAACTTTTTACCTACCCATTGGCAGGGCAAATCAATAATTACCAAACATGTGTTCTCCCTGCAATTACCCTCTGAAGCCCCAAGGTGCCTTACCTTATTTTTAGCTCAGAACGTCGTCTATATCTCAATTTCCCTTTCTGTTCTGAAATGCTCATGTATGTGGAGTCACTGAGTGTTGCATGCATGTGTGGTTCTCATATATATGTATGTATTCAGATTTGGTCATTTTCTCTTGCTAATCTGTATCATATCTATTTGATTATTAGACCAGCCAGAAGAACCTTGAGGGTAAAGGAAAGTTTCTTCCTCCCCATGGTATTTAGAACTCAAGATCTGGGATCTAACTTTGCTCATTTTTTTCTGAGTATCATCATTTCCAGGCTTTTTCAGCAGACAGAGCTAGGAAATACAGAGGGTGTCAAAAAAATGTATACACATTTTTAAGATAGGAAAAAAACTGTATTAAAATTACACTGATGGTAACCACTTTGAGCACCTCTTTTAATTGCAAAAGTCAAACGTGACTTGTGTTCATCTTTTGTTATTGGTATATATTGAATATTACAATTTTAATACAGTTTTTTCTTCCTTAAAATGTGTATACATTTATTTGGCACTCTGTATATGTGTGAATAATAATACAAACACATACACACATCTGTATTTATTTTCTATCTATCCATAGTAAGCTTGTTGATATTTTATTGGGTAGTGTTAAATTTATAAATTATTTAGGGAGAATTTGAAACATCATCATTCCTAATAACAAACTAATTTCTTTCCATTTGTTCAACTTTATTTTTGTATACTTAATGGATGCTTAACAATTATACTTATACAGAAAAAAATAAATTAAAAATAATACTGTATATAAATTTGGGACCTATAAATATGTAATAAAAGTAAGAAAATATAAATAGGATTAATAGACATTGAAATGTAGAGTATATTAACTCTGAGACTGGAAAAAAGAGAATCAGATCAAGGAAAAATAGAGAGATGAACATAACTCTATTTGTAATATTCTATTTCTTAAACTGGGTATTGAGAAGTGTTCATTATATTATTCTTTATACAATTTTGGACCAAAATACTATTTCATTTTTTAAAATACCTAAATGAATAAAACCATCAAACATATTTTCTATAGGTTTAAATTATTTTAAAAAGTTTTAAATTCTTACAACAAATGAATGCTTCAAAAGTAGAAACCCTCCACTGGAAGTTTACTTTTCACTGAAGAGAAACTACGTAGCCCTTTATAAATCATTTAAAAATCGATAGAGGGCAACTGGCAAAGTAGTGCAAATTATTTACTTGATTTCACAAAAAGAAAGAAAGAATTTCAGGAAATGGAAATATCAGCATGAGTTTTCTCCAGGAGAGAGGAAACACAAAGAGTTGGGAGAATATGTTGTTTATTTTGTTGGAAATGTAGCCAAGTACCCTTATCCTTGCCTATCCTGTTGCTGGCTCCATCTCCATCATCCAACTAACCTGATAGGTTGGTTTATCAAAATAATTCATGCCAAGGAAAAAATTCAAAATGGTTTGCCCTCGTTTCCCTCTTTGGCCACAGAGACCCCACTTAAAGTGCAATGGTCTGCACTTGTCCTTAGTAAATTCAATTACCTTTTTTCTGGCTGGACATGATGACTGCAAATTGTACCCTGCCCTCATCTTCCAGGCTAATTTCCATGCCTGCAATGTAAACTTGATGGGTATGCTTTCTTTTTTCCTATCTGAAGTTCTTTATTAAGGACCAAATTATAAATAGTGCTGTGTTAGGCACTTTTCAGAAACCTTTCTATGCACAGTCTCAGCAGCCCTCTGCAGCGCACTCCCATGATGTCTAGTACCTGCTCAGACCCAAACCACTGCTCTCTTAGAAGCTTTTCATACTCATTAAGGCTGCCAAGATTGACGATGATCCTGACAAGCTTTCCTAAGAAGGGAATCCAATTTGTTGGAAAAAGACAATGAAAAAAACTGTCCTGGATTACAAACTCTCAAAGTACTTTTTGTATAGCCAATTGAAATGAAAAACTTTAAAAAAATATCTGATATCACTTTTCAAAATAATTATTTTGACTTTAAACATGAAAGAACTCATCTGCCCCACCCCCCCTTCAATCTCCTGGATGATAATGATGTAATTGCAGTTATAATTACAAAGGACTTCAATTCAATTTAATTTTAATTATTTAAATTTGTAAACACTCCAGGAAAACCTCATTAAGCTGGCTGAGCCAGCTTGTTTGCAAGGGGGACCAAGGAGTAAGCATTTATAATTATTCACATTACAACATCCATTCACTCACGCTAACCATTCTGATTAACCAGTAATCACAGTCATTTGGATTGAGCAGCAGTGGCAAAGCTTGTTACTGCTTTTAAAAAATGATTTGAAAGCTGCATATATAAATGAGCTCCCACATTCAAAAACCGCCAGGAGAGTAAAGAGAAAGATCCTCACCAAATGCATGCATTTAAAAAATATTTATTTGTAAAACTGATGTCTTAGAGTCGCTACTCATTCAGGTTCCAGTCTCTTTTACTATAAGATTATGTGATCTGTATTCAACCATTAAAAAAAAGAAAGAAAGAAATACTGTGACAACATGGATAGGTCTTGATGTTATTATGCTAAGTGAAGTAAGTCAGATGGAAAAGGACAAAAAGTGCACGAGTTCACTCATGTGGAATACAAAACAAAAAAGTAACAAATGAACTAACAAAACAAAATGAAAATAAACTCAAAGATACGGACAACAAAATGGTGGTTAACAGAGAGGAAGGAGGATGGGGGGAGGGTGAATTGGGTAAAGAGGGTCAAATACATGGTAATGGAAAGAAACTAAACTTTTGCTGATGAGCACACAATAGAGTATATAGATATCAAATTATAAGTTGGATATCTGAAATTCATATAATTTATTAAGCAATGTTACCTCAATAAAATTGGTAATAAACAAACATGATGTGATTTGCATACCTTCCTCAGTCACATCACCTCACGAGGATGTGAGCCTTACAGTAAGTCAAGGGAAGATAAACCTGAGACCTTGCACAACGTATATCCTTAGAATGAAAGTGCCCTGCTCTGAACAATGGAGTGCTGGATGACACGTAGGCATTCCTGGCTCAAATGTAACCTGGGATGCATGTTTTGGCTCGCTGATCTGTCCCCTTAAAGTCATCCAAAAATGAATAGCTACTTCACAGGGTTTGAGGGAGGAGTAAATGTGCCTGGCATATGGAAGCATGCAATACATGTAGCTTCTAATACAAAAAAGGCGGAAACAAAAGCATAACCTTCAGTTACCTAGTCTACAGCTACTAACATTCTGGCTATTGATGTCTGAATGTATTATAACCAAAAAAAACTAGTTTTCAGAAGCCATCATCATCAGTTTACTTAATTATAAGAATTATAACAACTAATGAATGAACACTACATATTATACCATGGCTAATGTGCAGGATTAATAAAATGTCCTGTATCACAAATTCTCTGGACTATATGAGGATTCCTGAATGAAATGTTTATTAGGTAAATTAAAATCCCACCTGGTGATATAACCCTCATATTGTCACATTTTTACCAGACCTCTTTTCATCTACCATTGAAATGCTGGCACTTACAGCAGAGTCTTGGTCAGAAACAGAATAACAATATTAATTGTTATTACTACTCACCTTTTCTAAAATGATTTTAAGATGCATCGTTTCAGCTTGTCCCTACAACAACCGATAAATTTTGAGCACAGACAGGTTTTATACAGCGCACCTAAGCAAAGAGTGGTTATGGGGTGTACGTGATGGAAAGACTGACTGGATTGTTTTGCTTCCCTTTGGAATAAATGGACACAGTGCCCCCTGACCTGTTTTTCTTCCCTGTTAGAGATCCCATCCCACTCAGCTCCATCACCAACCCTTATGCTTATAGTTCCAGGGCTCCAGCATGCCTTAGTCAGCCAACCTAAATCCTGGGTCATCTTTCAGTGTTTGACTCAGGGAAACCTCACCTATGAACACTAACTGAATAACCCTCACACCCAAAGCCCTGAGCTAGTGCTAAAGACAAAAATAAAAAAAAGGTATACAGATAGGAAACTGGCTCCAAGAAGTTTCAATGGAGTGGAGACAAAAGCAATATACATAAATAGGTAACTATCAACTCAGTCTGATGTGCTAAGACCTAAGACAAGACAGATCATACATTCCACTGAGTCGAGGGGGCAGTGGCCATCATATGCAGTGCTGACTTTCCCATCTGACTGCCCATTGCCCTGATTTGTAATTCACCATTTAGCATGTGATGGGTTTCTTATAGTCTCTCAATGTTCGTTACAGCTCCGCAGTTGGAATGTAAGCCAGGGGAGAGAGGGAGTAGGTGTCATTCTTGAGGATTCCCACAGCACATCTCATAGTCTTGTTTACAAAACTAAGGCTCAATAGAAATATAGTAATTGATTGTGTATAGAAGATTCAGTGGACAGGAAGGGGTAAAGGCTAAAGAGAGGACTGGGAGAAAAGAACATTTTTGAAAAAGGAAGGAGTGAGAATGGTATCCTGGTAAGAAAAAAAGGATGGTTATATGTAGGGGAGTTTATTTCTGTAGGAAAAAAAAAAAAAAGAACAACCTTTGCACCATTTGAAACCTGCATTGCACCGGTTAATATAAAAGTAATCTTTCCTATTTGTAAAATGAAAGCCATGCAAAGATAATAACATACTTTTTTACTAAATCTATTTGGAGAAGGGACAACAAAAATTTCTCCATTTGCTCAATTCAGCCTAGAATATGATACATGAAATTGTAATTCAGAGCACACTTTCTATGCTGCTATTTATTTTCTGAAACATCAGTCCAGGAATATTTTTTCTACATTTTTATATTAAAATATGTCCCTGAAGAATTATACATACATTCTTAGGGGAATTGTTGTACACCAGGTTTGTAAAATGTTGACTAACTATTTGAGTGATGAACTGAATAAAAGGTCACCTACATTCTTCATTTATTACCAAACAGCCTTTGATAGTTGAAAATATTTGTTAACCTTTCTTTGTCTCAATTTTATCACCAAGAAACCAAAAAGAGGAATAAAAGTGCTTGTTTTGAAGTATATGTGTGATTGCACACATTTGTAAAATTCTTTGATATTCTTAGATGGAAATGCTATTGGAATCATTAAAATTTAGTGAACCTTGGGAATTTGAATCCTTTCAGGTAAAGTAATCAGATTAATGGATTTTTTTTCCCTTAGTTATTCTTGTCAAGAGTCTGGGTTGTTCAAGATCAGTTGTTTTCCACTTCGTATTGAAAAAACTGACGTGAGACTTTGAGTAGGGAAATAAAAGCCAACTGCCTAATTATTCCTTCTGCATGGTCCTCTGAGACTACAGCTGATCTCGAGTTAAATTTATTCTTTAACTAATTAAACTTTTTTTTCTTTAATTAAGCAGCTCTAATAACCTTACTTTTTGTAGACTGGCTTCACTACAATCAAAATACATTCCTTATATTTACCCCAGAGTAGGTGAGTGATGACCAAAAAGATTTTAAGAAATTACTTTGAACAGATGAAACCTTTAGTTAAAGGATAGTTAGTGAGAAAGGTGAAAGGAAAGTGGGCTGGAGTAGTCCCAAGGCTGAACTGGTTAAAATGTAAATAGGTGCTGGGCTCTGCAAATCCTAGGGATCACGGAGGGGATGGTTTGTTAGCAGGCACAGCATGTCAATGCAAGGAGGCCTTACCCTGAGCAGGTCAAAGCATTAGGAGAGACTGGATGTGTTGATCAAAACCCATGACAAAATCGTCGTCATTATTTTATAATGTACTGTGAATATCTAAAAGAATAAACCCATCTGCTAACCCTGAGGTGATTTAATTGTTTTCAAATTTTTAAATGCGTCATCCCTAAGTTACGGTCAAAATGTTTTGAGCATAGGACCTAAAAAATGGTAGACTTTCAGTATGTATTTGCAGAATGATATATGGATAAATATAGATGAATGAATGAAAGAATAAATGAAAGACCTAAAAGGTCATTTATTGACCTGATTCAATATCCTCATTTTGTAGATGAGAAAGGTGAGGTCTAGAGAGATTACATGAAATACCCAAGTTAACATATGTGTTTTTTTCAACAAGCCTTTACAGAAGTCCTACCAGGTGCCAGGAAAATTTGGGCTATAAAGATAAACAAAACTGCTTTTTTCCTGTGCAAATGAGCACATTCTCTTTAGAAAGTTTTTGACAAAACATTTATCATTGATATTCATCAGTTGTGCGCGTTAAGTTTCCAGGTTCACATGTCAGAGGCTTAGAAAACCTTGCTTTTACCTTTCATCAATGACAAAATAAATAGATCATTATAAACCAAGTGAACCTCTTGTTCACCCTCTGCAGTAACCTAATTAGGATTTCACATACTAATCATAGTCCAGAAACCCTCCACCTGGAGCCAGGCTACAACTACGAGAGCATTCTGAGTCCAAAGAAGATGGATGGCAATCGACATTGGGACAAAAGGTTGGTTTTCCAGCTTTCTAGAAAGGGCTATTAAGGTGAAGCCTGGAGAAGGACAAAGGAAGTGAAAAAAAATGGAGTGTTTGCTGTTAAAAAAAACCCAAAGCATTTACATTTTACCTCAAGGAAAAAAAACAAAAACCTGTGTTCTTCCTTAAATGGACGAACAATTAATGTAAAACAGTCAATACAATTATGTTAAGCCTCTTCGAAAGAGTGGAAGAAGAGAAAAGTTGCAAGACGGCAGTGATTAAACATAACGTCAGGGAGAAATATAATAAAAATTACAGAATACTACTGAGGTTTTGGTATACTCCATGGAATGCAGAGTAAGAAATGGGAAGAACAACATTACAGAAGAAAGAGAAAATGGGTGGGGGGTGGGGGGAGGAACCAGTTATTCTAGAGATAAATTTTAGTTCCTATTTACTTGAACTATAATTTTTCAGAGTGACAAAACCAACTACCTGCTGCCTCTGCCTTCATTTGTTTAGCTGGTAAATCATTCTTCACAGCTCCTTCTCTGCTTCAGTCCTAGGAGAGGTTTTATTCTGGAGTGGCTAGGCCTAACAATCCATTCCTTCCCAGGCTATAGTTTTCATGACAAAAATAGACACTGTCCCGAAAGCAAGATGTCATCTGCTTAAAGAGGAACTTGATTCCTGGCTGGAAGTTTGCCATCTGTAGTCTAGTTATCCAAGATCCTCAAGAAAATCAAATGCTTTGGTCAACTGGCAAATACTAACTCATATTCTAGGATGGTGCTTGCTACGCACTTGCCAAGTCTCCTAACCACAACTCTACTTTCAGACTCTTGATTTGACAATCAAATTTTCCTCTCTGAAATACAGGTTGGTTGTGGAAATAAAAATTTAATTAGATAAATTTGCAAAGTGATCTTTAAAAAAAAAAAAATCAAAGGTTAACTTTCTTTACTCTCTAAATCCGTGTTTAGCCATGCAAATCAGCATTAGACTAACCTGTTTCCCTTATGAGTTCCTCTCTGGCAGATGCCCAATTTATTTTTTCAACTCTAAATTGCTTACAGGGTAAGATTTCAAAGCAAGCTCCAGTTCCTAGTGTCTTCATATAAGTGGTTTTAGATACTAAGGAAACACTTCTTTGCTGTACGATACTGCAAATCCTTTCTTTAATCCCTCCTTCTCCTAATTCTTAAGTAATTCATTTAAACTGCAAAACCAAATACTATGAGAGCATTCGATAAAACATATAGCTTGCAAGCTGATATATGAAAAAGCATAGATATAATTCAACCTCCAAATTTCATATTAATTGCCATTAGAAATTCAAATTCAAGCACCCCATGCAGGGTAAATAAATAAATAGAGGCAGTATATGATAGATAAAGCTAGCGTATATATCATAATCCTGTAGTGTTTATCAGAATAAAGAAAGATGTCAAAGCAAGTAAGAGGCTGGTACAAAATTTAAGGCAAAAACTATCTGAGCTTGCAAGAAAATGCAGGCAGAATTTAATTTTACACTAATTCTAAAATGCTTTGTTCCAAAACGTTTACTCAGAATGCAATTATTCCTTCTACAAACATTGACTGAGATCATACCTTGTTCAATAAACTATTTGGAATGCAATGATATGTTACGACCCCTGCCCCAGAGGGGTTATAGCATGCACAGAAATAAACACAACACAAAGCAAAATATGCTAAGGGCTAAGAAAGGCACAATGTGCTATGAGAGATGGACAGAACTTGACTGCTGGCTGAGGGACTGGGAGAAGCCTTATTGTAAAGAGAGACATTTGTGTGGGGGCCTGTTAGCAGTGGAACATGCCAAGATGGCGGTTGTGAGGAGAAGAATGTCTATTTGAAAAAACAGTGTGAGCACCGTGTGTGCTACTGAGTGTGTACACAACCTCAAGTTGGCCAATGTTCTAAGGGGAGGTAGATAGAGTGAAGCCACCAAAAGGCCAAGGAATTTGAATTTTGAACTCTAATATATGGGTGATGGAAAAAATTTAAAGGTGTTTCTCATTGTACTGATGATATAAAATAGTTCAGAGAGAAAATTCAAAACTGAAAGTTAACTCTTCTTCACAAAGTAGATGCAGGATATAAAACTAAAAGCAACAAATGAACAAGACAAACAAACGAACCAAAATTCACAGACACAGACAACAGTTTAGTAGTTAGCCAGAGGGTAAGGGGAGAGGGGGGTGGTAGACGAGAGTAAAGGGGGTCAAATACATGGTGATGAAGGAGAACTGACTTTGGGTGGTGAACACACAATTCAATAAACAGAAGATGAAAATTCAAGTGAATTTTCCACTTGAAACCTATATCATTTTATTAACCAATGTCACCCCAATAAATATAATAATAAAACAAAGTAAATGACATACTCCCACTCTTATCAAATCCAACTTGGAATTTCCTCAGCAATTAGGTGCCCACTAGGCCACCATGATTCATCATTCAGCAAAATCATGAGTCACTGCTCTGACATTTATTAAGTCTTTTGTCTGTAAGCAGGTAGGCATCTTCATTTCATCACACAAAATTGAAAACTTGATGAAAAGAGCCTGCAAAACATCCAAATTAAAATCTTAAATTTATACCTTTTTGTGTGAGGCCTGTTAGGCATTTCCATATAGTTACCTCCTGAAAGTTTATTTTGAAAACTCTGCTTGTACTGGATTCAACCATGATGATTAAAGAAAAAAAAAAAAAAAATGCAGGAAGACTGGAATGAGGAGCCATGTTATCTCAAAGGACCAAATTAGAGGAAGGTAGTTCTTGTTTAAGATTCCAGGGCTGATATTAACATCAGGGCATATACCGATCCAAGGCTGAACAGGGACTTGTAGTCTAATCAGCTAGATATGGGAAACTGGATGAGTCATCCAAACAAAAAAGTGGAAAATAGATATCAAATGTGATACACAGAGTAAAGAACAGAAGATTGGGTCTAGTTTTAAATAACAGTAAGTAGCCTGAAGCAGTTCATTTTTATCTCAAGGCATGGAATGGAATAGGTCAGCCATATTGAAAAGGCCAGAGGATGGTATGCTACCAGATATCAGATTATGTAAACATTATCAAATAAAGATGAGAGTTTATATCAAGTGAAACAAAAACTATTAATGTCAAAATAAAACAAAACAGACATAAGGGCTGTAAAGTCAATTTAAGCTCTGAAATGTGCATGCAGAGGATGAAATGATAATGACGGCTGACCCATATTGCATTAGTTAGTATATCTACCAATTATTCTCTCTCCAAGTCTCATACTAGCCAGACGCAGAGCTGCAGGAAAACATAACTTCCAGCTATAGCAACTGTCCTTTTGGTGAGGGATTCGAATGTACAAGTGGTCTTTTTGGTGACATCTCTGAATTTTCCATCTGACCAGCCTGCCCTGGAGGTATGCCTGCCTCTCTTAGAGGGTTTTTATTTCACCACGAGCTTTAATTATGGGATCAGTAAATATTTTATTCTTAAAATTACAGGCAACAGTTATTAAGAGACTATCACGTGATACATACATACATACATACATACATACATACATAATGTACATATATACATACATACTAATCCCTATGCTCATCCCACAAACTGTCCCTTCTCTCCCTATTTTCCTGTTTTATCACTTCATCAGATAACTCTTGAATCTCCAGAATTAACATGACCATCTATCTGATGTGGATTATTTTATCTGTACCATTTTCTCTATGATTTCATCATCTGTAATATATTTTTGCTTTTCTATGCCTATCCAGAACCTCTCCATCCATCAGTGGCCAGCTCAATTCTGGCCTCCTCATGAAAATTTCCACAAAGGCACTATGTCCTCCCTTAACTCCAACATTCATTATCCTCTCTGTAGCAACTTGACCCCTCATTATAACCCATCATATGTTAGTTTCAAATTGTCCCATTATGTAATTTCATATTCTCCTATAACTCACCAATGCACCCAGAATGGTAAATAATGGTTATTCAATAATACTTATTGCTAAATTCTAGAATTTCTTTTTCTTTTTCTTTTGTAATTAAGGGCTGGGTAAAAAATTTGATTTCTTCTCTTCAATGCTAAACCTTAAAGTGTCTATCTATATTGCTTTTCATTTTTAGCAAAGATTTGGGCCAATTATGTATGAAATGCTAAATAACTCTAGGTGTAGGAATTGTGCTAAATATGACCACAGTAAGTAAAGACGACATGGACTTCTTTTATTCTTTAAGTCAAGAATCATATATTAAATGTAAACTATTGATGACAAGCAGGAACTCTTTCCCTTGGATTTTCTTAGAAACACAAGAAGAGTGTGAAAATTTGACAAGAGCATAACTTTTCTGAAGAGGGATCTTTAGGGCAATTTTGTTTAAAACTTTTTGCCAATTGTGCTTAGAAATCTAAGGCTCCAAAGTTGAAGAACATCAGGAATGATTGTTTTAATTTGATCAAATGTGCACCTTCTTAAGTATAAAAGAATGAGGGGGAAAAAAGAAAGTCCACTTACCAACCAAATCAGTTGACTTAATCTGGTGATCACCAGGACCCCCGAGAGAGACTGCAATGTGAGAACCCTACCCTCCCAGGACACAGTCAGATGCCAAAATTAACTCCAAGTAAATGTGTAACAAAGCTCATTCGTTCCTTTTAAGACTTCAGTGGAAATAAGAAAATCATCCCTGAATCTGAACTTTAAGTTATTGAAGATTAGGAATTACATTTAACAATATCAAACTTTAAAAATCAAAATTGTGATATGATTGCATATATAATGACAAGTTCTTTTTTTTTTTTTTTCATAACGACAAATATCACACACAAAAGTAGCAGGTGGTAGATGTTCTCTGGGAAAAAAAGAATCAAACTTTCATGGAAGGTGCTTTTTGGAAGAGTTGATTTCAAAAGGAAAAGTATTATACTGAAAAAGTTCCAGAGACTATACTTATCACAACAGGTTACTGTGGAGTAAAAAAAAAGAAAAAAGTCTGCTTATTCAAAATTCCAGCTATCACCAAGTATGAATACCACTGAAGGAAAAGTGTTCAGAGTCAATATATTTTGTAGGTGCATGCTCATGTATACATTTTTGTGGGCTACACAGATCAAAATATAAGAGGCTATCTTCCCTCCCATTTTCTAGCCATCCCTGAAATCTACTCTGCTGCCAACTATAAGCCTACCCCCATTTTTATTTAAACACCACCAGAGTCTAAAGTAATAAAATAGAATGGAGATTTCAAACGTGGGCCAATTTTCCTTTCTTTTGACCTATGAAGATAAACATGCACACAGTAGTAAGGAATATATAAGCTTTGCTGAGACGTACACTAGAATAAAGAGACATCACTCTTCTCTATGGGGAAGAACCGAAGATTTATGAGGAAGCAGCATAGTGAGCAGACTTCTGAATAGCTTATAATTTCTTTTGTGACAGTCTCTTCCCCCAGTGGTTTCATCATCCAGGCTTCTTTCTGTTCTCCTTGCTGGATTCAGAGACTGCTCATAAGCCTGAGGACTAACTCATCCTGAGAAAACGATGGGGGTTGCCTGAATTCTTGCCTGTGAAATTACACCTAAATAGAGGAAATGCATCTGAAATAACTACCAAAAAGGGAAAAGGCAAAATTAGTTCCCATGTCCATGACTGCTAAAAAATGGAAGAAAATTGTTTATTTTTAAAACTTTTGCTTCATTATTAGACTGCTGAGAAATTGGATTTTATATTAGATTTGATTCAAATTCAAGCACTGCATTTGGGCCCTAAGCCAGGTATTATACTTGAGGTATTCATATGTATTATCTCATTTAATTCTTAAACCTTTCCGAAGCAAGAAGATATCTCTACGTCATAGCTGAGAACACTGAGACTTAGATAAGTGAATCATAGAACCAAGTCACAGAAGCACACGAAGGGCAGAGTTAGGACTTGGACACAGATTTTGAGTACGTAATGAGGATGGAATCATATAAGCATATTGTCTCCTGGCACTGCCAAAACTCTTCTTTGAATTTGTTGGGGAAAATGAAAATAAAGGAGGAGAGAAAGAGAGAAGAGTTCTCATAAGAATTATGAGAAGCCAGGATCATAATTACTGGAAGTCTTTCTTCTCTTACAGGGCTGTGTCTTTACTATTAGAATCTAGTGGCTGCTGGGCCACTTGGGGCCGGGCCATTCAGTTTTAAATGCACAGAGATTAAACCCATCACCACCCAAAATACAACGATCTGTTTTCCAAACATCAGGTGTCACTGGAAACTGACAGCCGAGTGTATGGTGCCCACTGCTTCTTTGATACATTCCTATGCGTAATCAACCTTAACTCATGACAGCCGTGCAACACAACATTCAAATTTTGCTGTGCTTCAGTTTTCTGAACTTTTTTTATGAGTACGGAAGATAAAACGTAAATAGCCCTAGAACTAGAACAAGCTGAGTGTTATCAATGAACCTTAGGTTCTATGCTTTTGTAAAGCATTATAATGGCTAGGACAAAACCTTTAAAAATAAATCGAATGTTCAACTTCCACCTCTGTAAAAAAGACAAAAAGGCCAATTATGATTCTGAGCTCTAGTTAAAAAGAAAACAACAACAACAAAAAGACTAAAGAAAAAGTTCACGCATCACTGTATGAGGCCCGGCCCTATGTCTCCTGTTAAATGAGAAATGAATCAATGTTCTTTGGCAACATACAGCTTGTCAGTTAAGCGTATTATGTAGATTTGCAGTAAAGATGCTAAACTGTACATTCAAAAGAACAGTACAATGACTATGACTGAAATACCACAGCTCAAAGTACAAAAGCTCAACTTGAAATATGAAGACTCAGCATCATCTCGAGGAAATAAACATTGCTGTGTCCTTCAAAGGAGCAACTCTGTAATTGTGAAAAACAAAGCAAATCCTTCAGGTAGAAGAAACCCATGAATCATTCAGCTCCTCTTTGCAGTGGTACTTAGGGGTGTGATCTGTTGGATGGCTTGAAATCACTTTAATAGCAAGGCTATAGATTTAAAAATGTATTTAAAAGATAGTTGCCATTTAATTTTATTTCTGGTGAGATGAACATTCTACAAAGTTGGATTAACTAACATGCTCTGTGAAATAGTTTTCTTTGTGAATCAATCTTTATAGTTCAATGGCTTACAAGGTTTACACAGAAATCTTTATAAAACCAAAGAACACTTAGTAAAAAGCACCCATAAATTGATTTGCATAGGAAAAAAAAATAACGAGACTATATTATCAGTACATTTATGTCTAAATAACAGAGTAAGGATTTGAACATGTTAGACACTTTGCAATTGATCCACTCTCGTGGGTGCTCTCCCCTTCCTACTTCAAAGCAGAAAACATTAGAACAGGCAGGCAAACCCAGCTCCTGTGAAAGGCACTAGCTGTACATATTATTCCAGACAAGCAAAGCAAGGTTAATGCAGTACCCCCAAGAGAGACATCAGAGCGACTCCAGATTAATTAATCACAGCAGGAAGAATCTGAGTTGCCAGCCATGTTGCCAAGTTGCCCCTATAGAATGGACTAAGAGTCACTTCCTTTCCTTAGGAATGAAATGGAGATGTGATTCCAAATGTCACATTTTGGATTTATAATCAATAATTCTATTGTCAGATCATTTACAACAAACGTGTTTATTCGGCTGGCATTGACAGGGTACTTAATTTATTATCTCTGAGCTGTTTGAAGTTATATATACACTGCCAACATGCATTTACTCCATCTGCAGTTGCTTTTTCTGGTAGGAAGAGTTCACGTAGCTTACCAAGGAGCCTGACCAGATCATAAATCAAGGGGAAGCAATTTCTGATAACTGAATATGAGTTTCCTCTAAAGCTTTTATATGATGAAGATCAGAGGCGAGCCCTCTGACTGGCACAAAGGAAAAACCATCACTCCCCCCGCCCCCAACAATTGCTGCCTCTTTGTTCTAGAATGCACAACCATCATCTGTAGGCTCTTTTCAGCACTTCAATTCATATTTGTCCTTCTCCCCAGGAAAGCCTCAGCAGCTTAGCTTTCTCTACTCATTGCTGTCTTCACATCCAATGTGAACTGAGCAAACTGAGTTACTATCAACTTTTGATTTTCCTGCCCAAGATATACTTTCAATTTGTTTAAAAGTAGGAAAACTTAAACTACCTAACTTAAACATTTTGTGAGGGGAAACTTCTAACATTAAAGAATCAGGAAAAATACCCTTAAGATCTACTATGTGACAGACTAAAAGTATCGGAATTAGAAATAGCCAACCAACCTCTTGCTCCTTCAGGAACTGTCCAGTTACTGCTATCTGTGAAAACTTCCCTTCCTAGGAAATCAGCAGGTGCCACCAAATCAGACTCAGTCTTAGTGACTTAAGATTTCTATTCCATTTCTCTCCTAACAGAGATGCTGAGGAAAGGCAGGAAGGAGAAGATGCTGACATCAACAGATGCTGTCCTACCTCATGCAGTCTTCGCCTTAGTATGGATTTTCATTGCTAACCATAAACTATAAACAAAACGTCATCAGGGAACCAAACTGGGTGTAAACAAATTTGCAATGCTTTAACAAGTTGCTTGCAAAGCTCTTCTCTCTCCCCACAAACAAAAGTGATTACAACTGGAAGATAAAGCTTTAAGTACACTGATACTTTAAGTGCACAGTTTAGTTTCATTACAGTTTTGCCTATGAGAAGAAATATTTCTAAAAGGGTCTTTTAACAATATAAAAATCACATATGTGCCAGAAAAATGCCGAACTGAAAACCAAATTTGCTCCTAAGCTGATAATGCTACTTTTCCATGATTATACAACCGAAAAAACAGATTAAGAAAAACTGTTGAAGAGTTTTTCTTTTACTGCAGCAAAACCATTTCAAAGAAAAGATAAACACAGAGAACTATTACAAAGGTTGTAAGAAGGCAAAGAAAGCTTGGTAAATAAGGAAGTTTTAAATTACTGCTCACATAAAAATAAATGTTACTGTCCATCACTGCTCTGGATGGGATATGCTTTGCATAAGGAGTACTCAGATTCTAGGAGGAAAAATGCCAACAATTATGATTATAATATCAACTCTATATTGGTTACAAAAGACAGTTTGCCTTCTAATCTGTCTCTCTGTGCATAACCGTTTAGTAACCACATCCATAGCACTTGCTTTTATTTCAAATTCTGCAGAATTTAAAAGTTCATGAAAATAAATGGACCAGTCTATTTGTGGATAGACTGGCAAAAATGGCCTCCTTAGCATGTGACTAAGGTCAGGGTGCCCCAAGAGGCTTTGGAAGCAATATTTTTACTGAGCAGCAACAGCCAAAGTGGACCCAAAGTATCAGGACCATGGACAGAGTCACTTACCCTGCTGTTTTGTTTAAAGTGCTGATTACTTAAAAGTAATTAGAAGAATGTTTTCTCATCTCCAAGACAAGGGTAAGAGAAAAGGAAACATCTTATAAATCTACAGTCTAACAGCCATACTTGCAAAATTTTAAGAAGCTCCAATGGTACAAACAGCTGTGTAAAAAGTCATTTCTGTCTTTTTTTTTCTTTAATAGAAATTGTAGTCTCTTATAAATTAGTTTGCCATATGGGATGATATAAAAATGTAATTCAGAGGGAGGGCAGTATGGTTGAAAGGCTACCAGCATGGCATCAGGACACCTGTCTAAGTATACCAGGTGGCCTCCTGACCTCAGTCAAGTCACGGAGAGGTCAAGCTCCCGGAAGCTGTAGTCCAGTATTGTTTGGTGTTTCACTTGCGTTATGATGACAGTATGAGATAATGTATGAGATAATAAATGTTTGATAGAAAATTGTTTATACCAATGTAATATACAATTCATGTAGATATTATTGTTCGATTCCTTTTTCATTCATCTTAATGTGAACCGCTAGCACTACTCACCTTGATGTCACATGTTCAAAAAACAAAGTTAAAGAAAAGTGTGTGTGTGTGTGTGTGTGTGCACATACATGTGTCTGCATACATATTTCGTATATGTATGTATTTCCCCAGTATGCTTCACTGAGATAACTGAAATGAATGAAGGAAGAATAATTGATGCCTAGAAAATTTAGTGGGAATAAAGCAAGATAAATCTGGAGCTTTAGTACATCAATACAGTGAAAGATAAATTGAAGGCTTAATTACTAAACTGTAGAAGCTATTTAAAAATTATGATTCATGATGGAAGAACTCACAATTGAAACAGTCTCATCACCATATTTCTTTTTGTTTTCAATAAGTGTTCCTCTTTCTTATCATCCAAAGAACTGTCTCCTTTTCATCCTTTACCTTCTTACAATTCCACAATTAAATGCAAATCCATCACCAAACTGTAAACTAAGTTCTCTGGATAAATCAGAACCATATGCTAGATATTGCCAGTGCAACTCATTAACAAGACTCCACCAAAGTAGAGAAATTGCATTTATTTCCAAGTCATTCAGGCCTACACACATTTTCTGTCTCCCTTCCTCCTTCCTGCCCTCCCTTTTTCACTCTCACACATCCACTTACACACATAGATGAAAAATATCGCAAACATGGAATGCTGAACATTGCACGTTCCATTATGCTGAATAAGAACAAACTCATTTTCCATGCAATTAAAAGAAAATGCTGTCCACCTCCTTACATGCAAAATCCTATTTTATAATTTTTCTTGTCTCAGAAACATTAGAATAACCAGTCTGCAAATTTTTTTGCAATGGATTGGGTAGAAGGAAGATGGGGAAGGAAAAGAAAATACTAAAATCAGAGCTAACATCTATCATAAAAGTCCTATCCTTGGTACTGAGAACTCTAGTGGGATATAGATTTTTCCAGAGAAGTTACCTCAATTTAGGTGTAATAGTGGCAAGTTTTAACTTTAAACCATTTTGACTCGGCAATTACCCCATTCAAGTATTTCCCTAAGAACCTGAGGGAACACATAACCTAAATTTGAGCAGGATGGAGGAAATCAAATGCCATTTTCACAGCTACTATTTAATGGGTTCTTCAGTGTACATCATCATTTTGTTACAAAAGTTAGAGTTTTTCATCTATATTCTGGGACTTTGTGATCTCTCAGTAAGCTCCAGTTCTATATTTTCAATAGCCTATAAGATATCCCATCTAAGATATTCTAATGTCACCTGAACTTATGTTTAAAACAGAAAACACTATTTCTTGGTCTGCCTTCAAGGAAAAAAGCACCTAAACCTAGAATAATGTGGGCATGATGTTTGCTGGAATCTAGCCTCTAAGAGAAGAACAAAAGAAATCCAGGGTGATGTAAAAATGGGAATAGACAGAAAAGATTAGGTTTTAGAGCTGTCCTTAGCAGGGGGAGCCAGAAGTAGAGTGTGCAGTGTTCAAAAGAGCTGGCAACTCTGGCCTGGTTCCAGGAGATACTGGTGTTGGAAGGGATCCAGTATGGTGACTGAGATCCACACACCAGGAATACTCAAAGTCAAGTGGGAGGTGACATGCCCATTCCAAGTCGAATGCCTCCCAGCAGCTAGGATCATAAGGACAAGGTTAAACCTGAGAGAGGTTGAGTAGGTCAGCAAGTTGTGAGGGCCCGAGTCGGCCAGGCAGCCCTATAGGACAACATTTGGGTTTTATTCATTGAGGCTCTGTTGCAGATTATCTGCAAAACAGACTTAGACACAGAAACTAACATGCAAGAAATCTACTGAAGGGGATTGCTCAACAGTAGGACTGGGTAAAAGGTACACTGGGTCTAGAATGGATTCACAGAATTGCCACTATTGGAGGACTGCAGCCAGGCTTTTATGCTCCTCATGAAGCAGTCATGGGATGTTGGTTGACCCTAAGAAAAATAAGGACTTGGGCAAGATGCCTTTCTTTATCTGAAGGAGATTCCCAGTGAGGCATGCAGCAGAGAGCTATTGTCTAGCCACACGCCCAGCAGCTGGAGGAAAGGGGAGGATGTCCTGAAGGGGAAGAGTCGGACAGTGCATCATGGCAGGCACCATGGGTGATCAGCAGACAACTAAGGTACAAGGTGGAGTTCAGGGCCACCTGAATCTTTATGGGCACACCAGTGCGCAGGGTGCACTCAGATATCCAAGGTCCAAGGCTTTAGTACCAGCATGACAGTGCTGCACAGGTCATCCCTGCTGTTGCTCAGGGATACACAGAAATCATCCGGTTAAAATAAACATCCTCACGGTCTTTGAATGATCAGTTGTTTTACATCATCTGCATTGTCCTAGTCACAGAAATAGTAATAAGATAGCCATGGCCTGAATATATTGTTGGAGGCATGAAGAAAGGGAAGTGGATGGCAAAGAGACACCCTCCTGCTCAATTTCAGGACGCCAGGCAAACTTAGCAAGGGGCTGCTTCCAGACGTCATTTCATAGAGAGGCTCCCTGATCCATGTTGGGACTGTTTGAGCAAAAACTGGGTCTGAAGGACCAAGAACAAAATTAGAAAGAGAAAAAAACCATTCTCTGAGGAACTGATGGACGTCCCCTCAGGTCACTGCTATCTGGTAAGGACTGCAACAGTGGGCCACATGGGGGAGTCTGCACCACAACACTGGGTCTACTTGCTCAGTGGGAATTTACCTATTACCCCAAGACATATGGAACTGACTTAATGCATAAAGATTTCAGAAAATAGATAACCAGGAAAGACTCCTCCCATGGGGTTCCACAAACAGATTTGTAACTAGCAAAATGACGCACCATGAATTAACCTAAAAAGCTAGTGAGGGATGAATCTAAATGTGAAACAAGGCAACCTTCAACCATTTACATTCTAGTTTGAAATCAGGACGTCTTTGATTCTGGATTATAGCTCATTCAGTTGGATAATGAATGTAAACTGTGATACTACGTCATAGCATCATAGCCCAAGGAGCAAGAAATACAGATTTTGGGGACCAACATCACTTAGTGAGGTATTTATGATTCAATGGTGAGGCTGAAAATGAGATGCCTTCAGATCCCTTCAAGCCTAAGTTGAAAATAACTTACGAATGTAAAGTACTGGGAAGAAAAATTTTGTTATGGTTGTTATTTTAATACCTTTGTAAGCCATTTTCCTAAACCTTTTCCTTCTTTGGGGTATCTTGAAACTCTTTTGGATCACCAGTATACTTGTCTGTTCCTCAGTTGCCCAAAAATCACTATTAAAAGAGCAGTGATGGTGGCAAAATCTCATGCTTGATTTTTTCCCTCTCATTTCCAATCAAAATATTTTATCTCATTTCCTCAAGGACCTCCTCCATATAAGGCAATTATTGAAATCATAAAAATTGAGGCAATTAAGCTGTTGTTACTTACTGGGTTGCCCATTCCAAATATAGACAGACACTGAAGTTTTATTCATCAGCTTTTTAAGCATAGCAAAATATGGGGGTGGGGGGAAATTGACGGTATTACAGTAAAGCCTACAATTTCCTCCCTCTCTATTAGATGGTGGGGGTTGCTGTGGTTGGGTAATGCGAATAACTTACAAGGTAGTTGCTTGAAAGTGACTGCATAAATGAGGTCGCATAAAACAAATACAGGTGATTTACAGAATGTAATTGATTCGCAGAGTAACGGGATGAACAAAACCACGGCACCTTATAATTATAGAAATCCCTTAATAAGTATTTATAAATTTCATTGATTCATTTAAAACATACACACACACACACACACACACACACACACTGCATTCAGAACCTAGTATTAGCTGTTCAATAGTATCTTTAATTGTGTATTCCAGAGTAATAATTTATGGTGAACATTTCAAAAGTAAAGGTAGGTGTGTGGGAAAGCATGTTTGGAAAGAGGAACTTTCGTAATGCATATCACCTCGCATATGTGGTGATAATTAGAACTAGAGTTCAACCAGCTTGGCAAATTCTGAGATCAATTATTCACATATGGTGTTTGCTGATGAGTCAGAAAAGAAGTGTCATTTTAGTGTGAGTTTATCATTTCCCTTTGGTAAAAGGTGGTATGAGAACACTGTCTCCTTACTTAATGAAAAATACAATTAGAACTCTCAAGGCTCTGAGAATTAGAACTCTCAAGGCTCTGAGAATTAGAACTCTCAAGGCTCTGGGTAAGGATAATAAAACTAAAGACAGAGAGTAAATTAAGATGCGATGACAGGGCTAATGACATATGCCTTGTCCACCAGGCCAGCAGATCCTGCTCATCCCAATTCCAAATCAATTTTTATGGACTGGTGGTTGCAGGGAGATGATCTTATACCTACTCTCCAGGAAAGGCAACTATACTTCAATCTGTGTGTGCCTGAGAGAAAAGGGCAAGGAAATTATTCCTGAATCATCTCTCCAGCTACCTGAGGACTAAGTCCTTAGTTTCCTAATGAGCATTACCTCTTAACCAAATCCATGGAACCAGAAATGTTCACCACCTGCGCCCAACACCTGTCTCCGGAGCAAACCTGCCTTCCTTAAAGAATTACGAATAGGCCTTCTTCAAGGCATTGCTACTGGGGACCTCAGCATAATAAACCAAAGAAGAAGTTAGATAATAACCTCCAAATCCATATACAGTGACCCTTGAACAACACATGTTTAAACTGCATGGGTCCACATAAGTGCAGATATTTTCTAATAAACATACACAGTATTGTAAACGTATTTTCTCTTCTTTATGATTTTCTTTATCACATTTTCTTCTCCCTACCTTACTTCATTGTAAGAATATGGTATATAATCCACATAATATACAAAACATGTATTGACTATTAATGTTATTGGTAAGGCTTCGAGTCAACAGTAGGCAGTTAAGTTAGTACAGTAATATTTTGGGGGAGTCAAAAGGTGTATGCAGATTTTTGACTGTGCGAGGGTTAAGTGTCCCTAACCCCTGAGTTGTCCAAAGGTCAACTGTACGTACAGATAGCATACAGGAGGTGTGTGTGTGTGTGTGTATCCTCTTGTACAGGAGTTCCTCACAAACACCATTGCATTCAATGTCGTTTTGTCATAATGTGGATGGTGCCATAGGAACTTAACACTTATTTATGTAAATTAACCTATGGGAAAACTGATTTCTTTTTATTTTTCTTTCTTTCTTTCTTTTCTTTTTTTTAAGGAGCGTGCAGCTCACAATGGTCCATGTAAGGATCGAACCGGCAACCTTGGTGCTATCAGCACCACCCTCTAACCAACTGAGCTAACCAGCTGCCCCAAAACTGGTGTCATTATACTTTGTTTTGCTTACAGTAACAGAATCTATAGATGACATTAAGGGAGGACTTACTATATATGTACAGGCAGCTTATCTTATAAAAGATGTTACATATTTTATTTAAAAAAATCTTGCTTTTGTAGAAATGATGTGACTATCCAATACCAGAAATACTTATTAATCTTAACAATTTAGTAGTTCACTCATGCATGAAAGGTTACCCTAGATAATTATAATTCTAGAAGATTCGATCACACATCCATTAATTACTTTAGGGCAAACTAAGCTAAGAAAAAAAAAAAAAAGACAACTAAAGAAGAAAAGGAACATAACTATTCATTTCCAGATATGTTTTAACTGTTGAAAAGTCATATTGGCAGGAAGTAACAGACAAATACAATGTTTGAATTTCAGAAAAAGAAGGTACTGTCACGATAAAATAGAAACAGGAAAAACAAGAGCAAACAGACCTACAATAGAATTACAGACGCCCCATTTACCAAGATTACTGGAATGTCCTTAGAAAAAACTGCCAGTCTGTATATCACCCTTGTCAGTCAAATTCCACTTAATAGACACCAGAGATAACTTATGAGGCTGGGTAGTACTCAGATTTTCTGAGATGCTCTGAGTACAGGACCGTGAGAGACTTCTACTCTTTCTGAGTCCAGTACTCTTAGGCAGAAAATAGTGTCCAACCCTCTTGCCAATGATCTTAAAATTATACTAGTTGAGTTTTGAAATTCAGCAGAAAATATCAGGATACCATATGCTTTGAAGAGAAAGGCAGAGAATTAACATTTTCTGAGAGCCACCTATATAAAGACAGAATAGCACAAAGGATAAAATCTGAGGCTCAGATCCAACCTGTCCCATTCACAAGTTATGTCGTAGGGCGCTATATGTACTAAATAAAAGAATGCTATTGAAGTGTATAGTAAATGCTCGTTGTGAGTGAGTTACTATTTTTGTCACTCTGTGCTGGGCCCATTCTTTCTTGTTTTGTGGTGTATCTTATTTCAAGTATTGGCTGTGCTCTTCTGTTTATCTAGACTGTTCTAATTTCCCGATGCTTCTTCCTCCTGCCTTCCCCTTCCCCCTCAACATCTTACCATTTCCAGAAAGCATTGCTTGGTCTCACCAGATTAGAACAGGTGTCCCCATACACCTATTTTGCTATGTACTCCCACTGTGTGCCTAACTATAGGCAACTTGAGAACATGTGTTTTACCCCCAGAGTCTAGCCCAGAGCCAGGCATTTACAAGAATTTCACACTTACTGGACTAATATGTTTCTTCACTGAATCATTATGACAACCCAGCAAAATGAGAACATTGTTATTTCCATTTTTACACTTGAGACATATGAGAAACAAAAGACTGAGAGCTGAATAAAGATTCAAGGAATGCATAATTAGTAAAAGCAGGATTCAGGATTTGACCCAAATCTGTCTGAATCCACAGTTCCTGCTTTTTGCTAAGTCTACCCTCCATGTGGATATGACATATTACAAATCTAATGAAACTCATTTACAAAAATACATCAGCATCTAGAATGACAATTCATGTAAAAGGCTTCATGTAAATTATCAGCCAGGTTTCACTAAGGGAGATATGCCAATTAATTATCATCTTTAGAACAGTCATTTTCAAAGTGTGGTCTCTGGACCAGCAACATCAATATAATCTGGGAATTGGTTAGAAATGCAAATTATTGGACCCCACCCCAGAACCACTGAATCAGAAACTCAGCAATCTGAAAATGGGTCCCCTGGTGATTCTGACACATGTTCAAGTTTGAGAACCACCTTCTTCTAGGTGTGCTCATTCACTGATAAGTGCTCCCCTACCAGACCAAGGTGCACATCCAGTTGGGGAGAGTGGATGTTTGCTCATGTCCCTCTCAGTGATACACGTCTATGGTTCTTCTACCTGGTCACAAGCCAATAACCTAGGCAAGCTTTTACTAGAAGCCTTGAGTTCCATGAAATATATTCGGGGATCATGTACTATGGTTTTTCTTGAAAAAATGACATCATTAATTATTAAAAATAGGCATTTCAAAATACAATTTTGTTTTTCAATAACCCTAACATACTAGTCATTCCAACTGATTAAGTTCATAATTGTGGTACATTAAATGTCATTTTAAATTCACTGGCAAGTATTTGTTGAGCAACTGTGTGCCAGAAGTGTTCTAGGAGATGGAATATGATGCCAGATAAACAACGTCCCTGCCCACAAGCAGTTTAAGGTTAAAAAACATTCCAATAACAAGGCAATATAGCAATGATATTTCAAATGCAAATAAAAATATTAAATACACTTTAAAAATTAAACTATCAAGTCATGTTCAAGAGCCATATCTCTACGGTATTTTAAGAATCATTATAAAAACAAACCGAAAGAATACAAAAAGAAGCCTCAAAATATTTACTTAAAAACACAGTTAAGTCTTCCCATTGAACTAATATGCAGTAGGCACACTCTTTCTCACAAATTACAATGAAAAAACCTGAACAGAATATGTGTAGCATCTATTTGAGAACTCCGAGAAGTTAAAAAATATGTGGATTGGGGAAAGTCAGAACTCAAAGAATGACTCATAAGGCAATGCATTTCTTGTTTCTTTGTTCCTTCTATTTTCCTGGCTGAGACTTGAGCACCACCTGAATCCTTAAACTGTAGAGCAGAAATGAATAGGAAAATATCCAAGAGAAGTCAACAATTTTTAGCCAGAGGACAAAGGAAGGTGGGCCTCTGTGGACCAGAGAGTATATATGAAAATATTCTTCTTTTTTCCCCTCTTTTTAGTCTACTGAATGGAGCCTTGGTCATGAGGATGCACTCCTGTCAGGGCAACAACCATGCAGACACCTCAACCTCTCAGAGAAAATATTTCTCTCTGGCCTGAGGAACTGGGAAAGGAGGTCTCTGTAGTCAGAAGAGTGTGAAGAGAATCCCCATTATTTTTTCTCTGTCCTCAGCCTTGAGACAAAGGCTGACCCATTTGTGGAAAGAATGCAACCGTGCAGGTAGGTTAAAATCCAACTTTGTAATCAGAAGCAGAAAAACGGACTCTCCCAGAGCTGAAAAGTATGGGGGAAATCACAGACAGAAAGAAGCTGGAAAATGGAATCCCTTAATACTGGGTATAAGTTATTTGCTCACCCCCAAGATGCACATGTTTGAAACTGGCATGAAGCAGCATCGCAAGAGCTTAGAGAAATAAACTAGAATGTAGATCACTGCCCAAGTCCCAGATGGGTGCGAGATTGCCACCCATACTGGGTAGTTTGAATAATACTACAAAGGCTCTGAGAACTACTAGAACCACAGCTCAAAGGAGAAAAGATGGATGAATGTTCCAAGGCCAACCAGGATGACTGCTTGCTAAAAGAAAAAGAATCAACATTTATCACAAGATTTTAACAGAACTCAGGTCTTATAATAACACAATAATCAAAATGCCCAGGACATAATTCAAAATTAGTTAGCAGAAAAACATAAGAAAAATTTAACTTGCAAGGGGAAAAAAAACAACACAAAAAACAGTGAACAGAAACCATTCCAGAGATGATGTAGGTGTTAGAATTATCAGGCAAATAATTTAAAGCAGCTCTTATAATCATGTTCCATGCATTAAGAACAAACACTTTTGAAATGAGTGAAGAGATAGAATTTTTCAATGAAGAAAGAAATTATATTAAGAACCAAATAGATATTTTAGAATTAAAAAATACAATAAATCAAACTTAAATTTTCACTGTATGGGCTCAATTGAAAAATAGAGATGGTGGAAGAGGAATTAGTGAACTTGAAGTCAGATCAATAGAAAGTATCTAATATAAACAACAGGGAATAAAAACAATTTAGTCTCAGAGACCTGTGGGACAACACCCAAATGACATTGAAGTCATAGAAAAAGAGAAAAATAATGGAACAGAAAAAATATATTTATCGAAAGAAATAATCACTGAAAACTTCCCAAATTGATAAAGGAAGTAAAGTGGTTTAAACTCACTGAACACCAAACTGTAAAAAATAAATCAACATAAACCCCCATATAGATACATCACAATCAAATTACTAAAAACCAAACATAAAGAAAAATACCTGAAAACAGTCAGAGAAAAACAACACATTACATATTTCAATGATTCATCCATTTGAATGATTACAGCTTTCTAGTCAGAAACCATAAAGGTCAGAAGATAGTGAAATCGTGCTTTTGTAGTGCTGAAAGAAAATAACTGTTAATCCAGAATTCTATATCTAGCGAAAATATCATTCAGAAATGAAAGTAAAATAAAGACCTCCTCATCTGAAGAAAATTTAAGGGAATTTACGAGCAGCATACATGTTCTAATAGAAATGCCAAAAGAATTTCTTCAGGAAAAAGAGAAACGATGGCAGAATGAAATTCAGAACTTCAGTAATGGAGGAAGAGCAATATAAATGGTAACTATCTGGGAAAATACATTATTTTTCTATTTTTAAGTTTTTAAAAAATATGCATGACTTTTGAAAGGAAAAGAATAGTATATGGCTGGGTTTTCAATGAAGATACACGTAGTACATGTAACAACCACTTAAGGGCAGGTATTTAAAGGACCTACCTGGTTGAAGATTTCTATGTTCTAGTTAAAGAGGTAAAATATTATTTCCAAGTAGAGCATAAAAAATATAAGCATGCATATCGTGATCCTTAGACCAATCACTACAAAGTCTATACAGGAACATAGTTGAACAATAACAGATAAATTTAAATATTCCAAATAATGCAAAATAAGGAAGAAAGGGGAAGAGAGAGGGGACTAAAACAGAAAACAAAAGACAGGAAACAAACAAAAAATTAATAATAAAATGAAATACCGAAATCCAAACATACCAATAATTACATTAAAATAAAAGGTATAAACACAATAATGAAAAACAGAGACTATCAGATTAGATATCAAAAACAATATCCAATTTTAAGCTGTCTACATGAACCCACTTTAACGTTAATAATATGGAAAGCTAAAAGTAAAAGGATGAGAAAAGATATACTGTGTAAACACTTATCAAAAGAAACCTGGGTGAAACTTTGTATCAGACAATGAAGATTTCTGAACAAGGAAAATTAAGGGGGATCAAATATATGGTGATGGAAGGAGAACTGACTCTGGGTGGTGAACACACAATGGGATATATAGATGATGTAATACAGAATTGTACAACTGAAATCTATGTAATTTTACTAACGATTGTCACCACAATAAATTTAAAAAATAAATTAAGAAAAAAAGAAAAAAAAATTACCAGAGATAAAGAGGAATACTACATAATGATAAAAATTTCAATTCACCAAGAAGACATAATAATTCTAAATGTATATGTACTAATAACAGAACTCCAAAATACATGAAGCAAAAACTGATAGGATAGAAAAGGCAAATAGACAAATTCACAATTACAGTTGTAAACTGTAACAGTTCTAATCAGTAGAACAAGTAAACATAAAATCACTAAGGTATAGAAGAACTGAACAACACTACCAACCAATTGGAGCTATTTGGCATTTATAGAACACTTTAACCAACAAAAACAGAATATACATTTTTTTCAAGTACACATGGAACAACCAAGTTATACCTATCCTTAGTCATAAAACAATCCTTAACATTTTTAAAAGAATTACAATTATAAAAAGTATGGTTTTTGATGGTGATAAAAGTAGAAATCAATTACAGAAAGATATCTGGAAAATTTCCAAATGTTTGGAAATTAAATAATACACGTCTAAGTAATATATTGGTCAAAGAATGAATCACAAAGGACATTAAATATATTTTGTATTGGATAAAAATAAAAATAAAACATATCAAAATTTGTAGGATGGAGTTATAAAAGTTCCTAGAAAGAAATTTATAGCATTACATGCTTATATGAGAAAAGAAGAATGTTCCCAAATCAATTAGCTAAGCTTCTACCATAAAAAATCAAAACAAAACAAAACAAAAAACCTAGGAGGAAAAAACACAAAAAAGAGCAAACTAAACCTAAAGCAAGCTGAAGGACTTAAATAATTAAGAACATAAATAAATAAAATTAAAAAGAGAAAAGCAGGGAAAAACAATGTACCTGAAAAATGGTTTCTGAAAAGTTCAACGAAATTGATCAACTTTCTTGGTCTTGGCTGATCATGGCATGAAAGAAGATACAACTTTCAAATATCAATAGCAAAAAAAGGAATATCCCTGTAGAACTCATAGACATTAAAAGAATTATAAAGAGATACTATAAACAACTCTGTATCAACAAGTTCAACAATTTTGGTGAAATAAACCAATTCTTTAAATGACACAAACTACCAAAATTCACCCAAGGAGAAATAGACAACCCCCAAAATCATATCCATTAAAAATATTGAATTTGTAGTTTAAAACCTTCTGACAAAGAAAACTCTTGGCTGAGATGGTTTCACTGGTGAATTATACACTTAAGGAAGAATTTAATACTAACTCTAATACAATCTGTTCCAAAACAGAAGAAGAACAAACACTACCTCACTCATTTTATGAGGTCAGCATCATCACTAGTATCAAAACCAGACAAAGACAGAAAGGACACCTATTGAACCTTGCACTCTTGAACATAGATGTAAAAATTTTCTGCAAAATATCAGCAAACATATTCTAACAATATACAAAAAGGATAATATATACCAACCAACTAAAGTTCATCAAAGGAATGCAAGAGTGTTTCAACATTGAAAAATCAATCAGATTAAGTCACCAAATTAAGAGACTAAAGATACAAAAAATATATGATCATCTCTATAGATGCAAACAAAGACATCTGGAAAAAAAAATTCATCCAGAATACAAATTCTCAGTAAATTAAGATTAGAAGAAAACTTCTGCAAAAAAACCTACAGCTAACATCATAACTAGTGGTGAAAAACTGAGTGTTCTCCTCCTAAGATTGGAAATAAGGAAGAATCATACTGGAGGTCTTAGCCAAAGAAATGAGACAAGAAAAAAATAATTAAAAAGCATCCAGATGGAAAAAGGAAGATACATAACTGTCTTTACTCAAACAACCTGTCTATGTAGAAAATCCCAAAGGATCTACCCAAACCCTCAAAAAATATTCTCAAGAACTATAATGCAAAGTTGCAGATACACAATCATGTTTTTAAATATTAGCAATGGATAATAGAAAACTGACATTTAAAGAGCAGTATTATTTACAGTATCTCCAAAAAATGAAATAGATATCAAGGTGATTCTGAAGTTTATGTGGAGAAGCAAAAAGATATCACGATAGCTAATTATTTTCTGAATGAACAACATTGGAAAATTCAGGCTGCCGGATTTTAAGAGTTAGTACAATGCTACACTGAACAGGACAGTGTGGTACTGGCAATGGGATAGACAGATAGATTAATGAAGGAGACTTGAGTTCAAAAAATAAACCCATACAAACAAATGATTATAAAAGGACAGCATAAGGGAACTTTTCTGGGGTAATAGAAATTTCCAGTATCCCAATTGTGGTAGTGTTTACACAACTTTATCTATTTATCAATATTAATAAAATTGTTCATGAAAAAGTGGACTTTATGCATGTACATTTAAAAAAATAATTAAAATATCCACTGAGTGTTTTGCATCATTAATTTACTTCTATGTATTCTATATACTATATAATCCAAAGCATGCATTTTCTAAATGACATATTTTACAACCACATGAGGATTAATCCTACATAATAGAAAAAAAAGTTGACTGTAAATTCAAAGCTTAATATTTCAACTCTATCTGCAAGATTATTGTCTCTAAAAGAAGCGTGTTCAGGTGCTTGTAGCTGAGTCAAATTAACAGTAGTTTGCACAAACTCTGAGATTATTTTGCACTCACCTAAAAGAAAACTAGAGGTGGGCAGTCTAATGCTACCTGAACTACTTGGGTGATATTAGGTACATGATATCATCAGTATTTCCAGCTTAAACTATCTATTGTTCTGCTCTGTAATCCTTACAGTATAACTGCTTCCACCCTCAAGGTCATGGTATGGCTTCTGGTGGTAGAACCATCAGGTCCACATATGTCAAGTGAAGCAGGTGAAGCAAGAAAAGTAGAGAAAGCAAAAAGGGTGTCGGCTCAATAAACCCCATTAAAGAGCCTTCTAGGAAGTTTCATGAACAAATTCCACCCGACATCCCACTGACCACCTCTTTCTGCAAAGGAGGCTAGGAAAACGTAGTTTTTAAAAGCTGCACTCACTGTCATCCTCAACGATACAGAGATTCTGTTAATAAAGAGAAGAAAGGGGGGAATAACTACTGGGTAGATAAATAGCAGTCTAGGTATTCAGACAACTAGTCACAGATCTGGTATTAGCTGTTTAGGAAATCTTATTTTAGAAAAGCAGTGCAAGTCAGTGGAAGTCAACAAGAAAAACTATAGAGCGCACTGGATTCCAGTCACATATTTATAAAACGAGAGCTATATTTGCAATGCTTCTAAAAGGCACTATGATACAACAGTTTCCACAAACACAGTTGTTTGAATACATACTAACAAGACACTCCATTCCTCAAAATTACAGAATCATCCTATCTTTAGGATTTCAGGATTAATATGTTTGAGCTAAATCTAATTCGAATGAACCATGGATGTTTCTTCTCCTTCCTGTTGGACCAGAATAGGAGAAACAAAGTGTTTTCAGGCTGATCCTTGCTTCTCCGTGTGAGAATTTTGCTTGCTGACCCTGTTCTAGAAGTTTGGATGCATGCCGTGAGGAAAGGGCATTTCACAACTTCACACATTTCAGATCTTTAGAAACAATCTCTCTCTGGTAAAAGCTAGGAGAAAAAAAAACAAAAAAACTTTTCACTACTCACTGCTGTTAGCATTTTGTTTCCTGCCAACCTAAAAACAAGCCCTGATGATGGGACTAAATGTTTTCTCTTAATGTAACTGTGTCCTTTGAAATGCAGTGGTGTAGAAAACGCGAGAAAAGGCAACCCTGGAGGGAAGCAAGCTCTGTCAGCAGCTGAGCTTTGTCACTAACCAGCTATTAAAACTTGTACAAGTTATTTTCCTTCACTTCTGCTATTCTGGAAAAACGTGTGCACATTCTAGAAGAATTCTCAATTTCTTCATCCGTAGAATGAAAACAAGAATATAGCGATTTGTTCAAGAGTCACAAACAGAACATGAATCCAGGTCTCCTGACTTCCAGGACAGTGCATTTTCCATCTTACCAACTGTATGACGCTTTTATGTCTCAAAAACCCACAGTCTTCACCCAAGTTTCTACAGCTGCTGTGCAGAACAGGGAAAACCAAAAAGTGAGATAAGGGATCAGTATGCTGGTCCCAGCTCTGTCACCAACTATGGAATCTTAAGCTCAGGTTCTTCAGCTATCAAATGAGAGGGCTGTTCTAGACTTAGAGCACTAATCTCCATGTGTATTTGACCCTGAACTTGGGCAGGTATTTTATCTTACAGCAGGAAATATTCTTGGGTCTCCTTTTGGCAAATGCAATCAGTGCTTTCGAATCTTTCAAGTCACAACACATACAGTAAAGGAAGATATTAGTGTTCTACACAGGCATAAATGGAAGAGGATGCTTGGGGCAGGATGTGAATCCACCTGGGTGCCCCGAGGGCCCAGGGGAAACGGTGCCTCTGCACATCTGTAATTCCAGCTGCCAAACACTACTTGGACAGCTGGAGCCTAGATGTAAGCTCAGATTTTTAAATTAACCCAGCACCCTGGAACCTGTGGTTTTATGGTTCTTGTCAGAGCCAGGTCTGGAAGGGCAATTCCCTTGGGATCTCTGCCACTGGATAGTGAATTGGGAGGAGGTGGTGGGGTGAAGGTGGCAGTTTTCAGAGCTGAAAAGACTCAAATCAGTGTGAGAGTCAAACAGAAAGTACGGCTGCTGTCACGAAAACAAAGGGGGTGAGACAGACCTCATAACCACTCACTCCTCCACTTCTAACTCATTGCTCTAATACCAAAACCAGACAAAGACAAAAAAATAAACCTATAGAATATCCCTCTTGAACATAGATGTAAAATTTAAATCCCACTCAGATCACTGACTGCCCTTTTAAAACTTCTCCTACCCCCCACACAGCTTCTACTGTTTCTTTACTTCCACTTGATTTGAACCAGGTAAGGATTTTGGCTGATGGAGCATTTTGGGAAGTTTTGGGCCTCTTGGCCCCAAAAGACAGTCCTGGATGGATCCAGTCAACATTAGATAAATAACCAGCGCTCATGGAAAGACACTGAGATGACAGAATAGAAACAGCATGCTTTTCATATTTTATGAGATTAATAAAAAAGAGAGAGAGAGATGGAAGGCATGGAATAACAATCTGGAGTAACCAGGATCTGAGTAACTAGAAAGTTCGAATCACTGGATACTTCTTTTTTTCTTTCCCTGAACTAAGCAAGCTTTTATAAGAGAAAAGACACACAACAAAAACTCACTGACATCAGGGATTTATTCTGCAAAGCAATTTCCAGAGGCTATCCTGGAATCATTTCACATTCAGCTCAATATTCTGTATCTTCCACATCTATATCTTTTGTCCTATACAATGATAATTGATGGTCAGCATTACAGCCCTGAGGTCCTGCAACACACTGAATCATCAAAGGGAGATTCAATTACACTCATAAGACTGGCTGTGCCACAGAAGCAGAGGGGACTTGGAGATTAAGAAGGGTTGAAACAAAGGATTTTCTGGTTAACCCTTAGTAAGTCAAACTGAAATGGACAAGATTCAATTACATACAATATCCTGGTTGATGGAGAAAGATTTTAATATTTGAATGTGCATAAAGAGGAACATGTATAATCTTACAGGCTGCTCAGCGACAATTTTACTGGAATAACTTTACTAACACTTGTCACCCCAATAAACTTTAATTTAAAAAAATTCTGTTTTTGCCCAGCAGAAACTCATCCTCAACTTCTCTTTATGGGAGCCATGCTCTTTATTGTTAGGAATTTTGCATAACTAAAAATATCTCAAGTTTCTTTTTGCTTTCATATAAATGATACACGGTTATTTTAGAAAAAAAAGTGAAATACAGACACAAAAGGAAAAATCTTTGGGAATTTCACCATCAAGAGAAAGTCATTGTTAATATTTGGTGACTATCATTCTCATGTTCTTTTAGCTAGGCACAGCTATACATTTGTAAGTCTTGAAAAAAGATTTCTATAAATACATTTTAACTTACTTTTTCACTTAATTTTATATTTGAATATCTCTCCATATAATGAAAATTCTCCTACAATATCATTTTTAATGTGCAAAATATTCTATCATATAGGTATACTGTGCCATAGTTCGCTGCTCATTGTTGAATACAAAATTTGTGACTGATTTTTCTGTGTGTGTGGCACACAGAGTTGTAATTAACAGCCTATAACATAATCTTTGTTTGCTTCCATAGAGACCCGACCCTAGACCCACGGTAGGCCCTTGGTAAACATATATTGAATGAATGAATGAATGAATGAATGAATGCTTTCTTCAACACACTTTCCAGAAGAGAATGGACAGATAGGAGACTATGAATAGATTTAGGATATATAATATTAAAGTGCTTCCAGAAATGTTCGATCCATGTCTACTTCTGACAGCATGGTGTGAAAGTTCCCAGAATAAACATTATTTTTAAACAAACAAAAAAAAATCATTACTTATCATATTCTGAGTATCTACCAAAACATTCCTGGGGATGTTTGGGGAACCTGTCAGGGGAACTCTGACATGCTATTCTTTCCTTGGACTGGGGAGTGAGCTGCATGGCCTTTGTGACTTACATTCCTCTCTCAGTCAGTTACTCTAAGGTTCAACAGGGTACCCTATGAGACAGGTTTTCCTATGCTTTAAATCGGGGCTGGGTAAAATCTCAACTGCTGCCTGTTTGCTAAATAATATGTTATCGGCACCCAGCCACACCCACTGGCTTACCTATTGTCTACAGTACAGCTGCTTTTGTGCTGCAATGCTAGAACTTGAGTGGTTGCAGAAAAGACCATTTGGTCTGCAAAGCCTGAAATACTTACTATCTGAACCTTTACAGAAAACGTTTGCTACCTCCTTTAAATCTCTAATGAGCATTTGAAGTATTTTTTTTTTTTTTTTTTTTTTATGAAACTAATGGTACACCAATAGGAAAAAAATCAGCTAACAAGCTTTTATTTAACACTGTGAGGCACGTGGACTACTCTCAAGAAACTTAAAACATAATTGTGGAGACAAAGCAAATAGACATGTGAGAATTTGATTCCAAAAAGACATTCCAGCATTGGGAGCCAGTTCTGGACTGCAGAATCTAGGTACTGAAGGGTTTCAAAGGAGGGAGAAAAAAGGTGGGATTGGAACGATGGTAGAGTTTCACTGACAGGCAGAAACTGTCTCATTCAACAGGCCTTGAATGAAAAGCAGAGCTTAGGCTAAAAGAAGAAAAGGAAGACTGTTCTAGAATCTCAGGAACATCAGCAGAAGCCAGAAGTGGGGCTGCACGGAATGGAGCCACCAGTCAAGACTCCATCTAGAATGCAGGTGGACCAGCATATTGAAAAAGGTGTTATGGGGTTGGGTGTAAAAGTAAAATGTAGTTATGTATTTCAAAGGCATTCATTTTTCATTTTAAAGGTACCTCCAAATACATACTTTATTTCAGCAAAGAATCGTTTGATACAGCAAATTTTTATTGTACAATCCCTTCTTATAGCTCAAATTATCTTTCATCACACTTCCAATATGAACCAACAGTTTATTTCTCCAAAAATCTGAATACCAATGCAAAAACTACAGTGAAACATTAAAAAGACTACAAAAAATATAGAACCTGAATAAACTATACAGAAACACAAAACAACAGGCAAAATGATTTCCATCACTTAATATATGTCAAAACTCCCTATTTAACAGATTTTCCCAAATCTGCCAAAAATGGAATATCGGCTTACTTTTTAGTCCCTTTCATCTAAGCTAACGCACATGCCATTGTAAAAATGCATGTCTATTTTTGCTGTTTATAAATTTCAAGATTCAGAATGCTTTTTAAAACTTGAAAAGAAAGATATATTTATAGTATGCTCATTATTATTCAACAAATCTTTACTGCAAAGCACACTGTTACATGCTATGGATGAGCAGAGATGAACATGACATTCTCTTTCTCAGTGCCTTGTATGTGAAGGCAAGGGTTAAGGGGGTGACCTTTTAGGAAAATGTGGTGTGTGGGAGAAACTTTTCAGAGAGAA
Source organism: Rhinolophus sinicus (assembly GCF_036562045.2). Lineage (NCBI taxonomy): Eukaryota > Metazoa > Chordata > Mammalia > Chiroptera > Rhinolophidae > Rhinolophus > Rhinolophus sinicus. Next base: position 125,032,694 of record NC_133751.1, read on the forward strand.
GATTTCACAGCAGTTCTAAATGAAGGAAATGAACAAATGTATCAATGCCACCACAAAGTTTTTGATCCCCATATAAAATGCTGTAGGCATTATTCTCAGCACGCACCACTCAGGACCGAATAACTATTTCAGTCTGTTATCTTTGTGTTGACACACATCTGACCCATGTGATGTGTTAAAATAATATACACTCTTGTAGGTTTGAATCACAGAAGCAACATGGACAAGACTGAAGGCTATTCATGGGAAGAGTGAACAAGTCAAAGCATACTGACTATGCCAAAAGAGGGACATCTGGGTGCTTTAAAAAAAAAAAAAAAAGGAATTTATTGGTAACATTGCTTAATAACATCATATAAATTTCAGGTACAACTTTATAACATAACATCTGTAGACTCCATTGTGTGCTTACTACTTGCAGTCTAGTCTCCTTCAGTCACCTTGTATTTGACTCCCTTTCCCCTTTTCATCCTCCCCCCAAAGTACCACCCAAAATAGTACTTTTTCACTGAAAGAACATTCAATGGTAGGAATTATAGGGATAAAAAAGAGATGCCAGTTCATTTTCTCCGTCTCCTCCTGGCCTGGAACTCCTCCCCATTTCCTGGGCTGGTGCTCAAGTTTCCATCTTGTTTACTCCCTTCTGCCATGTTCAAGTTCAGTTGTGAGTTCCACTCCCTTGAGAAACCCTGGACTGAGAGTGGGTGCTCTCCTTCTTCAGGCACCTGCGTGAACACATCCAGCATCGCTTCAGGCAAGAACTATCCCTGGTGCTAGGTTACGGAAGTCGAAACATTTTGAGCTAATGGATCCTGTGAGCCCCGATGGCCTACTGTTTAATTGTGTAATTATAGACAGTTAAACATGCATGATATGCAGTGGAGAGAAAATAGTTGGTGCTTCGGGAGCCATTATGGATTACAGTTTATGAAAATTTAAAACGATGCAATATTTATATGGGCTTGGCTGCACTGAATTATCATGCAAATGCGACATCCCGCTCTGGGGCCACTGTGCCTCCCCAGAAGCCAGGAAAGGCAGATGAAGATTAGGATTGATGTCATAGTGACTGGAGAGTTGTGAAAATAGAGTCTTGAGCGCTCTGTTTCAGAACACCCTTTACGTTTCTGTGCCTCAGTAATCCTATCCGTAAATGGTGTTAAGGAAAACCCAGTCAATGACATTTTAATAACTATTTAATAGTTATTCAGATTATCCTACAAGAGAATTATAAGGACTTTCTTTTGTGGTCACTTGCATATTAGGCCAAAAAAAAATAAAAAATCCACACTGTATCTATCAGGGTTCTCCAGAGAAATAGAACAGATAGAATATACAGAGGGTACCAAAAAAATCTATATACATTTTAAGAAAGGAAAAAAAAACTATAATAAAGTTGTAATGATATATACCGATAACAAAAGATGAATGCAAGTCATGTGTACACATTTCTTTGGCACCCCCGGTATATAAGAGCATATTTATTGTAGGAATTGGCTCACATAGCTATGGAGGCCAAGAAGTCTCACGATTTGCCATCTGCAAGCTGGAGAACTAGGAAAGCCAGAGGTATAATTATTTAGTCTGAGACCCATGGCCCGGGGGCAGAAGGGCTGCTTGTGTAAGTCCTGGAGTATGAAGGTCTGAGAAGCAGGAGCTCCTCTGTCGGGGAAGAAGAACATGGGACTCCGAGCTCAGGAAGAGAGAGAGAAAATTCACCCTTTCTCCACTTTCTTTGTTGCATTGGGCCCTCGATTGACTGGATGACACCCTCATACACTGGTGAGGGCAGATGGATCTTCTTTACAAAGTCTTCTGATTCAAATGCTGAAAGACCCTCATAGACACACAGAAATGTTTTAGCAACTATCTGGACATTCCTTAGCCCGGTCAGGTTGACACATAAAATTAACCATCACACAAATCAAGCTAAAAGTAACTTAGACATTTTGGGAGATAGAACATTAGCTTAGCAACCCTTTATAGGCTACTTGTATGCCTTATAGGTTGGGCCCACTCAGGGGCTTGCCCAACACAGACCCAGCCAGCCCACAGACAGCAATGGAACTAGAGTCATCATGGATACGGCAGGGATGAAGAGGGAAGTAACAAAACAGCAGTAAGTGCTTATATCACGAAAATGTACAACAGTTAGTAAATACCTGCTGCTGATGTAAAATCATATTCAGTGAGGGCCATTGTATCCAGGCCCTATCGGAACTAGGACTGATCCCAAAGGGCTTGTAAACCTGAGTCAAGAGCAATGAATTGGCATGGGTCACAGCACCTTATGAGATAGGAAGTTAACGGGGTGTGGTACGTACTGATAACCAAGGAATAGACTGAGTTTGCAGGGAGTACAACATACGAACAGTGCACCCGAGTACGAAAGCCACTCTCACTATTCATCTATTCATCCATTCATTGTTATTCATCCATTCGTTTGTTCATTCTTTCCCTCATTTGTTGAGTCACCAAAATCTAAAGAGATCTCATAATTTCATGATTTGTGTTAAGTGCTGGGGACACGACACTCATCTTTGATCTTGGTTCTTAAGGATTCACAGGCAACTGAGGAAGAAAGGCAAAAGCACTTTTTCTGACTACTCAAGATGTATGAGGTGTGTATGATATATTATACATAGAAAATATGTACCTGGTAGAGACAAAATACAGATATTTAGAGCCAAACAGATCTGTTTTCAAATCCGGATTTTACTTACTAACTGTGTGACCTAGAGCAGGTTTTCGAAACCACAGAATCTTCTTGATCTTCTCATCTGTACAACACGGATAACACACACTTTGTAGGGGTAATTTTAAGAATAAATGGGATCTACGAGAAAACACTTAGCAAAATGTCTTCATTAGGCTCTGAATCTCTTTTCTTGCCTTATCCACCTTAAACACATCTAAGTGGTGTCCGTCTCTGAGCCTTGGTTCCAAAAACTCAATCGCAACCCTGCCCTTCCACTGAAATAAAGATATAAATTAATAAAGTTTCCCCCCCTGAAAGCCACCTCTGTCAAGAGGCCTATAATTACCATCCATGACCTCAGCACAGCACATAGTGTCCCACTCACTTAGATGGTGCACTGAAGCATTTGTTTACAGAACTCCTGTCGCAATTTCAAAGCATCTTTTCATGTGAATATACCTCATCTCCTTAAGTAGAGAAATAATTTTGAGTATTCATAAATTTCAATATAATCTTACCAGTGACTGAAAGTTTTCCTGTAAAGGCCAAATATTAAATGTTTTAGGCTTTGTAGGCTTTTTCTTATATATTCTTCTTCTTCTTTTAAATACCCGTTTAAAATGTAAAGACCATTCTTAGCTAATTGACCAAGCAAAGGAAGGTGAGGGAGAGGAGATGGGAGGGGGTTGAACTTGGCCTGTGCTCCGTGGTTTGCTAGCCCCTGGATTAGGATAATATAAGAGTATCTGATAGCGCTCGCAGTGGTACTTGTTTCAGAGGACTTCTGGCAAATAGCGCTGCTGAGAAGTCCCCAAAACGTGTGAAGCTCTTAATGAGCATCAGACATCTACTTCTTTCAGCAACACTTAGAGATGATACAGCACTTAACAGAGCATTGCAAAGTAGTAACCATCTACGTTGCCTTTAAGTTTTTTGGTCTATATTCTAAATGAGAAAAAGAGAAAGAGAAACTTTGCAATCAGTATGATTACAGTTTTTGAATATTGAATCAGATACCTAACCACACATTAACACATACACACACACAAAAAAAAATCAATGAAAGAAAATGCATGAGATATCCAACAGTGTTTATCTCCTGGTGATGGGATTGATTTGGGGGAGGTTAATTTTTTGTTGTTGTTGTTTTTCCAGACTACTAGAATTTTGGGTGGCATAAAAGAAAACCACCAATTCCTTCTTGCCTATTTTGGAATCAACTGAAAGTGACATGTCAGGTACATGCAGAACCAAGTAAGATCTTTGTTACTGATGAAGCTGGTAGGGGCATGTGTCTTAGGCCTGTGGGTAGGCAGGGCTTCGTCACTGAATTACTTCTTCGTTGACTTAGACACAATGACACATCCCTGGACAATTGTAGGGTCACCCCTACAGGGGCAGGACCCCTACTGCACAGCAGAGGGAAGACTAGAATAAACAGACCCCATATCAGAAGCAGATGTTACCCCCTTCCCTGCAGAAAAGTAGATGAGAGAGGATAGAAAAAGCCAGAAGTGGTACTCTCTTGCTCATACGTGTCCCCCCCATCCGCTTGATTTCATTTTACACCGATAAGAACCAACCAGGGAGCACATACACACCCAAGAGATTGAATAACCAACACCTGCTACCAAAACCTTTTTCTCTCAATGCCTAATTAGAAAAGTGTCACTGCTGGGTGACTTTAGATTGCTTCACTCTCTGGCTCAGTCTTCATCTGCAATTTGCAGGAGCCAAACTATGTGTCCTGAAGTCCTCTCTGTGACGCCATTCTTTGTCATCTCCTGAGCCACACTACATGCCAGGTGCTGCCACTTGCTTAGCATACAGTGTGGACAAGAGAAACCGTCAATGCTTGAGATGCTTTCATTCTAATGGAAGGAGAATTCGAACAAACTGCTATTATATTTCTATTTGATGCCCACAGCTATTCCATTTTCCTTTTGAAGTCAAGAGAAATACCGCATTACAACAATTTGGGATCCATTATTTACATTGTTTTGCTTATTTTTTGTCAAAAATAACACATGGAGAGATCACATGGGTTTCATAATGACCTGAGACTATGACAAACAACTTTTCATATATGTATCAGCCTAGGCAATGATTACGAAAGAGGAAACTGGATTTGTGGGAGGGCGAGGGAGTACTGGGAGGTAAAAGGAGCTCTGAGATGATTCCAGAGATGAACGTTTTGTAATTTTATGCATAATCAACAATATGGGAATATATTTACCCAATGATAATATCATCATGTTGACATCACTTGAATGTTTTCAAAAATCTAGAAAGTGACTTTTTAAGACTAGGGAGTGTAAGAGGCGGAAACAAGGAGAATTCTCAGCCATAAAATTTGTTAAAATACCTCATCTTGAGATCTATTAATTTCTGAGTTTAATTAAAAGTCTGCATGAACAAACTGCTATCTTATCTGATACCCAATTCCATTTGGTTTTCCTTCTGATACCAAGAGAGGTTGCTTAAACTTTCTTGCCTATTTGCTTTTTATTTTTTCTGTTAATGAGTTCAGATCGAACATGTGACCCCCCCAGGGAATTCTATAACTAACACTAAGTTACTAGTAAAATGTACAAATCCAGTGACAAAGCAATGCAAAGACCTGAAAGATCTGTTTAAAAAGAAAATTACTGTTTCTCTTTTTAGATCAATCCTCAGGAGTCTAGGCAGAATGTATTGATAAAGACAGAGAAATCCACCTGTGATGAAGTGAGATGGTGTATCAGTGTTCTTCACAGTCGTTCAATTAATAGACTTCACTGTATGCAAACGCTGATAAGTGGATGAAATGCCTTGCTTCTTAATGATCTAATCTGTATTCTAACAGGATGGAGGCCTTGCTACACAAACATTTTGCTTGGCTATTTCCCCCACACATTTATGCCTTGGAGTGTGCAAGCCATTTATTTTGACAGTGGGGCTTGATGCAAATCTCTGCTGTTAATGGCCACGTAAACATTTTACAATGAAAATACCACGCAACTGGAACTAATCTTATTGTTTTCCATATTAATAATTCTTACAGCAGCACAAGATCATTAAGACCTGGAGTGGTAATACACAGATATTTAATGGAGATGTTCAAGACCTCCTAGCCAAGTCATTCCTTCCATTTGTCAACAAATATTTATGGAGCATCTAGTCTGTTCCAGGCACTATGGTGCTTGTGCATATTTTTAATAAAACAGACACGGTCCTTTTCCTCATAGAGCCACCATTCTAGTAGGAGAGAGAACGCTGAGTTTAACAAACACGTAAATGCATGCTCATAAACTGGGATAAATATTTCAAGGGCTCTATTTCTCCTCACTATAACCTAACTTCAACATGCCTCCTTTTCATTTCTATCTCGCCATCAAATGCCTAGTTCTATTAATTTGTTTGTATGAAAGTCCTGTTGCTTCTTTATTTTTATTCCCCAATTTAAAGGTTAGCCACAGGTTCTTTTTGCCTTGATCTGATATGGAAGCATTATGCCCTTGGTTCCTAGAATGCCCAATGCATTGCCTGAAGTGAAGATAGTTATAGTTCCTGGTTTACAGTTAGCTTAGGACCTGAACAAAACCTGTTGTTGAATCCTACACTGTCTTCTTCTGTAACTTTATAAAAGCGATGTCATTCTCTGACTCATGGGGACATGAACTCAGCATAACCTCCTGATAAGGCACACCTCATTCACAGTTTTGCAGAAGCCTATGTGCATTCCTATGAATTCTAACATTTAGTCCGTATTCTCCTGCTTTCCAGTCTCATTTCTCCCTCAAACATGGAATAAGACTGCTTTTTCTGCCCTAGACTTTCCATGCCTCTTCTTTTCAAATGAAGCTTGAGCTGTCCAGCCGCTACCAAGACTATCTGAAGAGGCTCTGCCTGCCCTTTCCGAATTCTACCAATGTAGAATGATGGTTGAAAACAGAAGTGTTCTCTTATTACTGGGATTTTCAAATGATGATCCTGCAGGTGAAATAGTTTACCAAAATGGTGAAAAACTTGTTAAGCTCTGAATAAAGTAACATACCCCTGCTTTACAAAATAGATGCATTCTGGGAAAAAAAAAATCCATGTATATTAACACTATTCAAAACATACTGTGTGTGTGTGTTTGTGAAATGGAATTAGGTTGCAGACATTAATTTGTAGGTGCATCAATGTCCAGCAGAACCAGGAGTAAGTCTTTCTTTGGCCCTCGTTATTGCATGTTGAAGGACATCTAGCTTTCTTAGCCCCTACTCAATAAAAGCCAATAGCACACCTAGGATAATGGGCATAAAAACAAAGCCCCAAGAAGATTTTTTTGTTTTTGCTTTTTTTTTTTTTTTTTTTTTAAATATCACTTAATGGGCAGTACTTTGCTAATTAAGACCATTGCTTTGTGGAATGCTTTTTAAAAGAGCCAGAATCTCATAGAGCCAGAATCTACTCTGCCTCCTAGTTCTCCCCCAAAGCTTTGAACCTGTCTTTCCATATGCCTTACTATCAGCCATGCCAGGTGTTGTAGGGTGAAAAGTGACCCCTGGGGGAAAAACAAACAAACAAACAAAACAAAACAAAACAAAATCTAAGTCACATCCTTAGAAACTGTGAATGTTATCTTATTTGGAAAATGAGGCTTTGCAGGTGTGATTAGCTTAAGGACCCTGAGATAGTGGATAATCCTGAATTATTCAGAGGGACCCTAAATCCAATGACAAGTGTCCTTAAAAAAAAAAAAAAAAAAAAAAGATAAAGGAAGACTTAAGGCACACAGAAGATGGGAGACACAGAGAAGAGGAAGAGGCAGTGTGACTATGGAAGCAGAGGCTGGAGTGATGTAACCACAAGCCAAAGATTGCTGGTAACCACCAGAAACGAGAAGAGGCAAAGAACAGATTTTCTCCCATGGGCAGAAAGGAGTCCAGCCCTGTGGACACTTTGATTTTGAATTTCTGGCCTACAGGAACGTGAGAAAATAGATTTCTGTTGTTTTAAGCCATCAAGTCTGTGGTCATTTGTTATAGCCCCAAAGGAAACTAACACACAGATGAGGTAGTCACTGGCCAGGGCAGAACAAAGTTTAATATGATGCTTCATTTATGTGTTTCCTTTCTCCTAAGACTTTTACATTCCCTAAATTGGACTGGACGTTGGGAGGAAATGATGAAATGAAATACATCTGGTCTTTCTCTCTTGACTACTCTACTCAGTCCCTCCCACCTCACCCAGGCTATAGATCTTTAGCTCAAGCTTTTCTCCCCTATGGAAGTTTTTAGATTTCTTTACATATGCTGGAATAGAATTGTTTTCCATCCTGCAGAGCACTCGTCTCACTTTAAAGCTACACATTCACTCCTATGATTCTTTGCTAATATTGCTTTCCCCATAGGAACGTAAGCTCCTTGAGAAAGGTACTCCTGGGTATATTTCCTCCATTGTTTTCTCTACAGCCTAGCATGTTGTATAGCATAGAGAAATGTGCATATAAATATATTATGAGTGAATATTCATATATAACCATTTACAGATGTGGTGGTTAAAAACCAAAATAAAAACACTTGTCATTGAGCTTTACAGCAGCAGCAATAAATATTTCCCCCAAATAAAGCAATGCTTTAATCAGTGAATTCTTCTCCACAAGGTATTTAAAATACCTATTTCAATAGTCTTATCACTCCAACCTCTGATTCAATCTTTGAATACAATCAATTCTTGGCCAGTTTGTTGGGTTACATTGTGTTCCCCCAAAATTCATGTCCACCTGGAACCTGCAAATACGACCTTATTTGGACTTAGAATCTTTGCAGATGTAGTCTAACTAAAATGTGGTCACAATGGATTAGAGAGGGACTGAAATCTAATGATTTGTGTCCTCGTAAAGAGAGGAAAATTTGGATACATGGAGACATACACCGAGGGAAGACGGCTACGTGAAGAAAATGGAACCAAGCAACCACACATCAAGGAACGCCAAGGATTACAACCACCACCAGCTATGAAAAAAATAAGGAATAATTCTTCCCTAGCACCTTGAGAGGGAACACAACCCTGCTGACACCTTGATATCAGATACTAGCCTCTGAAACTGTGAGAGAATACATTTCTGTTGTTTTAAGCCACCCTGTTTGTGGTGCTTTGCAATGATGGTGTTAAGAAACTAATAGAGCCAGTAAATCACGGGTACATTTTACAGTTTTGCCCGTGTTTCTTATAATGAGTCACCTCACTCAGTTTTGCCTCAGTAACACCATTCCTCTCAACTGATCCCAACCATTGGCTGATGAGATAGCACACGGAATTATGGGAATTGAGGGCTCAACTCTAGGAGACTGCAAACCAGTGTGATTTAAGCAAGACAGTGCTGCATAGAGGAGCTCATGCGCCAGGTGGATTTTCATTGCAGTTCCTGCCTCTTTCTAGTTGTATGACTTTAGTTTATTCACTTAAGAGCTCTATGCCTTAATTTCCTCATCTGTAAAATGGAAATAATAATAATTCCTTCCTCATCGAGTTTTTGCTGCATGTTAAATGCTTTGCACACTACCTGGGACACGAGGTAAATAACAGCTATTACTGATAAATATTAGCTATTACTATTGTTAATACCGGCTTTAGGGGAAGTTAAAAGTAAATCATCACTTCATTCAATTACAATACAAAACAAAAGAAAACCCTAACTAGGTTGTGGCTATACAGTCCTGAGAAACTAATTACTTTTATTCTGTGTATGGAGGACCATATTTCCTTTGCAGATTTCTCAGGAATTTGACTCCATGGCTTACCTTGAAATGGAAAAATCACTCCATTTTGGAATAGCAGTACCTGCACACCATTAGAGTTGCCTGAACTTGCCTGAGTCACTATTTAGGAAGTTTGACATCTGGCAATGATTTCTGAGCATAGCTTCAAGTCAATAAGACATTATGTACTTACTGTGGAGACAAGGAAACAAACCCTTCTCTCTGCGAGGTTTTCATAAGTAAACATCATGACATCTAATGATGTTTTTGACCTCTTCTAGCTAATGCAGAAACTTTGTTTCTAATGGAAACACAGGGTTAGCTTTCTTCCTTCTAAATGGTAAAGGGGAGAACATATAAATATCTGTGCAGTGGTTTCAGATACAGTTATTGGAGTGAACAGGACACATACCAGTTACTGTTAAGGTTTGCAAAGAAAATAGTTTTGGTTCCTGCTCATTTACCATTTGATAAAGGAGAAGGAACAGGTACACATGAAACATGCCGCTGTATGAATTCAAACTTCTAAAACTTAGACTAGGCAAAGAATAATGTTCACAACAGGGAACAACCAATAAGGGTAGGAGAGACTGTCCAAAGAAAAAGAAAGGTCACTGACCCAAACAGGAGAGCCGTCCTGCCGGTCCTGCCGCATCAGGTGTTAGCCATTTACTCGCTAGATTGCAGGAGGTCTGAGCATCTCAGGGATGGGCATGTTGCTCCAAGCCTTCAGGATGCAAGGACATGTGTGTTGGTTGCTTGGAGCAATGGCTATTTGCCAACTAATGTGGAAGTACTTTAATATTATGACAACTATGTGGCTATAAAGGCACCGATTGGTGAATATTGGCCCCGGACAATGCTGTGATGGGCAGTCATGTATAATAGCAGAAGACCATGCCAAGAAACACAGGCGGGCACCCCTGTGCCTTGGTGCAGGCATGGCTAGTTCTATAGAGAGTCATGGAGGTGGAGTGTTTGACCTCTCAAATTCTATTTTAACTCATTATTTTACTTTCTAGTTACATTAATGCAGGAATAAAATATTATTATTACAGAATTAAAACATTTATGTTAAGGCTAAATACAACCTACCTTTCAACTTCTGGTCTATATCCCAGAGGTAACTACTGTAATTAATTTAGGTATTTAGCTACCTTTCTATGTGTATTCATATGCATTTGGCACTGTCTTGGGTGCAGTCTAGATGTTTACATGTGTGGTAAGCAGAATGTTAACATGCTCCCCTAAACTTTCCTGTCCACTCCTGAGAACTGTGACTATGAGCTACCACATCCTGATTATGTTATGTTGTGGCAAAAGGAATTTTGCAAATATAATGAAAGTTGCTAATGAATTGATTTTGAGTTAATCAAAAAAGAAATTATTCGAGTGGGCCTAATCTAATCACACATGCCCTTTCAAAGGAGAATTATCTCCGGGTAGTAGCAGAAGGGAAGGCAGAGAAAATTAAAGCATGAAAAGTGTTTGACGCACCATTACTGGCTTTGAAAACGGAAGGGACCAAGGAGTGCTGGTAGCCTCTAGAAGCTGAGAATGGCTCCTACGGACAGTCAGCAAGAAAAGGGGACTTCAGTTCTACAACCAAAAAGAACTGAGTTCTGCCCACATCTTGAAAGAGCTTCAAAGCAGATTCTACCCTGGAGCCTCCAGATAAAAACCCAGTCTGGCTGGCACCTTGATTTCTGTCTTATGAGACCCCGCAGTGAATCTACATAAGTCTACTCAGATTTCTCACCTATAGACGTGTGAGCTAATAAGTGGGGGTTGTTTTCAGCCACTAAGTTCATGGTGACTGGTTATATAGCAATAGAAAACTAATACCACATATCATTCTGCATTTTGTTTTTATTCAATAATATATCTTATAAATCTATACAAATTAATTCGTATGCTCCACCATATTCCACAGTATATGTGGTAAATAATTTCCAACATGGCTACCAACAATTCATGCCATCATCATACAAGCCTGCCACTCTGCTATTTATCTGCTCTTTGACTCTGGGCTGGCTTTGTAACAGAACTTCTGAGTTCAAGTTGTGAGAAACCTTGAGGCTTTTGCTTTTCCCCTTTTGGGATGCAAGTAGCTTGTATGAAAAATTCAAAGTAAACTACTGAATGATGAGAGACCACATAGATAGGGGGAGGAGAGGGAAAGGAGAGGAGGGAAAGGGAAGGAAAAAGGAGGGGAGCGGGGAGGGGGAGGAGAGGAGGGAGACAAGAAAAGAGAGAGGGACCCAGCTAGTCCCAAACCAAACTCCAGCTAATCTCAGGTGATACTATGTAAATCAGGAAAAACACTTGGCTAAGCCCAGACAGCCCAAAGAATGGTGATAAATATTAAATCACTGTTGCTTAAGCCTCTGAGTTTTGGGGTAGTTGTTATGTAACAATAGATAACATACTAGACGTATCATGGATAGATAAATTATTAATACTACAGTTATCCATTCTCCTACTGATGAACATTTTTGTGTTTTCCAATTACTAAACTGAACCACATGAAACTGGCATGTCAATGAGTCAAAAATGGTCAAATATCAGCAATTTCGTGAAATTCAGTCATACAACTGAAGCTGCGATGTATCCTCCTTCATGTGCCCCTTCATGGACATGGTGGGGGAGGGCGGGGTCGCTCTAGGCTAAATGCTAAGCATAACTGTTTGGTCTGGATACGTTAGGCACATTCTAAATTTTAATAGATGCTGCAAAATTACCCACTAGAGTGACTACCAATTTAGGTTCCTACTATCAGTGTATAATATGATTCTATATACCTTCATCTATTTATTTATAGAATTGCATTATAATAAAAATGGTTACTCAGGACATGGTGCAGCCCATCTAATATGAACCAATCTAAAACTAAATAAGCGTTGACAAATCTGATGCAGACTTCCTGATAATCCAAAGGGTATTTTGATTTGACTTTTAAATACTCTATTGTAGGTGACTATTTTAAGATTGAGAAATACAGCTCCCTATTTGTAGAAGAGCTGAATTAATATTACGTCTTGTTTATGTTTCATGGGTAAACCTCAGTTAGGTGTTGGGAGTGAAACTGGAATCAGGTAGTAAGTAACGGGAGACGGCATCAGCCTAGGAGGTCATATAATTTCATTGATACAAGATGATAATGCATGAAGACACCTTGCTCCACAGATAACAGTATTATCTATCCATGGGCCGATACATGATAATTGGGAGACCGAATAGTTGAATCGTATTTAGCACATGTTTACTAAGAAGTGTCTTAATAAACATTTGTCTAAGGTGGAGGCATAGTTTTTCTATACAATATTTAGATATGGCAGAGTGTGCTTGTTCCCCAGTATCAATTCTACCCTGCTTCCACAGTGATACAAAGTTAACTGGGCACTGGGACACATTTCCCACCTCTCTCATTGGATTATCAGATCCTTTACTGTGAACAAGATTCAAGAAGAAGGAAGAAAAATGGGAGTTCCCTGAACATTTGGTGAGCTGTTACAACCATATGGGAACTGCCTTTTAAGGTAGAGAAGGTCAAAGGCACAAAAGATATAACAATAATTGATTCCTGACTCAGAGTGTGGTCACATATGTCTGACCGCATGGAGGCAGGGCAGGATCATGAAACCACACTGCCCTAGATGATTGGCAGCGCTCTACGATGGAAAGATTAAGGAACACATATTGTGATGCACATGGCGCCTGGCATAATTTATCAGGGGACTTGTCAGAGCTAGAGTTGTTGGAGATTCTTGATTAGCAACACGTGCATTTTCTACATCTGGGTGAATCCTATAATCCAGGGAGGCAGCTGACTCTTTCGTCCTAGCAAAACCTCTATGCTGGCAAGTCACCTGAAAAGTCACTGGCCTTTTGGCAATCTATGATAACCTCTTCAAAAGTTGTGTCCCTTAGAAAACAAGACAATTTGTTTTCCCCAAAGCAAATATACAGGAAAACACAAATCCAAGGAAAGTACTGAAGGAAAATACAACTATTCCAAAAATGGGATGGGGGGCATCTTGTGAAATACCAACATAAACATCTCAAGTAAAAAAATTTCCAGTGTAATGTGTTTTTAATCAGCCACATCAATCTAAAATTTTTGCAACATGTACCAACTTGAATACTATTGTGTAATGTGACCAAAATGCATTAAAATAATTGCATTAGGGTTTTTGGCATCTTATAATAAGTGGACAGTAATTGTTGCTAAATTACTGCTGAATCTCTGCAGAATTAGATATTACATCCATATTAGGATCGAATGACTCTATCATGATTAATGATACTGCAGTGAATACCAAGAGAATTAAAATGATTAGCCACTTATTCTAAAGTGTTGACATTTCCCCACAATTTTAGAGTTATGTTTCAAGAAAACTTTGTAATTAAACTTTTATTGCTAATGGTTACTGAGTTAAATCCAGAGATAAACATTCCTTAAAAGGGCAACGTCATTAATGAATAAATAATAAAATTTGAAAAAACACACATATCTGAACTATCCACCTTAAATAACTAATAGCAGATGATGTGTTTAACACCCTAGTTTTATTTGAACAATACAGCCGTGTAATTAAGAATACTTGGCTATAATTAAATCTCCGTATTAATTCCTTCAAAATAATTTATGCAATTCAGACTACATATTGGGGGGAAGCTAGAAAAAAGAAATGCATTAGGTTTTAGAACAGTAGATGTATTCAATTGTCAGAATTTTTTTGCACCTTTTTAAGAAATTATGACAAGTGAAAGCATAAATTGGTATTTAATGGTTTATAGAAGATGCTTAGGTTATAAATACTTGCAAACACTTCTCAGAGAAAACTTGGTAGCAATTCATCAGATCCAAACTTGGCAGTATCTTAGTAATCATGCACCTGAAAATAGGTATTAAACAAATGATTTATTTTTTCCTATTGTTTTAGTAGTATTGAATATTAGTTCCTAAGGCAAGTACAATATTATACAAGGTATTGTGGTTCTTAGAAAGAGCTATTCTCGGCCCCAAGAGTAATTTTGTAAATGACTGAAAATTGTGAATTCTATTAAAGAGAGTAAGCATATACGGGAAGAACAGCTTTGAACTGGTATGAAAATAGCCATAGATGCAAATTTTGAATTTGTCTCTAATTTATCCAATGAGCTCTCTGAAATTTGTTTTTGGCACACGGATTCAGTATTTATTTCTGACTTAGTTCCCCAGTTCAAAATAATGTAAAGGAGATAAAGGAAAAAAAATACTGAGAAGACATCTTGAACTCTTCAGAATAAAACTAATTTATTTCCTCCAGTGTTTATCACTACGGTTAGAAGCCCTGCCTCAATTTTCTTAGCAACTCACATATGTAATAGAGAGAAATTTGAGTACATACTGTTACGGTAGAGTCACCGCCACTGAGTAGCTACTGGTCTCTGCCAAATTTGCCATAAGTCAATTGTAATCGCTAAGAATACAGACCATGTCTCAAATGTCTTGATTTTTATGTTCCCGACAATGCCTAGCAAAGGATTAGGTAGATAGTATATTCTCATAAAACCACTTTCACTTGATCATGCTTACAGAATTCTGCTGGTCTTCACCTTGCACTCCTCTAGTGGATGACCTCCCCTTTTCTGCTTACCCATCTCTTTGCACTGTTAGCCCACCTCTCTTTTCTTACATAATTCCCAGGAGTAGGGGTTGGCCTGCAAGCCAAATCTGTACTGCTGCCTGCTTTTGTCAATGAGGTTGTTAAAGAATATGGCTCTTCTTTTACCTATTATCTATGGCTACTTTTGTGCTCCGAAGGCAAATTAGCTGTAACGGTGACCCCGCAGGCCCATACCTGCATTAGAACATGGATCCTCAGGGTTTTTATACTGAAGAACTCCTCTGCACCTCATCTGAGTAAGGTTGGAAATGTCTAAGACGGGTGCTAATGGATGGATGGGAAATTCCTCCTGATGACCCATGGGCGTATGTCACTAATCCTCTTCCAATAATGCATTTGAAACAAGCACTTCCAGTAAAGTGATTACACTGTTGCCCCTACTTACATGTGTAACTCCCAAAGGGGAATCACCAGAAAGAGGGCTCCATGGTCAACCCTTTGATCTACTGGTGGTATGGATCCCCATTTTAATAGTAGCTATTGATTATTAATCATCTGATAATTATATATTAACCATTTAATTTTTTTTTCTGTTAAAAGAAAGTTGTTTTGGTTACAAATTTATTTGTTGTGGTCTGAAGCATGAATCTGACTTATCAATGCCATGTATCATAGCAACAAGAACAATACAGCAGAAATAAAATAACTCTAGGCAGTTGCTCTTCCTCATACTTAACTATCCCTGATCCTGAAATCAGAAGCCATTACTTGCAGCTTTCCTAACTCTCTCAATGGGAGGGAGAGCTATGCGTTGTTTCTTCCAAATGAAATAGCCATTCTCTGCTGAGGTTCCAGAACAACCAATAGATTAACCATTTAATTTTACTGAGCTCTTTAGTTACTCTGCACCCGACACTTTATATACATTATGTCATTTAGTCCTTCCAATAACTATAAGGAGTTGGTCCATTTTACAAATAACGAAACTAAAGTTGACAGAATTAAAGAAACTTGTCTACAGATGTATAACTAGAGACACAGAACTGGGATTGGGCCCAGGCAGTGGGAGTCCAGAGTCCGGGCCCAATAGTGCACAACCACTGAGGTAATTTACATTTATGCTCCTCAGATATTACTAAACTTGCACACTCAAATTTAAAAAGCAAAAATTATATTGTAGCAACAGGATAGGAAATTCTTATGCTTATAGCCAACTTGCAAAAACTTGCAAAAAGTCCTCTTGTTTAAACTTCATGTTAATTAAATTCTCAAATGTTGTTTCTCTTTTGATCAAATTTGGAATAATATTTTCTATCTAAGCCATTCAAATGCACTCTCTTCTGTGCCTTGGAAAAATAAAGTTACATCTCACCACGCTTCTTTACAATGATTTTCCCAGTACAGATATGTGAGATTAAAATGAGCATTTTTAATATTTTGTTGATGTTTGCATTCTTACTGGATTTGGTGATATGGATACTCCAAATGAATGGTGATTTATGAAAATAATAACATTTTTGTTTTCAATCCAAGAAAAAAATACTAAGAGCAAAGTCTGAGGCATGTGGAAAGGCAGGCCCCTGATATCAAAGGATGTTTCTGGATGTAATTGGAAGACTGTACCACTAAGCCTACAAGTCTCACACGGAGGCATATGTTGGGTGAAGCCGGAAGGTGTAAAAGAAGTAAAGATGTCACAAGGGTCGCTGGAATGCAGCACGTGGTGAAAGATACAATGTGGAAGCTGAATCCATCATGTGGCGGCATTCAAATCAGTCACTGACATCCTCAATGACGTATGACCTGAGCACCTCAGAGCACATCCTGATTCTGAAAATTGAGAAAAAGGAGTTTCTGGGGGGGAAATATATTTTTAGAAAAAAAAAAAGTGACTTTTCAAGGTTTTGTAAAATCTTAGCAAAGAATGCAATGATTGTAGAAGAAAGCATGCGGTCATTAAGAATGAATCATGCTAAACAGATTTTTTCTTTCTTTCTTTTTTCCCAACAGACTTCTTAGCTGTGGGAAGTGACCATAAGTCAAGGCATAAGGGAACAGAAAAAGGAAGGAGGAAGCTGTTTTGTTTTGTTAATTAACTTCCCACAAATATGTTGTAAACTGCTACTTGTCTAAGAAAGTCCATGCATCTCTTTCTTCAGGATCTTGATTTCAAAGTCCAAGTTCAAACTGCTTTGCTTTAATACATCTCCCACCACCACTTTATTCATATTTTCTACTACATCCAAAAAAATGCTTCTGCCTCTGGTATTGTTAACTGGGTCATTATTAATTAATAGGTCAGACAAGCATGTAAACACACATACACAGATGTATACAAATACACTGGTCTCGTGAGTCCTTTACACTAATAATCATAAGTCTGAAGTGGTACAGATTTGGGACTGAGCTCTTGGAGAACTGGATTTAGGTCCCAGAATTGCAGTGAACTCTATCAGTGACTTTGAAAATGTCATCTTTCTTCTTTGAACCTCAATCGCCCCATTTGAAAAATGATGGGTTTGGATCTGAGGATGTTCTTTTCAGCTGTAATATTTTATCACCCATGAGTCATGTCTACTACTTTACCTTATTTCTATAGTGCTAAAAGCTCATTTCTTTTCATTTTCCCCACTGAGAATGATTGATAGCTTTATCCTTAGCAATCTCATTACATATTTTTACATATTTGTTGGTTATTATGTTTTCCTTCCATCACTTTTCCACATGAATGAATGTTATAAGTTATCTTCATCTTCCAAAGTTTTACCTTCATTTTTCACTATTTTCTTTTATGGCTACTTTTTTGAATACTATTTCCTAAAACCCATGTAGGGTAGTGGTTAAGAGTGAAGGCTCTGGATTTAGACTACCTGGGTTTCAAGACTTGCTCAAGGTGAAATGTTGGACAGGTCACTTAACACGGTTAAGTTTCAGTATTCTTATTTATCAAAGGAGTGTTACAATAGTGCCAAGCTCATCAGTCAGTGTGAGACTTAAAAGAGAGAAAGCACCTTTAGCACACACTGGCTGCCAGGCCCATGATGGGCACCATTTAAATTATTATTTGAGGTATTGTTATTGTTATTTCTGACACCTTCTCATTTCCACAATGTCCAAGAAACCTAGTGCTTTGAATAGAATTTATGCAAATGGACACTAAGCAAGACCAGATAAAGAAAAATCATTCCATCTACTTAGGGAGTCGTGGTACTTTCTTTATGATAATAAACTAAATGACTGATATGGCTTCTATTTTTGATCATACCCTATGCCCTTGTTTCAACTTCCCATGACTGTGACCTTAGGAACACCTTTTAGTATTTTTGGTTAAGAGCTGACCCTTCCAATTGGGGAGGGCTCTTGCCTTCTTGGTCTGAAACAAAATTATTGAAAGAACAAAGGAACTACAGCTTTTAGAAAAAAGTCAAACGTGTGATTTCGTCTTCATTGGCAGAGAGAAATCTGCCAGCTTCAGCCTCACCTCTTACTGGACATTGAACATAGCACGGAACAGATGTGGTTACACATCCATGAGAACTACCTGCTGAAAATTCAAGTTTTGCCAAATATTTAATTGCACATTCTTCACGAAGTCCCCCATCACTAATCAGGAAATGGGAGGCATTACTGGTGAGACCAGCATCTTATTGTTCAATAAAGGAGCTCATAGCTTCTAAATTCAAAGTTGATCATTTCCTTCTAAGCAACCAAATTTATGAAGCCAGCCTGAGATATAAGTATCAGAATCTTGAGTGTGCAAAACTGTACATGGAACTGAGATTAGCGTCAGGCGTTTGCAGAAGGTGATGGTAAGACTGGCCACACTTTCCATTTAGATCTTTCTGCTTTTTTTCTTACCGATTCCTTTCAGGAAATGAGCCCATGATTATTTATATTATTGTTCTAATTTACCTTTTCCTGTGGCCTTTTATATATTTATCTCCTTATGCAACAACAAACATCCTTTTTCATCCTTCCTATACTCAAAGATCATTTTACTCATTCTGGTGCTTCTTCAGCCGTTTCCTTCAGGACTCTAAAGTGAATTTCATCAAAACTCAATGATTTCAACACATTCAATAATTGAATGTGCCTTAACCTGCTTGCTCCAGATGGGAACTCACCCACTTGCTCATTAACTGTTACTGTATTAGCATCCAGTGACTATTAACCTCTGTCGTGAAGGCTGAAGAGAAAAGCTGTTAACAATTTCACAGCCTTTCTGCCATGTACCTGATTCTCTGTCCCTCCCTCCCTCCCAAGTAGCAGGCGTCTTCTTCTGGAGAATTCACTTCATTTTGTGGACACATGATACTACTCTGTCTCACCTAATTTTCTAAGAAAATCACAGTGTCTCATTTTGTATTTTCTGCTCTATACCTTTAGTCCTACCATATTTTTATAGATATCTTTAGACTCTCCCTACCAATCACACTGAAAATAATGATTTCCTCATTAAAATTGTACATAAACATATATATCCTACATATAAAGAATAGAGCTTATTCATTATATTTAACCTTTAACCCCTGAACACAGATTTCAACCTAGATTTGCTAAGGGACAGTACTTTTTTTATTTATTTGCTGGTTTATAAGAACAATAAATATATGGACATAATTACTATTTTTCCCTTGATTTTAATTTGGGAAATTCTAACTCTCCTCATCTAGAAGAGAATAAAATAAAAAAATTCATTAAAATCTATCCATCTGACTTTATCACTGTATCTGGGAGCATTTTGTCCATCTATTCCTTTGAACTCTCTATGCCCCAACATTGCCCTGCCTTTCAGAACTACGCTCTGCCTGCTTTAGCCATTGGGCTTGCATTAGCAGGCTTTTCATTCAGACAATCCAGACACAGAGTCAATCCATTGAGCATTCCACCACGCTGACCAGTAGTGTTACCAAATTCTAAGAGGATGTGCTGATTCATGGTTAAGTCCAGTAAATCCCAAATGACATTCAACACATGCCCAGATAGGCACAGGGGCAAATGGGCAGAGGGTCTGAAGGGAGGATGTATAGCACGCCTGTTTTTTTCAAAAAGGTTTTGTTTTTGCTATATTTAAACTTCTTGCTTATGTTCTTGGCTTGTGTGTGTGTGTTTCTCCCACCATGTTCACATTAAGCTTTCACAGCCGTGGAAATAAAACATAAATCCTGTTCATTCAAGGCTAAATATGATCATATGTGCTCTTCTCACCTCCCCACCCTCCTGATACATTATTCCTTTTCTGCCTTGCCAGCTGTCTTCTCTAATGAGAAGGAAAAAAAAAGCACAGGAAGCTGAGTGTATTGGAAAAGGAAAGCAGAATGAGGGCCATACCTGTGGAACTTCTTTTAGGAACTGTGGAGAAAGAGGGGCACTGCACCTCATCTTCTACAAGGCACTGGGACTAGCAATGCCTGCTTAGTGGGCATGTTTATTGGGCATCTGCCCACATGCTATTTTTACCCACTCTCCAGAGAGGAGATACATGATTTCTCCTCATTCATGCAGATGCCGAAAAAAGGCCATCCTGTTTCAGAAAACATGTGAAGAGTAATATTTGAGTTCAGTGATTTCTAAAAAATGACTTTCTTTTTGTTGAATGCTGTTGGGAAGTGGTGAGGCAGACCTTGTGTGACTGAAAAAACAGCATATATATATATATATATATATATATATATATATTTATTTATTTATTTATTTATTTATATATGTAGTTAGACCAGACTATTGAAAGAGGGGACAGAATTGTGAGAACAGCTGCTTTGGAAATTTTATTGACTCATAAAATGCTACAGTGAGAAAGAATCCAAGAATTTATGCTAGAAATGAGGAAACTGAGGCCCCAGGAAATTAAGGGAATTGCTCAAGGTCATTCAAGAATCTTATTCATGGGCTGAAACCAAAGTTAAAACCAGTCTGGTTCGTTTTCCAGTGTATGACATTGTCTCATGTCTTTCTTTTCAAATGTCTATCTTTTTGGTTAACGTGGCCTTATATGAATGGGGGTGATTTTTAGCCTACTCCACTACTGCCTGAATCCAAAATAGTGTAGTGTGGAAAGGTCATTTTTAAATCACCAAAGCCTCCAGAACATTGGGTCAGAAGGGATACTCTAAAGACTCGTGCTGCCTCCAGGTAAACCTGTGGTAGACCCTCTATACCTACTCTGCAAAGTCCCACAGGGTCTTTATGAACCTCAGCCAGCTCACAACCTCCTTGTCATCCCCTAACTTTAGAGCCTACGAGGGCGCTGATGAGCTCCCACTAGTTCTGTGGGTCACCACTGTAGCTGCCAGTCAAATCCTGGGCTCTGCACCCACATATCATGCTTTGTATTATAGCTGTATTACAGCAAAGTTGTAAGACAGTACAAATTACATTTTACACACTTGAATTCTAGTTCAAAAGCAGCAGAGGAGTTCACTATTTAAAGGAGCTTTGTGATAAAACTGCACAAAATGTGAATAACATGCGTCCCTCTACTATGAGTCAATCCTTATGTTCATTTTCTGAATTTTCACATTTGGAGCTTTGTAAAATAGTGGCCTGTCTGCATGGAGTAGAGAAAATTCCCTTCCCAGTCCTATGCCCTCCTTCCCCCCATCAGTCGTGGAAACCTGTCCATGAAGATCAGCCCCACTCAGAAATTTAGTGAGCAGTGGCTTTGAGGGGGGTCCTGTGCTATGTTCCCCAGACACAGGGATAAACAAATAGATCCAATGGAGCCCTCACACCTGGGAAGCTCAAATCTTGTAAGGGAAATAGACCTTTAAAAAAATAAATTAGGGCCTCATCTAAATGGTTTTGTTGGGACTCACTGCATCATCTTATTTCTGCCTATCTACAAGGCATATTCTTGTAAGGAAGGAAATAACCTAGTCCATCTCCCTGGCTGTAGGCAAAAATAAGATTTAACCGTTCCTGCCATTCAAAGAAATGAGGCTCTTTCCAATAGTCTCTCCACTATTTAACCACCCTTGCTTTGAATACACAGTTATATTACTTCTAGCCTAAATCCCTCATGCTGTAATTCAAGTTCCCTTCCCTTCTTTTATCGACTCTTGGGCTTCTAGCCTCCAGAACTATGACAAGCATAAAGAAGATGACAAGCATTTAATAATTTCACTAATTGAACTTAAAGACCATCTTTGTTTCTTGGTTTCTGGGATCCATAGATTTGATTTATAATTAACTAGGGAATATGCATCATTCTCCTGAGTCTGTCCTAATCAGGGAGTGTGCGCACAATAGATACTCAGAAATATTTGCCAAGAAAACGCACATTCTGGTTCGGGCTTGACCAGCACTGAATAAGAGAGAGGAATACCAGGAGACAGTATCTGTGTTTACATGCCAACACTCCAGGATAGCACCTCTCTTTGTAATGGCAGTCTTACAGGGAGCCCCTTGGAGACAGAAAACCACGCTCTTCCATCTCCTTAGCAATTTTTTGTGAACTAGGATCAAACAAGGTTAATCGCACACTAGAGGTCTTCAATCATCTTGAATTAATGAAAGAAAACTGGTTTCAAGTCTTATTATAATGACCTCCATTAACCCTTCCTTATAGAAAAATATCTTTAATATTTGAGGGAAATAAATGTCATAGTCTCTAATTTTTATCAAGTCTATCTTCCTTCTCTTTTGCCTTCTTCCACATCTTGTTAAGGTCCAATGATTCACTCTTGCACTGATTTGTAAAGGAAGCCATTCCACGAAATCCTTCTTGAAATTGGATAAAAAGTCCCTGATCATGTATCACAAGGCCTCAGATTACACAAACATTAATTTAAACAATGTAAATTCCCTGAACATCTCAGGCTAAAAGTGCTTTATAGAATTCATAATAATTTCTTGGCTATAATGTTTCTAAGAGCTATAGAGTCAGATCTTTAAACTCAGGTGAGATGACATATGCTGAAAAATTTATAGAAACAAAACTCTACAAAGCAATTTGGAAATAATAACATGTGAAACTGAAAAACAAAACATTGTAAATTATCTTCAGTAATAAATTCAGGAATGAGCAACCCTTGACCATGAAGTCAGTAATGTTTCCTACGGAGAATTATGGGAATTATATCCCCCATGTGCTTGCAGATGTAAACATAACTATTAAACAGTTACTGTTCAAGAATATAGAAAGTAGAATACTAGAAGGTATTACACTTATGAAGTTACTCTATATTTTAAATTTTCATTTATAATTTTTGTAGGGGCTTAAAAAAACAAAAAGAAATCTAGGTTTCATTTAAGCATACCTGTGTGCTACAAAAAATAGCTATCATAATTTCAAGATAGATATATTCAAAGGTCTTTTTCAAATGAAACATTCTTTTGAATTCAAGTAATTAAGGGGATTAAAAGTATTTATCAAGATTTGGGTCTAATACGCATTCTCAATGGAATCAAATTTTCTGAGGAAAAATAAAAAGTAAAACGAAGTATTCAAACATTTCTGTGCAAATATGGTAGGGAAAGTCCCATAAAATGAAGCTCAGAAAAAAACAATAATAACATAAATCCAATTATTGTACCAAATAGCCACAGAAACATGGTCATTGAAGTAAATAAATTATTTTGATTTTGTTCCTAGCTGACACGAATTAGTCATTTCCTTGGACTTGATACAAGAGGGCTTCAGAGCAAAAGAAGAAATGCAATCAAAGAGGAAAAAAACCAAAAAGCAGCACATTACTTGTCCGCCAGCCTTACCGTAATTGGCATTTACTATCATCCCTCAGCCCCTACAGCCTGGAAGGGGATGTTCATGAGCCAGTCTCTTACACGCTTAAATGATCTCATTCATAGACTTGATTTCCTTTGGTGGGCTTCTGCAAGTTTTCTATGATGGCTCTGTGACTCGCAACCAATTGCAAAGTGCCTGTAGTTATTTGTCACAAATACAGTATTGGAGTTTGCAAATGATTTCCTTAAAGAAAATAATTCAGGTTTATGTGTGAAGGAAGCAGGGATGATAAAGTATTTACAACTGATTGGTGGAGCCTGGGGTTGACTGACCTGCAGGGATACTGGCCTGAGGGGTTGCCGCTGTCCCAGGTGCTGGACGGTGGGGCGGTCTGGAGCGTGAGAGGAGAGATGTGTTAGTGCAGAGGGCACTGAGAGGAAGGAGGCTTAGGGAACCTGAGGTTTTACCTACCAGGAGAAAAGTATTTTGGCATTTTAACAACCCAGTACATCTGTCTGTTAGGGTGAGAAAAAGGTGAGTATTTTTTTTTAATCCTATTAGCCTCACTCATGCTTCCTGCTGTGTTTTCTTGAACAGAAAAGGTGGTGAAGTAACATGCTGTAAATTACACATAACTCACAATTGTTTCTCATCTGTGAACCCAAGGAAGTGTGCTGTGTATAAAAATATGAAAGCAGGGTTATAATTCTGCCCTTCTACTCTCACACACTGTATTAGTTCTCTGGGGCTGCCATAACATTAACGCAGGCTGGGAGGCATAAACGACAGAAGTTTATTTTATCATAGTTCTGGAGGTAGAAGCCCAAGATCAAGGGGTCATCAGGGTTGGTTCCTAATGAGGACTCTCTTTCTGGCTTAGAGGTGGCTGCCTTCTTGCTGTGTGCTCACGCGACCTTTCTTCTGTGTGCTCATGGAGAGAGAAAACAAGCTCTGGTGTCTATTCTTTACTTATAATGGGACTAGTCTTATTGGATTAGGGCCCCGCCCTTATGATCTCACTTAACCTTAATTACCTCCCTAAAGGTCCTATGACTAAATACAGTCACACTCGGGGGTCAGGGCTTCAACATATAAGTTTGGGGTGGGGAGGCTGGGTGGACACAATTCAGTTTATAACACACAGCAAATGAGAGAAAGAGAAAGAGGCCTACTCCTACATTCTCTACTCTGACCCATGTAAGTGAAAGTGAATTCAGAATTATTACTGCAGGCAAAGAGCACTCTAAATGCAGATTCCCACTGTAGAATCACCTGTCCATGTACTCATGCTGAGCCAGATCTCACTGAGGCCTGGGCCACCTTGCTAAACCACACCTGATCACTGCCACTGTGCATTCAAATTATCAGCCAGCAAATACTGGGATGCCAACTGTATTCCCAGAACAGGAGGATGCACAGGAGTATAAGATCCACACAGTTTGGGGGAGAGTGTTCATATGAATCACCCAGGGAAGATTAGCTCATTACCATTTAATCAGTGTGGACCAGAGTCTCCATGACAGCCAGGTAGAATTTGCACAGGTAAAATATGACTCTACAAATACCACTGTGACCACCACTTCTCCGTACCTCTCTGCCATGATTTCCATGGAAAGAAGAATGTTCCCATTACAGTGGCATGGCCCCAAGCAGACTGGGCCCTGGTTACTTTGGTACAGGGAGGGGCAATGTAGGTGTGTTTCTTCTTCAATGTAATCAGTTCCAATTTCACTGAAGAGCTTCATTCATATGGACTGTGCTGAACATTTGGTCAATGGGATGCTTAAATAAAAAATACAAAATAGCGACCACAGAGTAACAAACCAGTGGGAAATCACATGACATTTTAATTCTAGGAAAAGAGAGACACAGCAGAGTATGAGTGGTAGAACCCCTCAAAAATAGATAGACTCTAGGTGAATTAGGGAGTAGATGAGAGGACACTGAAACAGAATTCTGCCTGGGATACAGAAGAGCAAAATTCTCCATAGAAACAAACGGGAAGATCAAGGACAGTACAGTATGTAGATAGAGCATAAAACTATCTAGTGGACAAATGTGTGTCACATATTATAGAAGTCCTTACTGGTTTTATGTCCTTTGCTTCCTGAACCTCAGTTTACTCATCTTTAAATAGGTTTGGTGTTATTCATTTTATTGGTTAACTGCAAGAATTAAATAAGCACACACCCCCCACACACAGAATGCAACAGTGCCTGATACACTGTAAAACACCCATAAACATCTGTTGATGGAACAGATTCACAATATACTTAGTAGCTGTACTTCTGATGCTAACTTCTGGCTGAAATCACCATCTATAATAGCGGCAACGGCATCTGCAGTAAGATACGGAAACACTGAAATCCCTTCCAAGTTTTTGTGTAGACAGATGAATAGCAGCCATTTGGGTTAATACAAAATTATTGTTGGAACTACGACAAATATCCAGATGCCACCAAATTGGACCCAAGGTCACCATGGAGCACACTGTCCCATAGCTGATTGTCTTATTTCTGTTAGAGCTGATGCAGGACAAGATATTTCCATGGAGTCTACTGCTGGCCTTGTACTTTCAGCAAGTTTTAGAACGAAACTTGTTTCTAAATGACGGGCCAGAGGACAACCAGGGTAGTGATCCTTGCTGAATTTTGTTTCCAGCTGTTCCATGGGATCATACTTCCCTGTACTAGGAAAGTTTGCTGCCAACTTATTAGAATAGTGTCTCTTTTGCTGCTCACAGTAGCATTTGTGTTGTAATGTTCAGATAGTAGGCCCGTGTCCTTGCCTTGGATGCTACTCCAACAAGAATCATCTCTTCCTTTAAGAATGGTTTGGAAAATTCTTTTTTTTTTTTTTTTGAATATGTTTTGAGCTCGTATTAATTCCACAAAGTAGAAGGGAAGCTAAATTCTTTGAAGTTGATAAATATACTAATTTGAGAGCAAAAAAGAATTTTTGTAAGACTAATGGTAAGTTTGTATTTCAAATTGTTGTTAATATTTGTAAAAGACAAAAGTCAAAAGCAATGAAAATAGTCAAACCATGTGAGCAAAATTAAGGGTTTCTTGTAAGAACTGTAGAATTTAACCTAACAGAGGCCTCCCTATTCCCCTTAGACCCAGGCATGAGATGGCAATCTCTGGGCCCCGAGCTTCAGAGGGCTCTACTCTGACCCTCCTGTAAACCACCCTTTTCCACCAGGTGGGGACTCCTCAGGGTCAAGAGGAGGTATCTGTGCAGAATCTGTGCCTCCTCTCTGCCTCCTGATGTTCCAAGTACTCGTGGATGACGATTTCCTTCCAAAGGGTCCTGAATCCGCTACTAGGACCGGCATAGGCTTCTGTGTGCACCCGAGGCCCAAAGAGTGGCAGCAGAAGGTATGAACAAGGTATGGACATAAAAGCTGGCGTGTCTATACAGGTTCACAGAGGCCCCTAGAAGGATGGGAGGATGGGGCTTGGGGCAGGAAGAGAAAGGGAGCTGACCAAAGGACCGGGCGGTAGACTGGGAGTTAGAAAATGGTCGTCCTCGTACCGCCATGAGCCAGCACAAACACCAAGGAATCTGGGAACTTTAAACTCAAATTTGTCTTCCAGGATATGATGAACATATATTCATCAAGGTAAGGGAGTAGAACATATGTTCTTTGGCATTTTGCTAGCATGATTTATGACTTTTATACATGTTTAGACATGTGAAATGTCAGCCACCACTTGTGCTCTCGTTCAAGGCCCCATAAATGTTACGGGTGGGGCTATATCAGAATTAATTTTAGAAAATTACAGGATTACAAATAAGTGAGTAATTATATTAAGTTCTGTTGATTTCTTTAGCAATACTAAGATTACAGCTAATAAGCCACAACAAAAAATAGCATGTTTTTGAGGTACTTTTAATTTTTTGTGTGAAAAATTCCAAATATCTACAAAATTAGAGATTATAAGAAACTCTCATGTGCCCATCACACAATTATAACCAAGTCACAGCCAATAAGGCTTCACATTTACTCCTAATCATGTCCCTAGATTATGTAAAGCTAATTGCATATTTATGTCAGTGTGTATATTTAGAATATAAGGACCCTTCTTATAAAAAGTAACCATACATTACACTATAAAACATGTCCAAGAAGTATACAAATCTTCCAACAATCTCATATCTTCCAATATATCATTTGTCTTCTTTTTACTCTTTGTTCTCTTAATATTCTTTTTTTAAAATTTTTATTTATTTATTTATTTATTTATTTATTTATTTATTTCTTATTGGGGAATATTGGGGAACAGTGTGTTTTTCAAGGGCCCATCTGCTCCAAGTCATTGCCCTTCAATCTAGTTGTGAAGGGTGCAGCTCTCTGGCCCATGTGGGAATCGAACCGGCAACCCTGTTGTTCAGAGCTCGCGCTCTAACCAACTGAGCCATCCGGCCGCCCTAATATTCTTAATCTGTAGGTTTTTCTCCCCACCCTGATTTTCTTCCTTGCAGTTTATTTGTTGAAGAAACCACGTTGTTTGTTCTATAGAATTTCCCTCAGTTTGGATTTTGCGCAACCTAGTCTCATGATGTTTCCTGCAAATCAGTCATTAGATCTACAAGCCTGATTAGATTCAGCATTCGTTTTTTGGCGATATGTTTTCATAGGTGGTACTGGGCATTTCCACCAGGAGACACAGGATGGACAGCCGTCTGTGTGATGTTAGCAGCCAATGGTGATCATACCCAGATCCATTATTTCATTAGGAGTTGTAATATATATTCCCATGATACCATTTTTTCCTCATTTGTTAGCTGAAATATCCTATAGAGAGAAATTCCCCTTCCCCCAACAGTGATTTAGTTACAGTTCTTAAAGGAAAGACAGGGTAAATGCTTGATTCTTTTCCTTTATTTACCAGTTTCAAAAATAACGAGTTGGTTCCCTAGCATCCGCTAAAGGTTGTGTTGGGGTTGTTTTGTATCATTACGAACAAAAGGATTTAAACATAACAGATACATTTCAATATGCTGCTGTTATTATTCATATTGATGCACAAATTGAGACATTTTTGACTGGTAAGAGCCTTTTCAAATTGGATCATGAGTACTTTTACTAACAGTCTCAGAATAACAATCCAACACTAGCTCCAAAAATATGATTACTGAAAACAATTATATTTTTGTGTGTGTTTCTTTTTTTTCCAGATAATTGAATTTATTTTTTCCATTATGTATTTATTTGACACATAACATTGTCTGAGTTTTAGGTGTACAACATAATGCATGTTTCTTTTTGTCCTTAATATATCCAGCTACAAATGTATAAATGTCTATGTGTTGAAATTCTCCAAATAATTTTTCTCTGTGTACTTTTGTCATCAACTAAATTTACAGGTAGATGTATTTGCTTTGTTGCACTTTCGTTTTTTACTTTCCTCTACCTGCTTTTTCCTCTTCCTTCTGGTGATTTGATGATTATATTTATATGAGAAAAAGAAGAAATATTCATTGAAATATTAAAAACAAGGAGGAAGCCTAGATGAGTATATTTTGAGAAGTAGTATAGAGGAAAGAATATTGGACTCCACAAATTACCACTTTTATACCTAACATTTACTTCAAATTTTACTAAAGATGAATTTCTTAAATTGTTAAAGGTTCATTGATCAAGTGATTCTGGAAAATGGCACAATAATATTGTAACTTAATTATTACCAGGTTTTATAAGTTATAGATTGAGTTGGCTTGAAAATATATGCCTAAAACAATGTTTTGTGTCTTATGCAACATTTTTCAGCCATGTAGAACATATCTGAAGCAATGGATACACATAGATTCTCAAAAACATTGGAAGAAAAATTCATTATGTATCCAAAACACTGACTATATTTACTTGTGTCAAAGATAAAGATTGCATTGAAGCAAATACTGAATTTTTGACATGCTTAACATCTATTATATTTTGTAGTGTACAGTAAAAAGAGAATATATCTTAAGGGACAGACAGACTTAAGTTGAATCCTGACTCAGCTCTTTAGTGGCTGTGACCTTTTGCAAATTATTTAACCTCTCTGGGTCTTATTTTCCTTATCAATAAAATATGGATACAATACTCTATCACAGGATTGTAAGCAACAAGATTACATGTTTAAAGCATCCAAAAAAGCAACTAGTACAAGGTCAATATTCAATAAATATTAGCTCAGTTGTTCTCTTATAGTTAACAGAAACAGGAAAAGGTGTAATGGTTAAAAGCCACGCTGTCTGAGTTTAAATCCCAATTGTAATACATTCAAGTAAGACAATGGTAAGTTATTTAATCCATATGAGTCTCAGTTTCCTCATCTGTAAAAGAGAGATAATTTGAATATTTTCCATGGATGGTTGTTATAAAAATTAAATTGCATGCAGCATGATGGTTCCTCCATAAGGAAGGTACATTTTTGTGTTTTGTTTTACTGCTATCTCCCTGGTACCTAGAATAGTACCTGGCACATAGTAAGTTCTCCTTAAATATTAAGAAAAAAATGAGTAAATTAAACATATGCATGTCATATACCTTATGTTTAAAGGATCACTGTAGAAATTTCAATTGTGAAATTTTGCTGCTGTTCACACCTAAGAGTTCTCTCCTTGTGCATTTAGACTTAGTCCTTCATCTCCCCACGTTTTAGTAAGTAATGGATGATTACTGTCTTTGTAACCCCAAGGTCCTGGCCCTTCCTGAACTGGGCTTTAGGTGCATTGAGGCAGTAACTACAGCCTTACTACTCAATTCTTTACACAAGAGAGACTGCTTAGAAAGTCTGGGTTGGCAGAATCTTGAAGCTATTCAAATCTATTACAAAGACCTGTAGGGTATTTCCCGATAACATAGCTTGTGCTTCGGTGATTGTTTCTGAAAAGGCAATAGACTCGTAAACGTTATATGTGTCGTGCATATTGGAAGTATACTAAATATATTACTGCTTCATTGGAGACTCTCTTGACAATAATGCGAATTGCAGAGGGAATAGAAATCAATTCTCAAAGTGCTTCTGACATCAAAGGTGACCGCTGGGCTTCAGGAAAGGTTTCAAAGTAAGATTGACTTGCATGATTGAGATATTCACAACATCAACTCTGCAAAGGTAGGCCAGGCATTCTTTCACTACCCAAGATGCAAGGGAAGGATGAAATCCTGATTCAAATGGCGAGTGTGCTTAGATAAGAGCCTTAGAGGAACCGAGCTCCAGAAACACACAGCTGTTAGCACCCTACTGCGAATACTCATACCTGTAGGCCTTTGTTTTCTGTTCTCTGAACCTAAAATGTTCTTCCTTCAGTTCCCTTTTAAATCCTCACCTACACATAGCTGCAATGCTCACTTCAAAGGAATCCCTTTCTTGCTTGCAAAGATTTTCTTAGGTAATTTTTTTTTCT
This sequence comes from Rhinolophus sinicus, assembly GCF_036562045.2. NCBI lineage: Eukaryota > Metazoa > Chordata > Mammalia > Chiroptera > Rhinolophidae > Rhinolophus > Rhinolophus sinicus. The sequence goes on from NC_133751.1 coordinate 125,063,822, forward strand.
TCCTTTCTTGCAGATAAGATTTGATTTTGTCTAATGTTAGTTTTTCTTTTTTTTTTTTTTTTTTTTTCAGTGTGACTCTATTTTTACCTTTACCGTAAGATCCTTATGGACAAGGTACGTGATTTCCTTCTTTTGTACCCCCCACCTTGCCTAGCACAGAGTCAAAGCAATTTTGTCATTTTTTAAAAAACAATTGCCATACTAATTCTAATAATGCCTGCAAATCTTACTCTTAACGCAACAATACTATCTGAATTTAAAAATATTTAATTGAATAAATTTAAAATTAATCAGAAATCTGAAAATTATTTAGGTAAATATGATGCACCGAGATGGCCAAAAGCCACCCACAGTGAGGGCTTAGTAAATGGTAGCTTAGAACAGCAACAAGGCCCATTGGAAATACTACTTTATTCATTTATTACAATCTTTACTGAGCACCCACTATATATCAGCCTAGAACTATAAGACGTTTATAGTCTACCGGGGTGGGTGGAATACATCATATTGAGATCCAAAAATGCTAGCAAGGAAAAATAGAATTATGTGTTTAAAGTCTGTGCAGTAATTAAGTGAGGAAAGTAGGATGTTCAAAAGGGATCAGGAGAAAGTTAATCCGGAACTGGGTTTTATGAGCTAAACACATAATGTCCAAGCCAACTGCAAAGAAGAAATTTGAGTCATCCTAGCTAAATTCAGTAACTATGTAGTCCATATATTAAATGTAATTGTAATTTCATGGAAGTCTAGATGTCTGCAAACATTAATTTAATCATTAGCCCAGCTGGTTTGAAAATGCAGTACCAAAATACGCTAAGAAAGTATACCATAAAAGTAACACTAAAGATACAATGACTGGACCTTCTCTATGAATTTTGAAATGAGAAAATGGTATTTACCAAACTTTCCATTTAATTTGATATGATTGTGTTTATCCCTCTGGCCCAAGTTTTTCTTGGTTACAGTCTCAGTCAGGTGGTGATGATCGAGTTTAAAAAACACCATCAGCGGCAGAAAATGTGAAGTACGATCAAGGCTCAAATCTGTATGAAATATATTTGCTTCCAGTATCACTTGAAACTTCACTTTCTATCATGGATCACGAACTACAAAATGAATAAATGAGAGAGTAGAAGGAATAGTTGACCAGAAGTCAAAAGTCCTGGGTTCTATATGATTGGGGTCTATCTAGCCATGTGATCAAGAACAAGTTACTTCATTTTTTTAGATTTCAATATTGTATTTAGTTAAATTACTATATGCCCCGCCCACTATTCATAAGGTTATAGTGAGAACTGAATGAAATAATGTAGGGAATGGTTTTGGAAACATTGAAAAATAAAAGAGGTGTTAAATATATTCATTTTTGTGGCCATGTTAATATCAATATTAATAAAAATTCTCATTATAAAACCTAACAGCTTGAAGTGTTATTGGAGCTAATTATGTAAAAAGAAACTCATGTCTGTATTTTGAGAAAATGCATTCTGTCACTTGCTGCGGCTACAAGCAATAGGTGAAAACTTTTGGTCAGGAGAAATGTGAAAATAATTCTGAAACACAATTTAATAAAAACTACAACACCTTTCTTTTGTCAAAATCCCATAGCTTCAGTATAGCTAATTCCCTACTTTGTTCTGCAGAAACATTCTTGAAAGCTGGAGGCTGTTTGTTAGTAACAGATGTAGACATTTATAACAAGGACCATCTTAACTGAATTATTTCCACAAATTAAACAAAGGAGCCCAAAGAACAGATCCGGGTGTTTACAATCAGCACTCAAGAGATATATTCTGCAGGAATACCATTCATTAAATGCACTGCTTATAAACCAAAAAGGTAATCAGAACAAATGTCCTCATTAGTGAGACTGCTTCCATAGACAGACTGGTATAAATGTTATCTGAGGGTCATAAAATACTCTCTGAAAGTAAACTTCATCCTAAAGGAAGTAAACTTTCAACGCACCAAATTCCATCTAGTGCCCTGCAGACAGGAATTCTGCAAAGGATATTCTAAAACAGTCAACTCATCTTTTATAGGTGAGAACTCTATCACAGAAGCCCAGGAATAGGAAATCGGATCTTTATCCTCCCAGGCCATCATGGTTTAAAACTCTAAGAATGATGACTATTATCAAAAATTTAAAGATCCCCAGAAATGGTCATACTATAGCCTCCCTTGGAAGCAACTTTTTATTATAAACATACTATCTTTAAAATTCATCCATATGATTAAGTCTTTCAGAATAAAATGCTGGCTGCATCTTTCTATTTTGGTGAAAATCTTCCTTCTTTCCTTCCTTCCTTCCTTCCTTCCTTCCTTCCTTCCTTCCTTCCTTCCTTCCTTTCATCAACAAACAAATATTTATTGACTGCCTGCCATAGCAAAGGTCATGGGTATGTGAGAAATGTTCTCTACCCCTTGGACAGTCTTACTATATGACTCAGTAATCCCTTTCCTAATTTCATGCCCCAAAGAACTGAAAACACACTAAGACCTGAGCATGAAAGTTGCATATTTAAAGTAAGAACTTAATACTAATCAAAAACTGGGAGACATTCATCAGCAGTTGAATGGAAAAAAGAAATGGTGGTACTTCTATACGATGGAATATTACTAAGCAATACTGATGCAGCAAAAGGATGGATCTCAAAAGACCAGCTAAGTGAAAAAAGCCAGACACAAAAAAGTTAAATACTTCAATTATAAGGCTTTCTGGAAAAAAGCAAAACCGTAGGGAGAAGAATCAGATCAGTCCTTACCAGGGGCTGAAGGCATGGAGAGGGAACCAACAAAAAGGAACTTTTCAGGGGCATGAGATATTCTATTTCTTGATTGCAGTGATGATTACATGATGATATATGCTTGTAAAAACTAATCAAAGTATACACCTAAAAATGGATTTTCTGTAAACCTGACCAAATAAGTATTCATTGTTGAGAGTAATAAAAAATTTAGTTTCTAATTAAGAACAAAACCATATTCTTCTATATTTTGCATTTATTTCTTAAAAGAAAAGGTGTGTTGGAGTGGGGATAGTAACACACTGAGATTTATAATAAGTAATTGAAAAAATGTATAGAGGAGACACTAAATCACTGGTGTTTCTACTGATGGCTGTTTCTTCAGAGAAATCATTTAGAAGTGAAAACAATTCTGGTTGTCATAAAGTTCTCTCTCTTCAGGCTTTTTCCCAAACCAGTTCAAATAAATCCTGAAGCAGACAACATCAGAGCCACACGCAATAACCATTATGTCTACTGCAGAGGATCTTAGCTTCCTCTGGCCAGTCAAGTTCCTCAATGTTCCATTGTGGCTGTCCTCAACAGAAATATTTCATCCCGGCTTGGCAGTTTTCTAATCTCAACCTCTCCAGAGTCAGGTAACCAACATAGTCCCGATGAAAGCCCAGTCCCACAGAGCTTCACTGCGATGACAACGTGACGAGTAAGTGCTCAACACAAAAGCCTGGTTGTGAGAACTTCAGGAAAGCCTGGTTATGTTACAACTTCACCCAATACATGCATTTCAGTTCAAATACACTGTCTTTCAAAAAGCATTAAAAGCACTGCAAAACTATAATGCAATGCCACTTCCTCATTTTACAAATGAGCAAATTGAGATCCAGAAAGGTCAAATTGCTTAACCGAAGTTATTAAGCTAGGTGAAGTGGGACTAGAACCAGGTTCTAGAAAACCTATTTAACAGTAAAGTGCTCTTTGAAATGAAATTGGAAGTATGTACTGTGTTGATATTTTTTTCTCGACCAGGGAAGTATAATAGGCAATACGATGTTTATGTTGTCTGCTCAACAACAGAGAGCTCTATTAAGAATTTAAGAAGAAACTGTGACAGTGTCATCATGTCTCACACAGAAACAGAAATACAAAGAAATAAAGGAGTGTTCAGCATTGAGTTAATAGTTGTTCAGGGAGCTGAAAATGGCCTTCGTTTTTTCCCTTCTCTATATAGTTGGTTTTAACTTCCCTCTGCTTTGCTCAAGAGAGAGCTTACACGCTAGATCACTAAGATATAAACTTCTGACATCAATCTATGCTCCATATTATGTTAACCAGGCAGTTTAAAAGATGCCATTTAAAATCTTTTCTTTCATCTGTTGTAATTTGAAGAAAATGTATCATTGAACCAATGTCACTTTGCCATTTTAAATTTTTGGTAGATTTACTCAGAGGAGCAGAAGAGAGGCCTCCATTTCTATGAAGTCTCAGCCAGAAATACTGCTGATAGTGTGGAAATAGCAACTCCAAATCAATAGAAAATCGCCCTCTGTATTCATCAGGAAGAACGAGGCACTTAGGAGAGCTGGCCTTGGTGATGGGTTAAGGTTGAAGAACGGTCCAAGGTGGGAACAGAAGCAGAAGAAGAGCAGGAGAGCTCCGTGCTGTTGATTGTCCAAAGGTCAATTGGCAGCTTTTCTTGTTATGCTTTACTCCTTCTAAAGATGTACAGAAAATGTTCTTTTAATGTACCAGACAGATACAGAGGCAGAAGGGAATACGTGGGTAGAACATTTAAGGGCATATTATCCTCTTCAACACACACTTCTATGCCAGGTGCCTACCACTTCCAAATAGGCAGCTGGAAATGAACCCTAGGATTCCATAAAGTCTCTGAGAGCTGTTGATGTGAACAGCACCCAGTGAGCAAGCTAAGCCGTCAAACTATCTCCATTTCTGTCTCCTTGAAATTCAGCATACAGCTGACTGCATTTACGCATAGCAATCAACTGTGATAGGAGAAATCCTCCTCGTTACAGTAAGCAAAGACACAGCTTCAAGGCAGGGAAACAGTGCAGAGAGAGAAGGTCAAAACAGGTGCAGAGAAATCCTGTTGGTAAAGAGTGAAAGTATGGGCTTCATGTGGGTGATTTTGAACTATCCAGGTCAATTATGGAGAACAAAGCTTAATTGTTCCCTTTACTTAAATTTGCACTGCATGGCGTAAACACACACACACACACACACACACACACACACGCACACCTGAAACGTGTGGAACATTTCAAGGCGTAAAGAAACACTGATTCCTGATGGTGCTTTGGGTATGATGTGGTTTGCTCACTGTCAATAGTTCACAGAACATGTCTGTCTGCTTGTGGGTCCACCAGGTTGATTCTAATTTAAAACTTCAAACATATTGCCACATAGAGCTGTCACACAATAAACACAGATATTATTATGGCTAGTATCACTACACAATTATTGATTTCATCAGGCTTGATTTATGATAAAATGCCCATTACAAATATGAAATCTGGTTGTCCTAATTTTGGACAAAATTTCCCTTCGTTTATAGCTAAGCTATAAATGTGTTGTTTTGTTCATATATGTGCATAAAGGCTTCTCTATCTGGGTTGCATATGTTTTGAGGACACATCCTGTGTTCTGTCTTACGGTACACACTATAGAAGTGGTGATTGTCTGATAAGAACAGCAGCTTTCGGTAAAAATCTACATATTGATTAGACTGTTTCCAAAGAAACTGACTACAATACATGTGCAAATCATGCATGGTTTGCATGAAATCAGTATTCTGTAGAGTTGTTTATTTCTTCGTATCTCTGTTTTTTAAAAGAAAAAAACACTCATTGTTACTCCACCTCTACATACCCCACCTCACTGGAGGCAGTATTCCTGGAAGTGCTTCTCCAGGTGACTCTAGCTGATGCACAAACTCTTCCTTCACTCAAGGTAGACTGGTGAGGCTGGGGGTTCAAACACCAATCGTTTTTACGTACCATGTTTCCCCAAAAATAAGACCGAGCCGGACAATCAGCTCTAATGCATCTTTTGGAGCAAAAATTAATATAAGACCCGGTCTCATTTTACTATAAGACTAGGTATAATATAATATAATATAATATAATATAATATAATATAATATAATATAATATAATACCTGGTCGTATATTAATTTTTGCTCCAAAAGACACATTAGAGCTGATTGTCCAGCACGGTCTCATTTTCAGGGAAACACGGTAGGAGGGAAAGCAGTGCCACAACACCAGTCACATCATTAACCTCGGCTTGCTGCACAACCACAATTCAAACAGTTAAAGGGATGGTGGAGACAGTTGGAATTATAGGGGATCACAAAACTAACCCCCTAGAAAATATGCCCAGCCATGTATATCACACAGACAATGGGTTAAACAAGCATTAGGACATCTAGAAAACATCTTTGATATATATCAACAAATAATAAGACGAAGAAGGGGCAGCCCTATGGATACTACCATCTGCCTATTAAGTATCACCTTATTGAAATGCTCCATCTATGGAGAAGGCTTAATTAGAAAGTATCTTTTTCTTCTCTGTATTTACATTAAAGAATGTAAATGGTCTCGATAAAGTTGGTGATGGCTGCCTGAATCACCTTCAGTACAAGCAATTTCTGATTTATGAGCTTAGAGCTGATTATGTAATCTCTGCTCCATCTTTTTTTTTTTTTTTTTAATTGCCCAAATTTTGGACCACTGCTGATCAGTATACCATAATCAAAGGTCAAGAGGGAGTAAGAGATTATGGATGAAGGTTTGGTGGTGACATAAAAGAGATCTACTCATTCAAACATGATTATAGATTTGTACCACCTAAGTGATCTCATTACTTGGTACCACAGATAAACACAAGTGTTTGAGTTTGATGCCTTCAAGCCACCAGACCCATCGCTTAGCTGAAATTGCATAAAATCAGGCCTTTGACTAATTTTCCTGAATTGTTTATTCTGACACCTGAACTCTAACACTCTAATTCACACAGACACACACACACACCTATTGCCCCAACTTCTTAATTACTCACTTCCCCTCTAATACCTCACCTTATCCCCGAATCTGAGACTCAGAATTTCCTTAACTACAGTTTAGATATTCCCATGGCTACAATGCTATCAGATATACCAGGCATATACTTCACACAACTCAGCCCAGCCTTCAGGATCTCATGCCTCTATGCCCCCGGTTTATAAAAGACATATTAGAAAGATACAACACATATCTGTTTAGATGTCCCCATGAACTTGCAGTATAGAGCTTGACTTGAAAAACTTGAACACTGGAGTTCTTCTTATTTTCCTTGCTATCACTTAGACATGGACCCATCATTCCTAATTCATGTAGTATGAAATTCAGAAGCTGCTTAACTTTGTAGATAGAAGTGACATAGCAGAAGTGGTACCACCTCTAAGAATTAATCCTAATTTGCCCCATCGTGGACCATTGTCTGTTATATCCTTCAATGCCACCTATAAAGGGGCCTTTGTGATGCATTCTATTATGAATTTAGGACCAGAAATTTCTCTTTAAAGAGTAGTAGCCTTTGCCTATGAGATAAGAGTTACATACCCTCTTGTGTATTCCTTTTTATCTTGTCTGCCAGGAATCTTAAAGCTAAATTAAATGCTCATTCTCAGAAAATACTTTGGGCTCTGTAAGTATGATTCCTTGTGACATTCCCCTTTCAGGGTCTCTATTTTCTGTTTTTATTTTATCAGCTTATTGCACAACTATCTTTTATTGTGAGCCTTTTCACAGCCTTTGAAAATGTGAGTTATTGGCATTATTTTTAAAAGTAACTTCATCCCATGAAAAATACCCAAAAAAGTCCACATCTCAGATGTTATCATGTATAAAATAAACTCATTAACTCAGAAAAAAAGGAGGAAATTGAGGATATACATTTTTAATTCAATACAATAATTTAGATTATAGAAATTATTTATATGAGCATTTAGATGCTGACCCTGTCCAAAGTAATGCACTACAGGCATGTTCTGATAATTTTACAAGACTTAATATTATAATAAGATTGTTTAAATAAGCATAATTAGAAATAGCTTGTAAATCAAAGTTTAAAATGTGAAAGGCAATCAGAAATGGTTTAGCAGGTCGAGTTAAATTATTGTGTAATTATCTCTGTTATATGTGCTTTCCCCCCATCGTTTGCTCATTTACGTTAGTTGTCTGGTTGTAATTGGATTTGAACTTTTCAGTTTCAATGAAGCTTTACATAAGAAAATTTATTATACTGGGGGGAAAAAATCTGCACAGAAGCAGTATGTAAAACCAACCACTGTTTGTTTTACATATAATTATCTTCTCTTTCAGCCTGGGATGTGGACTGGCTCTTGTGCAGCTCAAATCTGTATGGGATTGCCACTTGATTTACAGCAGATGACCTAGCGTCATATAAAAATAACTTACTGTATGATGTGCCTCATGCCCTGTAAATCAATGGTTTGAATACAGAGACATCTTAATTAGTGCCAGGGTAGCAAGATCGGCCTCCTCCTTTCCTATAGCATTAAAACGGCAAGTATTACAAAGCAGTGCTTGTTTTAAAGTTGCTTCGGAGTGGGGCTCTATTATGTCAAGTTGGGAGTTATAAAGTGAGAGTTGCCATCAAACTGAGTGAAAAATCAAGCACAAGGTTGTATAAGTAATAGCCTGTGAGGGGTGGGACATGCATTTGTTAAAATATTGATCAGTGCATTTCTGTATTATCATGGGCTTGAAGAGTTGAACAGGGTGTTAAATTATGACTCTGAACACAGAGGAGTCATCCATCCTTCCTACCCTGTTCCTTCAAGAAGCCTCTAAATCAATGTAGCACACATTTATGGTATTAGACACAATGAGGTAAATTACTTGGAGGCTCAACTGGGGTCTCGCCCCACAACACACCTGAAAATTAAGAATCATTATAAAAGCCTCATAATGAGGAAGCTATATTATCCATCACTGATCATATCCGAATCCCAATGGTAAATCAAAGATAAGATGCACATAGTTTGATCTTGAAAATTTAAGGGCAGCATCTCCCAGGCTTAAGCCTGGGAGAACTTCTGGGGGGAGAAAACACAAAAACTATTTTCCTGAGTTTGCAAATGGTGAAGTGAAATATAGAAATGCAAGTACACTGTCCCTCACAGGGTACCATGTTTGGTCCCAGGACTGCAATTGCACAAGTTACTGTTTTCAGTTCCAAGGAACTGAATAGATTTTAAATAACAAGCTGAACCTTCACCTAGTCCTGTATTAACTACAATTGAAAACGGAAAGATTCTGACTGAGCTGGAATGGAATCTAAGAAGAGCTACTTTTTCAGAATCTTCTCAAATTCAAGTTGTATCTTTTTAAAGGAAAGAGGCTCATCGATTTTTTTTTTTTTTTTAACTACTCTTAAATGTTTCCTCTAAGTGATGAGTAATAGCTTACTGGATAATTAGATATACTCTCTTTCTACCTTAAAATAGGATTAGATGACCTGACCAGTGAAATTTCATCCTCCTGGCTAGCCTTTCACAGGACATACCAATGAGCCACAAATTCACTGCATCTTGCTGTAAGACCTGTTGGAAAGCCATCCGGGAAAAAAAGACAACCAGGTTCAATAAATCCAAGACTACGTGAGGTATGAATGAACAGTTTCAGAAAATTGGTTCAAATGCAATAATACCTTGGCCAGAAGACAAGGTCTAAACCGTTTGGGGAATTAGCTAGTCAGATGTAACAGAATCTTGCAGTGGAAATGCAAGCAAAGGTGTGATTGGTGCAGGGAGAGATGCACCTTCTGAAGAAGCCCAGTTCATTACAATACCTGGAGAACTGCTGCTGCAGGCCACGCATCTGAATTCTGTTGCGTTCGGACTCCAGTGTCACCTCCTGCAGCCGCTTCTCACTCTGAAGACGCAAGTGTCTCTCCTCTTCCAATTCATGTATCAGCTTCTCATGCTATAAAAGACACAAAGGAAATGATTTTTAAGAAGCTGCTTCTTAAATATTATGACAAAAATAATTAGTAATGGCTGTCGGTTACTAAGGGCTAAAATGGATTATATATGTGTGTGTATATAATATATATATATATATATATATATATATATATATTCCATATACACACACACACACACATACATATGTATTAATTTCATCCTTGTTACAACCCTATGAAGTAGGTTCTATCATTAATCTCTTATTATAGACAAGGAAACCAAGGATCAGAGACATCTAAGTAATTTATCATAAAAACCAGAAGGTAACAGGTTTTCAATCCTGGCTGATTTGACTCTAATGCTTAAATAATTTCCACTCAACCAGGTGGCTTCCTGTGCAGATATGAAGATCTATGACCCAATAAGACTATCACATACATAATAATTCAAGTAATAATGACTGAGATCATTAGTGCCTGTTCAGAATTATTTCATCTCTTCAATCTCTAGTATATGCTTTAAAGAGAAAATTACTGTTTTATAGAAGGGTCAAGAATTTCAAGTTAATTAGACTATAGAACTCATAAGAATAATGTTAAAGAATTCGTTTTTATTTTGTCCAGTTAGGTTTTCACAGGCAAAATTAAGCTAAACCACCCACTGTATTTATAATCCCAGAAAACTAGCGCATCTCACAAATCAGTGTCAGGGATTAAAAGAGGGATGAGATGACCCAAAATAAATGGTTCAGCAAAACTCATTCCTGGAACTGGTAAAAAGCACACAAGATCAGAGCCTCCTACTGAGATGGGTTAGCTTGCCTGTCCCTAGGTAGACAGGGAGGTCCCTGGTGGAATAAACAAAGACAGCCATATCCTAAAACTCCAGGTTTTGAAATCACTCCTTTGCTCCAGGACATAATATAACAACGCCTTGAGATTAATCATAAAATTCCTTTTGGCCTGACAAATGGAGCAGATCTGATAGATAAGAGTGGGTTACTTTGCTAATTCCTTTAGGATGGGCAAGCAGAACAAACCTGGTAGACAAATTTTATTAGAAGGCGCCAGTTCCCTTCCTCAAATAAGTTCCCTTCTTCAAACAGCTCCCCTTCCCCAAGCAGGCAGGGAAGGTATAAAAGTAAGAGCTTTTGCCTCAGTCACGGGCACCCCCATTCAGGACACCCTCCCGCTTGGGAGCTCTGACCCTTGGCTTTCAATAAATTATCCTCTTTTTAAAACTCTTTGCCTCTCTTGGGTCCGCGTTTCCATTCTTCGGGTCTCACAAGACACAATCCCGGCACTCACTCATTCACTCCAAAGTCCCCTACGTCACCTGGGGACTCACAGAGACATATTCCTCCTTCACTATACTCCTGATATTACTAATTCAACCATGCTAATGTTTTTGCTTTTCTTTTGCTGTTGCTACTGTTTTTGTTGTTGTTCTTGTTGTTTTAGCATGTCATGCCGTTATAGTTATTGCTGTTACTAAATTAAGAACTTTGCATACAGGATATATAGTCTATGATGAAAACCAAAGACTCAATACCTGATTATGAGGAACCTAAATTCTTAAAGGGAAAGAAGAGAAGCCGAGACCTCAGTTTCCAAATACGTTAAACACTATGACTCTACCATGCTTTACCCAGGATGAAATAGGATCCATTACACGGGGCATATTTACAGGAAGTGATAGCAAAGATAGATTTTCTCCAGCTCTAACTCATGTGGGAAAAGTTCTCCTGAAGACCATGAAGGAAACATTAGATCATAATCTGGAAATGAATCAAGGTCATCTGAAAATACTCACATACCACACTGCCTCTGTACCTTTCACCATGCTCTTCCTTCTGCTTTGAAAGCTCTCTGCAGTCTCTCTATTCAAAGCCTAAGGTTCCTTCCAGGCTCAGCTTTAAACCATCTGCTCTAGATTGTTTCCCTTATCACTTCCTTGTTATTTCCCTGCCTTGAGTTTCATCAGCACCTACTATCTTTATACCCTGCAGGTCCTTACTTACTATTTTCTGTTATTATTTTTCAAGTGCATTTATTATAATTCTCCAACTAAACGAACACTTGCTTGAGATTCGGACTCTGTCTAATGTACATGTATATTTTGACAGCCTATTACCCAATGCACAGTACTACTGAAAATATATTTGCTTATTGATTATGAAGCTGGCCTTTTGCTAAGTCAGGGATGTAACTTCTATGTCCCTAATTATCCAATGGTCCATTTTTAACCTCCCGATCAGTTACTTCTATTGGAATCAGAAAACGAAAAGTCAAAATCAAGTCTTTATTCTGTCACTCTCCAGTAGCTTTGGAAAGGAAGAAAAACATGGTTATGGGAGAGAAATATAGTACTTAAAGTTGCATCCCTGTAAAAATAGTTAAAATGGAAAGTTTTATATTTTACCACATAAAAATAAATTAAAATATAAACTCTTTACTTAGTTATTACTCATAATCAACAGCACTACTCTCTGTATAGACACAAAGGATTAAAAGGAACTTGAATAAGTCATATTATCGAATTGGAAAGGCTGTGCTTTGATTTCAGAAACAGGCAATAAAAAATGGTGTACGTTACATTTTCAAATGCATATCCTATGAAGGGTGTGAAGTTTTACAGATAAAATGTCCCTTTCTTCAAAAGTAAAGAATGTTAACATAGATTCACTAATTTCTATATTAAAGAATCCCCAAAATCTAATAAGGAAGAAAGTTTTCCATATGTATAATCTTTCTGTTTACTTGATTAATGCCTTTTCAAATATAAATGATATCCTTACAACATAGAGAAAGTTTTAGGGAATTCTAAGACTAATAAAGACAAAAGTTGTTTACTAAAATTTGGTCTTTTCAAAAGGTATATATTTCCAAAACTATGGAAAAAAATTCTTATCTAAATTATAAAACATGGCTAAATGTAGCAAGAGAGTGTATCAAAGGACTGGCCAGATATTTTTCTTTTTATTTATTTATTTATTTATTTATTTTTTTTGGGGGGGGGCTAGCTGTATCCTGGGTGTAAACTGATTTATCCTCAAAGTAATTTTGATTTTCTCCCACAGGTTTGCTCTGTTTCTTTTACAGCAGGGAGATTGAAAGGGAGTCGAGAGAGAACGGTTGGGTGTTATTTATATGGTGCCATTAGGTACTGAAGAGCAGTAAGTAAAAGACAATATCACAGAAACCTGGGTTACTAAATTTCTGTGGCGACATCTCTAGGGCTGAATCTAAGAAGTGACATGAAAGACATGTTCCCGGGAAACTTTGCCAGCTATGTCTCTTCCTTCCCTTCAGAGACATGGGCTTCACTCTCATTCAAAAGGCAGGTTTGAATGCTCTTCTCAACAAAAGGTGACTCCAAGTGAGTGCACTTTCCACCCTGTGTTCTTGTTCTGCTGCAATCTCTGACTCTGAAATAAGTCCTATGAGAAAAAATTTCAATTTGGAGAGCACATCACATTTTACAAAATGTTCCCACTTTCAATGCTGTATCTAGTCCCTCAGAACAATTCAGCAAAGTCAGTTGTTAGCGACTCCATTTAAAGATAAAGAAAATGGAGTCAAGAGAGGGAAGGAGTTTGCCCAGGTCAGAAATGACAGCTCTGGGACCAGAATCAAGTTTCTTGGACCCCAAGTCCCCATTCTTTTCCCCCCTAATACAGTCAGTTCTGCTACAACACTTAATCTTAAAAGTGCAAACTTATTCCAATGCAGTTGATATAGCAGGGGCAATTTGAGCATGACACAAATCTCACATTTGCATATGCCCAATTTCATTCACAAGAAACATGAAGCAAACACAGAAAACTACACCCGGGGGACCTAGTACAGAAATACACAAATCACACACATCTCTGAGCGACTGACCAGCACCCTCAGTCTACCACCCATGTTATGAGTGACTGCCATCCATAGCTGCTAGTACAACTTGCCAGTGGGCACTTCCAGAAGCCAACTACATGCCTTTTCAGGGTAAAGGGTCATATTTAGTGTATTATTCATGTATTTCATAGTCATTTAATACATGAAAACTTAGCTGCCATTTTTCTTAGGTTCCTATCTTTTTTTATGTGTCACTGACAAAGATTTTGAGTATCGTTTTCCAGTTCCACTTTTCCCACAAGCCCTGTGCTGTGATCTTCAGGAGCACATATGTCATGTTACAGCCGAGCTGAGTGCACACATCCACATGGATTTATTCATTCTCTCAGAACATAATTGTTTACTGAGCAGTTACTATGTGATAGGAACTAAACCAGAGAAGAAGACCAGCAATGAGCCAAATAAACTCAAAAAGACCAGCAATGGCTTCTGACGGCAGTAGACTTGCACACAACAGAGAAGGCAGGTACTAAGTAAACCATCACACAGGTAAATATATTAGAATACAATGATAGCTAATTAAGGGTTTGCTGAAAGATGACAGAAAGAGGAACTGATTTTGTTCGGTGGATTAGAGAAAGACTTCCCTGAGGAATTAATGTTTAAACTGAGATGTCTGTGATGATTAGTAGGTACCAGCACTCTGGGCAGGGTGAGTAGTGAAGGGGAAGTCTTTAGTCACAGATGGGAAGAACAAAGAGAAAATTGTGCGCCGGGAGCCCGGTGAACAAGGGGTTGGGAGCGACATATGATAAAGGTGGACCAGTAAGACACAGAGCATGGGGGACCATGAAGGCAATATTAATGATGTGGGATTATATCCTTAATGAAATAATAACTCATTACCAAGGTCTAATCAAGTGAGTACTAGGATCTGATAAAGATTTTGCAAAGATTATCTGACTACTCTGTGGAGAAAGAACTGAATTACGAAGCTAAATAACAGAATGGGAAAATAGTTCAATAGAGGATGGTGAATGCTACCAACTTATAGTTTAGACCCCACCGTTTGCTAGTCAAATGGTTTTGGACGAGCCACTTAACTTAAAACTTGACTATTTTTAGCTAGTTTTCTCTGTATATCAGGGTGAGTAAAATTGCCCAAGCCAATGTCATAATATCACTGTGAGGAATGAGAAAAATAATGTATGGTAAAGCACTATAAAAGCTTGAAAGTTCCATAACAAAATAAGATATGGCTAATATATTATGGCTTATATTATCTAATATAGTTTAGCTACTTTTGATAAATTTATAAATACTTGAGTCTTTAATGATCGCTCCATGTTAAATAAATATTGTTGTTATATATTTCTTTAAAAAGCTCAAAATGTGTGTGTGTGTGTGTGTGTGTGTGTGTGTGTGTTTTAACTGGATTAAACTCGAATAGTGAGGGGAAATTCATTTTAAAACATATTTTAATGTAAGAACTGAGAGACTAACTTAATCACAGATGCTATCTAAAATGTATATAACCCTGTGTTTAGACTTCCATAAGAGACACTTTTTTTATTAATCCCACTACCTAGTATGATTTTAAACAGATGGCTTGCTCTGTGGTGCCAAAACTGCAGGGGTTAACATACAGATTTCAAATATAGAAAGTTAACGAATACCTCTACCCTAGATCTAACTATATTTAGCAATTCTACTTATATCAGTGGGTGATAACACTGGTAGTTTGTTATTCTGTATTCTGTAAAGTTTGTTACAGAATATTTGAAGAACTTGGAAAAAAAGGGAATTTTCTTTACTTACGGTGGAAATTCTAGTGTCACCATGTATGGTCATGTTAAGTGAAATATCCACCATAACAGGAGAGGCACATCTCACACACTCCAAACACTCCATGTCAGCCCTGTTTAGTGACTGACATGAGGCATCAACTTATCTCAAAATATTCTCTGTTGACTCGATGCTTAAGAGATACATGACAATACGAAGTCGGACAATTAAGTTCACAACCTCATCCTACAAAAAGGGCTATGTACCTCATTGCTGAATATCACTATGGTCACCTTCAAAGTACTCCCCTTGGGAAGCTATGCACTGATGCCAGGGCCTGCTCCACCTTTCAAAGCAATTTTGGAACTCTTTTTCTGGAATGGCCATCAGAGCTGTCATCGTATTACCCTTGATGTCCTGAATGTCATCAAAATGCCTCCTTTCAATATTTCCTTTATCTTCAGGTAAAGGAAGAAGTCCCTGAGATCAGGTGAGTAGGGAGGGTGTTCCAATACAGTTATTTGTTTACTGTCTAAAAACTGCCTCACAGACAGTGCCATGTGAGCTGGTACATTGCGATGCAAGAGCCATCAACTATTGGCGAAAAGTTCATGCAGCCTTTTCATCACTTTCAAATAATAAATTTGGTTAACTGTTTGTCCAGTTGGTACAAATTCATAATGAATAATCCCTCTGATGTCAAAAAAGGTTAGCAGCATCGTTGCAACAAGTTTGTGCACTTAATTGTCAGACTTTATATACAGAAAACTCTATGTTTCTGTTTCAAAAGATTTCCTGATATGTGTTCCAGTTATAATATTCGTACTGAATAATATTTTATGATCAAAGAATTATGGAGGGGGGATATTAACACCCTTGGATTAAAAACAAAGAATCTAAAAGGTAATGAGAAAAGAACAGAGCTCATTAGAGAAGGTCATAGGGATGAAATGGTATTTCTGGGTATTGATGAAAAAAAGTGAACTAATTAAAGAAATGTGGAATCTGACAAACAAGTTACATATTGTGCAATGGGGATTTTAAGTTAAAAAGATTGTTAGATAAGATAAGTACATTTGATTCAATGATACAGACATAAAGCATGTAATTAACACTCAATAATAAATTTAGAACTTCAAGATCTGCTTAGATTTGCTTATTAATTCATGTCCAGACAGTCACAGATATAGCCACATGCTTACTAATCAACATCCAATGTATGTTGAAACATTTTAAGATTACACAGAGTCCTAGAATAACCATTCTAATTCTCTTGCTACCTATTGTGAATTGAAAATTAACAAGTGATTACTTTTCTTCAGAAGTCCGTAAATCAAACATATACCATCAACATAATTAAACTGTTATGTTTTCATGAAAACTAGTTTTTAATGGAAAAATTCTATATTAACCAATTCTATCAAGCCAATGTAAAATGGGTCAAAATTAAGCATTCGTTGTTACAACTAACTGCAGCCACATTTTTGTTTTTTACATAAATTGGAATATATTTTCCCCATAAGGCTCCCTGAATTCAATATCCCCATTAGTTATGAAAGATCCAGTTATCCTAGAAGCAGAGAAACAGATAAGGAACTTAAGAATTGATTTTTTTAAAGCCTGTAGTGTTGGCTGTAATAGAAGAATCAGAATCCGATTTTGAGATTCTAGGATAGAAACTGCCCAATATACATCCGCAGTGCTGATAACATTGCCAAAGACAGACAAAGCTTTTATTCTAAGGAAAAAAAAAAGAAAGAAGAAGCTTGGTTTAAAAAAAAAAAAAAAGTGCAAGAGGAAAGGTGAGTGAGGAGACGGTGGGGGAGGGGGAAGAAATTTCAAGGGTAAAGAAGACAGATGGGCACTTACGAGGATCTTAAAAATGTCCTCGATATTAGACTGCTAGACAGGAACTCAACAAGAGAAGTGTCCCAGGTGAATCACTCCATACGATTACATTTTGTTAGGCAAAAATCATGTGTATGTGTATTACTTAGCAAAAGTATATAGACGTGAACTTTATAGGAGGAGTATTTTCAAAGTAGGTTGTGCAGAAAACATGATAAAATGAAGATTTGGCATGTCCAGACTCATATGGATTACAAAGGTATGTTGGAACAAATTATAACAAAAGATGATATCCTTCAAGAAAGAAAATTAAGTGTTTTATGCGTATAGTCAGTAAACTGTTATTTTCAACTAGGGCTACAAATAAAGAATAAAATAGTAATATTGCATTAACAATATAAAGTAATGCTGTTTTGATTTATATTGTCATACAGCTGGAAAAAAAGGACAGAAAGTTATACATTGATTCACTTCCCACATTTTTCATCACTTTGAGTGTCATGATTTTCACCATCATGATTCCTATGGTGGAGAAAGCATGAGGCTAGTAGTCTGTATTATTATCGTTTTGGTTCTCCCATTAACTAGCTACGCAACTTTGGGAAATGCAACTACCCTCTTTGGCCCTCTTTCTAAAATCCTAAGCTTCCTTTCAACTCTCACATTTCATGCATTCATGAAATTAACCACAACCACAGTAATGGGTTTAGAAGACATTACTCCCAAATATGGCACCTTGGAATATTCAATACCTTAAGGTGAAGGAGACTGAGAACACAAAAGCAGGAAATTCTCTCTGACCTCCCATACCCCTTGGCCCTTCTTCCCTGAAGCAGGTCATATAACCCTCATGTGAGAGATGCCCTCTCTATACCCAGAAGAAAGGAAGACATTCTGATCACCAGAGCAGAGAATTTGGGGCTGAGATATGTATACAAACAAACCTTGTTAAACTAATCTTTGCCACCTGCTATCCCTAACCCAAACCCCTCTGTCTTGTCTATTCTTCACAAATGGATTGTTTCTTTGTCTAAAATGTATAAAAGCTTTCTGCTCTGGTCACTTCTTCTGGTCTTCATTCTCTTGTGAAGGCTGTGTACATGTGAAAATTTAATAAAATTTGTATGCTTTTCTCCTGTGAATCTTATATCAGTGTAATTCTTAGGACCAATCAGAGGCCTCAAGTGGATAGAGGGGAATTTTTCCTCCCCTGCAACAGCAAGAAAAACATAATTACTAATGATTTGACAAGTAAAATGAGATAAAACATAACATCTATAATTTGGGTGCAGGGTGTACAGATATTGGTGTTAGTCATTGTATGGATTTCATTTGATAACGACCAAGGTAACTGGCATCCTTGTATGGATAATTAGGTGGGTGAAGCTGCAGGTTTAAGAGACTGAGAGCAAGATTTTCTTTGCTAGTGTAAAATAGCCAAGGCAGTGTTAAAATGGTAACACTGAGCATTACACAACTGGGAAGAGAGGTAGTGAAACATAGACCCCAGAGGCATTGGTTTTAATTTGGTTCCCAAATAACTGTAGGTCTCAGTAGATGTTGATAGAATGACAGAATCTAAATGATGTCTGAGCAAGATAATTCTTCCTTAGGGTGGATTCCAGAAGTGAAAGACTACTGGAACAGGGATAAACAATGACTTTTTTATTAACGTTATTCATGAGCAATGGTTCCTTGAGATCAGAAAGGCCTTTCTACAGGGTTTTCTGGCTCACTGACTTTTTCTTTTCTTTTCATTTTTTTTTTTACCGTGTTTCCCCCAAAATAAGACCAGGTCTTATATTAATTTTTGCTCTAAAAGATGCATTAGGGCTTATGTTCAGGGGATGTCACCCTGAAAAATTATGCTGGGGTTTATTTTTCAGTTAGGTCTTATTTTGGGGGAAACATGGTATTAAATTTATTGGGATTACACTGGTTAGTAAAATTACATAGGTTTCAAGTGTACATTTCTATAGTACATCATCTGTATATCACATTGTGTGCTCACCACTGTTAGTTCTCCTGTCATCGCCATATATTTGACCCCCTTTACCTTCTCCTCCCCACTTGCCCTCTGGTAACCACTACACCGTATGCTGTGTCTATGAGTTTTTGTTTCTTTGTCTGTCTAATTCTCTTGTTGCCTTCAATTTTACATCCCACATATGAGTGAAGTCAAATGGTTCTTGACTTTTTCTGTCTGACTTATTTTGCTTAGCATAATAATCTCAAGATCTATCCATTTTGTCGTAAATGGCACTATTTCATCTTTCCTCATGGCTGAGTAGTATTCCATTGTGCATATATGAGACCACATATTCTTTATAAAATCATCTATCAAAGGACACTAGTTGTTTCCATGTCTTGGAAATAATGCTGTAATGAACATTGGGGTACATACATATCTTTATGGAGAAATGTTTTCAGATTTTTTGGGTAGATATCCAGGAAAGGGATTCCTGGGTCTTATGGTAATTCTATTCTTAATTTTTTGAGAAACCTCCATACTGTTTTCCATAGCAACTGTACCAATTTACATTCCCACCAGCAGTGTGTGAGGGTTCCTTTTTCTCCACAGCCTCTCCCACACTTGTTATGATTTGTCTTGTTGATGATAACCATTCTAACAGGTGTGAGGTGGTATCTCATTGTGGTTTTGATTTGCATTTCCCTAATAGCTAGTGAAGTTGAGTATTTTTTCATATATCTTTTGGCCATTTGTATGTCTTCTTGGAAGAAGTATCTGTTCAGGTCCTCTCCCCATTTTTTAATTGGAGTGGGTTTTGTTTGTTTGTTTGTTTGTTTTTGAGTTATATGAGTGCTTTATATATTTTGGATATCAGCCCCTTATTGCAGGCATTGTTTACCAATACCTTCTCCCAGTTGGTTGGTTGCCTCTTTGTTTTGTTGATGGTTTCTTTTGCTGTGCAGAAGCTTTTACATTTAATATAGTCCCATTCATTTATTTCTGCTTTTACTTCCCTTGCCTCTGAGGTAAAATTCATAAAATCCTCTTTGAACCCAACGTCCATCAACAAGCTTCTCAGAAAAAAAATATTTCCTCCAAAATCTTTGAAAATCTGATGAGTTGGGGGGCTGACCAAGAAAGCAAGACATTAAGTAAGAAACCAAGTTAGTAGTAACCCTGGTATCCATAGCCAACTGCCTAATTCAGACACATTCTTTCCCCTTACCCCAATGTTTCCTTTATTTGGTCAAAGGCTCAATTCTCTACTTAGAAAACAGCTTCAATTACCCACCATTGGGTCCTTTTATAAGAAGTCAATGATTCATTCTCTTCCCAGGTCACAGATCTTTCTCTGTTGTCATGTTAATTGATCACAATGAACAGTAGCTATTAATTATTCTTTCCCTTTAGGGGTCCTCAGAAGTCAATTTTATTAAGTGCCTTCCTACTTGATTGAAGTCTTAAATACTCTTTGCTGTTCTGTGGATACAGTGTATTTTATACAAGGAAGGGAGCAGGTTTCAGTTCTCTTAGGGATTTTTAACTTCCAGTTCTTGGCCCTGAACCAATCTGTGTACTTTAGAGTGATCTAGATTTACTTATTCCCCATTTCACCTGCACACTCTGTAACTTTTCTGTCTTTACCCCATAATGGCCAGTGGAGAATGAGTGACTTTCTCCAGCAGATTTACTTTCCATTTCAAACTTTGAGTCACTATATTTCCTCCCCTTGCTCTTTAATTTAGAGGATTCTAAGATCTTTTATTTTCTCTTCTACACTCTAATCCTGAACTTCAGCTATATTCACTATAAAGGTGGACACTTGTTCTGCCTTCTCCACCCTGATGTATCTCTTACTTCACTGCCCACCTAATTTATGGTTTATCACAATATTCTCCTAACATTTAACTTAGTTTTTTTTAATTGCATGATGTTATATATTTTGCTAAACATTTCATATATAATTATTATCCCCTATCTCTTCAAAGAGCATGCTTTTCTTTAAGCAGGATTGGGCCTTGTGCTTGGTAATGAAACGCCAGAGAATATATCACCTAGCATTCCAGAAGCGTTCCATACATTCTTGGTGACTTAAGCTGAATCCTCTTGACATCCCACTGCTTCCTTTTTCTTAGATGGCAGCTAGCTCTAGGTTTGCAAAGTTTGTATCAGTTACAACTTTCATTCTTTGATCATTCTTTCATGTTGGCAGATGCTAAGGATAATGGGATGAGATTTTCTTTGGTTTAAAAACCCCATAGATACAGTTCACCCTGTTTGCCATCTTATTTTCCTTACCATTGCCTTTGTTTGTTCTCATCTTTGCTTTTCCCTAACAGCCCAGAGATTGTAATCCTAAACTTCATGTTTAAATCTCTTGCCTGACTAGTCATTTTCACTCTTATCAAGTCAAAACTTTCTTTTCTTAGAGGATTTGCGTGGTTTCCTTAAAAGGCATCTATAATTCCATTTTTTAAAGATAGCACATTTTACTATTCTATTTTGTTCATCCTACTAGATTTTATAGAGCTGTAGGAGGAAAAATCTAGTCAGAGGAAGAATCCTTATATTCCTTCCTTTCTTCAGTGAATGGGTGTAATTATGTGTATGGAAAATTAAAATATTTGCTATGATAATTATTCACTCTTCTAAAAAAGGAGAATAATTATAACATCAACAGCAGGCTGTACAAGGTACTGCTGAAGCTTTCATTTTAATTCTACCAGAGAAATGGCTTCTGGGAACCCAGTAATTAATATTAATTTCTCACAAATAATTTTTATTCATTTGAAAAACACACTAGAATGCCTTCATACTTCCAATTTCACTGTTGAAAAGTCTCTCCAAATAGTTACAAGGACTCGAGAACATTTGAATTGGTTTTTATATAGCCAGCTTCCACTATATTACAATACTAGACTATATCAGAAACCTGAAAATTTAAAACAACATGATATTTAGCAGTTTGCCTTATCCCTGTTAGCAAATGTAAATTTTCGCATTCTATCATCCTGTTAAAAGGTCAGCTATAATTTAAAATATCAATGTGGAACTAATCATGAGTTTTTGCTCGATGCTTTAGTATTTCATTTCATACAATTATCAAAGTTAGAAGAAACTGAAAATATTACATATTGTATAATTAGAGTTCATATTATTTCAGAGAGGTAAGGTTAAACAGATAGGTCATTTTTATCAGGAAATCATTAAAGACCTATACATGAGCTGAGTGTGTACGCTTAATCTTTAGTAAGGGAATGATGTATATTCTTAAAAGACCATCTGTACTTCTTTTTAAAGTGCACTAACCCTTGGCTAACCACATTAATAGGGAAGATTATGATAGATAATCTCAGTTTCTGAGTGGTAGGAAATAGTCACAAGAGGAAGCAAATAGAAAACATAGCACCACATGGTACAAATAATAGTCATGAAAAATAGGCCAATATAGACTATAGTTACCACTAATCAAATGTCAGTCTGACACATGGCTGGGTATTGAAAAGCTCACAGTAGAAATTTCTAGGTCATGACTATAGCTCTTCTGTGTGCAATTTAAGTGAGCATCAGAAACTGTGTTCTCCGGTGCCCTTTTCGTAATCTCCTAGCTTCTCCCCAGTTTCCACTCCTGGCCGAATGTTTAGCTTTCTCTTATTTGAAATTGGTCTCTCCTGGATGGCTTAGTCAGACTTGAATGAACACAACCAAACTGTTAAGTGAGGTTTCCACACAGACACATTAATATTTTCCCCTTTCTATAGGTCTTATAATCAAAGGGAAATGAAAGTCATTACACTTAGAAAGACACTTTAGATCACTAGGTCCAACTAAGGTCCCAAAAGTTGCTAACTGTCCAGGGTTATCCAGCCACCATAAATCTTTGTGGCTGTGCAAAAACACTCAACCCTCCTCTCTGAAGTCTTCTTTCCCAGGCAATTGAAAGAAGAGCAGATTTTCAAGAGATTGGTGGAAGTTTGTGTCTGGAACAGGGTTTATATGTAAAGCTTTTGTCTACATTTATAAATTGCTTTCCTTTGCAATGTAAGCCTTTATACATAAGCTCAAAAATTAAACCCCTAATGAAGATGAAAAAGTGATTGGCAAGATCATAAAACATTTTAATCATTATCACATTAGTGTCTTTTAAAACCTTCCTAGAAAATTTCACCTCCATCTTCAGAAAGCAAAAATGTTAAAAGCTAAGTTTTTTTACCCAGCTTTGAATATTATGAAATGCGGTTCCTTCACTTTTGTAGGAATAGGATATTGATGTTTGCCTCACAAGTGCACATCTTTATATAGGCTAGGACCTCCAGACTTTTTGATCAATGAATCAGATTCAACATATATAGAGAAAATGGTTCCAATTAATGAGATTTAACTGCCATTAATTACCACGGTCAAGCAAAACATGTGCCATTGCATAGGCACACCAAGTCATTACATGCAAATGCCTAGAACAGCAGCTCTCACCTTAAATCAGAAGGAACTACACATAGTCCATACATTACAAAGGGTTCTGTACACTGAACATTATTTCTAAGCAGTTGCTAAATAAATAAAAGTATAACTGCTATAACACAGTGTTGGGACAGGGCCAGGAAAGCAGTTTCCAGGCTCTTGTCCTCATGTGGAAAAGTACTGGCCACCTGGCCACGCCCTCCCACTCTCCCCCACCCCCTTATGTAGCCAGCTGGCTGTAAGCCACTATTATTCTGTATGCTATATAACTGCTGTGGCTACGTCAGCAAGCATGGATGTTGTGCATCCTACTTCCTGCGTCTTGTCCAGCCGCTATCGAGACTGTGGTGCAGGAAGACCCTTTGTTGGGGTGTTGGCAGATGCTGCTTCCTGTGTCTCCATCAGCCACCTCGAGAATATAACTGTGGTATGAACCCTTTACCTACAGCTCCATTGTCCTTTTTTGGGCCTCGCCAGATCCAAGACACTGCCAGGAGTCGAACTCCTGCGTTATACACAGGGAGTCTGCGGCTTTATTTCATTTTCCTTTTTATGTAAAAAGGATCCATCTACTCAACAAGATGGCAGCCACAGATATTAAATCTGCACCATGGCTTGTGGCAGTAGCCCCTTGGATGGGTAGGACAAACAAACATGTATGTACTTTTCAAGGACACCTGCCTAGTCACAAAGAAATTACAAAAACAATTCCAGAACAAATCAAGTGAATGAAAATAAAATAGAAAAGAAAAAATAAGAGATATTCCTACATCACAAATAAGAGTGGTACTGATGATGAATCCTAGCCAAGTGTTCTAAGCACTTCTATATCCACTGGGCAGCAGGCACTATTTCCAAAGCAATTTTTTTTTTTTTTTTTTTTTTTAAGATTATGAAGCTAAAACCATTGGAAATAAATGACAGAGCCAGAGTCTGAGCTCAGGCAATCTGATTCCAGGTTCATAGAGCTTGATTGCCACTTTTTCCACTTTTTTTTTTTTTTTTTTTTTTACCAAGGAGTTTCTTTCCTGGTCTAGTAAACTTTTTCCTCAACCAGTGAACCAGCTGTCACTAAGCCTCTCCCTTTCTATGACCTGTTAGTGATGGTGGGACCTGTTAAAGAGATTTAATAGATGGTCTTCAAAAAATAACGGTGGTCTTTGCCTTTAAGAATATTATAATGATCACATATCAAACAACGAGCCGGCAAAGCATGACTATCTAGAGCAGGGCTTGCAAACTTTCTGCATGAGCTCAGATGGTAAATACCTTAGACTTTATGGGCCATACCATCTGCATTGCAACTAGTGAGTTCCACCATTATAGGATGAAACTCAGCATAGACAGGTGTGGATGTTTTCCAATAAAATTATTTACAAAAACAGGTGGGGAAGTGGGGGCGGCTCAGTCATAGTTTGTGAACACTTAATATACATAATCAATGGACATCTCATGAAAAGGAATCAATTCTAGTCATTTATTTTCCAGGAGATGGTATTTCTTTTATCCCAAATTCATAAACTTCCCAGAAGCCATGGGGATGGGGAATTGTCTTACTATTATCGAGAAACAAACACAATTTGATACACCTTCCTTCCAATTGAATGAAATTGTAGCCACTGTCAACAATCAAAAAGTAAAGTTTGCATTTTCCAGAAAGGATTAATCTTGAGCAATTCTGGAATTCATGTAATATTTGTGCTTGTCAGGCTGCTAGGAAATATATATTTTAATCTATGATTATATCTCTGTATAAAGGCACCAGTTTTGTGTTATACATAGAAATACATTTACCACTTGGTGCTGAGCCATAGCCAATGTCTCTTTTTATTCTCAACTAGGAACAGATACTCCTTCCCTCCACCTGAGAGAAAATAGCATCTGTACTCATTTGCTGCCAGTGTTGTTTAGTGTTAGGGATTATTCAAGTTACTTTATTTCAGTAATAATTTAAAAAGGGCCTACTTCATGTCAATCTAATTTTGGCATTAGATAATTTTAGATATCAATTTTAACATATATATAGATAAATGATTATCTAGTTATACAGATAAGCATTTTGTTTTCCTTTAATATTCCAAGAGCCTCTGAGACAGGAGATGACACCTTTAAATGCTTTTCTATTATGTATTCCCAGATGCTGAAATAAAATATTAACTCTAACAACTCATTAAAATCAAGCAACTCAAAGTGTACTATAAGACCCTTCAGTGTGCATTTTATAGGTCGAAACCGAAAAAATATTTCTTCATTTACCAAAAGTTTAATATTTACTATGTGCTAAATAAGTTTTAACTTTCCTCCACAGCCAGTAATTAAGTCTCCTACGTCACAGCATCTGAGTTGATGTAGAAGAGAAAAAGTAAATTTGCAATCTAGAGTTTGTAACAGCCCTTCGGTCAGGCCTCTTTTATCAATAATCTAACTCCCCAGATTGTACATTTAGTTCATATTTTAAAGACTTCAAAACTTCAAATGTCCTTTTGTCTGTTACTCATTGATTGCTGTTAAACTAAATGTTTTTCACTCTGTAATCAATACTTTCTTATGAAAATAAACCCAGGCATTGACAAACAACTCTGCAGCATATTGCAGCTTGCCAGAGAATGGACAGCATGAAAAACTACTACCCCCAAGAATTAAAAAAAAGATTGCATTGACTCCAGTGCTTATTACAATTTTTATAAGTTTCATACAGCTGAATGACCCCACTGTAACAAGACTTTATTAAATTAGACAGCTATTGAATTGTAAACTTTCTGAGAATAACAATTAATATGCTTCTGTCCTTTATCATGGTTTCAAACCATTGCAATCGTATGTTCCTATTCATTTTTATCTCTTCTCTGGTGACAAAGTCAGCAAAAGAGCAGCGGCTAGATGAAATGAGGGTCCAAAATGTAAATAACAATGACCTGTGTTTCAGGAGACTTGTGTTCCAGGACAGTTTTAAATGGCACTATCTTTTTTGAAATGAAGTTGTTGCATTTTTAGACTCCAAATGCAAGGCATATTTATATGTGGGACTTTTGTTTTACACATTCTGAACTGTGAGTTGCCTGGCTTTTGTAAACACTTGCCTTCCAATTATTTGTCCATCACATGATTTGCTCTCTTAATGCAGATTTCAGTGGGAACTCGTGGTGGGTATGAGGCATGAGCAGCCAGCAGCACACACAAGGTTGCCACAGAAATGCACCACGTGGAATTCTCTCCTTAATGCACTATTCCACTCAGACACCACATTACTAAAGCTTATTACCCAAATTTCCATCAGTAAGTATTTAGTGGCCTGGGTAAATGCTAAAGCAAGTTGAGAATAATAGAACTAAACACTTGCAAATACAATACACAAAAAAACAAGCCATTCAAATGCATACACCTGAAATAAATTATGAAATTTCCTCGCCTCTGTGTTTATTAGCAGAAAAGAAATCAAGGAACAATGATTTTAAATCATCTGAAACTCGCATGTGTTTATCCGAGACAAACAGCAACAAAGGCGTTTACAATTTTTATTAGCAGCTCTTGGTACTTCCTGCCAACAGAGATGGTTTTGCATTACAGTGAAGCAATTCAATGAACCAACCCCAAGGTTTTTCAAAAGATGCTTTTTATTTCTTGTTCCAAGATAGCACCTCTATGCCTTAGCTCACAATTGCCATCAAGTGGATGGACAAAGTCTGGTCTCATTGTAGCTGTACAGCAAATGCCATGTTTCCCCGAAAATTAGACCTAGATGGACAATCAGCTCTAATGTGTCTTTTGGAGCAAAAATTAATATAAGGCCCGGTATTATATTATATTATATGATAGTATATATTATATAAGACCTGGTCTTATCTCATATTATATAAGACTGGGTCTTATAGTAAAATAAGACCAGGTCCTATACTAATTTTTGCTCCAAAAGATGCATTAGAGCTGATGGTCCGGCTAGGTCTCATTTTCAGGGAAACACGGTGGCTGCTTCTGACTTGCAGGCAGTCCAACAAATTACGTCCACCAGCATTTACTAGATACCTACCACACGCAAGGTGTTCTTCCAGAAGCTGCAGATGAAATACACTCTGACTAGGAATGAGAAGGCCAACCCCCTATTATGGGCCCTTCACTGCAGGTGCCAATCTTCTCTAGACGTCAATGTAGGAATTACTTTATTTATCTCTTTATAATCTATAAGGGGAAAAAACTAATTAATGCTACTGTAACTGAGAATAAGGGCGACACCCAGCTTGGGGAAAGCTTTCTTACAGGCAATAACTATCTAATTATGTGAACCAGAATCTCCTGAGCACATAAAATTGGAGTCACTTCTAAAACCACTGATCGAATTCAAGAGACCAATAAATTGGAAGTTATGTGGACCCCCTCATACAATCCTTCAGGGAGATACTGCTCAAGACATGAGAGTGGTGACATATAACTCACTGTAGTGATACAGGAGAGTTAGCATTTGCCTAGGCAGACAGGGAGGTCCCTGGTGGAATAAACAAAGACAGCCATATCCTAAAACTCCAGGTTTTGAAACCACTCCTTCCCTCCAGGACATAATGTGACAAGGCCTTGAGGTTAATCATAAAATTCCTTTTGGCCTGACAAATGGAGCAGATCCGACAGATAAAGAGTGGGTTACTTTGCTAATTCCTTTAAGATGGGCAAGCAGAACAAACCTGGTAGACAAATTTCATTAGAAGGCGCCAGTTCCCTTCTTCAAATAAGTTCCCTTCTTCAAGCATCTCCCCTTCCCCAAGCAGGCAAGGGAAGGTATAAAAGTAAGAGCTTTTGCCTCAGTCATGTGGCACCCTCCCGCTCAGGAGCTGCAACCTCTTCTCCTGCCTCTAATAAACTATCCTCTTTTTAAAACTTTTTGCCTCTCCCTGGTTCGTGTGTCCATTCTTCGGCTTCACGAAACAGGATCCCGGCCCACACCCAGAAACTGCCGGCAGATCCAACATCACCTACACCGGTAGGACTATGACCAGGGCTCGGCATGCACACAGATGAGAACCAGCTGCATCCCTAGTTAGTGAGCCACGTCTCCTGACCTTTCCCGCTGTACAGCCCAGTGTATATGAAAGCCCAAAGGAAGAGCATCTGTAAACATATTTGATGAACCAATTTATTTAATGAAATATCTAATTTATTCAAATGAGTAATTCTAAATCCTATTTAGGCTAATCCTCAGCTTCTAGCATTATTTATTTTGTGCTATAAAACCTATCTTCTCTCTTGGAAGCCTGGGCACCAAAGGGAGGAATAGTAACTTTTAATGGGCGCTGTTAGAACGCGAATTTTTTTTATCTGAAAACCCATAAAGCTCTTAAACATGAATTTGCAAATGTAATTGAGCCTCTAATAGCTGCAACTGATAGTAATTAAAGAAATCTCATTTCCCTAAATTAAACATAATGAAATGCTTTTCAAGATCAAATAAAACTAGAAAATGCCATCAGGGTGATAGAATTTGCCTCCAAAAGTGGTGTTCTGGAGTTTGCAGAGAAACCTCAGTTGTCGGCAAATGCCAGGGGTTTATAGGGTTATGGGCAATGTGGAAGTCATTTCCACTGTATCATATCAATGTTTACTGACTGATAGCAAATCTCAAAGGCAGAATATAGCACAGCTTTGCATTGCAGCACTTATACAAATGTGACAAACATCTTTCAAGCTCCTTCCTCCATTAGGGTCTTGAAAAGTTTGCTATTTAGTGAAATGTTGTCAGCATATCCACAGTTCAACTTGTGTGTTTCATGCATTAGTGTTTAATTTTTATATTACTTTTGCCCTTTTTTAAAGTAAAAATAGCATTTGGGGGCCACAGAGACAGTTTCTGTTAACAGGCAGGGACATGCTTCAATTGCTCACAACTAATCATGGTCTCCCTATTTCTTGATGGTTTCCAAGAAAAAGAAAAATCCAGTTTCTCTCTTTAGTGCAGCAGTTTATCATCCTGGAAGTAAATACATTTTGCCTTATGTTTGACCAAAAAATAGTTTGTGTCTCAATTTAATTCCTTGTTTGGACTTCTACAAATCTAAGAAACAATTAGTCTCCCAACTCTTCATAAAAATGATTTATTCCAGGAAAGAACAGCCTTCTATTAATAGACATGCCACTTCTTTTATCTTTACCCTTACGTATGCTATGAAGTATATTTGTGAGGCTTGCCACTAGTTTTGGACTATTTTTGCCAGATTTCTTATTTTCACATTCCTTTAAAAATGATTATAACAAACAGATTTAAAAAACTATAACAAGAGTTAGGTTAATGTCAAGCTCAAGCAAAGAACCACTGATTGATCTTAGGAAACCCCAATGCTCAATGCTGCCTCCCCACTTTCGTATCCCAAGTACCACCCTACCTTATCCCCCCAACACAAAGAGTCCCCCTCTACCGGGAGCCTCTCATTTGCTTGTTGAAGTACATATAACATGTGGTCAACAAATAACGGCTGATTAATGTTTTTTATCTAACTTTTGGTCTATAATGACCCCCATTTTTTTTTCCTTCATCACTGGTTCCTTGAGTATCTTGCCCACAGAAATGATTTGTTTTCTTAATCCTAATGCATCACGCCTCTTACATTAGTTAATTCATTCATTGACTACTCAGTAATTGCTTACTTCATGCCAGGCACTCAATAGGTGTTGCCAATTCAATTCAGAATTAAGACAAGTTTCCTGTCCTGAAGATAATGAAAATCTAGTCAGTGATACCCCTTTTAAGTAGGACTGTTCTTTGAAGTCATTTTACTTTATGTTTAAAGTAACTGTCCTATGTTAACATTCCTTCCAAATTGATGTCTGATCATTTGCTAATAATTCTATTTGTTGATTTGGGCACTCATTCACAGGTTCCATTTGTGAAAATTCAGTGAGCTATACCAATATGTGCACTTTTCTGTATGTACATTATGCTTCAATAAAAAGTTAAAAGACAACAAACAAACAACAACAACAAAAACAACAAAAAAACCAGGAGCAAACAACAGCAAAAAAACAGGAGCAAATGTAGGTGACTTAGCTACAGCATCAAAAGCATGATCCATGAAAGAAAAAACATTATAATCTGGACTTCATTAAAATTAAAAGCATACACTCTGTAAAAGACACTGTTAAAAAAATGAAAAGACAAGTCACAGACTGGGAGAACGTCTTTGCAAAACACGTATCTAATAAGGGGCTGGTAACCAAAATATTCAAAGAACT
This sequence comes from Rhinolophus sinicus, assembly GCF_036562045.2. Classification (NCBI taxonomy): domain Eukaryota; kingdom Metazoa; phylum Chordata; class Mammalia; order Chiroptera; family Rhinolophidae; genus Rhinolophus; species Rhinolophus sinicus. The sequence goes on from NC_133751.1 coordinate 125,094,677, forward strand.
CTAAAACTCAATAATAAGAAAACAAATAATCAAATTAAAAAGATCTGAAGAGATACCTCACCAAAGAAGATATACAGATGGCAAATAAGCAAATGCTCAGCATCATATGTTACTAGGGAACTGGAAAAATTAAAAGAGCAATAACATAACCCTATATACTTTTTAGGAAGACTAAAACCCAAAACACTAACAACACCAAATGCTGGTAAGGATGTGAAACAATAGGAATTATATCATCCATTGCTGGTGAGAATGCACAACGGTACAGCCAGTTTCGAGGACAGTTTGGCAGTGTCTTACGAAGCTAAACATAGGTTTCCTATGTAATCCAGCAATGGTGATCGTGGGTATTTATCCAAATGAGTTGAAAACATATGTCCACACAAAACCTGCACATTAGTATTTATTGCATTCCTATTCATTATTGAAAAAAACTTGGAAGCAATCAAGATATCTTTTCATAGATGAATGGATAAACAGACTAGTACATTCATACAATGAAATATTTGGTGATTTAAAAGAAATGAATTATCAGACCATGAAAAGACATAAAGGGACTTTAAATGCATATTACTAAGGGAAAAGGCCGATCAGAATATATGATTTCAACTACATAACATTCTAGGAAAGAGAAACCTATAGAGATAGTAAAATGATCAGTGGTTGCCAGGGGTTCAGGGACGGAGGGATGGATGGACAGGTGTCACACACGGGATTCTTATGTCAGTGAAACTGTACTCTGACTGATTCTGTAACAGTGGATATATTTGTCAAAACCCATAGAACTGTACAACAAAGAGTGAACCCTAATTGAACTACGGAATTCATGTAATGTAAAGTTCAATACGGTCTTAATAATGTAGTGATATTGGTTCACTAAGGGTAACAAATGTACCACACTAATGCAAGAGGTTAATAACGGGAAATGCAGGGGTGTGTGGGGAAGGGTAATAATGGGAACTGTAATTTTTGCTCAATTTTTTCTATACAAGTGCTCTAAAAAATGAAGACTATCCATTTTTTCAAAAGTCAACAAATAAACTGGTTTCATAGCTTCAAAATATCAAACCTGCTCTACTCAAATCCAGTAAGATTAATCTACGGCTCCCAGACCCTTAACGTCTCTCTTCCACCTTCAGGAGAGAGTTTAAACTAGGCATACAATAGAAAGCCTTGGTAACCCAGTTTCATCAATCCCAGCCCCTTTCCCGCCACTCCCTCCTGGCACACCTCCAGGCCTCCCTACGGTTGCTTTTTCTCCTGGTCCTAGAGTATCTTCTCTCTCAACAAATCCCATCCCTTTGTCTATTTGGCAAACTCCTACTCATTTACCAAGGCCACTTTAAACATTTCCTCCTCCTTGAAGCTTTCTTTACTTCTCTTGAGTAAAACGAGTCCCTCCTCTTCCGTCTTCCAATCATACTCTGGTCTAGTATATTGTAACCGTTCATGTTTCTGCGTCATTTGCTAGAGTATGAACGACTTGAGGACAAGGACCTCAATGTAATAATTGTCTGGTGGAGAGCAGGTGTTCAATAAGATTTTACTGAACAGTCAATCAACAAACGGCATAGAGAAGCTCTTCGAATGATTAGTATTATTATTGCAACCCATGTGAGCTAAAGGTATCACATTAAATGTTAACACAATAATTTCTGTGAGGGTCAGAAACAGTATGGGCTAGGCATCAGACATTCTGATTATGTACATAATGTACCATGGCAATGACACTTAAAGGTCACAGAGGAATCATTTGTCCATTAGTCACACCCTCTCAAAGACCAGACGTCTCAAGCAAGACTTTTGTAAGTGCTGGACCACAATCAATTGTAACTGAATTCTCAGTCAGCACCACAAGGGTAAATAGCCTGTGTGTTGTGGGTTAGAGAGAGGCAGGTGCTTTATAGAAAGCAGTCAGAGACAGTGTTCTGTTTGGGAAATTAAGGATTCCTACTTAGAGTCTTAATCAAGCAAAACGCCAGTTCAGTTCACCAGTGAGAGTTCAAGATGAAACGTGATTCTAGAAGAAAAATCAGAAGACATTCCCAACAAGTAAACAAGTGTGTTAGGCTTAGATTCTACACCTGGCCTGCTTTTCTTTCTTCCTAAAGTCTCTGCTGTGGCAATTCCAACTACGCTAAAATCTGAACTATTATTTCTCTGTGAGGGACTTCCTAGTCTGTATGTTCCTTAATGCCGGGACAGGATATTTTCCTTTTGACCTTCTTGATTCATTTTCTACCTTTCACATTGATCCCTGCCCTGGGAAGCTAAACTATTTGGCCTTCATTAATGGGTTTTGTGCCCTCCAATTTCCAGTCAGGTCTGCACAAGGAGCCCCATCAAGAGATCAGAGCGAGGAAGCAAAGAGGGAGGTACTTTATTTACCTAACTCAATATGTAGCTTGTGTTTGGAGTATCTTGAAATCACAAAGAAGAGAACTTATCAATATGCAGATTGTTGTGTCCCATTTCCAGCATTTCTGATTCAGTAGAGCTGGGGGAACCTGAGACTCTGCATTTCTAACAAGTTCTCAGGTGGTGATGCTGCTGCTGCTGGCCAGAGCACCACTTTGAGAACCACTGCCACAGCTCCCTCCCTGACAGGTAGCTACTTCTAAGCTACTAATGTCCTTCCACCAAAAGTCACTGTCCTTCTCAAAGTGACTCACTCGACAGGACAATGATGGTTAATTTTATGTTTCAATTTGGCTTGGACATAACAGCCAGATATGTTGTCAACCATTATTCTAGATATTTCTGTGAGGTGTTTTTTTGATGAGATTGACATTTAAATCAGAAGACTTTCATGGGATGTAAAGTTCAGCACAGGGAATATAGTGAATAATATTGTAATAACTATGTATTGTGCCAGATGGGTGCTAGATTTAGTGGGAGATGATTTGATAAATATATAAATGTCTAATCACTGTGCTATACACCTGAAACTAATATAAAATAACACTGAATGTCAACTGTAATTGAAAGAGAGATAAAAAAGATAGGTAAAGATCATCTAGATAACGATATTAATAGCTAGTAGACTGACTCATTAACCAATTTATATGAACTGTAGATTACATATGCCTTTCATATAAATTGTTTCCAAACACCAAATCCCAATTTCTTTCTCCAACACTTTGTTCCAATAAGCAAAGATTGATCACTAACATGTTGGGTGTTGGTTCTTCTTCCACAATAATAGTTGACTCCGTCTCCTCTCCATTCCCATTTCTGCAACTCTGCTTCATGATTATATTATGTGTGAACTAGATAATTGTATTAGGCCTTCAGACCTGTTTCCTTATCTCCAATCTCCCATTCCTTTAATCAGTTTAATATCTTAAATCTCTGATTATGACTTTCCATATGTGATGGATCCTACTAACTATCCGACTAACATGATCCACACTTATTTTTTTACACGTGAGATTCTTCACAAGCTGGTCCCAAGCTAACTTCTCACATCAATTCTCACCACTTTGTTTATGCTAACTCTCCACTCCTGGTGCTGTGCACATACTTGTACCTGGAACACATTCTAAATATCTCCAACTCTGTGTCATACTACACCCCTTGCTTGAAACCATTTGCTACTCATTAGCAGAGGCATCTATCAGAATCTAGCTCCAATCCTGTTACTGCCAAACCACAATGATTTCTCATTGCCTCAAACACTTTTAATAGTTACTGCCCATACCTGACATCTGGAATCTACCAATGTCATTGCTATTAAACGTACTTGTGTTTCATCTCTTAGATCAGGCTGTAGGCAACCAAAGGGCCTACCAAATGGTGTCCTACTTTCGTGTATCCACCAAAGTTCAAGCATAGGTATTGTCATAGTGCAATAATGGCATTGAACACATCCGTCTTCAATCTGTCTACCGTTGCCTATGAAAAGGTACACCTCTAAAGGACCAGTACTTATTCTGCTCCTATTTTAATACAATTGCAACACATAGAGGAAAAGGTTCCTATCTGCATGGGATTTACAGATTTTAAAAGGGGAAAGAGATTCTATATTTAGCTAATATTATTGAGGGTTTATTGTGAAAAGAGTAACTGCAGTGTGTGTTTTGATTTATGGTTTTCACACTTTTGTTTGGGAAGGTGGTTTTGTTGTTGTTGTTGTTTTGTTATTGTTTTTAAAGGAATTTTTTTGAAGATGTACTCCCAGAGAATATAAATCAAAATATGTGGCCCAGGAATCTCCATAAGAATGAGCACTTTAGGTGTTTAAAGGCTGGTGAATTTATACTTGGCTCTCACTTTGGGAAATACTGGGACAAAAGAGAGGAAAATTCATAGAAGAGAAACAAAGGCCTCATGTCATTGATGGATCAGTTGCAAGTAACACTACTAAATATGTCTTACTAATAAAAATGCTTATTTAATTACTTTTGATTTTTTCATTTTTAAAAAGATCCATATAATCCAATGAATTAAAGTACTTTCAACTGAGAAAATGATTCTTCCTTTGCCTTACAAATCCCCCCTGTAACTGAAGGTATAATGGCTAATTCTTTACCTCATTGAGGGGTAGTTACATGGTTGCTATGTGACAAAAAATTGTATGCAATTCAATTAAAGGGTGAATGTGTTCTAAATGAAAAAAGGTATGGGTAGCCAGAGAGAGGGGTATCGCTCCGTGCGTGTGTGTGTGTGTGTGTGTGTGTGTGTGTGTGTGTGTGTGTGTATCATACAATGATCCTTTAGGGAATTTAAAATAGTCCATCTCTTGGTTTGCTCTTGATTAGGGAGGGTTTCATTGGAATCTATTTGAGGCAAGTGCTGAGTGTATTTGCCGCCATTGTGTTCTTCAATTTCAGTATTTGCATGCAGCTATAGAAACAGGTAATGTGGGTAAATGTGAAGAAAACAAACGGTTGCCTACAGATAATTTTTTTTTTCTTTTTTTCTGGGCTGTTAAGGGAAATCCAAGATGATTACAAATGTTCCTCCATTTAATTTTAAGAACATGAAGAGCAACACACACTTCAATCTTCAGAATGGAGGTTTTACATTTTGAATTCATTTTGAATTGTGAATTAGGAAATTCATTGTGCTATATTCATTCATTTGCTCCTTGAAAAATATCACTGAGATTTTGTGCCAGACACATAAATAAAGGCCCGCCTACTCTAGTAGTTGCATCCTGGTGTCCTATCGACAACTCAGAAAAAACGAGGCTGCTCTAGTCTCCATTTCCATAACAACTCCAGAGTTACATCATTTATTAGCTCATTTCTACATGAGGTTCACGACCTGCTAGTCTATATACCTTCAGTATTTTATGGTCTCAATCCATTTTATATTCAATCAGCAAAACAATCTTCCCAAATATAATATAGATCATTAACCATCGGTTTAACAACACAAATGGTGCCTCACTGATGATCAATCATTCAATTAATCAATCAACAACTAAAGTTAATATTCTAGGCACTGGTGGTAGAGGTAAAGGTGAGAGGGAATGAAGAACAAATGTAATTCATGAGTTTGGCTGTTAAAAACAATGGAAGACTAGATAATGTCCTCCCATAGACATCTGCACCCTAATCCCTGGAACCTGTGAGTTTGGTAAAAGGGGTTTTGCGGATGTAATTAAAGTTAGGGACTTTAACATAGGAAGATTATCCTGGATTATAAGGGTGGGGCTAATCTAATCCCATAAGCCTTTAGCAGAGAACTTCTCTGTCTGGAGGCAGAGAGATATGGCAGAAGGAAAAGTCAGAGAGCTTCCCAGAGACAGAAGGATTCGATGCACTATTACTGGCTCTGAGCTATTGGAGCCACATATTGAACTGGAAGGAGATGTCTAGGAGCTTCCATTGTTTTTAACAGCCAAAGTCATGAATTACATTTGTTCTTTATTCCCTCTCACCTTTACCTCCACCACCACTAGTTGAAGGAAAATGAGGCCCTCAGTCCCACAACTGCAGAGAACCAGATTCTGCCAACAACGTGAACGAACTTGGAAGTGGTTCTTCCCAGAGTCTCCCAATAAGAGCCCAGCTGACCAACACCTTGAACTGGGCCTTGTGAGAACAGGAGCAGAGAAACCAGTCAAGCCAAAACAGACTTCTAACTTACAGAACTTACAGAAAATATTATACATGCCTTGCTTTAACTTTCACAATGTATACAATTTGCTATGGCAGCAATAGAAAATGAAAGTGAAGACCCTATGCATGATCTCCATGGAGGGTGAGAGATATGCCTCTGTATGCCTCTATAAAGATATGCATTCCATAATTGAGTAAAAGATGCAGAGTCTGATGAGAACCACTGGCATGGTCCTATTAGTTTTGAAAGGATTTGGAGAGAAAAGCCAAGGAGGCTTACAGGAGTCACAGAGGGCTTTATGCAGGAAATAGAATTTGACTTGGTTGAATAAAGACAGTACTAGATGAAGACGTTTTAAACAGTGAAACAACATGGCAACGGGGCAGCAACAAGCAAGTGGGGTGAGTGTGGGGGGAAAAAAAAAAAAAAAAAAAAAAAGCTCAATTGGAAGAGTGAATATTGTTGATTAGCCTGAATAGAAAGGCTCGTGAATTAAACAGTGGTTTGAAAATTATTCTTAGGGGTCTTAGACCAAAGTGGGTATTAAGGAGCAAAGGAAGGAGAAGCTGTCCATGAATGTGAGTGGGTACCTGAGCCCCTCTGCCCATCCCTTCTTTAATTAGAGCATTTCCACATTGATAGGCTTTAGATATTAAATTGCTGGGTAGGACTGCATTTGAACCAAGATTTCATGGCTGCTTTAGTTGGCCAGGGCTGCTGTAACAAAGGACCACAAAATACATGACTTATAGCAACAGAAATTTATTCTCTCACAGTTCTGGAGGCCAGAGTCTGAAATCAAGGTGTCAGCAGGGCCACGCTCCCTCTAAAAGCTCTAGGGAGGTATCTGTTTCAGGCTTCTCTCTTACCTTTTGGTAGTTCGTTAGCTTGTGGCAGTATAACTCCAACCTTCTCTCTATGCGCATGTCTGTTTCCAAATGTCCCTTTTTTATGAGGACTCCAGTCATTGGATTAGGGGTTTATCTTACTGCTTTAGGACCTCATCCTAACTAAATATACTTCAGTGACTCTATTTTCAGATAAAGTCACGTTCTGAGGTACTGGGAGTTAGGGCTTCAACATATGAATTTGGGTGGGGCATAATTCAACCCATCATGATGGCTAACATAAGGTTTGAGAATTACATGTGTCAAATAACAACTTCGACCCGCACTGAAAGCCCTTCATTAATAACATACTTTCCAGTGTGTCCAAACTGGACCATTTAGGCATATGATTTATTCCTTCTTCCTACTTTCTGCCTCTTTCCTCTCTTAGAACTTCCTACACGCGGTTCCAAGGCTCAGTCCCAGAGTTTTCTTCTTTAGGAAAAATCCATATGATAATCGATTTCTAAGGAGGCTACTCTGCTTTACATATCGTATTAGTAATGAACTGTCTTCTGCTTGTTGATAAATTGCTTAGTAACCTCTGCATTTGCATCCTCTATGAGACTAGAGCCAAGACCCATCACTCATGTAATTGTCTTGAACCTAAAACAGTGTTCTATGCTCAGCATGAACCCTGTATGTGCTCACTGAAAATTAGTCCATCTAAAAAGATATTCAAACCCTACATGCTTAGTAACAGTGAAATCAATGCTAAATTTAGACTTTGTCCCACAGAAATACACTTGTAGCCCCATTTTTAATTCAAGCATATGGGTCCCTCACCGGTGCATCAACCACTTTGACTGTCCTACACATCTACCTCTAACATTGATGCTCTGAGAGTCAGCCTTCCAACCAAGCTGGAAAAGCACCACCTAGCGTCCCAATTTCAGCATTACATGTCAGCACGCCAAGCGCGGTGGTCTTCCCGCGGCTAGCATATTTCTCAGGTGAAAATTTAAAGGCATAGAGTGACGTCATAGCAATGGCGGCAGCGGGGCGCACTTTTTGAGTTCTCTGTCGGATCTTATCAGAAACGGGAAGCTTATAACCCATCAAAGGACTCTCTGCTCATCACGCAGAACAGCGAAGAGACTCGCGCAGGGATTTCTTGCAGGTGGGGAAAAATTGGGCGAGCAGGGGAAGAAGGAAGGGAGCGGAGCGGAGACACGCCGCACCTGCGGCGGCGGTGGGGACGCGGGTTGGGATCGCGGTCCACACCTGTGGCGGTAGAAATTCGGCCCCCACCCTCGGGTTGTGGAAATCTGCTCCGCACCTGTGCCTGTGAAATTCCAGCCCACACCCACGGCTACAGATACGCAGGATATCCCAGGACGGAGGAGAGCCCGGAAGCCACGAGGTGGGCGTTTTGCCCTGCGTCCCACAGCGGACCTCTCGCCGCAGGGGCAGCATATCCAGCATTAACTTCAGCTAATAACCTCAGTTGGTCCTTGGGCCGGACAAGGAACACAGACTCCGTGCCTGGGCACCTTCCCCCGCTCTTCTGACCCTACCCCCGCCTTTCTAGAGACTTGATCTAGCCCCTGCACTAAGGAGCAGCGGCAGATTACAGAGGCGCCTTGGAGCCCCGGCTCCGGGAAGACAGGCGGGCCCAGGGAGGAGGCTAGGAGCTGGGAATCTTCCGCCCCCCGCCACCACCTTTTCTGGCCTGCGGGAAGAGTGTTAAGACAGCGGGGCTGGGAAAGAGAAGACCCTCCTTCCATCCCCAGCCCCCACCCTTTCTAGCCAGCCTAGAGCGGGGCAAACACATCCCCAGCTGCAGAGACGCAGGGGTTCCCAGGACAAAAGAGAGAACACAAAAGCCAAGTAGCGGACTCTACTTTGCGTCCCACAGCAGACCTCTCCCTCCCGCAGAGGGAGGATATCTAGCATTTGAGACTATTAAACTCCATACCTGGGCCCCTCCACCCGCTCTTCCAATCCTACCCCCACCCTTCCAGAGACTTAAACTGGCTCCTGATCTGAAGAGCAGTGTCAGATTACAGAGGAGCCTTGGGGTTTGGGCTAAGGGAAGACTGGCCGCTGGCTTTGGTCCAGGGAAGAGGCTGAGAAGAGTGTGGTTTGCCCTGGACTAGGAGACAGAAGACTCATCCACCCCCAGATACCACCGTTTCTGGCCTGTGGGTGGGGTGTGACACAGCTGGGCTAGGAAAGAGAAGACCCCTCTTTCCATCCCCAGCCCCCACCCTTTCTGGCCTGCCTAGGGCGTGGCAATTACATCGGCGGAGGCACTCCCAGGGATCAGCAGTAAGTGGTATATACAGCACTCAGCTTTCAGCAGCTGAGGAATTCCCTGCCGGCCACACACACACACAGGGAAGAGGTGCCCTAAGACTCAGGAGAGCTGGACACAGGGCTGGTGGTGCTATTCTCGGTGTGCATATGTGCCGGCAAGGGCAGAAACTGCACTGACTTTGTAAAACCTACTGTCCAGACCCCTCAGCCCCACGCATCTAAAGCTGCAGCCTCAGAGTCACTCTGGGCATCAGGTGACCGGCTCTACCTGCACAATACGCAGGGGATTACTTGGTGGGCTTAAGCCACAACTGGCGCTGCTTTTTTTTTTTTTTTTTCTTTTTTTCCTTTTCTTTCTGTTTTGATTTGTCTTTATATTTTTGACATCTTTGCCTGTGTCGAGTGGGGATTCTGTGCTACAGCAGAGAACAACTTGGAGATTATTTGGTGGGCTTAAGCCACAACTGGCGCTGTGTTTTTTGTTTGTTTGTTTGTTTGTTTTTGTTTGTTTGTTTGTTTTTGTTCTGTGTTGATTTGTCTTTATATTTTTGACATCTTTGCCTGTGTCGAGTGGGGATTCTGTGCTACAGCAGAGAACAACTTGGAGATTATTTGGTGGGCTTAAGCCACAACTGGCGCTGTGTTTTTTGTTTGTTTGTTTTTGTTTGTTTGTTTTTGTTTGTTTGTTTGTTTTTGTTCTGTGCTGATTTGTCTTTATATTTTTGACATCTTTGCCTGTGTCAGTGGGGACTCTATGCTATAGCAGAGAACAACCTGGAGATCACTTGGTGGGCTTAAGCCACAACTGGCACTGTGGTTTTGTTTGTTTGTTTGTTTGTTTGCTTGTTTTGTTCTGTTTTGATTTGTCTTTATATTTTTGACATCTTTGCCTGTGTCAGTGGGGACTCTGTGCTATAGCTGAGAACAACCTGGAGATTACTTGGTGGGCTTAAGCCACAACTGGCGCTGTTTTTTTTGTTCTGTTTTGATTTGTCTTTATATTTCTGACATCTTTGCCTATGTCGAGTGGGGTTGTCGATTGTTTTTTACATGTGAATGTATTTGACTTTTTCCTTGTTGTTATTGTTGTGCTTGGTGATTTGCTTTGTTCTATAATTGCCCTACCAGTGCCCAGCTTAAGAGGCACAAGATTCAACATACCCAGCGGCCAACTCCAGGCCAAGCCAGAGTACTACCGGGTTTGACCTACAAGTGACACACTCAGAGGGGATACTTTACAGGCACATAGAGGCCAAAGGGCAAACCACATCTAAGCGGTCAATCCTCACGCAGCAGAATACCCTGCGTGGGCAAAGCCAAGTCTCACAACTAGTCAGCCTAGGAGTTAACTCCACCTACTCACAAGCGAAAAGCAATTAAGGATCTTCTTTAACAGGACAATATACACAACACAAGAGTCACTTTTAGAGCACACGAGGGGAGGAGAACAAGTAGTGCAAGTCAAATATAAAGGACATTTATTATATACTAATCCAGCAAGAACTAAGAACTCCAGGGCACCTATCTAATACATCAAGCAAACACAGAGAGTCAGCCAGAATGAGGAAACAAAGAAACATATCCCAAATAAAAGAACAGAAGAAACCTTCAGAAATGGAACTAAATGAAGCAGAGGTAACCAAACTGTCAGAGACAGAGTTCAGAATACTGATGATAAGAATGTTTAAGGAACTTAGAGAGGACATCAAGAAGGATGTAGAAATCATAACGAACAACCAGTTAGAATTAAGAACACAGTTACCGAAATAAAGAACTCACTTGAAGGAATTAACAGCAGGTTAGATGAAGCAGAGGATCGAATCAGCGACTTAGAAGACAAGTTATCAGAGATCACCCAAACAGAACAACAGAAAGAGAAAAGAATAAAAAACAATGAAGATGGTTAAGAGACCTATGGATAACATCAAGCGCAACAACATGCGCATCATAGGAATACCAGAAGGTGAAGAGAAGAAACAAGGGATTGAGAACATATTTGAAGTAATAATGTCTGAAAATTTCCCTAACCTGATGAAGGAAACCAACATACAAGTCCAGGAAGTGCAGAGAGTTCCAACCAGGATAAACCCAAACAGGTCCACTCCAAGACACATTATAGCTAAAATGGCAAAGATTAAAGACAAAGAGAGAATCCTAAAAGCAGCAAGAGAAAGACAGAGGGTTACATCCAAGGCAACCCCCATAAGACTATCAAATGACTTTTCTGCAGAAACATTGAAGGCCAGGAGGGAGTGGCAGGAGATACTCAAAGTGATGGAAAACAAAGGCCTACAACCTAGGTTGCTTTATCCAGCAAGGCTATCATTTAAAATTGACGGGAGATAAAGAGCTTCCCAGAAAAGAATAAGCTAAAGGAATTCATTACCACCAAGCCAGCATTGCAAGAAATACTAAAAGGACTTCTGTAAATAGAAGAAAGACGAAAACAATTTATCCACAAATTTAAAAATGGCAATAACTATGTACTTATCAATAATCACTTTAAATGTAAATGGTTTAAATGCTCCAATCAAGAGACATAGGGTGGCTGAATGGATAAGAAAGCAAGACCCTTGTATATGCTGTATACAAGAGACTCACCTCAGATCAAAAGACACACACAGGCTAAAAGTGAAGGGTTGGAGTAAGATATTCCATGCAAATGGAAATGAGAAAAAGCTGGAGTTGCAATACTTATCTCTGACAAAATAGACTTTAAAATGAAGAAAATATTAAAAGACAAAGATGGACACTATATAATAATAAAGGGATCAATTCGACAAGAGGATATAACCCTAGTAAACATCTATGCACCCAACATAGGAGCACCTAAATATATAAAACAGATATTGACTGACATAAAGATGGAGATCAACAGTAACACTATCATAGTAGGGGACTTCAACACACCTCTGACAACAAGGGACAGGTCTTCCAGACAGAAAATCAATACGGAAACAACAGCCTTAAATGACACATTGGACCACTTGGATTTAACCGATATTTTCAGAGCATTCCACCCCAATGCTGCAGAATACACGTTCTTCTCAAGCACATGGAACATTCTCCAAGATAGACCATATGTTAGGCCACAAAGCAAGTCTGGATAAATTTAAGAAAATTGAAATCATACCAATTGTCTTCTCTGACCACAGTGCTATGAAATTAGAAATGAACTACAGGAAAAAGACTGGAAGACACACAAATTCATGGAGGCTGAATAATATGTTACTAAACAATGAATGGGTCAAACAGGAGATCAAGGAAGAAATCAAAAGATATCTCGAGACAAACGAAAATGAAAATACAACGACCCAAAATCTATGGGATGCAGCGAAAGCAGTCCTAAGAGGGAAGTTCATAGCACTGCAGGCCTACCTAAAGAAACAAGAAACATCACTAATCAACAGTTTATCTTCACACTTAAGGGATCTGGAAAAAGAACAACAAAATAAGCCCAAAGGAGTACAAGGAAGGAGATAATAAAGATCAGAGCGGAAATAAATGAAATAGAAACCAGAAAAACAATACAAAAGATCAATGAATCCAAGAGTTGGTTCTTAGAGAAGATAAACAAAATTGACAAACCTTTAGCCAGACTCATTAAAAAAAGAGAGAGGACCCAAATTAATAAAATCAGTAATGAAAGAGGAGAAGTGACAACAGACACTGCAGAGATACAAAAATCCTAAGAAATTTCTATGAGCAACTGTATGCCAACAAATTTGACAACCTGGAAGAAATGGACAATTTCCTAGATGCATACAACCTCCCAAGGCTAACTCAAGAGGAGACAGAAAACCTGAATAGACTGATTACCACCAAGGAAATTGAATCAGTAATCAACAATCTCCCAACAAACAAAAGCCCTGGACCAGATGGCTTTACAGGTGAATTTTACAGAGCGTTCAAAAAGAATTGTCACCTATTCTCCTCAAACTCTTCCAAAAATCCAGAGGAGGAAGACTCCCAAACACTTTTTACGAAGCCACTATCACCCTGATCCCAAAATCAGACAAAGACACCACAAAAAAGAAAACTACAGGCCGATATCGCTAATGAACATAGATGCAAAAATCCTCAACAAAATACTAGCAAACAGAATTCAGCAATATATTAAAAAGATTATACACCATGATCAAGTGGGATTCATCCCTGGTATGCAAGGGTGGTTCAACATCCATAAATCAATTAATGTGATACACCACATTAACAAAATGAAAAATAAAAATCATATGATCATATCAATTGACGAGAAAAAGCATTTGATAAAATTCAGCAGCCATTCATGATAAAAACCCTTAAGAAAGTGGGAATAGAGGATCATATCTCAACATAATAAAGGCCATATATGATAGACCCACAGCTAACATCATACTCAATGGGGAAAAACTAAAACCATTCCCCTTAAAATCAGGAACAAGGCAAGGCTGCCCACTTTCTCCACTTCTATTCAACATAGTGCTGGAAGTTCTAGCCACAGCAATCAGACAAGAAAAAGAAATAAAAGGCATCCAAATCGGTAAGGAGGAAGTAAAACTGTCATTATATGCAGATGATATGATACTATATTTAGAGAACCCTAAAGACTCCACCAAGAAACTATTAGAGCTGATAGATGAATTTAGTAAAGTAGCAGGATACAAAATTAATATTCAGAAATCAGTTGCATTTGTATATACCAATAATAAAACATCAGAAGGAGAAATTAACAAAGCAATTCCGTTTACAATTGCTCCAAAGACTATAAAATACCTGGGAATAAATTTAACCAAAGAAGTAAAAGATCTGTACTCAGAAAATTATAAGACACTGAAGAAAGAAATGAAAGAAGATACAAATAGATGGAAACACATACCATGTTCATGGATAGGAAGAATTAATATAGTTAAAATGTCCATACTGCCTAAGGCAATATATATATTCAACGCAATTCCTATCAAACTACCAACGACATTTTTCACAGAAATAGAACATATAATCCTAAAATTTATATGGGATAACAAAAGACCCCGGATATCTTCAACAATCTTGAGAAATAAGAACAAAGTGGGAGGTATAACAATACCTGACTTCAAATTATACTACAAGGCTACAGTAATCAAAACAGCATGGTACTGGCATAAAAACAGACCCATAGATCAATGGAACAGAATAGAGAGTCCAGAAATAAATCCATGCCTATATGGCCACTTAATCTATGACAATGGAAGCAAGAATGTACGGTGGGGTAAAGACAGTCTATTCAATAAATGGTGCTGGGAAACTTGGACAGACACATGCAAAAAGATGAAGCTGGATCACCTCCTTACACCACATACAAAAATAAATTCAAAATGGCTTAAAGATTTAAATGTAAGATCTGAAACCATAAAATTCCTAGAAGAAAATATAGGAAGAAACTTCACAGACATTACCCGGAGTAAGATTTTTACTGATATATCCTCGCGAGGGAAGTAAGAGGAAAAATAAACATGTGGGATTACATCAAACTAAAAAGCTTTTTCACAGCAAAGGAAACCATCAATAAAACAAAAAGGGATCCTACTGATTGGGAAAAGATATTTGCCAATGATATATCTGATAAGGGTTAATATCACAAATTTATAAGAAAACTCACTCAACTCAACTCCAAAAAAACAAACAACCCAATTAAAAAATGGGCAGAGGACATGAAGAGACATTTTTCTAAAAAGGACACACAGATGGCAAACAGACATATGAAGAAATGTTCAACCTCACTAACCATTAGAGAAATGCAAATAAAAACCACAATGAGATACCACCTCACCCCAGTCAGGATGGCTATCATCAATAAATCAACAAACAACAAGTGCTGGCGTGGATGCGGAGAAAAGGGAACGCTGGTGCACTGTTGGTGGGAATGCAGATTGGTGCAGCCACTATGGAAAACAGTTTGGAGATATCTCAAAAATCTGAAAATGGAACTACCTTATGATCCAGCAATCCCACTCCTAGGTATCTATCCGGAGAAATCCAAAACTCCAATTCAAAAATCTTTATGCACTCCTATGTTTATTGCAGCACTATATACAATAGCCAAGACCTGGAAACAACCGAAATGCCCATCAGTAGATGACTGGATTAAGAAACTGTGGTACATTTATACAATGGAGTATTACGCAGCCATAAAGAAGAAAGAAATCTTACCATTTGCAACAACATGGATGGACCTAGAGAACATTATGTTAAGTGAAATAAGTCAGAAAGAGAAAGACAAATACCATATGATCTCACTTATATGTGGAATCTAAAGAAAAGAATAAGTGAATGAACTAATCAGAAACAGTTTTGGAAAAATGGAGGAAAAACTGAGGGTTGCTAGATGGGCAGGGGGGTGGGGATAAGGGGAAGGTGAGAGGTTTTGGGAACGTACAGAGGGATAGTGGATGGGGGGAGGGGGGTTCACACAGTGTGAGGGATATAAATGATAAATGTCTAAGTTTTGCTTTGTCTTGTGCACCTGAAACTAATTAATAAAAAAAAAAAAAAAAAAAAATTTAAAGGCATAGACCGTTTTTAAAATTAAGTCTTAGAAATTCTCAAGTGAGATTCAAGTTTTGAAAAGTAATTTCACCCCCAAACTTCAGGCTTGTCCGAGGAAGGTTCATTTTATTTTTTATGCCAGCAGCACCTGAGATGTGTGGACCCCCCGGAACTATACCCAATGACATTTCTACAAGCACCAAGAATCTACAGCCAGGGTGAAAAGTACAGATTTGTCTTAATTTCTTGGAAAACCTTTGAAATATACGTTCAGACTCAAGAGGCTTCACATGACTTGGATCAGATTTGAACCTCCCTGTTCCTATTTTGTATCCTCTTGCAAAGTTCATACGCAGAATCTATAATAAGGCATTCACCATTTTTGAAAGCATATGTTTTTCACAATCACACCGCTAGCCTCCTCAGAAAGGATATTCTATGTAAATAGGCAAAAGGCCAAGAAGAAACATTTTTAAAGTTTTAGGTAATTTCTATCACAGCCAATGAGTAGTGCTAGCAGATTCTTTTAAGTTTTTGTAAGAAATCACTTAATTACTGCATTTAAAATCCACTCTGTGCTAAAGATTAATCTGTACAAAATTTTTTTTTTTAATTTTAAAAGCACTGTACCCACACTTACAACAGTTACAGCATCTTAAGGTGAAAAGGGATTGTTCTGTGGAAAGTGAACTATAAATACAATATTTTAAGCTGCAGCATCGTATTTATTTTGGGGAAAAAGAAGTAGAACATTTATTTATCGTTGGAAATACAGCAAGTTACTGTTGGGGGGCGGGGAATCAAAGCAATGTATAGAAGCTCTAAATTCTTTCTTGAACACCCTTGGTACTAACCTATTACTCTGATCAACCTCCACACACTGCGTGCCCTATTTTCACTTCTTTAAGCACAAAATTGACTTCCTTGACGCAATACTTTTATTTTTTAATATAAGAAATATAGCACTCAAGTCTTTACATCTTCACAACAAATAGTCTTTTAAGAAGGCGGGCCAGGAAATTGAGAGCTTTCAAAGCCACTTGTGACTCCTTTTAAATTACTTTCTGCAGTTAAAATAACTGTGTTTGTAAACCAAGTGTTTTTCAGGAGAAGGATCCCCCAAGCAGCCATATGTTATTGTTTCCCAGGTAAGAAAATGCATTACGGTGAAGGTTCAGTGACATAAAGATGGCACTAGAGAACTAGGGTGATGTTTTCAGTCCCATAAAAGGTGAAGTATAAAAGAAAACTGCTCAAGGAAACTCAGGTGTCATGCGACATCTCAACAGAGGCGAAAACTGTTCTAAAATGTTTCACATTTATGTGTTTAAAAAACATGGAAGATTAAGTTTCAAGGAACTTAAAAGTAAAAAAGAAAACACCCCAAACAGCACTTGGAAACCCTCGAGGGGGATTAAAGGACTACCACTTCAGATGATGCTATCCCAGCATTTCAGCTGTTCTGTTTCTGCCCTCATGATCGGTCCCGAAGGCCCCACAGGCACTGGTGTTCTCACATCACACCTGATTCTCCTGCTTTGCCTTGATTACCTCTGTTGGTAGAGGCACTGAACCCAAATCTTCTCTTATCGGCAGTTCTCGACTGCCTGGCAACCTACTGGGATTGTAGCCTGGCTTCCTCAGCTCACCAGGCAATAAAGAGGTCCATAGGGAACTGGTGACAAATACTTAACTTGCCCAAAATTCTCAGACATCTTGGAACATCTCCTTACCACTGGTAGTGGTTGGTCAACACTAAGTCAGGCCAACTGTCTATTTTTGCCTCAGTAAAACTTCAGAATAAAAATCACTTGGCACTGGAACGCTGACATGCAGAGCTTCTGTCTGAGGAATTTTCCAAAGCATAGATGCTGAGATGATATTTACCTATGTGTTCTTGAAAAGGTTTAGTGAGGAGTTTAATTTTGTGGTTGTTGTTGATTTGTTTGTTTGGACATTTTCCACTTTCCTATTGACTTTTATTCTCCTTTCAAATGAATTTTTATTTCTGTTACCTTAACACCTTAACTTATAGTTCCTCTGTCAAGTAGTAATTACATTAGATGAATTTCAATTCAAAGAACCTTGTTATTTGGAGGCAGGCTTGTAAATTGGATAAGAGCCTTTTCTTTGTGTATCTAGACTGAATAATTTATCTGTTTTGTAAGTCTGGGTTCTTAAAACTTAGATGACTTAAATAAGGGCATATCTCCACTGAACAAAACAAGCGTCAATTGAACGCCTACTTTAAACCCAGCAATGCCTAAGAAAACAGACCATATAAAGGAAGTTAGGCCCAGCAAACAATGAGAAAACAATTCTAAACCCAAAGGCAAGAACTCAATTTCAAATGGTTCCTGTGCACAAATCCATGCTGTGGAAATGCAAAGCACAGAAAAAACTCCCTTCAAGGCAGGTAAATATTTTTTTTCACGATGGGTAAATTAATCTCTTTCAACAATCTGTAGTGGCCCATCCATATAAACAACTAAGGTGCAAAAAATTCTTAGTCCAAATGGCTGCTTTGTTTCCATTTTCAAATATAGCTCATCAGCGCAAGAGAAGGGAGAACAGCACAAGTAGAAGGTAAAACTCGGGCTCTGGAGCAAAAGCTGAGTTTGAATCCAGGTTCTGCCTCTTTCTAGCTGTGGGACTTGGTGTGGTTGTTTACTTACTCCTGGGTACCTATTTACCTCCTTTTCTTTGTCTTTGCTGAATTCAATAAAATAGTAACAGGACACTAAGCAAATCTAATGCATGATTATGCATTCCTACTGCTGTGTCTTACAGCACAAATGCACAAACCACAGGGTAGAGGTGCTGCATCATTGTTTGGACAAGATTCTGCTCCTCTTCTGGCCTATTTCCATTCCCTCTGCTACTCAAGTCCCTATTCTTGGCAGTTCTGAATGTGACTTATGGACTCTCAGCCTATCAATGGCCACACGCAGGCCTGGCTTGCCCAGGTCCCTAAACCTCTGCCCTCTAGTTTCCTTGGAATTTCTTCTTTGCATAGATCTTTCCTAATTAAAACTTAAAGCATGGGTGTTGGTTTATTAAGGTCGCCCTGAAAATCGGAAATGAAAGAACCTGTTTTAGAAGACAAGTATGAGAAAACACCTTAACATGAAGCAATAAGCTGTGTTTGGACACTGGAAGACATTCCTCCTCTGAGGTATAATCGGTCTGTACAACATGCTAGGATTTGCGATGGTAACAAGTGCCAACAGAGACTAGATAATTCTAAATGTTGACGAAGACATAGAACCGCAGTTCTCAAAAGAGGATGGGTTTGCCTCCCCTCCTTCAGGGGACATTTGGCCATTTCTGGAGACATTTTCGGTGGTTACACTGAGAGAAGGGTGATACTGACATCTAGGAGGCAGAGGTTAGGAGTGCTGCTAAACATCCCACCACCCACAGGCTGCCCTCACCACAGCCCCAACAAAGAATGATCTGGCCCAAGATGTCAAAAGCACCAAGAGTGATAACCTCTGATGTAGAGTAGCAAGAACACTCCTACACTGCTGGTGGGACTGCAAACTGCATGAGTCCCTTGGAAAACAACTTGGCATTGTATGGTCAAGTTCAAGTTGCTTATAGACTATGACCTGGCAATTCGATTAGGAAGTGCCTTCAAGAAACTCTTACAGGGTTCCTATTCAGTGTTGTCTGTAGAAGCAGCCCAAAGTTATCTCAGTAGCAGAATGGATAAACGGTAGTATACCCTTGCAATGTATATAGCAGTAAAAATGAATGGACTACAGCTGCATGCCTTGGGAGAGGAGTGAACTGAACCTCTCAGCAGAAGAGAACTGCAGGAAAAAGAGCCGGGGAGACAGAACAAGCAGGATGTCCAGGGCTGACAACAAAGAGAAATGTTGGGTTCTGCTGGGTCTAAGCTTTAGATTGTGAAACAAAAATGCTCCACTGGTGTCACTAAGATCCAGAGGTCATGCCTTCAAGACCACCCACCATCGCTGGCACCAAATTCCAGTCTCCTCAGGTACCTTCTAATGAATGATTCATCAGCTCTGTAGGTACATTGGTGCACAAAAAGGCAGAGACCTGATAAGAATACTAAGCCTTTTATTCTCATAAAAGGATGATTTTCCAACACAAAAATTACTACACTGGTCTCTGACTTAGTCATTGTCTTGTCAGTTCAGTTTATGTTGAAAAATTGTATTGTTTTTTGGTTAATTCCATTAGCATTTATACGTCCACAAATGTTCGAGTGCCTACTTTACGGTGGGTGCTTTGTTTACTGCTGTACACAGAAGGAGATGTGGTCTCTGTTCTCCACAGACACCAGACAAACTAAGGAGCATGCTCTGGCAGCATCACATGGGGTACCGTGATGGAAGTAATGGGGTGGGGTGCATCAGGGAAGATCTGTCCAAGGAGGCAACATCCACACAAAGAGTAGAGGATGAAGAGGCAGTCATGCAAAGAAAGGAAAACGAATTTTCCAGGGATAAGGAATTCTGAAATTTGAGAAGAAAACAATAAAAACATTATTTTAATGCAGTGTACCTCAATGTAGTGTAATCATTTTACCTGGTTCACACTTTACAGAGATGTAGTCATAATTTACATACAATTTGGTATCTTGTCTAACATTACATCATGAATAATTGTTTCATGTTGCCACATAGTCTTCATAAAAATTTAAATGGCTGCATGATATTCCACAGATTGGCTGTACTATAGTCCCCCTTTATCCATTAGTGATATATTCAAAGACCCCCCAGTGGATGTCTGAAACCTCTGATAGTACAGACCATATATACACTATGTTTTTTCCTGTGATAGTTTAATTTCTACATTAGGCACAGTAAGAGATTAACAACAGCAACTAATAATAAAATAGACCAATTATAATAATATACTGTAATAAAAAGTTATGTGAATGTAGTTTCTCTCTCTCACTTTCTCTCCAAGTATCTTATTGTAAAGTACTCACGATTCTTCTTCTTATGATGATGTGAGATGATAAAATGCCTACCTGATGAGATGAAGTGAGGTGAATATGACATTATTAAGTAAAATAAGGGTTACTTGAACATAAGCACTGCAATCGTCCGACAGTTGATCTGATAACTAGGCACCCACTAGGGGACTAATTGCTTGGTAGAGTATACAGCATGGATGTACTGGACAAAGCGTTGGTTCCTGTCCCAAGCAAGACAGAGTGGGATGGCACAGATTTCATCACGATACTCAGAACAGCACACAATTTAAAACGTATGCATTGTTTATTTCTGCAACTTTCCATTTCATATTTTTGGACCATAACTGACTATGGGCAACTGAAACTGTGGAAAGGGAAACCACAGGTAAGGGGGAGCTACTACACCATATTTTACTTAAATCTCGGTCTTGATTTTCAGTCACTTATATTACTTCATTTTTTGCCCTTTTGAATAGTGCTGAAATGAAGGTCTTGCTTTACATAATTTTTCCCTATGTCTTTTGTATTATTTCCCTAGGCTAGTTTCCCCTACCTTAAATTTAAATACACATATGCCCAATAGGATAATGAAGAATGTTTCATTAGTGATTCATCTTATACTTTTACATTTAAAATCCTTACTTTTAGAGAATAGCTCACATTATCCAAGCCACACAATGTCTTTCATTTCTGCATAGTCTTGAACTCTCTTCAAAATTCATCATATACATAAGCAAAAAGAACTGAACAACAGCTACCAAAAAGACTTTAAAACTTGAAATCTGGTTTTAGGAGGCTGACATTTCTACAGATTGGGATTTAAAATAAGTTTTCTTTTCAGTAGTCTCTGTCAGTTAACTTTACCTATTTTCCCTTTGAGACGGTTTGTGATCACCGGACTGTATTGTATGATACGATTACCTGGGACTGTCTCTGAATTAAGCACCACAAATCTAAATCATGAACAAATCCAAAATTTCAGCTCAAATGTTTTCTTGTGGCCCTAGTACCTTTTGGGTCTTGAGGTAAACAGGTTGTGGCCAGTAAAGAAATCCCTCCAAACTGTGGCCTCTCTCAGAAATCTACTTACATAAATGCAATAGAGTTGTATGTGTATAAAAAAAAATCAAGTTCCTTTGTGATAATAAAAACTTTAAGTGGCGATACTCAGTATTGGGATGACAGATGATAAACTGAAAAAAAAGCTGTCACATAATGTGCTTGGCCCATTGATTTGCATATCACTGAGGGGTTGCAGGTAGTGCAATGATATAGCTATCATTGAACGATCTAAGATAAATCATTACAACAAATCATACCTTTGCTGTCACTGAGAATAATCCCAGTGTAGATCATCGCTAAACTGTTTCATGGTGCATGATGCAACAATAATCAAGGCTATCATTTGCAGAGTTCTTTAGAGTTCGTAAATCATATTCATATATTTGACCCTTACACCCTGAAGGTAGGCAGATCAGAAAACCTTATTATGTTATAGATGAGAAAATGTCTTTAGAGGTTAAGAGATTTGTTTGAAGTAGTATATACTGCAGTAAAGTAATGGACTCTGGTCTCCTCATTCCAAATCAACTGTTCTGCACATGATACCCATGACCAAAATGTACTGAAAAGGGATTAGCTTATACTTCTGTCTTTGGCATGAACTAGCCATATCACCTTATGGAAGTCAAGTAATTTGGGGCCTCAATTTCTTCATTTGTAAAATAACATTTGATCACATGCCCTCTAAAGGTTGAAAATTTCATTTGAAAAATTATTACATTATAAATTATTCAATTTATTTAAATTACACCCCAGACAGGAATATGAACTTCCTTCTGGGTAACACCAATTATTACAGTTCCACAAGACCAGGAACTTCCATGGCTTCCAGAGCTAGGTGACCAACAGGTATTCCTTGGGAAGTACTCTGTTTCCGCGAAAATAAGACCTAGCCGGACAATCAGCTCTAATACATCTTTTGGAGCAAAAATTAATGTAAGACCCAGTCTTATTTTACTATAATCAGCTGCTTCTGAACTGGGCCCTGGGGCAGGTGAATCTGAATACCCGAGCCTCTTAAGAACCATTTCTCTTAAAATGATACTAGACCACTTTCTTATACCATGTACAAAAATAAACTCAAAATCGATTAAAGACTTAAATTTAAAATCATAAAACTCCTAGAAGAAAACATAGGCAGTAAACTCTTTGCCATCATCCTTAGCAATATATTTTTGGACATGTTTTTCCCAGGCAAGGGAAACAAAAGAAAATACAAACAAATGGGTGTACATCAAACTAAAAAGTTTTTGTACAGCGAAGGAAACCATCAACAAAACAAAAAGACAACTTACTGAATGGGAGAAGATATTTGCAAATGGTAATATGCAAAGTATGTAAGGAGCTCATACAACTTAATAGCAACAACAACAAAAAACCTGATTTTTAAACAGCCATTTCTCAGATTGCTAAAGTCTTGTGGGTCTTGGGACACAAGCCCCATTGTTTTTCAATGTTATATATTTGTGGAGTTCATCTCTCAGGCTTGTATCTCAAATAATGGGGTGCCTGATGTGGGGTTTGACCCCTTTGCTCCTCAGGGAGAAGCTCCAGGTTTTGAGTTCCCTCCTGGTTGTGGGTGGCCATGCCAGAGGTGGGGCTTATGGTGAGATTGTGTCCCAGACTCTCTTACCCTTTGATGTGGTTTTCTTCTTGTGTGCTAAATGTCTAGTTGTCATTCAACCAGCCTTTAAGTTTTATTCAGAGGAAATTGTTCCATATGTACTTTTAGACTCAGTATGTTCACGGGAGGATATAAGTTCAGGATCTTCCTATGTTACCATCTTTTGAAAATTCCATTTTCTATGAAAGAATTTACTTCTTATTCACATAACAGTAAATTTTCTTCTTATTTACATAAGAGTAAATTCTCCTCAACTCTCTATCCTGTTACACTCATGCCCATGACGAGTATACACATATGATCTGATTTAATAAGTCAGCGTCAATGCCATAATATAATTATGATAATAGTGATAATAGGATATTAATAGCTGTTTTTAATTGTGTGCTACCATTAGCAAAGCAGTCTTTTATGTGCTTTATGTGACAACTCACAGAATCCTCTCAATGGCCCTAGAACTACTGTGTATCCCCGTATTTTTTGCTCCAAAAGATGCATTAGGGCTGATTGTCCGGCTAGGGCTTATTTTCGGGGAAACATGGTAAGTAAAATTACTATTCCCACTCTACAATTAGGAAACTCAGACCTGGAGAGATAAAGTAACATATGTGTCCAAGGTCACAAAGCGAGAGTCAAGATTCAGTCAGACAACATGGTTGTAGAGCCCAAACTTAACCACTATTCTACGAAGCCACAACTTTGACTAAAAATGTTGTCAAACTAGTCTTCCAGAGTAAATTTCAAATGATAAAATTTCTTGACCATAGAACTTGCCTGAATCTACCTTGTTCAGAATAGCACATTACAATGTGAAAAGCATCCAACCAGCTTTTCCCTAATAGATTAATTCCTGTACATTACTGACAGAGATGTCTGTGGGGTCCCTTCCATTATAGGGATGCCCAAACCCACAGGTATCATTTGGGCAATGGCTCAGTGGAAGAGATCTATTGTTGTGTGGAGTCATCAGAATGGATCCTCCCTACTGCCTCGCTCCCTTCCTCTGCTTTGCCTGCTGCACTTTCTGGAAAGCTCACTTCCTCTTTAGAGTCTGTAGAGAGTCACTGAATTCAGTTTGCTATAGACTCATCCACTCTTCGCAGGAATTTTGAGACTAAAGGCTGAGACGAAAAACAGCTTTCTCTTCTCTGACTCCAGGAAGAAAAAAATAAGATATAATGTACACATTTTTATTATCCATGTTTAATATTCACTAAGGCAATTTTATTGCATTTTTGTAAGGTCACACTTGTTGTTCATATTAATGGTGCCGTTTTCATAGCAAAGAAATTGAAACTACCCCTCAAATAAAGAGTGGATTCCTCAATGTGTGGTCCAAGAGTTTACCCAGGCCCAGTACTTCCTCTCTGTACCATGGACAGAGTCTCTGTGTTCTACATACATAGCCCAACAAACGGAAAGGCTGCCCCTCTTTCCAGGCAGTCCCAGTGCTAAGGAACCATGCTAGTCATTCTCCTCCCCAGTCTTCATCAGCAGCCTTTCAAAGTCATAGAGCCCAGCCCTGGACCCAGCATCCTAGCATAAGGGTGAGCACATAAGAAAAATATATCAGCATTTGTCAGAGGCAGCAGATGCACACAATAGAGCAAACATCATAAAGGCAGGACAAAGACTTCTGAATGATTCTCAGCATTCTTGCCTAACTACCCTGACCTGGAAATACCAAAGTTCACTGCATTAAGTGGAAGAGCGACCTATCAAGTGCTCTGACTGTTGTTTTGTTTCTACACATTCACCACCACCCTGATCTTGAAACCTTTAGTTAGATGGGCTACCATACATCTCACTCCCGCTAATCAAGATGGAAATCTTTTCTTTCCCAATTAGGTCCAAATGCACAGATGAAACCGCACATCTGTTTGCCTTTCAAGAAGGCTCACACCCAGGGCATTGTAGAGCTTTACTGACGTAACAGCTAGATAGTTTGTCATCTAGCTTCCTGGTGCAGAGTGTTGCTGCCATCTTTTATCAGCAGTTATATGCAGCTTCCCTTTTGTTACAATATTAACCTAGGACTGCTGCTGTAAGCATCCAGACTCTGCTTGCCGCCTGCGGGGACTTCTGATGAGAGTTTATCAGGACTGCTGAGCCCGACACTTTTACATTAAAATGACTCCCACTCATAGTCATTAGTGTGTGTGGCGAGCCCACACCTGCTCACGCATCAGGCCAGTTCCCCACAAGAGTGCTACCTAGAGTAGTGGGAATCCATGTGTTGCCAGTTAGAAAATAGGATTGTTTTTGTGCAGTTGAAAAACTAATCTGACATGAAATGGACCAGGTGGAATTTAGATTTAATGGCAAATACCTAGACGTGGCTGCCTCAGTAAGGCACTGAATGGGTCATCAAGCATACAAGGTGTCACCATACAACTTAGGGTATGTGAAGCAATAAAGAAACCAACAGATGCAGAAGATGCACTGTATTCCTAACTTACAGTACAAGAAAACTGCAATAACAGACACTGACTTTTAGAAAATGTTTTGCCTTGGATGACTTCTTTATAAATAATTTTAGTATGGACCTAATATTATATTCCATATCAGTCTTAGTGATTCACACAAAAGCCATTATCTTTAAAAAGACAGGCATTTTCAAAGAGGAAAATATTGGGTTAAATGATTTCATTGCATTTGGGGGTTTCTTGTAAAAATGGAAGGGATATAGATGGAACCTTGGGCTTTGGGGTCAGATGGAATTCAAAAACCAGCCATGTGACTTCTTAGCTGTGGGACTTGGGAAAGTTATTTAACTTCTCTGAACTAGGGCAATGGGGTATTAACAATAATAACCACTACCACGGGTTGTTGTAAAGAGCTTGTGTAGAGCTTAGGGAGAAAAAATGTTCCACAAATATTAGCTCCTGTCATCATTACCCATAGTGTATTGTTGTTGCTATCATCGTGGGCTCTGAAAGGACTGTGATGATTACAACAAGAAAGTCTGCCCCGTGACTCCTGGTATCATCCCTACCTTTCTTATTCAATGCTGTGTTCATATGACTGTAACAGGTGGGGAAAATGGAGAAGAAACAGCTGATGCCCTACTCTAATGAGAAATTCTCTCCATGTCCTGGCAACATTGGGAATGCACACACCTTATCTTACGGAGGCTGTTGACAAGATTCCATTCAGGTCAATTGTGCCGTGGACGAATAATCTGAAGCCATCTGTATTCTCTTTTTTCCAAACATCCTTTCCATACTGTCTTTGTTGAGGTCCCACCTTGTTTATGCTTTTATTTTGGACCCGAGACATTTCTCAACATAGGAACAACCTCTCTCCACAACCATCTCATTGGTACTGCCATGTTCATTCCAGCACTATTCACAATTCCCAAATGTAGAAAGACCTTAATGTCCATCTACCAATAAAGAAAATATGGTAGATATTAGGTTGGTGTAAAAGTAACTGCGGTTTCAAAGGTTAAAAAGCATTGCAAAAACTGCAATAACTTTTGCACCCACCTAATACATACAATGGAATATTACTTAGCCTTCTAAAGGGAGGAATTACAATGTGGATAAACCTTGAGGACATTATTTTAAGTGAAATAAGCCAAGCATAGAAAGACAAATACTGCATGATTCTACTTATACAAGAGATCTAGAACAGTCAAATTCATAAACTCAAGTATTATAATGATAACTGCCAGGAGTTGGTTGGTGGGGGTGGAATGGAGAGTTACTAATCAATGGGCATAAAGTTTCATTAAGTAAGATAAGTAGTTCTAGAGATCTGAAATACAACACTGTCTACAGTCAACAATAATGTATCATCACTTAAAATTTTGTTAAGACAGTAGATCTCATATTAAATATTCTCAGCAAAATAAAATGGCAATTTAAAGAAAAAACACACACATCCATCTCCTAGTTAAATCACTCAGATGATAAGCTTTCTCAGTCTAATAAACTAATCTAGTATATACATTTAAATGGCTCCTGACAGATTAAGATATCACCATATTGGAAATATTGATAATTTTAAGACTCTGAAGCAAAATGTAATAATCCAAATGAATCAAATTTTCACACTTTCATTTTAAACACTTGAACAGGTAGGGAGAAAGATAGGGAGAAAATTTTGAGGCAGAATGCTTTGAAGGCAGCTTTCAAATTATAATATAAAGGCTACCACCTATTTTTCATACTGTGATATCAGTTCCACAAAAGAAGAGAGAGTCGTTTTGTGGAGCGATAAGGAAAAGTTAGCTATTATATGTTTAGTTAAAAATCTAATCCTTTTACCTAAAACTAACATAATATTGCATGTTAGCTATATTTTAATAACAATCTTAAAAAAAAAAAAAAAAAAAAAAGATCCAATCCTTTTAATCCAACAGAGATGTGATTCCCCAGCTGAGAAGAAATGTGGGGTTTGGCGATACACATGCTTTAAAAAAAAAAAAAAAAAAAAAAGGTGGGTTTTTTTTGCTGTTTTTTGTTTGTTTGCTTGTTTGTTATTGTTGTTGTTTTAATAGAGAAAGGCATTAGAACATATCTACTCATTACAGGGCTGAAAATATTCTCATGCCATCAGCCTGTGGTGCTCTTCTCTGAGGCAGTCTCCCTCCCACTGCACACATGAAGGTCTGGTGCCTTCTTGCTCAGAGTACCTTGCCACCAGCACTCCACCTGGAACTTGCTGGGAAAAGAACATGGATTTTAAATGAGTGTGGCTCCCTCTTCTGGTGGAAAGCCTGAAGCAATAATAAAATTCTTTGAGAAGAAAGGGGCCTAGCCTATCCCTCTCCCAGCTCCAGAAATATTTGTCAACGCAATGCCCCAAACAAGGGAACCAGACCATGACAAACCCTACAGAGCTCTTGTACTCTGATACTAATCCTAATAAGAGATGTAATAATGAGAAAGGAGGGAATAAAGTCCTGCTTTGGGATAGAGAAACATGAAACACGAACAAAGGAATTCGTAATGACATTCGGGGTTAAAACAACTAAGTTGTTCTTTAAATAATAAGAAATAGTCTTTTGACCTTTGGGTCTCGTAAAAGGAAGCCATTCCTGCAAAAGTGTGCATGGATGTAAGGACTGAAAGAAGAACTAAATACTAGTTTGAAAAATTACCATTAACAACATTTGTCTGAGACCAAGTAAGTTTGTTAATATGCCAAAATGTTTATTTAAATAACATCTTGACTTTTCATGAGGTCAAACTTACAACATTAAAAATATCTTTTAGCACATACCTACAAGAAGTCTTATAAAGGGACACTTTGAGAAAGAACATTTTCTTTATGAGAAATAAAGATTTGAGCCCCAACTACATAATTCTTTATCATTAACCCCGAAATGTAGACAACCGTAGAGTGGTACCAAATATCTATGCTTACATGAATTGCAACAGCATCACAAAATGATGCATTGATGATGCATGGATGTGCCACTTCCTAAATGAATCCTAACAGGCTGAATATTACAGAGGCCCAATAAATGGTTAAACACACACACGCACAAAATAAATAAAAACAAAAAATAATCCTAACATTTCAAGCGGAAGAGCCCATTTAGATACCCTCCCCCCCACACACATTTTGTCTCTTAACATTTCCTTGATTACTAAATTATATTTGCTTCCTCCCAAATAATCCCAATGTTTCTGGATCACAAATTTTCCACTTGCTGGAGGCTATAGCCCAGATTTATCATGTCCTTATGAAAAAGCATCAGTGCTGGAAACAATACATTGTGGTTCCAGATAGAAGGTCCAAGTTCAGAAAGGCAAAAGGATGCATCCTCATGCCAGAGTCAACCAGCGAAGACCCAGATATTTTGTTTGGTCTCCCCCCACCCCCACCCTCAATGAAGATTAGGTAAACTCTAGATTTGGAAGTGACAGGAAGTTGGGGGTGGGATATCACCAAAGACAACTTGGGGATATGTCATATTTTCTGTTCTTTCTTATAAAGACACATATTGCAACTCTGGGGGGAGCTGGAAGAAAGGAAATGGATATGGAAATATCTATCATTACTCATAACCACATATAATAGATTTACCAGAAAGTTGGAAATGGGATAAGGAGATTGGAGAGACGAGAGGAAAATATGCACTACGTTTTTTTTCAATGATAAATAAAATGTGTGTAATTAATATTGGTATAATACCATTTACTAAATTAAAGACCTTATATACATTGCTTCCATTTTTCTACTAACACCCTTTCCATTTTCCAGGATCCCATGTTGCATGTATTGTCATGTCTCCTTAATCCCTTCTAGTTTGTAACAGTTCCTCAGTCTTTCGCTGACTTTTCTAACCTTGAAAATCATTAAGAGTACTGATCAATTATTTTGTAGATGTCCTTCAATTTGGCTGTCTTGGGATATTACTGATTTTAGGTTATGTATTTTTAACCAAGAATACCACATGCGCGCACACACAAACACTCACACACACACGCATGCACAATGTGTTCTTCACAGCGCATCGCATGAAGAGGTTCATGAGGCCACTATATCTTAATATTGGTGCTGTTTATCATGATCATTTAGCTGAGGTCGTGTCTACCAGGTTTCTTTACTGTAAAGTCACTTTTGTATTTAATATATATCTTGGATGAGATACTTTCAGACTACGCAAATTATATATTTCCTCAAACTTCTACCCATTAATTTTTAGCACCTATCAGTATGGACTCACAGAAATTTATATTATTTTACAGATTAACTTCAATACCGAGGTTATTTACCTAATTTTGTTGCTCATATTTTTCCAGCTTTTGCCATTAAGAGCTCCTTCAGGTTGGATCCTGTGTTCTTTTCAGAAATTCCCATCTATTGGGGGCATTTCCTTACTTTCTGACACAACAAAATATTTCAAGTCCATCGTGTATTTCCTGCTTCAGGTCTGGAATCAATCACATCTCTAAAGAGTCTCAGTTCATTTTATTGGAGAATACTGTTCGGAAACCAAGTGTGAGCTCTAGGTGTATCACTGTGAGTGGAATGCTATTGCTTTACGCCCTTTCAGTGGACAGAGCCAGGGAACGTATGTATATGCAGTAGCCTATGCATACACATATATCTACATTTCTGTACATATCATTGTGTGTGTGTGTGAGTTGAGTATACAAAATATGTGTGTATATGTGAAAAAGATACGCACAACTGTACAATCATGAGTTTTTACTGATAACCTCTGATCCTAAACACCACAGAGTTCATTTTAGCATTCTCCCTTTCCTTATTTATAACTTCTTTCTCTAAGAATAAAAACCCAGTTCTCACTATCTACAATTATCTATAATATAATTATTTGTTTAGTTCTAGTAAACAAACAAGGCTTGCTTCAGAATTTCTAGCCCATACCCTGGTGAGAAACATCTTAACTACTAGATTACAGCATACAATTACAATTCTCTATCTTTGGCCTTACAGTAGGTAATCAAAATATCTTTTGTCACCATTACTTAGGTTGGTTCTTTTCTGTACCCACTTGTCTGTATCTATTAATCTACAATACAGTTAGGCTAATATGTTACTGTTTATATTCCATTTTGGGTTCCCCACACATCCTGACTGGTTTTAATTATGTGCTTATGTTGGAGTATATAGGGGATATATGAAACATTACTGTGACTCGAGGAGTAGAGCTCTGCAGAAAAATGCCCTAGAAATTACTTCAGATCTATTCATAGAGATCTCTGCACCACCACTTCCCCTCCTCCCAACAACTGCCTAGTCCTGCACTGTGTCTATACTGTAATTTACTCAACCAAACTCTGATGTATGGACATTCAGGTTGTTTCTAGTATTTTGCAATTACAAAACAATGCTGAAATGAATCAACTTTGTGCTTGTGTACTTTTATATCGTTGCAGGTGTATTGTAAAAATAGATTCCTAGAAATAGGATTGCTAGGTCTCAAGGTAAGTACATATGTAATGTTGTTATCTGTTACCAAATTTCCCTTCAGAAGGATTGCACCAATTTGCACACCCACCAATAATGAATAAGAGTGTCTTTCCTGGGGGTGGCTGGTTAGCTCCGTTGGTTAGAGCATGGTGCTAATAACACCAAGGTTGCTGGTTCGAGCCCCATATGGGCCATCATGAGATGTACCCTCCTTTGAAAAACAAAAGAGTGTCTCTCCCATTTTTTTTGCTATTGGATTTTTGGTCTTTTGAGCCTCACTTTTAAGGGATTTTTATATGTTAGGTATATTAACACTTTGTTTTGATGTACATTGCTAATATTATGTTCTAGTATATCAGCTGTCTTTTGACTTTGTTTACAGTGTTTTTGTTCATGCAAAGGTGTTTAATTTTCACGTGAAATGTATCAGCCTTTTATCGTATCTGGAATTTGAGTCATAGTTAGAAAGTCTTTCCATAACCAAACTTAAAGAGGAATTCATCTGTTTTCAAGTTGATACAGTTTCATCTGTTACATTTGCATACCTAGCCCACTTAGAATGCATTGTTTTTCACAATAATTTACAGGCATAGCATTTTTGGGTAGTGATTTCAGACCTCTTATCCATCTATTCTTAGAACATTCTGAGAACTGCCTTGATTTTCCTGCTCTGACCTATACCAAGGCTAATTCTAGCAGTCGATAGTTAACTTGGAGTCACAAGTTGAAGAGAAACATCTGATTGGAGCTTTATGCAATCCGAACAGCTTTTCCTCTTTCCCTTATCCTGTCCTCTGTCTTCACCCACAGATGGGAAGCTAGAACACCAATGATAAGCCTAATTGGGTTAAGGGCAACAACGGAATGATTTCTTGACAGCCCATTCTTTATTTGAGAGTACACCCCAAGCTCCATATACCAGCCTTCATTGTGAAGTATGGCAGCCAGTGACCATGGTAAATCCATTAATAGGACTCGCTTCCCATTATTAGCACCATCTGAGTCTGTTAAAAATCTTAACTAGGAGTTTAATTTCTCTACAGAGGGTTTTAAATTAATTAGAGGTTTACATGCTAACAAAGAGCCTGATACATCCATAAATCAATCCAGTGCAGGAGGACTTCGCAGGGAGGACGTCTATTCAGTGGAGACCTCAAATCTAGCATCCCTGTCGGGCTCCCAACAAAAGGGTGCAGGTGTGGAATAGGACAGTGTGACAAGGAAGCCCCAATAATTATTTTGCATCACTTAAACCACAGCAGGTAATATGGCAAATCAAAGTCCCAGGCGCTCAGCAAGTGAAACCCATGTCACCATGAAAAGCCACATCATATCATTTTAACCTCTATAAATGAATTGCCATAACACTGTGATTTATTTTATACCAAGTCCAAGAATTAAAAGAACATTGATCAAAATGATCTCCCTTCCCCCCTTTTGTTAGAAATAGAAAGTAACAGATGGAACCACTTTCTTCTTTTTTTTTTTAAATGCACCAAACATCACTTTAAGAACCTTCGAAATTGCTAGCGCCTTCTATTAAATACACTTGCTTTAGGTTTATACTCACGTTCTGTTCTTTGGAGAGACTGTTATTCATATTTCTTTGGTTAAACTAGTATTTTTGTAACAACTATAAAACTGCATAACCTTAAACATTTCTAACCTTAAACATTTCCATGTGATAGTAAGTTTTGTTTCCTTTGTGTCCTTTGATTAGAAAACACCTGATGAACGAAAGCAATCATGGACTTATTTTTAAATGATTTTGTATATTATTTGTCACAATAATATATACATCGATGAGTGCATGTATACGGAAAAAAACAGACTATTTTAATAAATCTATTTTAAAACTCACATTTAAATGTGGATTTACAGTGTCTGCAATAGCTCTCTTTGCAATATTTTCTTTGTCCTACTTGTTCAAACCCCACTCCCCTTCCCCAACCACAGGGGTCTGAAGCCCACATGCTAGAAGCAAATGTGTTTAAGTCTATATAATATCCTCTAATTAATTCCTCATTGAGCTGAAAACATTGCTAGTATAGAAAACCTCCTACCCTGAGGTGTTAAGAAATCAGTATTTTTGAAAACATGAAACCCAAAAGTTCCAGTATAAATATTATCTTAAAAGTTATTGTGGGTTTGAGCTAAATAACCCAGGCTGCTGATGATTTCAGTTTAGAAAAAATGGAGTGAACATTATAAGAATTTTAGTGACACAGGAGGTTTTCACCCTTTACATATGATACAAAAAGCCTCCATACAGTGTGTGTTTTCCATCTAGCCACAATCACAGCATTTGGTTAGGCTAATAATGATTCAGGCTCTGCAGAGCTCATTGTTGTGGCAAGCAAAGAAAAGAAAAAGAAGAAAGGCACACTGTGTGCCAGAGAAAAGGGATTTTATTCTGCCCCCTAGTCTACCCCCATCCCCACCCCCACCACCACACTGTGAAGAGAAATGTGAGAAAGGAAGTGGGGATCCATAACTGAACGCCCGAGCCATTCCTGTGCAGCCTCCCTCAGCCCCATTTTACCCTCTTCAACCACACAGATATTCTCAGAATGTAAACACACACTATGCCAGCCATGATTTAAAACAAAAACAAAACAAAACAAAATAAAACCTCTTCCTTTAATTCCATTTCTCCCCCTTCCCCATAGCGATCATCTCAATATTTGGTTGCTTTCATACTATAAGTTTGTGAGAGAAGTGGTCGTATTTGAAGTCTCCACTTCTATCCCTGGTATTTTCTAGTCTACATTTCCACAGCTGTGAGGCTATCATGAGACACTTCAACACACCCATTAGGTGTGGTGTCAAAGAAGGCCGGACAGAGAGCCAGGACCTTCATCCTCGTCAGGTGGTAATGATCTTCCTGACCCCACAGTGTAAGCAGAGACCACCTGGGAAGTCTAGACTTCCACCTCTGCCCAATAGTAATGGGCTCTCCCCTGCCACCCTCTGCCCTCCAGGATGAGACCAGAGAAGGCCTAGTACAGAGGCAGTATTTTTCACCATTGCTCCCTGGTAATGAGGCCAAAGCCCTTAGTGGCAGTGGCGGCCAGGTGGGGAACAGGAACAAGGCGCTCCCATCCCTCTCCCATCCAGGGAGGATATCAGTGGAGGCCTACTAGGGAGTTGGAACTCCCAGCCCTGCCCAGAGGTAATGAGAAGCACCACCTTGGGTGTCAGTGGAGGCTGACAGAGAACCTGGGCTTTGTCCCTAATGTGGCAGTAACAAGCAGAGCCTCCCGCTCTTCCTGCTGAGCAGTGTCAGTGGAAGCCTGGCAATGCAGAAGGTTCAAACAAGGTCTAGAGTTTTACAACATAATACCCAAAGGGCCAGAGTTTCATAACATTATACCCAAATGTCATTGAAAAAATTAGTCGTCATACAAAAAAAAAAAAGAATCTCAAGTGAAATGAAAAAACAACAACAAAAAACAATAGATGCCAACTCCTAGAAGAAAACATTTGAAAAAGAAGAATGAAGTTGGAGGATATCTACTTCGCAATTTCCAAACTTACCACAAAGTAATGCTGGTCACTTGATTGCTCTAGTAATTAAGACAGCATTCTACCACCATAAGGATAAACCTAGAGGTCAATAGAGTAGAATTGAAAGCCAAAAAATAAACCTTCACATTCACGTCAATTGATTTCAACAAGGGTGCCAAGACAATGGGGGAAAGAACAGGCTTTTCAACAGATGGTGCTGGGATAACTGGATAGCCACATACAAAAGAAGTTGGACCCCTTCCTCAAACACAAAAAATAACTCAAAATGTATTGCAGACTTACATGTAAGAGCTAGAACTATAAAACTCTTAGAGGAAAATCTTTGTGACATTAGGTCAGGCAAGCTTTCTTAGATATGACACAAAAAGATATGACAAAAGAAAAAAGAAATCGGAATTCTTCAAAATTAAAAGAAAATAATTGTTTTGAAAGATACCATCAAGAAAGTGAAAAGAAATCCTGTACAGTGGGATAAGGAATTTGCAAATCATGTATCTGATAATGCACTGATATGTCCGCAAAAAGAACTGTACGAGAATTTCATAACTGCCTCATTTATAACAGGCCAAATTGGAAAGAACCCGAATTTCTGTCAAAAGCAAACTGGATAAACATTATAATATATTCATAAAATGAAATACTATTCCACTCAAAAAATACATGGATGAATCTCAAAAACATTATGTTAAAGGAAAGAAGCCAAACACAAAAGAATACATACTTTATTATATATCATATGCATACGTTTATATAAAATTCAAGGACAGGCAAAGTTAATACATAATTATACAAAGTTTATCAATGGCTATTTATGCAAGGGTGGAAATGTGTGACTGAGATGGGTTAAGAAGGAGCTCGCTATGATACTAAAAACATTCTATGCCTCAATTGGGATATTGGTTTCACAACTAAATACATCTGTCGAAACTCATCAAATTGGACCATTAAGATATGTGCATTTCACTGTATGTCAATTTTACTTCAAGTTTTTAAAGTACAAAAAGAAGTGAAAGTGTCATGCTTATGTTGTCCTACTCCTTCCTGACCCTTTTTCAAACACAAGATACACAGGCATAGAAAGCCATTTCAGCCACCTGAGGGATTAGGAGACTCTTTTGGGGGCTTAAGTAGTCTTCTAAAATTCCTGCCTAATTAGAAAATGGAACGAATTCTGCCTAGTTTCCAAGTTTCCTGGTAGAACACTCTCTCTGTCTCCAGTATCTGACTTGGAATAAAAGGAAGGTGGACATTTAACCTAAATCTTACTGTTGGCCAGTCGTGGGGTTAGAAAGATGTTAACTGTATGGGCACTGCTACGTGGTGAGTATACGCACTCTTCAGGAATACTATTTCTACTTGGAAGAATCCAAGGGAAATCTAAGAGGCTGTAGACTGATCCAATTTTTCAAACACAGCTTAAGATTGAACCCAGCTAGTATGTGGTCCACAGCATTGTTCTGAATTTCTCTAAAAATTCCTAGACTTTATGTCTTTATATCTACTGTATGTGTTGCAATTTTAAAAAAAGGGGGGTATTTATGATCATTTATGAACTTGGTTTATGAAACCTCAACAGCAGTAAGTGCGTTTTACCATGTCTAATCTCCATCGTTTACCTTCACAATTTATGTTCCTGGTGTCATCCTGAGACATGCCTTCACTCTGCCCCAGTCATAAAAATAACATATTTTCTAACACATTCCTCTGAGCAATCTATTCTTTTCTTTTAATTTATCCTATCTTCTCTTGTAAAAGCATTATGTTTCCTTCCTTCCTTCCTTCCTTTTTTTAATTTCCACATTTTAACTTAAATTCACTTAAGATGGTTAAGATGAAATATTTTTAAAATTCAGAAAATATGTCAGAAATATGAGACATCGCTTAACTCCACCCAGATTTAATAGATTTTTAAAACATTTTATGATAGATGCTTCATTAACAAATTAAATAAATGGATATACCTTAAGCCTTCCCCACCTCCCAGAAACATTCATTATCCTAAATTTGGTGTGTGTTCTTCCTATACATGTTAATTTTTTCTACTTATTTTTCAATAATATGTTTTTGAGCATTGCCCAACACTACATTGATTTAATTGATTTAGCTCTATAATAAATCTTCGTGAGTGGTAGGATGCAATTTCCTCGTATTATCTTTCTTCAAAATTGTATCATCTATACTTAAACCTACATTTTTTCATGTTAACATTAGGATGATCTTTTGGTATTTTGTGAAAACCCTGCTGGTATTCTGATTGTAATTACATGGCGTGTATAAATCACTTTGGGGTAAGTTGATACCTCTGTGCCTTCTCTTCCAAGAATATATGACATATCTCTCCATTAAGTTGGGTCTCTCTTTATACTCTTTAACAATGTTTCCATCAACATTAAATACATTCCTTTTTCGATTTATTCCTGTATAATTTTTAAAAACTATTTTAAGTACTATATTTTAAAACTACACTTTATAAATAAGGGGAGTTAGGGGGTGGGAGATGAGGGAAAAGGGGACCAAATATATGGTGATGGAAGGAAAACTGACTCTGGGTGGTGAGCACACAATGCAATATACAGGTGATGTATTATAGAATTGTATACTTGAAACCTGTATAATTTTACTAGCCAATGTCACCCCAATAAATTTAATGAAAGATAAAAAAGCTATTTAAAGTGGTGGCACTACCAAAAAAAACAGTTGATGATTGATGTGTAGGAATTCTCTTGACTTTTTTGTACATTCATTTTATATCCAGCTGTTTTTTAAGTTTGTCTAAAGATTCCCTTCGATTTTCTATTTAGATAATTATTATTTTTAAATAATACAAATGGTGCTTTTCATCCCCAACCTTTATATCACTTATTTTATCACACTAGTTAGGATCAGACACACAACAGTGAACAGAAGTAGTGGTAGGACGCATCCTGTTCTGGTTATGGAATTTAAAAGGAATGCTTCTAACATTTCACCGTTAAACACAATGTTTATTGAAGATTTTCAATAGACACCCTTTATCACTTTAAGGAAATTTCCATTTATTCTTGGCCAACTACATTTTAAAAAATATTGTTATGAACTGATATTGAATTTTATCAAATGTTTTATTCTACAGCTATTGAGGTTTTGTTTTCTTTGTTTATTACTTGTGTCAATTATATTAGTACATTTTCTAATGCCAAGCAACCATTGCATTTTGGGAATAAATACTACTTAAACGAAGCCTTAAAAAAGTGAGTTGGCACCTAGCACCCAGATCTTGACTTTAAATATGTTTGTCCATTAAAAGGAACCCGTGTTCCCTGGAAAAAATGCCTGATTCTAAGATGGTTGCAGGAGGGAGGGAGGGAAGGAGGGAGGGAGGGAAGGAGGGAGGGAGGGAAGGAGGGAGGGAAGAGGGAGAAAGGGAAAGAAACAAGGAAGGAATGAAGGAAGGAAGGAAGGAAGGGAGGGAGGGAGGGAGGGAGGGAGGGGGAAGAAAGGAAAAGAAACAAGGAAGGAAGGAAGGAAGGAAGAAAGGAAGGAAGGAAGGAAACATATAAAAACACTGACGGGAATATGTTAGAGAGCCAAAGGAGCCAATTAAAAGAGTTACTAATAGCCAGAGCTGGAACAAATTGAGCAACAAAATGAACTAGTTTATATTGGTTTATAACCCAAAGTATAAAGTAAATAGCTACACATTCACGGTGATATTAATGATTGAATAAATAAATGGACAAGAAGAGACACATATTTCATGCAGAAGAATTCAAAACAATTTATGTAGATACTCTACCCTCAAAGGATGTTTGCACTCCTTAAGTGTGAACTGTGCATAGTGATTTCTTCCAAAGAGGACATATGGAAAGGGGTGGGGGGAGAGGAACTTCACAGTGGAAACCTGACAAACATTGCCTCAGCCATGTGACCAAGGCTCACCTAAATAGTGATAAGTTAGACAGATAACATGCAACCTTGATATGATGTGATGAAAATGGCACTTTAACTTGTGGTCTACCTCCCCAAAACATATTTCAGTCTAATCATGAGAAACACATCAGACAACGCCCCCCAAATACCTAACCAGTTCTCCTCAAAACTGTCCACTACATCAGAAACAAAGAAAGTCTGAGAATCAGTCACAACAAAGAAGAGCTTAAGGAGACCTGACAGGTAAATGCAATGTGTGTCCTGGATGGGATCCTGAAACAGAAAAAGGACTTCAGG
The DNA here is from genome assembly GCF_036562045.2 of Rhinolophus sinicus. Taxonomy (NCBI): domain Eukaryota; kingdom Metazoa; phylum Chordata; class Mammalia; order Chiroptera; family Rhinolophidae; genus Rhinolophus; species Rhinolophus sinicus. The sequence goes on from NC_133751.1 coordinate 125,133,669, forward strand.
TATAACTATGAAAATTTGAATAAAGTATGGAATTTTGTTAATGTATCAATATCAGTCCATCAGTTGTGACAAATGTACAACACGAATGTAAGATGTTAGTAATTGGGGAACTGGGTATGGGATATATGGAAAAATCCTGTACTCTCTTTGCAATTTTTTGGTAAATATATAACTATTCTAACGAAAAGCTTATTTTAAAACAGTGAGTTAGAGATAGTCCTCTCGTTTTCTTTTTACAGCACCAGTTTGTATAAAACAGTATGTCCTTCACTAAAGATCTGGTTGAACTCCTCTGTAAAATCATCACAGTCTAGCAGCTTTTTAGGGAGGGAGGGCATATCATTTAAAAAATACAAAACATTTAAACATTTATAAAATTAGGAAGAAAAATATAACATACCCTCAATTTCCATAGTTAACAAATATGGACAATGTTCTTTTTTGTTGTTTTTTTTCATCTGAACCTCCACCTACTTCCCTCTTCCATTATTATTTAGAAGCAAACCAAACATTGGAGCATTTCAGTGGTAAATATTTCTGTATGTACCTCCAATCAATAAGGACTTAAAAAAACACACAACCATAATATCAAGATTAAACCTAAATATTAAAAATAATTCTTAATATCATCAAATACCTAGTGTTCACATCTCTGAATGTCTTACAATTTTTATGTGTATATGAATAAATTGGTGTTGCTAAAAATTTTCTGCTATTTCTTCATTTTGTGCTTCATTGCTTTGTTTTTTATTTCATTGCTTCTTTCCTTTTATTTCCTTAGATTTATTTTATTATTCTTTATTACTGCTTGGGTTGGAGACTAATCAATTTTAAATCTTTTCTTTTTCTACTACATGCATTTAAAGCTACACATTTCACCCTAAGTATTCATTTGATTACAGCTCATAAGTTTGTGTATATGTACTGTTTCCATTCTCATTCAGTTTCAGCATTTTGAATTTCCCTTTTGTTTGTTCAAAAATGAATTACTTAAAATATTCTACATAAATTTCAAAGTTAGCCAATTTTTTGGCTGTTATTGATTTCTGATATTACTGACTGTAGACAGAAATCATAAAAGGTATGACACCGATGCACTTGTACAATAAATATTTTATATTATAAATTTCATGGAAGCAAGGACTTCATTTTTATTCTCTGCTGGATATGTTGAATAGATACATTTAAAATAATAATAATATAAGGGGTCTATTTCCAAAATTTTGTAAATACACAGAAACCTGTCTTGAAGTTTGGCACTTACCGTTTTAAACTCTTAGAAAGTCATGTCCACTTGGCTTTTTAAATTATTAACTTGGCTTTTGTAAGCAAGAAAAAAAAACTGTCCTGGCTTTTTTCCAAATATGTTTTGTGGAAATTCTTCAGCCAATGACAAACACTGTGAATGATGTATTGTCCCAGTTGCTTCTGTTCTTTGGATGATACTTTAAACTCAACTGCCATGACTGTTTCTAACACCAGTATGTTAACACAGACAAATCCAAACTGTCTATGCTGCCAAAATCCCAGTTTTTCCAAATTCATTTGCATTTCTATACACTGATAATAAACTATCAGAAAGAAATATTAAGAAAGCAATCTTACTTATAATTTCATCAAAAGAATAAATACCTAGGAGCAAATTTAACCAAGGAGATGAAAGACCTGTACACTGCAAACCATAAGACATTGATGATAAAAATTGAAGAATATACAAATAAATGGAAATATATGCCATGCTTATGTATTGAAAAGAATAATATTAACATATCCATAATACTCAAAGCAACCTACAGATTTAATGCATTCCTATCAAACACCCAATGCCATTTTTTCACAGAAATGAAGCAAACAATCCCAAAATTTGTATGGGAGCACAGAAACCATGAATAACTAAAGCAATATTGAGAAAAAAGAACCAAGTTGGAGATATCACAGTTCCTGATTTCAAACTACATTACAAAGGTACAATAATCAAAACTGTATTGCATTGTTATAAAAACAGACACATAGATCAAGGAAACAGAATAGAGCCCAGAAATAAACCCATGTGTATATGGTCAATTAATTTACGACAAAGGAGTCATTAATATACAATGGGGAAAAAGACAGTCTTTTCAATAAATGGTGCTGGGAAAATTGGAGAGTCACATTAAAAAAAAAAAAAAAAAAAAGAAAGAAATTGGACCACTATTTCACCCTATACACAAAATTTAACTCAAAATGGATAAAGACTTGAATGTAAGACCTGAACATAAAACTCCTAGAAGAGAACATAGGCAGTAAGTTCCTTGATATCAGTCTTAGCAATGATTTTTTGGATCTGAATCAAAAGCAAAGGTAACAAATGCAAAAATAAGCAAATAAGACGACATCAAAGTAAAAAGCCTCTGCATAGCAAAGGAAATCATTAACAAAATAAAAAGCCAACATATCAAATGGGAGAAAATATTTGCAAATCACATATCTGATAAGGGGTTAATATCCAAAATGTAAAAGAACTCATAGAATTCAATAGCAAAAAACTAAACAATCCAGTGAAAAATGGGCAGAGGATTTAAATAGGTATTTTTCCAAAGAAGACATAGAGATGGCCAACAGGTACATGAAAAGGTGCTCAACATCACTAATCATGGAATTCACATCAAGATCACAATGAGATTATCACCTCCCACTTATTAGACTGGCTATCATAAAAAAGACAAGAAAAAAGTGCTTTTGAGGATGTGGAGAAAGGGAACTCTGTGCACTCTTGGTAGGAATGTAAATTGGTGCAGCCACTATAGAAAACCGTATGACGTTTCCTCCCAAAATTAAAAATAGAACCACCATATTTCCAGCTATTCTACTTCTAGGTATTTATGCAAAGGAAATAAAATCACTGTCTTCAAAAGATAGCTGTATACCCATGTTTACTGCAGTGTTATTTACAATAACCAAGAAATGGAAACAATCTAAGCATTCATCAACAGATGAATAAAAAATGTTATATATACAGTTATGCATATGTATATATATATATGTATATATATATGTGTGTGTGTGTGTGTGTGTGTATATATATATATATATATATATATATATATATATCTGGTTAAGCCATAAAAAAGCAGGAAATCCTGCCATTTGCAACAACATGGGTGGACCTTGAGGGCATTATGCTAAGCGAAATAAGTCAAACAAATACTCTATGATCTCACTTATATGTGGTATCTTTAAAAAATGAACTCAAAGATACAGAGATTGATGGTTGCTAGTGGTGGGGGAGGGGGTTCAAAAGGTAAAACTTTTCAGTTATATAATAAATAAGTCCTGAGGATATAATGTACAGCATGGTAACTATAGTTAATAATGCTGTATTGACTATTTGAAAGTTGCTAAGTGAGTAGATCTTAAAAGCTCTCAATCACAAGGGAAAAAAACAGTCTAAGTATGGTCATGGATGTTAATTAGCCTTATTGTGGTGGTGATTATCTCAAATCATTATGTTATATATCTGAAACTAACATGTCAATGATATCTCAATTTAAAGAAAAACAGAAAAAAAAGCTTAATTCACCTTGTACCCATCCTAACCTCCCTTTCTTGACTACTAGCAATTAGAAAACCAGTTGTATCATCTACTGGGCTACTGTGAACAGCCATCTTGTAATTCCATCAAAACCCAAAACCTGACCCCAGGAAAGCTAGCAGTAGGAGCTGGCATGTTTAGGCACTATAGATAGTTCCATGTCCCTCTTGTTCCTGGGTTTTCAAAGTGTGAATTTCCCTTTTTGGCTGCATTTTGTCTGCCAGAGGTCAGACTATACAGCTGTTCAGCAATGGCAAGAAGAAAGGCATACTAGGCCAAATCCTGAGAGTTCCCCACAGCAATGTCTCCTGGGTTTTGTGCAATGTTCCAGTTTTTACGTGTCTCGTAAGTTGAAAGAAATTATTTTTTTCTTGTTGAACTAACAGGTATCCGACAATGTGACTTTTGCTTTTTTATAATACGTTACTAAAAGGAAAAAGAAACTCACATGCTGTTGAAGGCAGGGAACAAGTAGGTTAAAAATAAGACTAGGTGTAAATCTCTCAAATACAATGCGGATATTAAAAGAAGAGATCTCTGTTTTAAATTGAGACCCACAAGAAACCATGAACAGATACAGGACATAGGCGTGAAGTTCCTTCCAAGTGTTTTTGTCCAAGCTTATATCATCAGCTAACCCAGCCAACCCCAGTATCAGCACCATAGCTGACTGTTCATACGGCGGAACTGAATGAGCAGATCTGGCAAGGGCGACTGACGCTATAAGTTTGCCCCATTCTCCAACAATGGGGATCCAAAAATTCTGATCTCCCTACTTCCTCAAATTCTTCTTTTTTTCTCAACTACCTAAAATAACTGTCAATATCTCAATCTTTGATCATTAATCCTTGGATGTTCACTATGGAAAAAATGAGGTATGATTATAAATTTAGATGATGGTACAGTAGGGTAACACCCAGCTAGTGTCTGACTATCTCTGAATATCTGGATATATGGGATCTTGTAACAGGGTAAATAGGGATCCTGTGTTTCCTTATTGCCTTGAGATGACTAATGAAGAATTGGTATTTTTCTTTTTCCCAAATAAAAATTAATCACTGAGATGAAAACAAGCCACAGACTATTGAGGTTTTACATAACTTACTCAAGCATTTTAAAAATTGTGTTTGGTAGGATATTAATACAGTGTAGATATTCATATCTCTTCCATCCAAAACAAAAACAAATTAACAGTGGTAGAAGCAATAGTCCTTTAAATTAAAAAAAAAAAAAAAGTAAACGTAAGAAAACAGCAAATACACTTAAGCCATTGTTTATATCATTTGAAATACTCTCTGTGAGATATTTTGTGTCATAAATACACATAAAAGCATTTTTGCTATTTTTTTAAATCCAAATACATATTTTTAACTAATGAACACGTACTTCTATTCAATAAGTAAAACTGTCTTTACAAATTTGGAGAAAAAAAAATATGATCAGAAGGAACTTGGCTTACAAAATATTAACAAACTAAATTTCAAGTAATTAAAATAATTTAGAATAGTATAAGAATATACAATGGTTAAAGGACAAGTATAAGCAGTCAAATAATTAACCTAGATTGATATGGGTATTTGAGTTATGCTAAAGGTGATAGTAAAAGTTAGATAATTCAATAAATGATGTCGCAAAATTAACTATCAATTTGCGATAACATTTTTGATTCCTACCAACTTAATTCCACATAGAATTTATGAAGATTTACATGAAGGAAAATAAGAACTATATACATTCTAAAAGATAACGAAACTGAATATCTTTATACTCTTGGGGTGGAATGGACCTTTTTACATATAAGAAAATTTAAGATGACATTAAAGTCTTAAGGACAGAATAGATGCTGTAGTAAACCAAGCCACTGATACAGAGCACAGGCTAAAACACAATTTCCCAGAGTGAAGAGAAGTACATACACTCTTAGAGCAGTTTGTGAAAAATAATGACAGGTAAGTAGGAAAACAAAGTTGACAGTTATTTCATGGAAGAAAGAATTTAGGACACAGGAAACAAATATGAAATATCTAATATACCAAAAGAAAGCATTCTCAAAGACTTGAGTTAACAGAACAAAAGAGCATACAGAAGTGATAAAAACCACTAAAGTAAGATGCATGAGGTCACACGACTAACAACTGGTACACCTGGACTTTAAATCCAGACCTGACTCACTCACACAGTAGGTGCTCAAGCTCAAGTTCTTCTTCCTCCCCCATATGTGTCAACTAGCCATTAAAAAGAAATCTCTCTACATGCAGTGCAGTACCATGGATTGCATTCTAGATCAGAAAAGGAATATTACTGGAAAACCTGGTGAAACTAACAGAATCTGGAGTTCAGTTAATGGTAACATGCCAATGTAAATCTTTTAGTTTTGATAATTATACAATAATTATGTTAAGTGTTAGTATTAGAAAACTGGTTAAAGAGTATGCAGGTGTACAACTTTACTATAAGCCTAAAATTATTCCAAAATAAAAAGTATGTTAAAAATTAAAATCAATATCTCAAAAATTGTGCCTTGGGTACTATCTTAAACGTATAAGAGATTTATTGCATACAGTCACATTTTTATAAGGGCATGCTTTGCATTAAAGATTTTGATTATAACAGGTTCATTGACGATTTTAAAAATAAACCTCTGCCTCAATTAGATAGCTTTTGTGAAAATGTTTCTTAAATAACTTTTTCCATATCATTTTTCTTTTCATGTGGATAAAAATATAGAACACTATAAATGGTAGTCTTTTAAAACATGAGGTGATCTGGTTGTGATAAACTGCTTTCCATTTCTGCTATAGACGTGACAAAAATTCTGGACTTGTAACAGCAAGAATTAAATTTAGAGGATTAATAGAACTGCCTGATTTAAGGAGCTGTCAGATGAAAGAATCGGGACTTCAGAAATAAATGAATCCTAGGAGCAGAAAAGCTGAAGCATATAATTAAGTAGAAAACTCAGTGGGGTTTGACTAGGCAAGGCAGGGGGGAAAATATTGAAAAAGGGAGAAGGAAACAAAATAAAGGACATTAGTGAAAATCAGGGCTTATGGTGTCTTTGAGGAACTGAGGTGTGATAAATTATGGAATGGGGAAATAACTGTAATATGAATAGTAGTAAATCAGATCATATCACAGCCTCATTCAAAGCCTTCCAATGGCTCCAGTCACTCACAGCAGGAGTCAGAGATCCCTGGGGAACTTGATGACTCACCACTTGGTCCCCCATCCTGTCTCCAGGCTGTGCCTCGGGGACTCCCGCCTTTGCTCTGGTTGATCTCCTCACCTGGGAATGCTCCTCCCCTCACACATCACCATGGTTCATTCCTTCACCTCCTTCAAGTTTTGTTCAAACACTAACTTTTCAGTAGTTTACTACTATGAACACTCCATTTAAAATAGTGATCCCCTAGAATTCCCAACCTCCCCTCCCCAGATCTTATTTTCTCATACCTGCTTCCACCATCTAATACTCTTAAGTCCATTGGATATGTTTCCCCAACCACTAGAGTGTAAGCTCTCAGATTTTTGCCTGTTTTTTTTTTTTTTTTTCTTCACTGAGGTTTCCTCAGTGCCTAGAATAGTGCTGGACGCATAGCAGGTGCTCAATGAATGTTTGCCAAATCAATCAATACATACATAAGATTTCTTTTTCATTGCCATCGTTATATCAAGAATAATAAAACACTGGTAACTTTTCCAAAGTCATTTTTTGAGCAACCAGAATCATCTTTTTGCTTCTCTGTGCTGTCTGGGTATTTTCTGTACTGAACAATTACTTCTATAATGTTTCTTAGAAAGGTTTTATTTTGTAAAAGCCCAGAGAGTTACCAGTCTGTGATGATTTCAACTCAGGCCCATTCTCTGTCAGAATCAGAAAGATACATTCTTTAGATGCCTGTTCTTTTTATGAACTTAAGTAACACTTAGCTATTACCAGATAAAGTACCCCATTATAAAACAAGTACATGAGCAAATGTTCAGTAGTATGACCCACTAAGCTAATGGAAGCACTCAGTTCCAACCTCCTCATTTTAAAGATGAAGAAACTGAGACCTAGAAAAGTTAAGTCACTTCCTCAAATTCAATTCGAACATAGCTGATGAACAGGAGCTAGCCCTAAACAAAAGACTGAAATATTGCAGAATGGCCTAGCCCTAAACATTTTGCACTGCAGTAAAAGCCCAGATTGAACATTTTCAGGTCGCTATTTGACCAAACCTTCATTTTCTCCCATTTATTTCCAGTTCATTGCTTAAAGATGTTTGTGAGCAGTTGCTTCGTATTATTTGAACATTCAAGATTCTCTTTGCATTAAGATCACGAGCAGAGCAAACAATGTGACACCTAAGTTATTTTAGCATCTCAAGGGCCACGGTACCTCCCAGTTCCCACTCAACATTCAGCCTGTTGCTCCAGCCCTTTGCTTTCCCTGCTGAGAAAAGTGTGAGGCCAGCATATCTTACAAATTACAGATTTCAGTGTTTTCAATGGATGAATTCTAACCTAACTCTCAAAATCAAATGGAAGCACACTTCAGAATCTAAAAATGCATCACTTCTCTTTTTCAAAAAAAGCTAATTCTTTTGCTGAAAAATTGCACATGTGCCATTGTTTTGGCTTACGCAAGAAAAAAAATCTGGTGATATATATATATATATATATATATATATATATATATATATATATATTTTTTTTTTCCCCTCTCAGAGGTAGCAGCAGCAGTTAATCCCCACATACATTCCGTGGGTCCCCAGACAGTCATCTCTGATGTTAGAGTAGCACACAGGCAGATACTTTGGCAAAGAGAGTCTATGAAATGAAGTTGCTATGGACCAAAAACAACCATATTGATTTTTAGTACAATTCAAAACACAAGGAAACATCAGTTTTCTAAATGATACATGCTGAAAAGGACTGGGGTAACACACTGCAGATAGTGAAGAGTGAAGAGTGAAAAGGATAAGAGACAATTACGTTAGCAAACATTGCAGTGTACTTTTAGGTTGTTTGTTTTTAAGTTCGAAGAACTGAGAAGCTTGAATTGTGTTAACTGTCCTTGTCTGAAAATTCAAGATTGCTCATTTATGGCTAGTGTGCTCACAGCTGGAAGTCTGGGCATCCAATACGCCTTCAGAAAATAAAGCCTTATAACCCTTTGAACATTGGAACATGCTCTTCAAAGCCCAAATAGCTATTTTTCTTAATTAATCTCTCTCTCTCTCTCTCTCTCTCTCTCTCTCTCTCTCTCTGACTCTGCAAATGGTAGAGCTGACTTAACTACATTATAAACACATTATTTACCAAGACAGCATTCAGTTTACTGCAAGCAAATCTTTTCCTTAGATATCCTTAATGAGACAAAATGCCTTTTAAGCCAGAGACCTTTGGAAGGGAGGTTCAGAATCAGGAGAGAGCAGCCAGAACTTACCATTGCCCCCTCACTTCTCCTTTGGACAACTTCTCGCTGCAGTCGAGCCACAGCCAGCTTCTCCCTGGAGAAACAAAAGCGCATGGTTACTTGACCATTTTTCTCAGAGTAGAGGCACACTGGCATGGCTTTGAAACATTCTTTGGAGGTCTCCAGAGGAACTCCTTCCGTGGTTTAGCTCACTTCCTCCACTAAACTTTCTATAAATATTTAAAGTGATTGGTCATTAGTGCATTGTTTTCACTGAGTGTCATGAAAGAGATTTTTTGCTTTGGGTTTTATAATAGCCAAATAAATGTTGAATGCTGAGTAAAAGCTTCACTTTAAATTCATTAAAATATATAATTTTAAAATGTTTTCTGTGTCCTTTCTGTATCAACTTAGCTCATACATATTTTAAATTATTTTTATTTCTTTCTTGCTCTATAATATAAGACCGGGCCATAATATACTATAATATAATATAATATAATATCGGGTCATGTATAATGTAATACTGGGTATTATATTAATTTTTGCTCTAAAAGATGCATTAGAGTTGATTGTCCTGCTAGCTATTATTTTAGGGGAAACACGGTAACATGTTCACATAAAAGATGTGTACTAGAATGTTCGCAGAAGCATTTTAACGGCTTTAAACTGAAAATGCACATACCCTGGTACAATAGAATGGATAAACTTGGACATGGTTATACATTGGAATACTATAAAGTACTGAGAAGGAATAATCTATTCTTAATCACTACAACACATGGAATACCACAAACATTGTGTTGAGTGAAAGAAGCAAATAGAGAACAGAATATACTTTATGATTCATATATGTACAGTTCAAAGACAGGCAAAACTCCTACCCAGTTTGATAGGGTAAGAAAAAGAAACAAAAAGCGCAAATATCAAAAAGAAAGGGGTAAAACTGTCTCTATTCACAGATGACATAATTATCTAAATAGAAAATTTTAAGGAATTTACAAAACAACTATACAAATAAGTGAATTTAGCAAAGTCAAGGGACATAAGTCAATACATAAAAATCCATTGTGTTTTTACATACTAGCATCAAATAATTAGAAAATAAATATATTTTTTAAATCTACTTATAATAGTGTCAAAAATAAAATAGTTAGGGAAGAAATTTATCAATGGGCATGTTGCAAAGCACAGCTACATTGAAAACTACAAAACACTGCTTAGAACAACTAAAGGTGAAAAAAAAAATGTATATATACATATATACATATATATTATTCACAACTATATATATATTCACAGCAATATATTTATATAGTTGTATACAAACACATACACACAGACACACCACATTCATGGATTAGAAGTCTTATTATGTCAAATTTTGTACCAAACTAATTGATAAATTCTTTCTCACTGGAATGTATAATTCTGCCAAACTAAATAAAGAGCAAGATGTGAATATCAGGAAACAAGGAATCCCATACAAAAGAGGAGAAAAATAACTTCTCCTTCTTCTCCTCCTCCTCCGCCTCCTCCTCCTCATTATTATTATTATTATTATTTGTAAAAAGATGACCCTGCACAAACAAATAGTTATATAGGAATTTAGAGAACAACCAATCCTGGTTTCAGCAAGAGGATGGAAATAATCAGGATGACTCCCAGAAAAAACAAAGTTGATCAAAAATAAATATGACTTCGCTCATATGTGGGATATAAAACTGAAAGAAACAAATGAACAAGACAAAAAAATGAAAAATCATGGACACAGACAGCAGTTTAGTGGTTACCAAAGTGTAAGGGGGAAGGGGGGATGGTAGAGGAGGATAAAGGGGGTTAAATATACGGTGATGGAAGGAGAACTGACTCTGGGTGGTGAACACACAATGCAATGTATTATAGAATTGTACACTTGAAACCTACATAATTTTACCAACCAATGTCACCGCAATAAATTTAATTTAAAAAAAATAAAAGAAAAAAAATAAATTGACCTATGTGTTTGTAAATATTGAGAGGACTTTTAGTGTTTCCGTCGAAAAGCCTGTTAAGAATCTGGGACTGGGACATGAAAATCTAAGCCAATCGCAGATAACGGCAATTATGAACTCTAGGAAAAAGTGATGTTATTCTGTATATGCAATTCTAGAATTCTGCAGACTCAGCTGTGAATGGGATTTACTTCATTTTACCAATTCAATTAATTGAATTAATTTATAACAATGAAAAAATTAGGGAGAAGGGAAAGTGTTGAAAGACAGGTGGTATGGAAACACTAAATCCTTATCTTCTGTAATAGGAAGACAATATGTAATGTCTGAAAGTGACCCATCTAGTAACAAAAGTACAAGCATATTATTTAAATACAAAGATGAAAAACCCAGAATATAGAGGTAAAAAAAAAAAAAAAAAAAAAAAACACGGAAAGTGGCTGTGTAGGGCAGTAAGATCTGGAGGTAGGGAGAGAGGGGTGTACACGTTATAAACCTTATCATTGTATTTGATTTCCAAACTATGTACATGTATTACTTTGATTAAAAACTTTTCAAAAGTATGTATTTTTAAACTGGTTGATTACTTCATTTTATTTTTACTAAAGACATTATGGTAAATTCATTGAGAGAAAGAGAGGGAGGGAGGGAGGGAAGAAGGGAGAGAGAGAGAGATAAAGAGAGAGATAAGGAAAGACCTCAACAGATTATTTACAAACTGAAGGCTCAGCACCAAGTGATTCATTGTCATGATCTTGAAAAGAAGAACACACTAAAAAGCTTTGGTAAATGAAAGAAAAATAAGGACTGACTATAAGCATAAAGGAGCCTTCAGATAAATATTTTAAAATGCATACTGCAAGCAGTTTAACATTCTATAGAGAGATTTTAAATTTAAAAGTTTAAACTTTTGTACCTCTTTCATTGAAGTATGGCATACACAGAAAAATTAAGAAATCACAAGTGCACAGCTTGATAAATAATCATGAAGAGACCATATCCTTGTTACTACCATCTAACTTAAAATCCAGAACATTACCAGAGCCCCAGAAACTGATGCTAATGATGATAATTAAGTGAATATAACAACTCCTGAACGCATCTACCTCATTTCTCTGTATACTGAATACAGGTATATTTAACTTCGAGTCTAAACTATATTATACACAGTTTTATATTTTCCTCGCTTGTTTATTCAGTAAATCTTTTCCTCCAAATAAGCCCATTCATTCCTCCTGGACCACAACAGTGGCAGCCAAAAAAATGCTGATTGATGTACTTTTTCACGCGGTCCGTTGTGCTGTAGTTAATATCTCACGGTACCAGCTGCTTCTCTGTATGTTGAGATCATACTTAGTTCATCTCTGTAGCATCTATGAAGGGTCACTCAGTAGGAACAAAATAAATGTTCGTGATTTGTTGAATGAGGAACCAGTCACAGAACCTAATACCAACTTGCCTAATATAACATAATAAAGTTTTTGCTAATACTACCATTGTGCATTTACATGGTTACAGCACACACATTTGCACACACGATGATTCCCACAGGGCACCTTCTGGCTCTGGTTGGCCACAAAAGCTTTTTTTACACTCATTTCAAATTATGAAAAGCACAGCTTCCACAGTCTACCTGGTAAATCCTGAGGAAGCTTCAACAAAGTGAATTTTCTATATAAGAACACTAAATAGGGGGATAGTAGAATAGCAGGGGTCAAATACTCATATTTGAGTCATAGGACCCTTTTTCACTCTGAAAAATTTTTGAGGTCCCAAAGGAGCTTAAGTTTGTGTGGGTTATAGTTATTGATAACTGTTACATATAAATGAAAACAGTTTTAAAAATATTTATGAATTTGTTAAAATAATAAACACATGTTAACATAAGCAAAACATTTTTATGAAAAAATAATCCTATATTCCCAAATTAAAATATTTTTCATGAGAAGAGCAACACTGCTTTAAAATTTTGCAAATATCTTTAATGTGTGACTTAATGGATTCTCATATCTGCTTCTGCATTCAATCTGTTGCAACAGCACATGTCTTGTAGTTTCTAGGAAACTCCGTTTTACTCTCATAAAAGAATGCAAATAAAAGATGCAAATATCATCGTAGTGTTACTATGAAAACAGTTTTGACATTTCAAATCCTTTGAAAGGGTCTTGGGAACACCCAGGATCCCAGGAACACACTTTGAGAATGCTACCCAGAAGATACAGAATTAAAAATAGAAGAATGTTCTGGAAAATTTCCTGGAATCATCATTCCTAATTACTGAATCTTCAGAGAAAGACTTAATATATATGCTAATAACATGTTAATTTTGTACAAGAACAATAGTATAAAGAGTACCTTTCTAAAAACAGAGCAAGAGTCTAATCTTAACACTATCATCCTTCTAAATGATGAGTCCTAATATAGTTTAAAGGTTAGAAACATCACTATTTTATCCTTTAAATAGATTGTCTTTATAAAACTATTAGAGATTATCACACAGTATATAGGTGCTTGTCAAATCTTACTCAATTCAAAAGAAAATTTCAATGGTTTTAGCCATTACACAGATTTTTTAAGAACATTAATAAATCATGAAATTTTGTGATCTGCCCACACACTGTACTTTTTGGCGTTCGATAAAGAAAGAAAATATGAATAAACCAACATGAAAGGGTCATCTCCAATTTGGCAGCATGTTAGCCTTTTGATTTGGTGGAACAGAGGGTAACATTTGTATCAACTAGAAACATCGACCCCAGCTTTGATCTCCCACCACGTGAACAGAGATGTGCCCAATTTCAATCAGCCATGTGGAAATGTGTGACGGAAACATGGAAAATCTCAGGGTAGTCTGGGTCAGAGGAAACACAATCCCCAGTCCTAGCCTGGCAACCTAGTCCTGTTCATTTCAACTTGGAAAATGCTTATGTCTAGTTATTTGGGAGCTACCCTGATGGAAAATAGTTAGGTGGTGAAGCAGAATAATTCTTAGAGCAGCAAATGCAAGTGTCACTTTGGGACCATGCTCTGTAATTGATTTAGATCATTTATGCAGGAAACGCAACACATAATATCATGGCGCAAAGACCCCATAAGGGTTCCAAGTAACAGCCCAGGGTCTTCTGTTTGGTGGGAGGGCAAGATCAGTGCTAGATAAGTCCCACTACAAAAAAAAAAAAAAAAAAAAAAAATTGAACTATTTTATATACTAGGTTTTTGAAATATTTCATTGAAAAGTGGGTTTCAAGGTTAAAAAAGTAGGATTTTTTTTGAGGTACCATACTTTCTAGCTCCCCAAGTTTTCAAGTCCTTGAAATTCCATGTGTGTGTATTTTATATCAGCAGGAGTTTTTCTCAGTAGAAATTTTTATTTTTTTTATTTTTTAAGAAAGATGAGTAGTCATTTCTTATTAAAATTAAGTGATGGAGCTGTTAAATGAGTGAAATCATCACCGATAAAATTTTCAGGATTGCTAGATGTTAGCATTTCCAGGTTCAAATGATCAACTTTATCAAGGTATTAAAAATAAATAGCTGTGTCTTTTTCTTTTTCTTTCTTTCTTTTTTTTTTTACAGTAATCTCATTTGCCCTTGGTTTATTAGTCCCTTGGCAAACACATCTTCAACTCCCCACAGTCCCAATATATGTGTGAAACCAACTGGGACCAGTATCTTTTTCATGCAAATTCAGGGTTCTTAAAAACAGCTTTGTGCAAAAAATAAAGAATCCTTGACTTGTATGCTACCCAAGGCAAATTAAACACACTCACATACACATACACTGTTGCTCCTATCTGAAGTCCTTACTTAGCTGTCTGCTAGAAACTGACAACTGTGCTTTTGCAATGCATCGCTTTGTGTTTGTTGCAAAACAAGTAGCTCTCATTATGGAGGTGGTACTGACTTTATGATTGTAAAACAAATGTCCAGGCATACTTTTTTTTGAAAGCTGTGGGCCCTTATTGACAGAATAGGAATAAAAGAAGGATATAAAGAATATACACAGTGAAACAGAAGGGATCACAACACGTACTTCTGTTTCAGTTAAATGCAAAGAAAAATTTTATCTCTAACAAGAATAAAATAGAGCTACATTTCCTATTCAATTTTATACATAAATGGCAAATTAGCCCCAGGTTTATATAGTCCTTCCATATAGTCCCAGAAAATATCAACTGAAGAAAATAATAAACAACAACCAAATTATTGATATGAGCGATGGATCTGCAGATTACGACTGAAACATCTGCAAGTTAAGCCCAGGGAAAGGCTGTCCTCACTGAAACCAACAGGATGTTGGCATTTGTAAAATCCAGAAAAGACTTGAAACGTTAGCAAGTTTAGCAAAGCATTCCCCAAGGAGAAAGCAGCTTGTAAAGGGGGGATACATTCAGTCTGTGATGTGTGGACACCTCAAACTTAAGGGCACCGCAGAGCCATCTGTTGCACGAGTGTGGAAGGCAGGCCAGTCTGCAGGCCAATCAATGTTCTATTGCCACTCGAAAGGAAGCCAGCACCCATCCTGAATGGGTGAGAATAAAACGGTGCAGCCCTGCTCTCCACCAGGCAGATGGTACCCCCCTGAGGATGCCCTGAAGGAAGAGCTGCACAAGCACTCAGGGTAAGTGTGAAGAATTATTTCTGCTCATTGTCAGGCTCATTGCCCCAAACTGCTCTGTACAAACAGTGCAATTTGAAAAGTGCGGCTCTAAAGGCACAGCCAGTAAGCTGTCAATCTAGTAAACACGTGGTGTGTTTTGATGGAACTGCCACTAATTTGGGCAATTTCTACTTGACTTCTCTAGCAAAATAAAGTATAACAACTAAGTTGCTTATATATGTATTTTAAAAAAAAGTCTTGGGCCTCTTACAAACTCAAGCCAATTTTCTTTATTGGAATAAAGATATTGTGGTATTAAAGAATCCCATAATACCCCACAAAAACAGTAACTTCATGTTAGTTCTAATTGTTAGGTTAAGCCCCTAAATTCTAAAGAATTTAAAACTCTGTTATTTCTATGTATTATCTGTCATCTATCTATCTCTCTATCTATCCCTCTAACTTGTAATATTCTGCTCTGACTATATAATCCAATGTTGATGAAAATTCTAATTCATTCAGCAAACATTTAATGTACATTTACTCTAGGTCTGGCCTGGGAAATAAAGACAAATAAGGTGGTTCCAAATTCAAAGAGCTCGGGATCTAATAGACAGAGAGCACACCTCAGCAAGCCATTGTCATTGTCATGAGACTTAACAAGCACAAGACAAGTGCTGGGTGTTCAAAGCAGGGTTTCAAAATCAATGTTGGGTAATAATTCCATTTAAAAAATCGAGAATTAACTTCCTTTAAATGGGAAGGTGCATTCTACTCTTTTTAAGAAAATTATTTTTTAAAGTTCACATTCAGGTTTTTAGCAACAAGTCATAGAAACACAGGTCTGTCCCCACAAATACTGTAATTGTAAAGAATCTCTATTACATCTTTTGATTGTGTTATTCCCTAAATTCTTTAAGACTTTTGAATGTGATGGTATTGATTTCAGTCTAGCTCCAATCTCTGCCCCTTTTGGGTCATAACTTTATCCAGGTCAATTCTTACCTAGATAGTTGACTGACTTCCTTAGCCTTTTCCATTCTAATACATCATGTCATAGATTAAAAATATAGTAGTAATAGCAATATTTATTGAATAGTTACAATGTCAAGCCCAATTCTAAATATTTTACATGAAATATGTGAACCTCAAACAATCCTGTGAGGTAGGTATATATTATTATCATTGGTATGATATACAGCAATGATTTTCGATCTTCTTGGATTCAGAACCTCTTTACATTCTGAACAAAATCGCTGAGAACTCCAAGGAGCTTTTGTTTACGTTGGTTTTATCCATCAATATTTATTATATTCAAAAGTAAAATGGAGACTTTAAAATATACATTAATTTATTTAAAATAATAATACATTAAAGGTTAACATAAACAACATCTAATTGTGAAATACATATAATATAGATTCTGAAACAAAAATTAGTAAAAAGAATGACACTGTTTTATACTTTATAGATGTCTTGAATGTATGGATAACAAAAACAACATCTGGATTCTCATATCTGTTTCTGTATTTAGTTTGCTGCAATGTTATAGGCTGAATGAGTAGCCTCTGGCAAACTACAGTCTGCCCAGAAGAGAATGAGCGTGAAAAAGGCAAATTATGTCTTAGTTTTCTTATAAAAATAGTGTTGGCCTATATACCTCCAAAGTCACAGAGCCCCTGGAGCCCGCTGGTCCACAGTGTAAGCGCTGTTGGTGCACAGTAATACCTATCTTCCATGGGGAAACTGAGACTCAAGGAGGCTGGAAAACATGCCCATCATGCTATTGCTCTTATGTTTAAATACAACCATGCATGTTTTTACATATTTGAAAAATACATACATATATATATATATATATATATATATATATATATATATATATATCCATTACTACTGTCTCTACTGCTAGGGAAGAAATCACAAATAATGCAAGAAATGATTGGGGTCTCCAAGGATGAAACACATTCTTGACTATTTTAATGCCAATCAATAAGAAAACCAGTGATACAACGTTTCAGGGAACACATTGAATTCCAAGTGCTATGAACCCACATTTCTGGCAGAGTAGAAGAAAAATACTAATGATATAAGCCTATGCTCAGGCGTAGGTTTTGTTTCAATTAACATCCCCCTGTATTTCTTCCCTACAAAGATCTCATCAAATGCCTAAGAGGAAATTAGATAGACAATTACTCTCATGTATACCACGGGGCACAGAGTCACACTCTAAAATCTGTTTTAGAAGTTTCAATAAATCATCAGCTTTCCCCATTTCTGAGTGTGGTGGTGACCTGGTACGTGTGTGAGGAGAGCAGGTCTGTCCCCCCAGGAAGCGTAGGCCCATTCTCTGTACACACAGAGGCTTCCTGGGGAGTGGCCCAGCACAGCGGCAGGACAATGCCTAGTGCCAGGTGCACCTGTCAAGTGGGCAGATGGAGAGACCGGTGGCAGCAGTCCCTGAGTAATGGTTAAATTAATTAGCCTTTCCAAAGCAGATTATTTAATTACTCATCTGCTCTGATATTCAGGGTGAGAGCACATTTTAGTGAAACTTTTGGAGCATGACCCAGATGAAAAACATCTTTGTACACTTTTTCCAATACACGTTGGTGTTGGTCTCAAAATCTTAAATCACCCAAAAACTGCCATTTTATTACATAAGTTAGGGGAATCTCTTCACACCCACAATGCATAAAAGTCAGTAAGTGGAGAGTGGGTTCTAAATTGGTGACCTTCACATGATTTTGTGCAGCAATAATGGAGGCAACAGGACTTAAAAGGGCCAACACACACACGCCACTGACTTTGGGTGAGAGCGGTAGTTCCAAAATGTTATGCTGTGCTTATTAACAAACTCCCTCCAGAGAGAGAGAGAGAGAGAGATACTTTTTTAAAAAAGAATTTGGTGTGTTGGAATACAGATATCATTAGTAAAAACAAATATCCTAATTTTAGTTGCCTATCTTTCTGGAGGTCTTTTATCCATGTATTTGTCCTTATTGGGTTTTCTGAAGCTTTCTAAAAAAATTTTGCTTCTAATTTTCTAAATTTCTTGAGTATTTTCCCAAAGTTTCCTAAATTTTAGGCCATGTAAGTATTCTCAAAATTGTTGTCTACTGAATGTTCTTCTACTCTCAAAACTGGAGTTTCAGATTGCACCCACGTTTTCATGTAGTGATTCACTGATTCATCCATAGTCACTTGCGCCATCCACAATACTGCAAGTATTAGCCTACCTGGCTATCTCCCCTACTGAGCTGTAAGACCCAGAGGGCTGGAATTTTATAGTCTTTGTATGTCCAAGGTGAAAACACATCCTCATGCTTCAGGGCAAAGATGGCCTCACGGACTTGAAGCAAGACCACAGTCGGCCTTCACCTATATTCAGCATCAGAAGTTAGTTCCATGCCCCAGAGCTTAACAAAATGTGCTAATAAAACCACACAAGGTACCTGCAATACCTACGACTACCACCACACGGGTAGTGTTCTAAACATTTGAGATGTACCATATGCTCTTGTTAGTAAATAAGTAAACTTCTCCTTCTGGGTTTTCTCCTTTTTCTCTCTGCTTGGAACTGTTAGTTTTCACTGAAATAATACATGCTCTAATCACAACATTTCTGATAAATGCAGGCTCTACTAATTTTCACCCTGTAGAATTAAAGTAACTGCATTTTCTTCTCCTCCTCTCTTTGGCAAGGGCAGAGTAAAATCCCAAAGCTCTCCTACCTAATGTGTTTCCAAAATATACATATTAAAGCAAAAAACAAACAAACAAACAAACAAAAGCTCCCCAAACTTCAATAAAGGAATTTCTATTCTTAACTCTTACAATAATGTCTTTCTTGAGTGTAAAGTCAGTTCAGGGACTTCAATAAAAGATTCCCTTGAGATATACTTTTGACGAATCATTGAAGAATCACTTCATTTCTTAAACTTAATATTCACTTCTGAAAAACCTAGATTTCTGAATGAGGAGTCCTTATGTTTCCGTGTTTTCTAAGAAACTTGGAATTTCTAAGAATCCTTGGAATTTTTTCATTCACTGCCCCCATATTTCTTCTCTTAATATCAAAATTTCACTAAAAATACACATCTAGGTCTGTTTTATGTCTGGCAATTAAGAAAAATTTTGTATAACAACAGAATTTTACTAGCAATATTTGATTTTCTTCCATCAATTGGTACCACTCAAAAGTGATGGGCTATGTATAGTTTAATAAAGAAAGGGAATTCTTAGAAAAACACATGGTAACCATCTCCTAAGGAGCATGACGTACCTGTGGGTATGAGTGACAACAGCCCTTATGTGGCAATTAATTTAGTTTCCATGGCTTTCAGTTATCAATGGCCCTGAAATCTCATTCTGTCTCTGTTTTCATGAAGGTCCCAAGACAGTCTCTGTGAGCGGATTTAAGCCATCTGTCTAGCCTCAGAAAAATAAGGCTTGTGAGTTCTTGAAGGAAGAAGTCAAAAGAAGTAATGAAGGAAAAAGCCCAGTGGACTATAATACAGTGTAGTCTATACGCTAAAAGCTCTTTCCTTCATTTAAGGAATGAGCCACACATATAAGGTAAATTCCACTAAGCAAAATGGTGGTCTTTAGGATAGACTGGCAATGTCATCAATTCATTCCACAAATGTACTGCATACAATGTTGGAGGAAGTTTGCTAGGTTCTACGGAGACACAGTGATGAGTGAGGCTTAACCCCTGGAGTCATGGAGCATTCTGTCTCAGAAAGCATTGTCTATATCCAGTGTTACGGGTTGAATTGTGTCCTCCCACCACCAAAAAAAAAAAAAAAAAAAAAAGTCCTATGATGAGACCTAACCCCAGGACCTCAGAATAAGACCTTATATGGGTATAAGGTCTTTACAAAGGTAATGAAGTTAAAATGAGGTAATTAGAGTGGGCCTTAATCCAATATGACTGAAATTCTTTTAAAAAAATTAAAAGGTAAATTTAAGGATAGACACACACAGGGAAATCACCATGTGAAGATGAAAGAAGAGATTGGGGTGATGCATGCACAAAGCCAAAGACCACTGAAGACTGCCCACAAATTACCAGAAGCTAGGCGAGAGGCATACACCCTCCCAGTCCTGGGGAGGAAGCAACCCTGCCGACTCCTTGATCTCAGACTCCCAGCCTCCAGAAAACTGTGAGACAATAAATTTCTATTGTTTATGCCACCCAGTGTGTGGGACTTTGATACAGCAGCCCTAGCAAACAAATATATTCAGATATACTTCTATTTTAATATAAAATCTATCAGCTATATATGTCTGAATATAATCCATCTCTCTATATAAACATATACACATCACTTGGTAAAACATAATGGGAGCCCCAAGCAAAGTATAATATATTTTCTGCAGGAGTGTTTACTTCTCAAGGAAGTCTTTATAGAAGACATGGCAGTCACATTTCATACAAGGTTCTAAGAGTCATAAAAAGTCAGAAGCCAACCGTAAGAATTTATGACTATCGAACTATAAACTATTTATTGCAAAGCTTTTTTTTTTTTTAATCTTAGGAATGTGCATCTTTTACATGCCATTTCCTAAGAGTCAAGAAGCCTATATGAATGATTCAATGGCACACTTCATATCTAAACCTCTGCAGGTACCATTATCTCAGCGAGAAAGACATTTTTAGTACTTTTACATTCATCTTCATTTTCTTTTTACAAAGTCTGCTGTGAGGTTCAGTGTAAGATAAGGGGCTGCCTTGATGCTCTATTGTAAGAATATTGACGTAGCTGGTCTTCCAGAGTGGGGATGGTTTGCAAATACATTTAGTGTGGTTGCCACACTCCTTACAGGGATGTGCATTGATCCCTTGCAGGTGACGAGTTAGGTGGCCTGTGGTCTTGGAACTGGTCTGTCTACAGACAGAAACCATACCCAGGCCCTCATTCTTTCAGGTATCTACCCAGCAGAACTATTATCAAACCTCAGAAGCACTATACATTTTCGGATTTTTATAAACCATTCAACTTAACCTTCCTTACACCATTCGGGAAGGATAATTTTTGATGCTTTGCTCATTTGCCAATTCACTTTGGTGAGTCCAATATCTATCAAAACCACACTCTCCTGGTTTCCTTTCAAAATTATTTTCACTATTGAGCTTTGTAACCTGATTAGATTCTTTTCTAATCTTTTCATGTGAATTGTATGAGTTTGGTTTCTCCTGGTTGCAAGTAACAGAAACAAACTCCAGCTCGAATCAGAAAGATAAGGCATTTTATTAAACAGGTAATGGTATTCCAGGAGCAACTGAACCACTCAACCCTAGGAACAGCAGGAACCAGGGCCCCTTAGGGGCCTGTGCAGCAAGAATTCATACGCCTTCTCACTAGATGCTCTCAGGAGGCCTTTGGCTCAGGCTGGGGACTCCTGGTTTCTATTTCCCATCAGTTTCACATTTTAGATTCCATGGAATAAGATACCGGTTGGCATAGCTTAGGTGAAGTACACACTCTGGATTCATCAGGGTCAAGTAGGACAGTCTTAGGCTTGCTCCTCCCCATGGCAGGCTGCGGAATGTTCTCAGAGAACTAAACAATTGTTAGAATCTCCCACGTGGGTTGACCACGTATGCACTTCAAGTATGCCGTCCTTTCTTTGGAAAATGCTTTCTATATATTTCCCAATTAATCTTCACTTGAACCCAATATACAACCACATCTTATTTTTCAACTCAATAATTTTTGCATTCATTTTAAGTGGGCTAACTCCATTTGAGGTTTCCTGTTAAAATAATTGGCTCGAACTGAGCCTATATCTTGCATTCTTCATATTATCTTGACCCCTTGACTATCACTGTGACTCAAAATTTTATATTGAGCACATTCCTCATTTCTTCCTTTTAGAATACGTAATGAGCCTTTAGTCAATATATTGCTTTCTGTATATTGTCTTACTGTTGCCACTGTCAGCAATTTATATTGAACATACTCCTAGAAATCTTATCAGCTATGAAACATGGTGTACATGCTCACACACTATGTATAATATTAGAACCAGAGAGTACACTCTCAGGAGACACAAACAAATCAGGAAGTATCTTCCTCTTCCATTTCCTATCCATCACACCATTATCAGCAAGACTGTTCAAAGCGCCAACAATAAGATTTCAAAAAACACACAGGCACTTTTAAAGGAATACCAATTTAGAAAATCTAGAAAATAAAAGAGAATCTCATACTCCCCTGTATTCTTTGCAAACAATCTAATCATGGCCAAATATGTACAATATTAAACTGGTATCTGAGTTGATGAGCAGCTAAAATGCAACAAAAATGTCAACAATGGGAAACTTTAGAGGGAAAGGAGAAGATACTGATGAGAAAACAGAGCCTAATCATGTCTGAGATGAGAAATGAGTAGAAACCAATGTGTGAAATAATTGATGTTATACCAGGTAAGAGCCTAATGAGAAGGAAAACATTCGCAGATCTATTACCATCTAGGATACTCTCAACAGAGGTAAAACTGCTTTAGAAAACAGGAAAGCAACTATGCAAACAATAGCAGATGTTTTTTAAAGAATAGTAACAATACAACAACCAGGCAGAAACATTAATTCTGTCAAAATAGGTTATTGTAAACTTTCTGTTTATATGTAAATAAACCTAAGCACTTAAAATTACCATGTTTTATTGACACAGTGAGAGAAAGAAAAATAAACAAAAAAATGAAGGTATCTTTTGTATCTTAAAACAAGAGAAGGGAAAGGCAAGCAGCAAGTGATTCAGAGACAATAAAAAGCCACTTTCTGAAAGATGGCAGCCACCCACCATCCCTGAAGGTAGATGAAGTGGTGAGCAGTAGTAGTTGAACACATTTTGGTTACATGTATGCTAAGTGAAATAAGTCAGACTGAGAAAGACAAATACCATATGATCTCACTCATATGTGGAATCTAAAGAACAGAATAAACGAATAAACAAAACAGAAATAGAGTCAGATATAGAGGAAAAAACTGATGGTTGCTAGATGGAAGGGGGTGGGATGGGGAAGGAGGTGAAGGGATTAGAAAGTACAAATTGGTAGCCACAAAACAGACACAGGGATATGAAATACAGTATAGAGAATATGATCAATAATACTGTAAAGATTATGTAGGGTGCCAGATGGGCACTGGACTTATCAGGGGGATCACCCATAGACTGTGTAGATGCTTGACCACAGCATTGTACACCTGAAGCTGAAGTAGAATAACATTGAATGTCAAATATATATATATATATATATATATATATATATATATATATATATACACACACACACACACACACACACACACACACACACACACACACACACACACACACACACATAGAGTAAAGGAATGTAAAGTACAGCATAGGGAATATAGTCAATGGTATTGTAACAGCTTTATGCGATGTCAGAGGGGTAGTAGATTTGGGGGTGTTACCATTTTATGAGGGGTATAAATGTCTAATTATTACATTGTTTTGTAAACCTGAAACTAATGGAAAAAAAGGAGACTAAGAGTAATAAATAAGAGTAATAATAGCAACAGTTAATACTCATATAGTGATTATATTGCAAACACTTTATAGTAGGTTATTAATTCATATCATCTTCATCCTAAACATGAGATAGGTACTATTATTATCCCCATTTTACACACAATGAAAATAAGGCACAAAGAGATTAAGCGTCTTCCCCAATGTCTTGGAGCTACTAGTAAGTGATGATGTCAGGATTTGGCACTTTTGTCTCCGAAGTCCGCATTCTTAATCTTAATGCTATGCTCTCCATGTGATTCTAGCTGGAGTTATGATTTTTACATTGCATGTGGTTATCCAGAAATATGGACACTAAAAACTCTGTATGAATTTAAGGAGCCCTCAAAATCCATTTCAATTCCCTTTGGGAGACTAGAATTATGGTTAACAGAAACAGACTGTAGATCTAGATTACATGGGTTCAAATCCCAGCTCTTCCAGTTACCAGCCCATTGATCTAGAGAACGTTACTTACCCTCTCTGTTAATTAAGAGTGTGTCATTATTTATAAACATGCATTACCCCTTTTTGTGGGAGGATTTTACTTCCCCCACCCCACTGACATCAGGCTTGGCATAGGACTTGCTGTGGCCAATGGAATGTAAGCGGAAGAAACATGTGTAACTTCTGAGCAGAACTTGAAGAGCCAGCACAAGGTCTGCCATGTTTTCTTCTCTCATTATGACCAGCAATGTTTGAGAAACAGGTTGGCCTGGGTCCTGGAGTGAGGATGCAGAGCAGCAGACCCATCTCAGACATCTAGCAGAGTAAGAAACATACCATCCTTGTTCTAACTCAGTAGGATTCATGGGCCACTTGTTTCTGAGACATAACTGCGTCTCTTGACTCATACAATCTCTGAGTCAAAGTCCTACCTGCTTCTAAGGTCGTTGCCAGGATTCAAGGAGTTATTTTTATAAAGCATGTAGACCAGTGGCTGACACATGATAAGCTCTACAGAAGTGTTCATTCTTACAGTTACTTTCATCTATAATGGCATAAGATAAGTATTAGTGAGCCAGATACTCACCTGAAAAAGATACAAGTACTGAAAAGACTACTAGAGAAAATATTCCCAAAGCTATATACTAAAATCAAATGCTTTTCTTGGTCTCAAATCCTTTCAACTCAGTTCTGACATTAGCTGGTTGCCCTCTGGGCTTTTTGCAAACTTCTTGTCTTCAATGATCCCTTATCACCCAGAAATCTCATCTATTGGTGGACAATTCTGGGATTTAATATGGCTGACCCAAAGCCTCCAGGCCATTTTCTTTTCACAAAATTTCCCTTGGCCATGAGGCTATTCCTCTACCATTTCCTTCAGCTATCTTTTTGGAAACAGAGTTAAACATCAGCTTTCCCATCTGTGGAACACAATTTTATTAAGATAATAATAGCTGCTATCTCTTTGCTTCTAAGGGTGAAGAATTAGATAACTTTGACCAGTTTCTTTGTTTCATGAGTTTTGATCGGCTTCAATTTGTTTATGTGCAACATTTTATGGGAAGGTTCTTGCCAATTAATGTTCCACACAACTTGTTTTGAGGGCACCACTCCAGATGTAATAAGCAGGTACTGACAACTCTTATGCCCAAGAAAAAGATACTATGTGCGCTCCTCTAATCCATCTCAGAAATCACAGGCTACTAAAGTGGGGGCCCAAAGAGATTTTTGACAGCACCACCTCATTTTAGATATGAGGAAATGGAGGGTCCAAGAGCCTAAAAATCTCCAAGACAAAAATAAAACTCAGGTGAAGAGCAAAACCCAATAGAACAGAGTCATTATCCAAGGGAGCCAAATAGTGTTGTTTCCAGGGCTGATAGCATTTACTAGAAAAACACTTGGAAACATGAGCATATCTGGATAGACTGAAACACACGTTAAATGCCCAATTAACAAATTCATTCACTCCATGTTACTGAGCACCTTACTGGGTTTTAATCTGACCTCTTCATAAAAGCCAAAGAGGTTACTCATAAAGATACAATAACAGAGCCCCGTTTTACGAAGCTCACATGTGAAGCAGGTTGGTAGGATTGAGTCAGTATCAGGGTTTAGCTAAACTGAGACATAAAACAGAAACCAAGCTATTATGTCAAAAGCTTTATTCGGCAGTTACTTACTATACATAACTCACCAGCTATTTTCTCTGAAATAATAATGATTACAATGACTATCATATCCAACAAAAAACTGAATCAAGCAACAGATAGGATCAATCTTCAGAAAATAAAAACTACTAGAGGCAGCTATAGCTTCTTTTTACTGTTGTGGGTGACAAATAAAACCAAGTTATTTCTGGCACTTATTACTTTAATGATTTCTAAATTTTCTTCTCTAAAAGAAATGTACTGGAGATTAATAAATTTTACATAGACACAAACAGAATGTGTAAATTGCTAAGGGGTTTGGTCCCTTTACTTTTATTCCAGCTATTTCCCCAAGCCCAGAAGAAAGATGTTCCCTAAAGTTTTGCGTGGTTTCTAGCAAAATCATTTCCCCTATAACTAAATAGGTAAAGAAAGATGCATTTTTTAGTAGATAATAATAAAACTAAGACTTGTAGCTGAAAACATTCTTGATTACAAAAGCTTTGTGTTTTTTTCTTTGCTCCCTGGCTACATTCTCATGTCTAAAAGACAAAAGAGAACACAAAACAAAGAGAAATGGATTCTGTAGGCACCCATATACAAGAAAGGTACAATAGTCGAAAATCACAATAAAAATAGATTGTCATCGATGGGGATTCCATTAAAGAAGGACAATATATCTGCTTTGGAGACGGCTCAATTCATCAAGAAAAAATTACTGATAGACAAAGTCCAGAGCTGAAACACATTTGTAAGATGAAGGGCAAGACAACCAGCAACGTCCTAGTAAGTCCAAAAAAAAACAAAAAACAAAAAAAATAGAAAAGAAATGCAAACCCAGCAACAAACAGATTCTCTTGCACATGGAGAATGTCTTTCTTTAGTACAATATTATCAGACTGTTGTATGTGACACCTTGATAAATGAAAGAAACAGAAACACTGTCACAAAAAGAAAGGAAGAAAGGAAGGAAATTCACAAACAGTGCCCACTAAAGATGGATAAGAAAGTTTTAAGAGAATATGCGCATTGATTAAAGGCAAGGAAGAAAAACAAGATAGCTGCTCTATCTAGCTAACCCCCCACTGCACATGCCTATTGTATTGTTTCCTTTGGCACTCACTGCAAGGGAGGCTCATCCTCTGTTTAATAATACGATTATTTATAAAATAGAAGAAAAACATCCTGATAAGAATATACCTCAATAGGAAAAAGTCTCCTTCTATATAATCTGATTGTACAGATGAAAAAGAAATGCTTTCTCAAAGTAATAACAATTACAAGGCAACCAGTGCACAAGATAAGCACTTGCAGAAGGAACTGCACCGAATCTATTCAACCGACCAGCTTTGCTGTCATGTGAGTCCAAGAGTGGATACTGTGGCTCCCCAGGAAAACCTGCAGAGCTGTAAAAATCAGCCAGTGTCAGTATGTGGTTGCGGGGGAGGAAGATGTTAAAGGAAAGAAGAACGTTCAGAGAGAAACAAGAAAGGCTGACAATACAACTCCTGGTAATTCTTCATTTAACGTTATATTCATTGACCTGTTAGTTATTATAGCAGACACAAGGTTTTGAAAAGTACACACATACACAATGGCCTCTGCCCTCTAAAAGCTAGACCTTGTAAAATACAACATCGGTTCATGATCTTACCAATGCCCATTTCTTGTAAGTACAAGTAGGCCATCAGTGGTATTATTTTCATATTCTGGCTAGAATCCCCATATTAATATTATTTTGCAGATATAGCACATTAAACTGCACTGAAATAAAAAATCAAAATAGAGTGAATATTTTTACAAGTCCAGATTTATAAAGAATCTATTGAATATGGATGTTCCGTATTCATAACTTTATACATGCATACATAATATGTACACGTAACTATATTTAAATACCAATAATTTTACACACTAAGTGTAATCCAATAAGGTATTTCAAAGACTATGTTGGTAACTTGCTAGAGTTGACAAAGAGTAAAAAAATCCATTATACAATTAGCTGGTACTTACTGAGCCATTAATATGTGGCAGTTACTGTCCTATACGCTCCTGCACATATTATTTTATTGAATCCTAAAAATTCTCTCCATTTTGCAGACCAGAAATCAGACCTTCCAAATGAATAGGATACACTTTAAACCACTGCACTATACTCCTTCTAACCACTCACTGCAGAGGAGATTTCTGTGGAACCTAGTTAGTTGTTGGCTTTTCGTGGAATTTTACTCTGCTTTTGAAACATGATCAAACTAAGGGTGACACCAACAATGACCGCTTCCCCCCACGACCCCTCCCCAAGCAGGATCTATGGCAAGAAAGGCCAGAGAGCAAGGCTAGGACTTGCAAACAGACCATTCCCCAAGCTATCACAGATATTCAGGAGCACCCTTCATCGAGTTCAAACTAGGATATTCAGGCATGTAGTTCAGAGAAGCACATTCTGATGGGGTGTTGGGGAAAGGTCTAGATTTGGAGAAGTCCAGAATATCATGAAAGGCACGGTCTTGTGAAGGGTTTTCCAGGCTAGTGGTTCGCTGAGGGTTTAAGTTTCAAGGATAAAACTCCAATTTCTATAAGGTACGATGGCAATGAGATAAGACCATTATGAACTGAAGCACATGGGGGAATTTCAAGGCATTCACATAGAATGGAAAAAATCAGCAATAAGGATGATTTGAACACACATCTAAGTGCTTTTGAGTTTACTTCTCAACAAAACTCAGTCCTTAAATAAAATGTATTAGTTCCCTATTCAGTTCAAACTATGGGACGATTAGTTTTTTTGGACTCTGATAGGTCTATTTTGAAAAACGGCCGGTCTACATCTCTCTAGCACTGATCCTCCATGAGCAATAAACCAGCTTTAGGAACACTAATTCCAATTCCGACCATTGTGCATTCTTTAACACATTGCTCATCTCTGGCAAGGTCTGTCAGGGATGAAATCCAGCATAGCTTGCATTTTTGTTGACTTCTCTTCCACTTGTGACTCTCAGCTCTTGGCTTTGGGCTGACCCATATGAATTCATTCTAATTTTCAGAGAAAGGTAACAGAAGACTTGACATCAAATTTTACTTTTAAAAGATTTTTCTAAAGTTTCAAAGATTGGCTTTGCTTTTTAAAGGAGTGACAAATGTTAAAGGAAGAATAACGTAGTAAATGTACTTAGAGTCAGCAATTCATTTTTAGCTAAACATCCGTATGAACATAGACACAGACTCTTAGGCCAATTAGCGACTAGGGCGTCAGTCTGGAGTGACGGACCATGTCTTGCTCAATATAGTGATCAGTGCACATTAGGCCTTAGTAGATGCTTATTAAACTGAAGTTACTTAACATTAAAGTCTCAGATTCTTTATTTTTAAACGGGTAACAGTATAGTCATTCCGCATTGTTTATATATGATACATCTGCAAACTTGCCTACTCAATAAAATGTATTTGCACCCCCCAAGTCACTAGTTGAAGTGCTTTCACCATCATTTGCAAACATGAACAGAGGAGCAAAAAAAAAACTGAGTCAACAAAGTGCATGCTCCTAGCTAAGGTTGAACAAGATGACACTGTGCAACAAGTGTCCTTTCCAAGACACATCTTTTGCACTTTTCCATGTTTTTTGTGACATATCTTTTGCACTTTTCCATTTTTCTGTTGGTGATTTTGCTGTTTAAAATGGCCCCCAAACATGGTTCTGAAAGACTATCTATTGCTCCTAAACACAAAAAGTCTGTGATGTGTCTTACAGATAAAATGCATGTGTTAGATAAGCTTCATTCAGGGGTGAGTTGCAGGGCCGTTTGCCATGAGGTAATCAATCAACAGTATATTTTAACTAAGGTGTCTTTAAACAGAAACACACATAGAACATACATGAAGTTTAGGTACTGATCACTTGATGAAAATGTTATGACCAGAGGTTCACACGAATCTGTATTTCCCCTAGGAACGATGGTTCAGTATTCACTAATTCAGAGTTTGCAGTGACTTTATAGAACATAACTTCATGAATTATGAGAATCAACTGTACTTGCTCAGCCAGTTGTTTTTAGGTCCGAGAAAATGTAGGTTAGTAATTTGGTCAAGTGGCTAGCACAAGTAGGCATTCAGGGAATGTTCCCTACCTAAAACCAGGATCCTCTGAAGTGTCTGCAAGCAACACAATGGAAAATATCAAACTCACATTCACTGTATTTCATAGAAGAGGACATAAAAATTAAATTGCATTTAAATCTGTCATTAAAGTCAATATATTAGTAGAAGTGAGAAATATTGAGATATTTATAATTAATCAAAAGGCATCTGATTTCCAGGTCAGGCTAATGTTGCCAGAAAATATGCTATGAACTCTGCTAATTAGAAAAAATATAGTCTTTTATGCAAAAACCTTCAAGCAAATCAATTAAAATGGTAATTCAAACAAGTATGTCAGTGACATGTCTATTATCTCTATATGTTTCAATTACAAAGTCATCTTGTTAGTAACAAATACAGGATTATAACATAAAGCAAACATAGGAGCAGGAAATCACCAACAAGAAATGCTTTTAGTCCATGAATCTAGAATTTAACTTTAGGAAACATCAGAGTATTTATTAAATAGTAAAAAAAAAAAAAGCTGTACTTTGATTAATTATGACAAATTATGATATTCCTATGCAAAGATTGATCTTTTGTGTGTGTGTGTGAGTGTGTGTATAAAAGTATAACAAAGTAACTATCTTAGTAAAGATAAGACCACTTTAATTCAGATTTCACTAACTCAGAATCAAGAACCTAGGCAGGTATTTAATTAAAATATTAGATGGATAAAAGAATGATAATATGATACTAAAGGACACTAAAGGTTTAGAATACTGTATTAAGGATATTTTTTTAAAAAAAGCTTTTCAAGATATGGAAAGCATCTATCTACATACAACTTATTTATTTCTTTGATATGCATTAGTTCCATTCACATTCACTGAGTTCCTCTCTGAGCCAGCCACCTAAGCGTCCCAGGAGAACATAACATAGAGCAACCTTTCTGAAGCTCACAATCTAGTAGGTGAGATAGACTTGTCAACAAATGCACTGCAAGGTGATAAATACAATTGAAGATGTAACTGCAAAGGAAGAAAAATGTTACTGAAATGAGGCTGGTGCTTTGAAAATAACCCTTTAAAAAGGTGCCTCGTTGCCACATTAAAGCCAGGCTTCTCTAGGGACCACTTTATCAGTTCAGCTCTAGTAACAGGGATACTTGAAAAATAATGCAGCTACAATTCCAGAGGGGTGGGAGGGAGACCTCATGTACTGAGACTAGTTTGAACCAGCACCTTTCGCCTTCACTGTCCAGTCCCTTTCGCCATCCAAACCAAAGCAAATCGCAAGTACAATAATTAAGTTAGCCAGAAGATAGGGG
Source organism: Rhinolophus sinicus (assembly GCF_036562045.2). Classification (NCBI taxonomy): domain Eukaryota; kingdom Metazoa; phylum Chordata; class Mammalia; order Chiroptera; family Rhinolophidae; genus Rhinolophus; species Rhinolophus sinicus. The sequence continues at coordinate 125,165,281 of NC_133751.1, forward strand.
TCCTGGATTCTGCCCGCCTTGTTTCTGGCTGGTAGAGAGGTATTGGAAAGCGAGCGCCCCCACTTGCCAATGAAAACTTGTCCTATGCTCTCAAGCAAGAGAGAACATTATTGCTATTATCTTGAACTTGGTTGGCTTAGTGAAGTGACGGAAAATTTATGCACTTTGGCATTATTAGCACCAATTTTATCCCTTTCTCATGTCCCTCTGCTTTTAAAACAATATGGATGTGATTGTATGTCCTTTCCCAGGCTTAGGATCTGAAGAGGTCTTCTATTTGAGGCTGCTGGAGAGAAATAGGATCAGATGAGCGAACTCAATCACTCAGTAGGCCATTGCCACGGAGGTACCCTCACACCAAATGCCTGGGAAGCTGAGAGCTGACGCCTTGCTGCTGAGAATGAAGCACGTCTCTGCCCACAGGGACCAACTGGGCTGTATTTAAAGTGAACCTGACAGTCCGTTTCTAATCAGGCTTCTTTCCTTAGTGCCCTCTGCCCTCTTAGTGGCTCCACTCTATGCACTAGGGAGATGCTGATGGGAACCCGAAAGAGGGAAAAGTCTCGGATACCTGTAAGGATTCTGGGCATATGTCCAGTGACAAAAGAATTCAATCCTGACATCAAGGATGAGCAGAAAAAGAAAGCAAAAGGATTCAATAATTTAAATATGAACTGCACTGATAAACTTTCAAAAACACTAATTCACTCTCAGGACAGATTTAACACAAAGCGATTTATTTTGTGTTATCACACGCACACACACCCTATACAATAGTCCCCCTTATCCACAATTTCACTTTCTGTGATTTCAGTCCCTTTGGACAGTTAACCACAGTCCAAAAATATTAAACAGAAAATTCCAGAATTAAACAATTCATACGTTTGAAATTGCGCGTATTCTGAGTAGCATGATGAAATCTCTCAGTGTCCCATTCTGTCCTGCCCAGGACGTGACTCCCCTTTGTGCAGCGTCTCCATGCTGTATATGCTCCCCGCCCATTAGTCACTTAGTAGCCATCTTGGTTAGCAGGTCAACTCTCACAGAATCCCAGTGCTTATGTTCAAATCACCCGTATTTTACTTACTGATAATGGCTCCAAAGTACAAGAGTAGTGATGCTGGCAATTAGCATGTGCCCGAGAGCAGGCTTTGCCAAGTGCTGCCTTTAAGTAAAAGGGTGAGCACAGTACAATAAGATATCTAGAGAGAGAGAGACCACATTCGCAGAATTTTTATTACAGTACATTGTTATAATTGCTCTTTTTTATTACTAGTTATTGTTATTAATCTCCTACTGTGACTAATTCATAAATTTAACTTTATCATAGGTATGTCTGTATAGGAAAAAACACAGTATATATAGGGTGCAGTACTATCTGCAGTTGTATGCATCCACTGGAGGTCTTGGAACGTATCCTCCACGGATAAAGGGGAACTAGTGTGTGTGTGTGTGTGTGTGTTTGTGCATGTGTGTGTACTGCTGTGTGTTCATATGTATAGTGTACATATAGAACTGTATATATATATACATATATATACACACATACACAATAGACACACAAGAGCACACAAACAAAATTACATGTATATGGAACAACTAATACTAAACACATGTAATATACACGTGAGTGTGTGTGTGTGTGTGTCTGTGTATGATTGTTAGATATTTACCCAAATCCATTTCCTCTTTTTCTAGACACAGATATAAACTACAATTCCCTGCCTCCTTTGCAGTTAGGATTCCAGCCAAGGAATTCTGAGTACAGTGATTTCTGTTACCCATAAGTTTGACCCATAAAAGCCTTCTAAAGATGGTTCTATGCAGTTTCCCTCTTCTGGCATACTGGGATAGGGAGGGACCCTAGAGCAACCTTGGAAAATGAAATTTGAACACAGTAGAGCTTCCACAAGCCTGGGTCCTTTATTTAATAAATTCATGGAGAAAAGCGCCCCTCTAAATCTGAATAAACACCTAGTTCTATTATCTGAGCAAGAAATATATTTATTCGCTATGCCACTACATGTTGAGAATTTATTTGTTACCACAACAAAGCCTAACATCTCTATCACATAGAATTGTGAATGTCTCACTTTCAGGTAAATGGTGAGTAACATGTTATCACAACTCAATACATTCTAACATGTTTCCAATACATCTTCCCCACCTCCCTTCCATTCTTGCGTTCATCTCTCTTACATGGGGATGTGGTCAAATGAGTCAATAGAAAGAACATTTATTTGAGAGGCGTTCTGTCAACATTGTTCTGAGAGGCAGATGTCCGAGCGGCATGTGCCTTCTGTGAGAAAAATTGATTCACCATCTTAACTCTTCCAAATATATGCAGACTATAGTGCCATTATTCCAAATCCAAAGCCAAACAATGCAGCCCCCAAAGAAATAGGAATAAAATACTGAGTATGACAAAAAGAAAACAGTTACCAAAAGCTATGAACTAAATTACTTCCAGCACTCTATTTATTACAAGATTGTGATTCAGAGTGTACCTTTACTCAAGGCTGAGGAAATGAATGTACAAGTATGTCTGGAGGTCCTAGCACGGTGAAGGAACACTGAAATATGTTTTTAGCATAGGTCTCAGGGAGGGTGAATTGAATACATAACTTCCTAGAAATGATAACATTGGATGGAAAAACTAGATCACATGAAGCAATCTGTAAATCACAGCTCTGAGAAGGCAGCTGAAGAAATCTTCTTGGTCCTTCCATCAGGGTAATATCTCTACTATCCACACCTGTCTAGCCTTTTTTTAAACAACTTCCGGAAAAGTCTCCAAAACTTTTCCAGGCAGCCCAAGCTGAGCACCCTCCAAAGCAAAGCATTCTTTCTCATTTTCAAATAAACTGGCTCTGCGGTAATGTCTCACCTTATCTCCTTCTTCCCTACACAAAACACAGTCAAGTCATGTTTGACCACAGGTAGGGCCGAAAGAGCATTTAAAGTGTCAGAGACTCAGCTCCTTGCTTCCAGCGCTACCATGCAGGCGTATGGTTCCAGTTAAATCCTAACCTTTCTGGTTTGCTTCCTCATTACAAAGCAAGAGGAATGGGTAAGAGAGGGTCTTGTAAGTCCCCTTCCAGATACATAGGTCTATGGACTATATCTTCTATATCAGGTTAATAACCAACGCAACTCCTTTATTAGATCCTTATGTTATACGTAAAATCAATAATGTAAAAACTAGTATTAAAATACCATTTTAGAGTCAATCGTGCTGGATTCCCATAACGCCTACCAATGAAATCAGCCAAACGCACTTATCAAACTCCATTTAATACACCATGTCCTAGCATCTTCCAAAATATGTTCACTTATTGTGTTTACCGAAAGAATTTTTAATGAGCAGCTGCCTCAAAATTAATTAATGTGCATAGCTCACACTACAAAATTACAAGCTAAATCCCATTATAACTAATATATTTTCAGTGCATAGCTCAAATTGCAAAGGATAGTGAGACTCCAGCTGATGGCCCATTTATTTAGAGCAGTATGTGAACCAACAAATTCACAGAAGCATGCAACAAACAGTTCCGTTCTTGACGCACATTTTGAACAATATATTCTGTGAAATACTATACCATGGAATTCTAGCAAATTAAGGAAGCCCATTTGTACTTCATTTCTTCCAGTATGCTCTTAACGATTTCTACTAGGGAACCAGACTAGGAAAATCAGAGTATCTGATTGTGCCAGCTAGATTCTGATTTCTCCTACACCCCCAAATTCTCAAACCAAGAAATTATTTTATTGCCCATTAACTGCCCATTTCCTTCAAATGTCACTGCTTTTCATTTATACCCATTAATATGCTAAATTCCAAAGCATTTTTGAAGGAAACCAAAGGAAGGTAAAATAAAGCTGAAACCACTTTCCAACAATTTTAAAACATCAAAATCAGGTATAATTGAAAGAAAATGATTATACACCTCGCCAGCACTTCTTCTATGTTTTAGAACAAATGTTCATACTCACTTAGGGCATGTTTCCATCTGCTTCTCATTTTCGTTTCTATGCTTTAGTTTTAATTATTATACATAGACAAATTATCAACATCTTACTCCCTAAAACTAAATAAACTTGGCCTTATTTTTTCTAATCACACACTACCAAAAATGAAATCAGATTTTCTGAAATCATGTTTTAACAACTGATCTTTAACTTACCAGAAAAGGAGATCTTACCATTATCATTTGGAGGAAATATACAATTCACCATCATTGAAAGTATAAATTCTAGAGTCGTGTACTCTGCAGTTAAGAACCTAGTCACGCAGATAGAAAACTTGCTCTCTTGGAGCCTAAAATCCAAAATTAATGTGTAAACATATTTTGGAAAAAAAAATAGGAAGACAAAAGCATTAAACAGATACATGGTAGACAGCATTACAATGAAGGCATATGCATCCGTGGCTTGGTAAATCAGTACAAGTGACATGGAATCACGGATGTGACAAACCTCGACCACAGCAAACCCTGGTGCAAAGCAGACGCTTCGGTACAACATCCATACACTTTGCTCTCCCCTTGCCTCACGTCTGAGGTCCCCAAAGTAGCTACATCACTGATTTATTTTTCATCCAGATGGCTGGCGCCCTGTAGAAAGACTTAAAATGCTGACTGTGTCTTGGGCATGCTTATTCAGTGTGTCTTGAAAGCCATTATTCACTAATTTCATGTGGAAATGAAATTTCAGCTTCCCATTGTGTACAAATAACTTGGCCACTTACACCACATACAAAAAGTGCTTTTTGCCAGGCAGGAGTGGACGGCTGGAATGCAGAAGGCTTCCTGTGTGCTGCCCTGGCTCAGGCCCAAGCCAGCATATGGCGGCACCACCAACCACCTCCATATAAAATACTAGGTGAAGGCTTCAAGCAATCTCTAATAATGTGATTTACAAAGCATGCGCTGGACGGCTGCTGTTGGCCTCTATTTTCATTCAGGGTAGACGATTCATCTTATTCCACATAAAAGCATTTGATTACATTTTGCTCTCTTGCATCCATCCTCCCCACATTATCAGCTGCTAAACTTTGGGTACATCTAGAAACCATCATGAGTTTCTAAGCTTTCTTACTTTATCATTCTCTTATTCTAGAATATAATCCTCAACATGGTGTCACTTTCTGCTTTGAGTCTGAGACTATCAAGCAAAGAAAAGTGGCTTTTAGAGAGTAAGTGACAGGGGTTAGTGAAGCTCCTGGGCTTTGCTTTTGGGCCACGTTCCCACACTGTGCTTATAAACAACTATTGATATTTTCTGGAATTTCATTCCAGAGATTGTTTGCTTTCAAATGTCAAAGAGCTCTCTTCCCTCCCTCTTTTGGGTTTCATTTCAGAAATAGCAGTGCTACTCATCAGCAATAAATATAAGATTGCATGTTGGTCTTTTTTTTTTTTTTTAATACTGTTATTGAAGAGCTCGAGGTATTTGACAAAAATTATCAAAAATCACTGGTAATTCCCAGCCCTGACTTTCGGAGCTTTCTAGAAGATGTATTTACATGAGGTTTGCAAAATATAATTTGTATTTATAAATACAGGCATTTATCTGGTCCTCAGCAATGGATGCAACAAGTCATATCCTGGGACTGACATTCGTTTCCAACAGAAGTTCCTGGGACATGAGATATGCCTGTCTGTGGTGACCCTTTCTCCTCTCATTCTGAGGAATGAATGGCTTTTTCTCCTCTCCTACTTTTATCTCCCCTGCCACACAGCTCTCTGTTCCTCCTTCATATCTGCAGAGGGCTAATCAGCATCCTCCTTTCAGATATCCCAGGAATGTGTTTTTGTCCAATTGGCTCTTCCCCAGGCTTGTTTCCTAGATAACTGAACTTCAGGATGAGATGAGTGATATGTATTATAGTGATATTTTGGACATTAAAAAATAAACATGACTAAGACAGAAGAGTTCCATCTCTATTTTGAATCATCCAATTTCTGAAAATAGCCAATGCTGTCAAAATCGACTTGGTAAACACTCTGTTTTAGTTTTCTTTTCTTTTAACAATAAAAACAGCTGTTAGGATATTCAGGAAAAACAACTCTGACTTGTTCCTGGAATCACAATCCACTATACAGAAAGGGAGATGGCTTTGCTTTCAAAAAAATAAGTATGCTTTAAAAATAAGAAATTGGCTCTGGCGAGGAAGTGACATCCAGAGACAAACAATGGTGATTCCAGAATTTCTAGGGGCTTCAAAGGAGCAACCTTGTTGGAATGAGGAGGCAAGGTATCTGTCTTGAAGCTGTACTCATTTACTGAGCCAGCTCGCACTTCTAAACTGTCCTGCGGGTTTACAAGGGTGACTGGAGCGGGTGGCCCATGGAGATGCCACCATTAACCATTTCAATACAAGCTCTGGTACACTCCTGGAAATAATACAGCTACTGTATGTGATATCAGCCAGATCCTTCACAGAAATTAGCTGTTACCTACTAGCTTTAAAAGAAATATAAATGATTTGAAAAACACTTCTGAAAAATAATGAAGTCATTGAAAAATTGCACAATTCTAAATCAACACATAAATATTAAAGCAAAAATGAATGTCTGTTGCTCCTCCTCTTGTATTTTGCCGGTCATTATTGAGGAGGTTTCTTTAATTCAAGACCTATAGGATAGAGTACTTTGTACAAAAGATCAGAGCAACATTGACACAAATGTTAGATGACGACAAAACTAGAGTAACGTAATATGACTCAATGTATAGTTTCCCAAAATGAAAACGGAAACTATGTCATAATAATGCATCTTTTATATTTTAAGCATATATTGTTTTTGGTGGACCTTATTATAATGAAGAGTCAAAAGCCATCACTTTTAGGGCCCTTTGAGAAATTGTTCATCATAGTCATCTTAAAAAAAAAAAAAAAGTCTGAAAGAAGTACAGCCTGGATTCCTCTATAATTTAAGTGCAGCCCCCACTTTTTAAGTCACAAAGTAGAATTTCAATTGGCAGGGAGCTGCTCAACAAAGTTTTACCTGTAGAGAACCTTTTCTACAAGTCTTTTCTGAACAGAAAGCCATTCTAGTCACATCTTGGTTTTGTGACGAGATTCTCACAACAAAGCAAGTCTGCTTTTAACAGACACTAGATTGAAGCATTTTATAGCATTTCATCTATGGAATAACTGGGCTCCTGAAAAATACTTGCCTTGGTAGCTACCATAAAGCAGGTAAGGTAGCAAGGGGGGGAAATGCTGTGACAGCATTTTCCTTTGATTCAGCCCAGTAGCTATGGAAACTATCTTTTAAAGGCCAATTGGTCCTCTTCCCTTCAAACCATATAAAATAAAACTACTTCTTAACCTCACGATCCCATGGCTGGAGGCTTCATTTTTTTAGTGCGTTCAACTTATCTAAGCCCTTTCTAGCTTTAGCTCAGGTATTTACTAGCTGAAGCTACCATATTTGATTGATACCATGGATTTAACTTAGAAGGCCTTTCTAAATAAGGCTACAAGGAGTCATAATTCCAAATAATGAAGGTTAAACATTTGTTAAATCTGCTTGATATGCTCCAAGAAATACCTTTGCTTCTTGACATTTCTCTATTTCTCCTCTTCTCTGAGGTAAGAATGTATATAAATTGCCATTACTTGTAATGTCACTGGCCCATATGTTTTCTTTTCTGTGGCTGTACCTATATACCAGATGCTATGAGTGTTAATCGGCTCTTTATGTTATTGGTAAGACATCCTGGTCGATAATAGGCTATTAGTAGTTTGGGGGCATCAAATGTTACATGCAGATTTTCGACTGCAGCAGGTGTTGGTACCCCTAACCCCCACCTTGTTCAAGGGTCAACTGTATATGTGCATTGAGTTAAAATATATAATGTATGTCTTCCTGTGGTTTGCAGTTAAAATAGTTGGAAAAACACTCCTCCAGAAATGGAGTTCTGTAGAATGCAATTGAACAAGGAAAGGCTGAATGTGTGCCAAAGAACGATAAATGATGAAGAGTTGCCCAGTAAATGAATGAGCAGCCAGGTGGTACCGTGTTTCCTCCAAAATAAGATCTAACCAGACCATCAGTTCTAATGCATCTTTTGGAGCAATAATATAAGATTCAGTCTTATACTATATTACATTATATAAGACCTAGAATTATATTATATTATATTACATTACATTATATTATATTACATTACATTATATTATACCCAGTCTTATATTAAAATAAGACTGGATCGTATATTAATTATTGCTCCAAAAGACGCATTAGAGCAGATGGTCCGACTAAGTCTTATTTTCAGGGAAACACAGTATTGAGTCTAGAGTGAGAATCTAGAGTAAAAGCCTAGAGTAAGATGACATTCAGACTCTCCCTAGTTCCTGCTTAAGCCTTAGGGTTATTTACTCCTCACTAAATGCCCTGTTTTCCAGGGGCAACTTAATCCAACACTCCTTTTAATAACATCAAATGAGGTGGGAATTTAACCATATCCTACATTCGATTCTTCCCACCTAATCTACCTAGCAAATGTTGAGACTTTGCAAACAGAATTATTTAAATCACATGTACTATATTAAGTAATGTTACTTTGTATTTTTAAACTTGGAAACACATGATATACATAGCCCTAGCTGTGAAGGGTCAAATAACTAGCCATTTGAGGCATGACTGTGAGTTGTCTTCTCTTTAAATTATCTTGATAGTTATGTTTCTACATCATTTTCACTACACAAATCTAGTCTTGGTAAGACTAATGGTTGTTTTATGCTAGTGACATTAATGATGTTGATATAAAACCTGTGACAAATGTTAAAAATATATTTTTACGTAGAGCAATTTTATTCTATGTTAATTTCCTACCCCTGTAAAATTTTGCAGCATTTAATTAAAATAACAAAAATTCCCCAACCCCTTCAAATTTCACAGCATGAGATTAAAATTCCATAAGCGGCATCTACCCACATATCCACCCCCATTACTTTAAATTGAAAAAAAAAAAATCACTACGAACCCAAGGAGGTCTTACGCAGAAAAGCGTTCCAATCAGCGCCACAAAGCATTGATTTTGGGACACTATCCATGAATAAAGACCCACTTACATATATGAATATATGTCTTCTCCATAGAAGCTCACACTGGGAGTGGAGAAGGCCTTCATTCGTTCTGAACCCAGGCAGCCGACATGGAGGTAGGCAGGCATGTGGTCTCTCACACGTACATTCACTTCCTCTTCTGCAGAGATCTGCCTTTCCTCATACCCATGCTTTTGCAATTCTTTTCCCCGCCTCACATCCTAGTTTCTGCTGAGGTTACTTAAGTCATGTTTGGCTCAGGTTACTGGTTCCAGAATTACTCTAAAATACTTTAAATATGTTACTATATTAGGAACTGAAACTTTTAACATCCTATCAGGGTATCTGTAGTCTCTGCCAATAAGGTCATGTGTTGAATCCTTACTAATTGACCCATCACATTACTGATGAAGTGTTCAAAACAGTTTAGGAATCCATCCCAAAAAGCTGCATGGATAGCCTGGATAAACGATTCTCTTACTTCCTGGGAAGAAAATGGGCTCAGTGCTAAAAGGGGAACCAGTAATGAATTTGTCATTGTGCAGTCGCTTTCATGTCAGCCAGTCACATGACCTCCCCTGATTCCATGATAGTCATTTTTAGAAAATGGCAGAATTATCATGCTACATTGACTAAGTGGGTGAGTTCACATGCATGGCTTTGGTTTGAGACTATCTATTCCTAAACCTCCATCCAGTCACACACGAGCTCTGCGTCACCTCCTGCCAGACGCTACTCACAAAGGGTTGCTTTTTTGTCCATCTCTTCCTCAAACAAAACCATCCAGGGATCCATCAACCCAAAGGCAACATGTGGTTTCTGCATGAAGATAGGGCATGTATCCTCGCCCCATGCTCCCCTCACATTGCCCTTCCTCTATTGTTGGCACTGAGGGGTATATGCACATGAGATCATTTCAGAGAGGAACTCTGGTATACTGGGGACAAAGTAGTACTGCAGCCAAGAGCCCCTGTTTCTAGGCCAAATTCTGACATCAACTTGCCAAGAATCATTGGTCAACCCATTTGAACTTTCTAAGCTTTAGGTTTCTAATTTATAAAATGTGGGGGACAAGACTAGCTAATGTGAGCTGCACGTAAGCTTTAAAGTTCTCTTCTACATACACTTGAAGTGTTTATATGTTTGCTCAGACTGACCTAGCACAGAGAACACACTGAATCCCAGCCTATCCCCACTCATCCCTCTACCAGTGAAACAGACCCAATGCTGGTCCTCGGGAAAATCTATGTCTTCCTTCCTAAATTCTAATTTATAAATTCTCAGTTCAAGGGGAAATAATCCTCTCCTCGCCACTGAGTTTTAGGTTGGTCCTACCTTCCCATGTTTCTCAGTATCTCACTTTCTCTTTTTTTTTTTCCCTTCCTTAGATTCTATCAAGGAGAATGCCCCTAAATCCATTCATCCTGGGCTAAGGATGTGCCTGCAGTTATCCCCCTTCCCCATCCCACAATCTGCATCACATCCGATAGCTGCATGTGCCCATTGGGGCAGTTGTGGTTGGCAAAATAATGCCCTTCTCCTCTCCAAAAATAGATGTCTATATTCTAATCACCAAAGGTGTGAATTGATTAACTTACATGGCAAAAGGGACTTCCCAGGTGTGATTAAGAATCTTGAGATAGGGAGATTATCCTTGACTATCTGTGTGGGCTCTGTGTAATTACCAGGGTCCTTATAAAAGGGATGCAGGGGAATTGGAGTCACAGAAGGAGATGAGACCATGGAAGATGGAAGCAGAGATCAGAGTGATCCCATTGCTGGAAGGGATCACAATCCGAGGAATGGGAGCAGCCTTTAGAAGATGGGAAGACAAGGAGCAGACCCTCCCCTGGAGCCTCCAGAAGCAACCCAGCCCTGTCGACAACTTGACTATAGGACTCCTGGCCTCCAGAATTTCAGGATAATTCATTTGCATTGTTTTCAGCCTCTTAAAGTTTACAGTAAGTTGCTACAGTGGCAACAGGAAACAAATACAGGAAACAAATACAGGAATCTTTGAATTCCCCCCACCCTGCCCACTCCAGGAAGATAAACCACATCCTCCTATTACATCCAGTATTGCTTTCAACAATCATCATGGCTCTGATACAAAAATGAACATGTCGAAAGCCCTCATATTCACAACTCTAGAGTGGAGAATATCAACGTAGGCATTCACTTGGAATACACAGAGACAAGGAAGGAACTGTATCACACACCTGCAAATGCAGCCATCAGACACACACCTCAAATGGGCAGATAAAGGGTTTAGTGAGTGGTCTCCAGACCGATGCCTCCTTGAATGAATGCTGTGTCACACGCACTTCTCTTGCCAACTCTAGTTCTGGCCCTGGTGCTCCCTTCTCCACTTCATGCTTGAGAGGTACAGTGGTCATCAACTTCCCCAAGGTGGAGAAATACATTCTGGGCAACCCCAGGCTGGCCGATGGTCCCGCATGGATTTTCAGAGGGAGTCATGTCCTAAGGTACCTGGTCTGGACTGGACTCTGACTCAAAAGTACCCTCATCAGTTAGTGAGGCTACGTGGATGACTGGAGCTGAGCTGCATGAAGAAAAAAACCTTGTACACACTCTGGGGGTCACTCAAATCAGCCTTTAGCCTTGCTATCGATCTGAACTCCATCTGGCCATCAGCAAGCCTTTGCTGAGCATGGACTCTGCATCCAGCCTGTGTTCCTTATTCTTTGGAAGCAACGCCACTGGTGAGCCTTAAGCCTGGCATAACACTGCTAGGTGGAGATCACATTAAAAGGCCCCACTGGCTCATATCTCTTACTGCAGCCCCAGAACAGCTTAACCCATCATAAACATGTTCCTCATTTTATTTTTCATGACTTTTCTGGTAGTCATAGCTCCAGCTTTGAGCATATTCCCGACTCTCCTAGCTGTGATTTACATGTGCTCTGGCTGACACCACCTCTCCCTGTCTCAAACACTCTCTGTGATAGGTCAGTCAATGTCCCCTATCACCATTTACATGTCCACAGCCTAGTCCCCGGAGCCTGTGAAAATGTTACGCTATGTGGCAAAAGGGACTTTGAAGGTATGAGTAAGTTAAGGAGCTTGAGATGATCCTGAATTATCTGGGTGGTTCCAATTTTAGCACAAGGGTCCTTATAAGAGGGAGGCAAGGAAGGTCAGTGTCAGAAGAGGAGACCTGACAGTGGACGCAGAGGTCAGAGTGATCCAATTGCTGAAGTGTGACATTAGCCAAGAAATGCAGGTAGCTTCCAAGCTAGAAAAACCAAGGGAATGGATTCTCCTCAAGAGCCTCCAGAAGGAAGTCAGCCCTGCCAACACCTTGACCTTAGGATTGCAAAACCTATTCAGACGGCTGACCTCTAGAACTATTAATATAAGATAATAAATGTGTGCTGTTGTAAGCCACTAAATTTGTGGTAATTTGTTACAGCAGCAATCATAAACGGATACACTCTCCCAGACTGCTCTGGGTACCATTCTCCCCAGCCTAACCTGATCCCAGCATCTTTCTTCCTTTGTTTTCTTCTTCCTTCCCTGTAAATATTTACTGAACATCTCCCACATGCTAGCTCTGTGCTTGGTACTCATTAAAAAACAATGGAGACACATTCTCTACATTTATGAAGCTGACCATCTAACTCAAAATGAAAACAGCAAATGCTGTAAGAGCTACAGAGGAGACATATAATGCCTTCTATGGACTGAATTCTGTGTCCCTACCCCCAATGTATCATGCTGCAGCTCTAATCCCCAATGGAAAGACAGGTGAAGATGGGGCCTTTAGGACTTAATGAAGGCATGAGGGTGGGGTCTTCCTGGACGAGATTTGTATCCTTACAAAAGGAGACACAGAAGAACACAGCAAAAAGGCAGCAGCCTGCAAGCCAGAAAGAGATTCCTCACCAGACATCAAATTAGTCGGCACCTTGATTTTGGACTTTCAATATCCAAAATGATGAGAAGGAAATGTCTGCTGTTTAGACCACCCAGTCTGTGGTTTTGTTATAGCAGCCAGAGCTGACTAAAACAATGGCCATGGAAGTACATGGGGGGAGGTTTGGGGGTCCTGACCTAGTCTGTGGAGGAAGGAACCTTCAGCTAGGACCTGAAAGATGAAGAGACAGGTTTAACCTGGAAAAAGGAGGCAGGAAGCCAGCAATGTGCTTTGCAAGCAAAGGAGAGCGGGTGGATAAAAGGGAAGTCGGAATAGAAGATAGGCCCATTCAGGTCCAACTCCTAGGCCACAGGGAAGAATTTATTTGTTTGTTTGTTTATTTATTTTACTTCAATCTAAGGAGAGAGGTTTTAAACAGAGAAATGACAGGATATCTGAAAATATCGGGTTTCTGAGAAGTCATCGGGGAATGGGCTCCAGAACACAAGGAAAAACACTGGGTTCGAACCTCTGAGGTTTCGATGAAATGTACAAAGGTTTCTCAGGCAGAATCCATATTAATCCACAGCTACGTGATAAACCTTTATCAGAAACAACTGTCAGTGAGCTGACTCTGAGTAGTGCCCCAATGAAGTGGGACAACGGAGGACATGTGCAGCCAGGACAGCCTCTGGGAGCTCAAGCCTACAGCGCCGTAACCTAGGGTGGGCCAGCTGGTGAGATCACAAGCAAGGGGGGACAGGAGAAGTGTGGGACCCGCTTCCCATTTCACTCCTAGTGGAAACCCTGGGTGGCTGAGCCCTGTCTCACCCCTGGCATCCATCATGGGGACGGACATGATGTTCTCTCTGGCTGAGGGCACTGTCTCACAGTAGAGATGAATCTGGGTACACGCCACACTTCAGGGGTGCTGAGAGACCATGCCCTGACAAGCCTCCTGAGACTGCAAAGGGAAGCAGAGGACAAGGCCATCTACTTCTCAGGCAGCCTCTGCCCTCCTGGGCATCTCACTGCCTGCTAACTCCTCCGTGGAAAAGAACCCACATAGGAAACAAATTCTCTCAGATTTATTTTTATTAGCCCTGAAAGCAAATATCGGCTGCTAATCACAGTCAGAGCAGTGTAGCAGAAAACAGACAAATGTATACATTTTGACCGAGACCCTGTAACTGCCACTGAGATTCCCCAAGGACAGGTCAGGCCTTCCCAGGACATGCCAGACCTTGTGTAATTGTGCTGGTCCTTACTTGGTGACATGGCTCTGACATTGTCAGGCACAGGGGATTGAAGGAAGACAACTAAGTGAAACACAGTACTCAGCATATAGCAGATGAGGAGGGGGAAAAAAAGCATACAAAATCATGTATTATTGACTCTGCAAGGCACTGTACCCAACTTTAATGTAAAATAGAAGTTTATGCTACTCAATAAGAATTTCAATGGAATGTTTAGAAAATACAAATGAAATCAGTGTATACAAAGAAACATGAACTCTTAACATTTATTTTTAAAAGCTTATTCCTTTTCATAGCAATGAAGACCTGACATGATAACAAATGCATATTTCTGCCCGGTGAATAATTGAGCCCACTTTGTTGATTTGAGTGGGTCTCTGAAATGGAGGCTTTAACACTGAAACTACGAGGACATCTCATGTTCGGCCTCGGCCATAACTCATTAAAATATATATTTTTAATTTCTTTAGGAAAAAATTACTTCACAGACCTTGAGTTCAAAAATTGGAGCTGCAGAATGTGGAGGGAAGGTAGCTGCCTTGAGTTAACGGTGCCCGTCCAACACCTAAAGCATTATTATTCAGAGGATGAGAATCTAATCCTCACATCTCCTGATTAAACAAATGAGAACAGAAGCTTGGTTTTCAGGAGAGATGTTTCTTAGCAATGAGGGGAGTCCCAGGCAGCAAAGGTATACAATCACTTTCGTGAGAGGTCTTTAAAAAAAAAAAAAAAAAAAAAGAGGAAATAAATGCATCGGCTCATTTTGGTTTTGATGTACCCCCAATGCCTAGAAGTGGTTGAAGAGAAAGATGCTTTGAGCTTCCGTTCTCATCACAGGTTGTGTTCTAGCCACAGCCAAGCAGACACACACAAACACAAGCTCTCCACAGCACCCCGACTCACAGACATCCTGTCACTGGCGGGAGCTGGGACCCTGGCAGTGCTGCCCGATGCCATGTCTGTGAGCAGAGCACTGCAGCCGTGAGCCAATCACTTCTAAACTCCAAGGACACACTTCTTCTGCCCTGACATTGATATTGGCAAAGGAAGATGCACTAACCTTTACCTACCTCCTTGTGGAAATGAGTTCAGCCATGCTTTTTATAGACCAGAGGTTTCTGAGACCAGAGTCAGGCTGCCTGGAAGTACCACCCAATGCAAACGGAGAAAGCGTTCCTTTCAATGCCAGCCAAAAAAGGGTCCAGAAGGCGTCTAAAGTCCTAGCGCACAGTGTCTACCAACTTAATTTGGGACCGAGGCGCTGTTAGTGGAATTTGTTCCAATGTCCAGAATAATCTTCTGAAGCAGCCTCTTACAAAGGCAAGCCACCATCCTCCTCAAGTAGGTGGTGAGCCTGGGATAGGTGGACAGACGGAGACGTTCGTGGCATGTGAGGTGAAGACTCTGCGGGCTGCACACTGGACAGAGGAGTTTTTTGCATCACCAGCCCTCTTACAGAATAACCAGGTCTGTGTTTCCAGGTAAAGATGCCTCTCCCTAGCAACAATAACTTTTCCTGACAGGAAACCAGGCAAGCATCCTCCAATTTTCTCCACTCATTGTGAGGACACAAAGTACAGTGATAAAGCTCAACGCATTTCAAAATATAATCCACACGCAGCTCTGTGCCTCAGAAAACAGATTACTTAAGATATACAGGGAAAGAGGAAGGAAGAATTACCAAGCCTTGGACATCAGCTATAGGCTGGCCACTCTGCTGGCCCCTTTACAAAATTAACTTCATTTAACAGTGATGGCAAGCCTACAAAGTGGTTAAGGCAACTGTTATTCTTCCCTGTTTTATGGAATAGACAGTCCACCACCCACACCCAATAAAAAGTAAATGAAAACTGTAGAACAGTAATTTTGAAGGCTAGAATTCACACAGTAAAAGTGGTGGAATTAGGAAGCATTCTGTGAGCCCACATCTTATCTACTTTCCCACTCTTCCTTTCAACACTTCCACTCATTAGACCTCCTCACGGCTCCCTCCTCCTAACCCCACCCCCACCAATGTACCATGTGTCCTAACATTTATCCCCAGAATGGAACCAAGATAGCGACGCAACATCTCAGTTGCAGAAGCCCTGGATTGGAACTCTATTTCTGCCTTTTCAGGCGTTGTGCCATCGGAAAGGTCATTTAAACTCCTAGCTTCAGTTTCTTTACCTATAAAATGGGGATATAGGCTAAACCTATGTGTATTACAGTGAGATAAAAGGGGGCAATATACGTAAAAGTGGTTTAAAATTATAAATTCAAATATGAGGTGGCATTATCACCAAACCCCGCCCAGACATGCTCCACCAGCATGTCTGTCATTGTGACCTCACAGTGATAAAGAACACTGGACTCTAGCATGTTCTTGGCAATCAGGTTGTCTGCCTTCCATGAACTGCCAGACAGAGGCATTAGTCTTCTGTTCACAGAAAGATTGGTGTTGTCTTATTTGTGGCTCCACTACAAAAGCCTGGGGAAAACTTTCAAGGATGACGATGGCTGTGGTAGTTGGTCTCCCAAGATGACCCCATAATGACCCGACCCATGCCTCTAGAGATCCATGTCCTGGTACAGTCCCCTCCCTCACTAAAAATAGGTTGGTCCTGTGAATCCCTATAACCTACAGCACATGGCAGGAGTAACATCCTACCTGTTCTAGAACTTAGCCTCAAGAAAGTCTAGAAGGCTCTATTTCTGCCCTGAGTCACCATGTAAGAAGTCCTGTTGGAGAGACCATGTGGAAAAACTACAGGGAGTGAGACAGAGATCCAGCCAACCCAGCACCCCACTGAGACTGGTATTCCAGCCATCCCCACCCAAGCGCCAGATATGTGGACACTATAGAGCCATCGTGGACACTGTAACCCGACAGAGCCTCCAGATGACTACAGCCCCAGCCAACATCAGGACGAGCAGAAGAACTACTCAGCTGAGCCCAATCAACTCACGCAATTGTGAGAGAGAACAATGGACAGTAAGTGCTCACTGAACAACGTGGATAGTTTCCACAACCTTAAGCGAAATTACATAACAAAACCAATTGTGCCATAGGCTAATTGATATAAAGGACAGTTAATTTCCTATGGCGCCTCATCAACATTATAAAGAAAGGATGTATTTGAGGACAGCCTGTAGTTTTTTTTAAATCCTAAACTTGGGGATTATTTATTGTGCAGTAAAAGATAATAATAACAACGAAGAGGAGGAAGAGGAAGGGAGAGCAATCATCACCTGAACCTTTACTATAGGAGTATGTCTCACCCTTCACATATATCCTCTAAATTAATCTTCACTCTAATAGTTTGAGATGGGCACTGGGATACTAATTTACACATGTGGTTGGGTAACGTTAAGTTATCCAGGATTAGATATAGATTTGGAACTCAGCTGTGACGACAAAACCCATTTTCTTAATAAATATGTCATACTTTTCACAAAATATATCACATTGATTACTCGTCCCTGACAAAGAGGTGGATAATTGGGTTGAACAACAACGACAACAACAAAAAAATGTTGCTAATTCTTAGACACTTATTTTAATATCAATGGAAGACATGTGTTACAGTGCAAATAGCTCTCAACTAGAAGCCTGGAAACTTGAACTTGACTTCTGACCTAATCACTAACTGTGTGAAATTGAACAAGCAATTTGATTACCAAAAAAGTTTCTTTTAAAAAATGATAATAATAAAATGCTTTTAGATTCTGTGGTTGTTGTGGGATCAAAATGACATATTCAATATGAGGAAATTTGGCAAAACAAAGATGAAAAAAAAATGTCCTATACAAACGTGAAGATATGTTGAATTAACTTGACTTTTCACTGCTTCATATATGTCACAGAAGTTCCCAGTTCCAAACTATTTGCATTTTCCTGCTTCCCTCCAGGATAAATGTTCATATAAATACTGTTTTGTTTCCAGGGTTTTGGGACACATCACTTTTTTTAAAAAAATAGAAAATAAAACAAACTCAAAGACAAGTATTTAATACATCACTTCTTCATTAATATTTTTGGAGGCAAAGCCATGAAAAGCAGAAACTTTTGGCTTCTAGTGAATGGCTGTATTCCCCATCCCCTTGATCCACTGAGTTATGTGAGTTTTGTTCCGGGGGGGGGGGCACAAGGGCGGGGATGGTGTGTGTGAGTGATGGCTTTGGGTATGTGTGTGGAGAAGACTCGTAGTCCTGACATACTAGGCAAAGAGAGGTTCCCTAGTGGTTCTGGATAGCAGGAATGAAGTACGAAATAGACCCTGGCTACATACACTGCCTGGCAAGAAGTGAATATGTGAAGTTATCGGCTCTATAAATAAAATGAGATATAAGAATTTTCATAAAAAGCAACTCTGCCTCTTGGGTGGGCAGTGGCAGCTAAGAGCATTAAAATAATCTTCCAAAGTCATTACCTAGAATTCTTTTAGCAGCTTTTATTTTGTTTTGGGAAACAAATAATGTCACCGATATTCTCACCAACTTATGGAACATTCTTTTATTGGAAGTAAAATCTCATACCAGAATACGATAAGTGCATACAGCTTAAATTATAGAATTAAAAATGAGAGTTTTAATAATGAACAAAGTATGTGCCATGTCCTGAATAGGAAATAACAGGTGGTGGTAAGGAGCATGCTTTCTCTTATGGATTTGAAATGATACTTTTCCAAAGGCCCCAAAACATACATATTTTCTAGTATATGAATAAATTAAATATTGTGACTTCAAAGTGAAAAGAACAATAGATAAATTAAGACCAATAAAGCAATTTGTTTAATGCCACAATAAAAAGTTTTAAATAAACTAAGGATAAAGTTAAAAATATAATCTGATCTATCTGATTTTTGCCTATGTGACTTAGTTCGGGGGTAATGGTTTTCATCTCTGCATTAATATATAATATGTATAATCCATGTGTATGCTTATACTTATAGTGACATTCTTATTTGTTCACAGAACAAAAGGGAAACTTACATACTCTTCTTAAAGCTAATTACATGAAAACGGAAACTGTGAGGAGGAAACCAGTTAACTTTGCATTAAGAATCCCATTAAGAAAAGTTGTACCCACAGAATAACAACTACTATGGGTGATTGTGGTTGATTTGGCACGTCTTTGTTCCAACCTTCCTAAAATGCTGTTACAATTGTTTTATTATTATGAACAATAATATGATGTTCACATTTATTTTTATTTTATCAAATAACATGTATAAGACTCTGAAAAGTACTCTTAAATCCATGTGTAAAATGTCAGGGTCAGTCTTCTTACAAGTGTATTCAATTGTGGTTTTGTTTTCATTTTTGTTTTTAAAAAGATAACTATAAAAATCTGAGTGTATTACAACCATCTAATTAGAAAATGAATGTGGCCGCATATGTTGGTGATATATCACTGATGAGCACTCTATAATTAATGAAGTGAAAAACACCTTCTATAGTTTAAAACAAAGCAAAAGTTTCCATTTAAATCTAGCATACGAGAAGCCATTCACTGACTACTGTGTCCAAAATAGGTGCCTTCTTCTAAGCTGGCATGTCCTCTCTCTCTGTTTCTCTCATCCTCCATGCCTTCTCTCCTAGATTCGTATAGCAAGAGAAGGCCATTTAATTCTAAGTAACCAAACAATAATGATTCTGCACAAGTAGGCTGGACACATCATACCAGTCCCATTTTTCCCTCTACAGTCATCAGTCTATAACACACTCATGGAGCACACACAATCACTACCCACGAAAGGAAAGGAGGAATTTTGCAAATATATAGATTTAGCCAAATGAGGACAGCCACATGAAGAACTTGGGCATGAACATGAACTTCTTTAGCCTCAAGTAGATGACATGCTCAAGGACAACGATACGTCTACATAATACAGTTCATTTAACAATAAGACACCAATGGGCAGAGCTCTGTCAAGCAAGAAGCACATTGAAACACAACTCTGGATTTTCAAGGCCACTGGAAGTGCAAATAAGCAATACAACTGGAGAATCAAAATGATTTAGACACTTTATGGAATTCCAAACAATAAAAGAGAAAAATATTTAGAAATATTAAGACTAATGACCACTACTTTGAATCATTTGCAAGCTCCCAGATACATGAACAGAGGTATAACAGGTATAGGAATGGAAAACACTAAATTTCAAGAATAAGTTAGTTATTAATTAAGCAGCTAAATGCACTTAAATTCAGATATGTAAGAAAACTGAGAAGCTTATTGTAACTAATTACTTCGATGAATGATTCTAGAGAAAAAGCAGCAAAGCTTTTTTCATTTTATTTCATTCCTTTACCCTGCTGCCTATCTGGAAAGGAGTGTTAAGAACATTTCTCAAAAATAGAAAATAATCATGGGAAAGAAAAATCGTAAATCTGTGTAATCTGATGTGAAAACCGAAAGCCAGATGCATAACTTCCTGCACACAGATTAAACAGGATGTGAAGACTGAGAATAGACCTATAGTCTGGTCCTTGGAGACCAAACAGGCAAATGATGGGATTTAACATCATACACTGAAATCTTTGCATCTCTGGGAATGAATAAACTCAAGGAAGCTGGTGACAAAATCTGTGTGACTTATCTACTGGGCCCACTGTTTCTAATAAAGCCCCCCATGATGAAGAAAACCAACAAAGGTACCCTCAGCCAGACAAAAGTGCCCTTAACCAGATTCCCAACAGTGGGTATAGAATTTCTTCTCTGTGCTGCAGACACTGCCTTGGCATATACAGGCCATATCCCAGTGCAAGGAGCTCTAATGACTGCACAGAGTCATTTATGGCAATATTACAGCTGAAATGCAGCTTGAAATGGCCGGGCTATGTTTAGTACATGTTTATTGAGGAAGCATTTAAACTATAGAGAGCCATCCCAAAAAGGCTCGAGCCTGCAAAGACACCCCTTTCTCATATTTGTAGTCCATTTGGAGTACTTCTTTGCTTTTGACTGGCATGTATAGTAGAAGATTTAGAAGTTTGGGACTGTGTAGAGAGTGAGTTCGTGACATGAGGCTTCTAATGCAAAATAATCTAAAAGTTTGGAGCCATTCTTGATTCTCGCATCTTGGCAACTCTTTTTCATCTGGTCATTCAGTAGGGTTCATGAAATCTACCCTTTCTTTCCTATTTTCATGCCCCCCCCCCAATCCAGGCCTTTATCATGTCCTGCTTGATCCAGCCAGCCTCCTAATTATCCTTGGCAACCCCTCAGGCCCCACTATACACCATTTTCAAGTTCACGTTCCTGACACCTTTCATCCATATAGCCTCTGACTCAGAATCATCAATGGCCTCCAACAGCATTTCCCCAAATAGGAGCCACAGAAAACTACCCTCCCAAGATGCTCCAATAAAAATGGATTTGGTGATTTACAATGTTTTGGGAAAGTCTTAGGGATTCACAATGCAGATTGGCATATTCAAGCCTCTAAGAATGTCTGCAGGAGAACACTTTTTTTCTTTAATTTTCTCTCAGCTTTTCTTACTTTTCAACCATGGAAACTTGTTTGACTAACACACCTGCAACACCCAGCAGCACTACTCGTCCAAGGAGAGGTGCCTTGGGAAATGCTAGCTCAGGAGAAAAAGTCCAGGTTGCTTAGTGGGCATGACCTGACCCATATCAGTGCGGCCCCCACTACCTTTCCATCTTTAGTGCCTACTCCTCTTCCAGGGCTGCTCTCGTGCCTGACTCAGAGCCTGAGGGCAAGCCCTTTCCTGATTAGATCTCTCTCCTTCTTTCTCCTCATGTCTAAGTTCAACTCAGGTCAGACTGTGTTCCCCAGAAAGCCTATCCTTCATGCATCATGTCATCTTGCAACATCCTGTTATGCTGATTTCCTTTTTCTATTTCACGTGCTCCATACTCAGTGTTTTTGGTACTTTACAGGTCTGTGCCCTGTTTCTCCACATGGATTATAAACTCCTTAAGGACAGTTGTATTTTATAATTAATTTTATAACTAACATAACTAATTACATTTTATAACAAGTTCCTATGAATTCATGAAATGTGGAACAAGGTCTTGTGCAGTGCAAGTGTTAAATAAATTATATCTTTTAATGAAAATAAAGTGGATTTCTCCAAATATGTCAGTGTAGGAAGAGCAAGAGGGAAATCATGTAAGACAGAATGAAATTCTCAGAGTAATCACAATTTAGCAAAGTGGGTGAGGGATGTCCACCAAAAGCCTAGGATTCCAAAACTTCTTCAAAATCATCACCCATGCTGAAATGTCTAAGGAGAAACCACAGACACAAGGCCATGTCCACCAAACCCTACAATGGACTGTCCAGTGAAAAAGAGAATACATTCCCTGACCTGATCTCAGGTAGACATAATGATTTTCAGGAGGGAAAAAAAAAAAAAAAAAAGGCAGGTCTTTTGGGGTATGTTAAATCCCAAATCAGATAATTTTCTAATTCTTAATACAGTAAATTCCTAAATAACCTTAGTTCTTTCTTTTTGTCCTGACCTTTATGCAACAAATATTTGTTGAATACCTACTAAGCAGTGAGCATTGAGCAATAATGACAACTGAAAATGTCTCAGGGGAAATCAGGTACAGAGGAACAAAAGTTTCTACATTCTGAAGGTCTTCGTGAAATGAAAGAACAATTTAAAATGGTTTAATAACGTAATGAAGATGAGATAGCCTAAACTAAGTAATACCTAAAAGCTGTCAAAAACAGGAAGTGAGCAGAAGTATGCAGTGTCAAATTTGTGTGTTTATTTTATTTATTTATTTGTTTCTTTTGAGAACCTATGACTTTCTGTTACTAAATGTTCAGTATTAGATTAATGGACATTGGGCATATTCACTCTAAGTCCAACACATTGTCTGACCCATGGCAGACACCTTAAACAGACTGTTGAATAAATTCATGAATGAACAAGTGTATAAAATAAGGAAGGAAAGGAGGTCTCCTGGTTACACATCAAAATTCAGCGTTTGGTGGGAACATTTTTATTGTTGTGATTCCTTTAAACTGGAACACAGTGGATGGTGAGTTGTAAAGATCAGTCTAATTCTTTTTGAGTTAAACATGTTTCCCTTAAAGACATCATTCAGAAAGTTTAAAATTCATATGCACAGTGAAATATTTAGATAGCCTATGTGAATCCCCTTTCATGTTACAGTAATCAGGGCAAATTTAGAGTTCCTAAGATACACCACCACTGCAGACATTTGAGAAGACAGCTCATTTCATACAATCTCAAGGGGAAAAAAATGGAGAGCGACAGCTGAGTTTGGACACTTGTTATCTGGGAGGAGGTAGGGAGAACTACACTGCAATATTAGAATATTAACACATTTAGGGAAAAACAAAAACAAACGAACAAACAAAAACCAAGTGACTAAAAAGAAAAACAAAAGAAGAACAGTCTGGGGAAGTAAAGTTGATCTGAATTTGCGTCGGGTGAAATGTGTGCTGCAGACTGTTTTATTAGGATGCCAAGATTGAACTCATCTATGCTGTTTTATTATGCCACACTTACCATTTGACACATGCACACGTGTGTGTATAAAAGTTGATATAAATTTAATTAGAGAAAGTGTCAGTAGCCTAAATCTCATGGAATAGAAAAAACAAATAAATTAGAAAAATTATTGATGATAATGTGGTCTTTGACTAAGGAAGAACCTACTGAGCGAAGTAAGATATTTTCCCTGGAGGCATTTGCAATGAACATGAACAAAGAACTGAGAAAGGGAAGAGAATAAATTCCTTGCTGGCTGGTGAACAAAGCCCAGTCTTTTCTTTCTCTCATTTCTATAATGCTGTGAACAGAGTATAGGAGACCAAGAGATTGTTGAACCCAAATACAACTGTGGATAATGTAATTATTAAATAAATCACGTTCAACATTTCCAAACAATTCATTCAAAGCAACAGCAAAAACCACCGGAGGTAACCTTACTGGTCAGTCTTTTGCAACCCACAGTATCTTGTTGATAACACCACTATGTAACTCAGTCACCTTATTATATAATATCTTTATAACAGAGAAAATGACATGTGTCTCACAGATATCAAGACTACTGCCTTTAATAAACAATGTACCTGACACACACCAGGGCTTGGTAAGTGACAGTGTCTTAATTATGATGATGCTTCTTGTTATTATGCTGTTATTATTTTTTTAAATTATATCATCCCCTCCTCTCTTCCAGCTTGAAAGCTAAGGACTGTATTTCCTTTTCTGCACCCCTTGTGGCCCAGCACAGTGTCTTTCCCAGGCATTTGATGAATTTAATGTTAACTGAAACTTTCCAGTTGTTTATTTTTTTATTAGTTCCAGGTGCACAAGACAAAGCAATACTTAGACGTTTATCATTTATATCCCGCACACTGTGTGATCCCCTCTCCCCCCATCCATTATCTCTCTGACTTCGCACAGAGCCATTACATTTCCACTGTCTCTATTCCTAATGCTGTATTCTGCTTCCTGTAACCATATACATACATATATATATATATATATACATATATATATATATATATATATATATATATATATATATATATATGTATATATATATATATATAATTATAGTTGGCATTCATTATCGTTCAACTTCAGGTGTGCCAGGTGTGCAGTGCAGAGATCAGGCATCTACATCACCACCCCTGAGGTGGTCTCCCAAATGGGACACGTGTCCATCGGATACCCTACAAATTCTTTACATTATTGCTTACGTTCCCCAAATTAATTTTCAAAACCCTGTGCCCATCTTGTGGTTACCAACTATTTTCTAAACCCCTCACCTTTCCCCTAACCCCCCCCCCCCCCGCCCATCTAGCAACCCTCAGTTTTTCCTCTATGGAAACTTTCCAGTTTTATCTTACAGATTAAAGTGTTTACACTTCAAAGATTATTAGGGTATCATCTCCCATCATACTTGTGGAAGGCATGTGCTCCTTCTGAAGATAGATGTAACTGCTGTAAATTATAACTTCCCTGTAATAGTTGTTTTCTGTGAGGAGCTGGGAGATGGTTCAGAGATAAATGTGGAAAAGGCAGTCTTATTAGGTCCCAACCAATATGAAAACAACATGGAGAGACCACAGCAGATATACTAGTATTCTTGTGCATTTGGTACTGTTTTTAGCCCTTGATATATATTAGATTTTATTCTTAACAACTTATAAATGTATGCAATATTTCTTTCTATTTTATAGATAAGGAAACTGAGGTTCGTGAGAGGTTAATAACTTTGTCTCAAATCACATCAACAGTAAACGATGGTATTAGGTGTTGAGCCCAGGGCCCCAAGACTCCCAAGGTTGAACTTATAACCACCTGCTATGAAACATGCAGTTTCAGTAACACTCTAAATTCACAATCCATTTAGAGGCCGCAGTCTTACATGTAGCAGCAGTAAGTGCTATGACCTACTTTCAACATCTTCAAACACAACATAAAATAATTAGTTTCTCTCCCTTCCTCAAAACCCTCTGCACCTACTACTGTACCTGAGAATCTAGATACTGGCATGCATTGTCTTAAAAGCACTCCGTAGGCTATGTTCATATGTTCCTAGGTCAAGTAATATGAAATGGCTATGCTATCTGTGGTGAACAACAAATTCACAGGGATTGTTGACTTAATCCATTACCACCTACTGTCCAAGAAGTTTGAGCTGAAGGGTACATTGAAAGCAGAGTTTACTGGGAGAAAGAAGGTAGAAGAGTATAACTTCCAGGAAGCAACACCAGTTGGAGGGAGCAGCCCTCAGCAGTGATAATATATTACTTCACTGCAGCAGGAAAGCCTCTCACCTATCCTCTTCTGCTTCTTTAAACTATACCTACAGGAACCCCAAAGGGTGAAACTGTCAGGTATTCAAAAGGAACATGCCTATTGGTTGAGCATAAAATGGTACAGTTCTGCAGCAAAAGCAAGAAGGCTTGGAATGCAGAGCCTGTTCTCTAAAAATTCTCAACAAATATTTATTGAATGAATGCATAAATAGTAGAGCCCTAGCTTGGAAAGTCATAGGGAAGACTGACAACGCTGAACCAGAGTGACGTCAGCCATCATCGCGTACCCACAGCTTTTCTCCGCTCAAGTCTCTCATGTGAAATAGGAAAATCAGAAGAGTACACGGCCTAAGGTTGGAATCAAACGCACTTCTCTCTAAACTCCATTTGAAAACCTCCAGGATCCAGCAGAAGGTGATGAAGTCCCCTGTCAGAGGACAGCCCACCAGGTCCAATCTAACTTCCCATATTACATTTTTTTATTATGTGATTTGCACTGACATACAACCAACTGAAAGATACAAGTTCAGCTCTAGAATAAGATGCTATAATGTCTAAGAATGAAAATAATACACAGGAATGCCAAATACAGAGTATAGTCAGCCCTCCATATATGCAGTTTCCATATCTGCAGATTCAACCAACTGCAAATAGAAAATATTGGGGGAAAGAAAGAAGTGACGTTGTTATTGACATGCGCGGTGTATGATGGTGTGCTAAATACTATGCAGTTAGGCCTACAACAGTTGTATCTGCATTGAACATACACAGACTTTTTTTTTCTTGCCATTGTTCCCTAAACAATACAACTATTTACATAGCATTTTCATTGTATTAGGTACTATAAGAAATCTAAGGGGCTTCAAATATATGGTGATGGAAGGAGAACTGACTCTGGGTGGTGAACACACAATGGGATTTATAGATGATGTAATACAGAATTGTACACCTGAAATCTATGTAATTTTACTAACAATTGTCACCCCAATAAATTTAAAAAAAAAAGAAATCTAGAGATGACTCAAAGTATATGGGAGCGTGTGCATAAGTTATGTGCAAATCCTATGCCATTTTATGTAGAGGATTTAAACATCCATGGATTTTAGTATCCGCTGGGGTCCTGGAACTAATCACCCATGGATACTGAAGGACAACTCTAACAAGCTTGAGTAATAAATTCTCAACAACAACAACAAAAATACTACACATCTAAAAGTTCCCACGAAGCCTCATGGTGCTAAGCAATAAAAAGTTTCCTTGGTATCTCCATTCTTTCGTAATAACAGACCTTACCTTGTGATTACCTGCTTGCTTTATCTGTGACCTAGCCATATCCACAGCCAGCCTGTGGCCATAAGTTCCCTATGATATACCACCTTGCTTGCAAAACAAACTTCGTTGAATAAAACTTTTCCAAATGATAAACTAGGGGATTAACACGACGTCTGAAATGCCAACCAAATTTTATAAATATCAGCTGGCATTCTAGAAGTCATTTTTGGAGGAAAGTCATTACTGATATTCACACCTGAGAAGTGAGGAACGGCTACCTTCCCTGTTGAAGAAGAGAAAATGAACAAATCTACATGAGATCTTTCTGCATGTTCTCCCTATGCAGTCATATGCCATATAACAATATGTCTATCAATGACAGATTGCATATAAGGATGGTGGTCCCATAAGATAATAAAGATACTGGAAAAAAAAAAAGAGGAGGGGAGCTGAAAAATTCTGATCACCTAGTGATGTGGTAGCTATAGAGCTATAGTAACATCACAGCTCATCACATTATGCATTTGTAGTGATGCTGGTGCAAACAAACCTACTGCACTGCTACTTGTATAAAAGTACAGCACATACAATTACGGTAGTAGGCTACCCCATCAGTTCTGTGTAAGTGCGCTCTGTGATGTTTGCACAATGACAAAAATCACCTAAGGACACATTTCTCAGAATACATCCCTGTTGCTAAGTGGTGCATAACTGTAAATAAGAAAAGAGAGAAACCGCCACTTACCCACCTGATATAGCCCCGGTTCTCCAAGTAATGAGTAAAAATGATCAAAACTTTGTCTTCATGTGGCCCAGACAAGGCACACACACTCCTTTTTTGTGCTCTCAGTACAGAAAATTGCTCCATTTCTAAAGTAAATATATGCTAGAAACTCAAGAATGCCTTGTAACTAAAGAAAGTAACTTCACTGCCTACTCATTGTGCTTAATTTGCTAGTCTCTCAGCACCTTAGTGCTCACACTTTTATCTCGTTTTAGGTCCTAGGAGAAGACACCAGTCTAGGACACGGGAAGCATCTACCTCCAGCAGCCAGCAGCTCACTGGGGGATCAGCCCTACAATGGAGTGTTTTCCCATGATGACTTCCTGGTAATGTGCATGTTACATGCATCTCACGCAACTTCCCCAAACTACATTCCTGTAACTAAGCTCCATAAGCTGCTTCTGAATTGTTTATTCTGTGTTTTAAAGCTCCATCAGCTGTTGGGATGATGTGCAATATTCTTTTTCTTTTTGGTTAAGCAGGACTGGTGAGTGTTACTGGGCCTTTTGGTGGAATCCCTGCTATTTAAAATTCCTGCTGCTGGGATTAAAGGAGATAATGCCTATGAAAGCCTTTTGTAAACTGTGAAGTCCTGGTCTAATGTAGGGTGCTGTTATAATACTAGTCATCATGGCAATAACCACAATCCAGCTGTAATGTAGGTTTTAAAATGCTGAGAGCCATTTGGGCCTTGTCTTTGTTTCATTCCCAACCCAGGTCTACATTGGTACCCAACACAGCAGAACCTCTCAAGGAAGTTTTGTTTGGATGACTGAATGAATCAATGAATGACTTTAAAACATCACATGGCTTTCCAAATGAATGTCAACAAGCAAAACAAAGCTAGGCGTGATGATTTAGGTAATGAAAATACTCTGCCAAAATTACCAGGGTGCTGGAAAAAAAATACTGCAGAACAAAATGTCCTTCTGAAGAGAACTTGTTTGATGATGAAATGTGTCCCTTTGCAGTCAGTATTAGGGAGGGAGAGAAGAGGTACAGATTGGGGCAGGAATTTCTATTACCCAGAAAATTTGTATTAGTTCATGTGCTCTGAAAAAGGAGGCTGCCAGCTCAGAAACAGGAAGGGGTAATGAGCTGGAGGGGGATAAAATGAAAAATAAATAAATAAAACACCCAGAAGCAGCAAAGGTTATCATCTCAGCACTGAGCATTCTAAGTGCAAGCTTATTCCCCAGCCCCTGTCTTGCTAGGGGTGAAAATGACAGACTCTCTGTGGGAAGAGGGAAGAGGCTGCGGTGGGAGGAGAACAGTAGGTAGCTGAGGCAGAGTTATTGATATGAAATGAATTATTTTGGGAAAATGCTTTCATGAGCATTTGCAGGAATAGTTCTGCTCCTTAAAGAGGTGATCCATTTTAAGCACCTATGTGTAGGGAGGGGTGTGAGGAGGTGGGGGATGAAAATAGAAAAGAAGATGGTGGTGTCCACAAACTGGGGCCTCCTTTATCTGACTCAACAGAAGCCTGGAGAATAAAAAGGGAAACTCTGGGGCGGCTGCTGGTTACTGAGGAAAGGAAAAGCGGACATCAAATTTAACCCTAGGGGATGAGGATATCCTAAAGGCCCCTTTTTACTAAGGGGTGGGGTAGGGTGGGGCCTAGGAGGGAAGGAAGGCTGCTTGCTACCCAGGCGTCCTAAAAGGCTCCAGTGGCAGGGAGGGCCCCTGCACCAGCGCCCACTAAGCTCCAGAAAATATCGTATTTCTGCCCATCAATCAGCATTAAGCAGCTTTGGCGGCTGAGCTTTCTGCACAGGCAGTTGCCAGTAGCAACAGGGCACACACTTATAGCTCTTGGCGAGCTGGGGCGGCCCCATAAAGGGAGGGGCGGCCATGGCTAGAGGACCTGAACTGTTGGGTAGACAAGGTCAGGGACCCACTGGTGAGGTGGGTAGGGGAGGCGGGCATACCCTGCTGGGGCCAGGCCAGGCAGAGGTCTAGGCTGGCCCCTCGGAGTGGGGGTCGGGGGGAGTCTGGTGGCACAGCAATGCCCATGCCAAGTACAGCAGCCTCCAGGCCCCCTTGGGGGACGTCGCTCTGCTAGCACCTGGATAAGGAGCCAAAGCCAAGGGGCAGAAGACGCGTTGCTCCTGCACTTGGGAGGGTCAGAGTACTCAAGATCCGCTTATCCTTGCCACCCCTCTCCACCCGCACCCCTCAGGAGTTTCCGGAGGATGCCCGCGTGGAATTGTGTCTCCACGTGTGCATGTTTTCATTTTTACTTCCAGCACAAAAGGGAGGACCCGCAGGTGGAAAGGGGTGTGTGTGTGTGTGTGTGTGTGTGTGTGTGTGTGTGTGTGTGCTTGCGCGCTGTGCGGGGCAGGGACTACGTGGAGCCGGGAAGATGCATGAGAGCACACACACCCACCTGGTTCCCACCCACCTTCCAGCCTCCGGTGTCCAGGCGCGCGGATGCGTGGGAAGAGAGCCCATAACCTCGCGCCTCCTACCCAAACTTCTCCCCCTGGTGTTGGGATCTGGTAAGGAGGAAAAAAAGGGCTACAGTGAGGGAGGGCGGTCGAGTGCTGAGATGCACCCAAGAGACCACAAGGGAAGCACAGAAGCAGGGAGTCAGCCAGGACTAGTGGGGGCAGAGGGAGCAGAGGGAGAGGTCATGGCAGCCTTGCGCTGGGGGCGCGCCTGGGACCGGAGCGGGCTGGCATCTCCTTACCTGGACTGTGTTGGAGCATTTTGCAGTGGGTCGGGGGCGGGGTGGGCGCCTCCCCCCCGGGGCAGAGACTGCAGTGCTGTCACTTCGGGGGCAGCAAGGCGCTGGACGCAGAGCCCGGAGTTGGCAAACTTGCCATGCCCGGAGTCCGCGGAGGTAGCCTGGGCCACGCGCGCTCCACAGCCAGCCTACCGCTGGGGGTAGCCAGGACACCGTGCTCCCTCGCTCTCTTCCGCTTTGTGTTCCACTGGTCCCCCTGCTCCTGCCTCTGGGTGTCTCCGTGCCCTCTCGGCAATGGGGTGTTTCACTGGCGTTCGTGGAGCCCCTCGGGTCTGAGTGCCACTTTCCTCCTGGAGGCGCGCGTTAAACAGCTGCCCAGGAGCTCCTGGCCCGGCTGCGCTGGTGTGCTTGTACTAGACAGCTCCGGCCCATAGATTCCCGCCCCCCACCGTCTCCCCCTCTCCGCCCCTCCGCCCCCCCCCCCCATCAGAAGCTGCTTAGAATCGGGCTGTCAAATCCAGCCCATCTGCTGCAATCATAATCAGTCTCAACCGAACGGTTCTGACAAATCTCCGCCTGGAGCCCGAGTTGGGAAAGCTGGTGGGTGAGGGGTGGGGAGGGAAAGAGGGGACGAGGGGACGACAGGGACTGGGTGCCAGGAGAAGGGGGCCTAAACGCTTCTATTGTCTGGCCCAAACAGAGGAACTGAAAGAGGGAAATAGGGATCCCAAAGGGGAAATAGTGCTTTCCTTTCCCACTTCCTAGTAAGAAAAACCAATCCATCCAGGCGGGCCCCTGGTATACCCCACCCCCACGCTCACCACAAACAGCCGCTTGCTGTGTCTGGGTGGAACAAATTTCTGCTAATGAACTAAACAAACAGGTCCTATAATCTTATCATTAGGCTGACCCAGAGACTGGCACAGATACCCACCCGAAGTATTGTAATTGGCAGGTAAGAGCTGGAACTACCAGTCATTTGTCTGGAGTCTGAAGTTGGTTCCCAAGTACATTTGGGAATAAAGCTTATGGAGAGAGCTGGAGTGTAATCGTCCAAGAAGCTCGGGCCTTCGCCTCCTGTTGGCATTTTTGAGAGATAAAAGGAAAATCTGCTTTGGGCAAGAAAATGCTGAACACAATTTAGCCCCGTTTTGAATTTAAAGAATTCTCATTCCCCCTCCCCATTTTCTCACGGAAATAGTCTCTTTAAAGAAGACTTTTATTAAAAAATAATTATTTTCAAAACTGATATTTCTTTAATTTTTTTTCTGCAAGTGAAATAATGCGCTCCTTTCAATAATATACTTTGAAGTATTTTAATATGCCACTTCAATATAACTACACATACTTCTACTGGTGATAGGTTTACAGGGATTATGGCAAAGTTTTTTTAAAATAATAATAAATATAAAAGTGGTCCTAGATATACATCGACAAGTCTTAAAGCATAAAGAATACATACAACCAATTGGATTATGCCTGGTTTTGTACATTCTTCCCAAGTGTTAGGAAATACTCAATTATACCAAATGACAGTATTTGTTGGTGAAATAATTTATTGGGTAAACAAATCGTCAGTTGAAAAGTTGAAGGGGAAAATTTGTAAGTCATTTATTCAGGTAGGTGTAAGAAGTAGGCAAAAATAGTATACTGTAGGAATTGAATAGAATTTAATTTAAAGCTCTATTCAAATCATTACTTCGTTTTATGCTGTAGTTGAGAAATATCAGCAAGCCACATTAAGCACCCACTTATCTAGGCCGAGACTGTGTCTTCTACTTATTTTGTATCCCAGTGGTGCTTACAACAGTACTATGGGCACTGCATGAATACCGATAGCTTGAAGTCTTCATTTACAGGTCAGAGTTAAAGAGGACACCCAAATGGCCAACAGACAGATGAAAAGATGCTCAACATCACTGATCATCAAAGAAATGCAAATAAAAACCACAATGAGATATCACCTCACTCCTGTCAGAATGGTTATCATCAATAAATAAACAAACAACAAGTGTTGGTGAGGATGTGAAGAAAAGGGAACCCTTGTGCACTGTTGGTGGAATTGCAGATTGGGGCAGCCACTATGGAAAACAGTATGGATGTTCCTCAAAAAACTTAAAAAATAGAACTACCTTATGACCCAGCAATTCCCCTCCTGGGTATTTATCCAAATAAATCCAAAACACCAATTCAAAAAATACACGCACCCCTATGTTTATTGCAGCACTATGCCCAATAGCCAAGACATGGAAACAACTGAAATGCCCATCAACAGACAATTAGATAAAGAATCTGGGGTACATTTGTACAATGGAGTATTACTCAGCCTTAAAGAAGAATGCAATATTACCATTTGCAAAAACATGGATGGACCTAGAGAATATTATTCTAAGTGAAATAAGTCAGACTGAGAAAGACAAATACCATATGATCTCACTTATATGTGGGATATAAAGAACAGAATGCATGAGCAAACAAAACAGAAATAGATTCAGAGATATAGAGAAAAAACTGATGGTTGCTAAATGGGAAGGGGTTGGGGATGAGGGAAAAGGTGAGGGGATTAGAAAGTACAAATTGGTAGTCAAAATATAGTCATAGGGATATGAAATGCAGTATGGAGAAAATAATCAATAATGTTGTAAAGATTATGTAGGGTGCCAGATGGGCACTGGACTTATCAGGGGGATCACTTCATAGACTGTGTAGATTCCTGACCACTCTGCTGTACACCTGAAGCTGAAGTAGAATAACATTGAATATCAACTATAATATATATATATATTTTTTTTTTCCAGGGGATGTAAAGTACAGCATAGGGAACATAGCCAATGGTATTATAACAGTTATATATGATGTTAAAGGGGTAGGAAATTGGGGGGATTGTCACTCTGTGAGGGGTATAAAGGTCTATTACATTGCTTTGTACACCTGAAACTAATAATAATAAAAAAGAATTTGCAGGAAAAAAAAATCATATACATCACTATGCCTTAATAGGTGAGGTAAAATGAGGTTCAAGTGTTCCTCTCTCCAGTAAGTAAGTCAAGGACAACTACTTAGATATGACTGTGCCTGGTGAAATCTAGAAACAGCAGTGAGGCAGGAGGGATGGGACACACTGAGGGGAGAGGGTTAATGGGGGTAGGCTTAGAGGACAGACAGGTCACTGGGTGGGACCTACCAGATGCACTAAAGCCTTTGGTTTTACTCTGAGCAATATGGGAGGACACGGACAAAGAGGATTTTGAGCAGAGGAGTTTCATGATCTGACTTTTGTTTAATGGATCTCTCTAGCTACCATGTTGTGAATTAATTACATGGGAAAAAGCAGGAAAGGGGAGATCTGTTATTAGGCCATTGCAAGAAACTACATTAGGGAAGATGCTTTAGACAGGGCCAGAGCAAGAAAGAGAATGAGAATCCGTGACAATTTGGGATTGTTTAGAATTTACAGCCAATACTATTTGCTCAGAGGAGGGTTTTGAAAAAGAAAAAAGAAAAAGGACTGAAGAGTAGTTCCAAGCTTTGGGCCTTAGCAACCAAATGGATGAAGATGCTGTTTATTGAAATGGGGAAGACTATAGGTAGAGCAAATTTTGGTGGAATAGGGGTTCGATTTTGGATATGTTAAGATTGGGATGCCTATTAAACTAAATTTTAAAAATAGTTAATTTATGTAAAGCTCTTAGAATAGTCCCTAGCTGTTGTTAAGCACTATATAAATGTTTGTGGTGGTAGAGTTTGTGTTAGTCGGCTTTGTATTGGTAGATGTTATTGTTATTATTGATGTTTGCCAACCAAAATGAGATATTGAGTCGGCGGTCAAATAAATACTCAAGTATAGTGTTTAGGGCACCAGTCCAGGTTGGAGATGTAAATTTGGAGTTGTATAAAGTATAGCTAGTTAAATTAAATCCATCAGATGGGGATCATTAAGTCTGTGAGTTCAGTTAGAAAAGAGAAAGTGTTTGAGGATTGAATCCTGAAAGGCACTTCAACTGTTAAAAGTCAAGAAGATGATTAGGAACCATCAAAGAAGACCACCCCAAGTGGTGTCTGGGGAGAGAAAAAGCAAACCAGCAAACCCCAAGACACCTAGTAAAGAAGGTATTTCAAGAAAAAGGGAATGATCTGCTAGTCATAGTTTCCTGATATGACTGTCTCCATAGAAAACCAAAAGGAATATACAGGAAAGCTATGGTAGAGTTTATCCAAGTTACTGGATGAATTAATTGTCTACTGTCTGTTTAAAATACAACATCCAGGATGTCCCCACACCTAGGTAAGGATCAGGCACATGACAGCTATTCAGTGTGTGCTGAATCAAATCATGAGCCATGAAGGGATTAAATGTCTTATGCTGCACAGTATGCTGCAAAGACTAACAATATCAAGAATTAGCAATGATGTAGAACAACTTAAATTCTCATACATTGCTGATGAGACCGTAGAATGTTATACAGCATATTTGGAAAACCAATTGGCAGTTTCTCATCAAATTAAACATACATTTAACAGACTATTCTGGCTGGTGAACACATAATGCACTATGTAGATGACGAACTATAGAATTATACACTTGAAACCTATGTTGTTTTGTTGACCATTGTCACCTCAATACATTTTAATAATAATGAAAAAAAGAGAGACCATTCAGCAGCCCCACTCCTGGGTATTTACCCAACAGAAGTGAAAACATGTGTTGACACAAAGACTTGCACACAAATGTTTACAGCAGTTTTATTCATCATATCCCCAAACCAGAAACAATCCAAATTTCCATCAACTTGTAAATAGAAAAAAAAAACCTGTGGTAGATCCGTCCATACCACGAAATACTACTCAGTAATAAAAAGGAACCAACTGTTGATAAACGTAATAACATACATGAATCTCAAAGGCATTATGCGAAGTGAAAGAATGACATACTTTTGACTGGCTTTGGTTTGATTCCATTTGATTCTAAAAAACTCCAGCGACAAAAAGCAGATCAGTAGCTGTCTGGGGCTGATGATGGAGAAAGGACTGACGGAGAGGAGGCACAAGGGAAGTACGTGGAATGTGGAAAATATTCTATATCATGACTGTGGTGGTGGTTACAAAATTGTATATTTTGTCAAACTCATCAAAATTGTACACATAAAAATTGGTGAATTTTATTGCATGTAAATTAAAACTTAATAAAAAGACTTTTAAAAGACTAAAAACTTCTTTTTTTTTTTTTTTTTTGGATAGGGGAATTATAGTGCTTACCCATTTGAGAAGAAAGCTTCCCTCAGAAATAACACCATTTTATAATCCCCAATGAAATAACAGATCCAAATAAGGACTGCCAATAGATGCTAAAGCCATTAGGTAACAGATTGATGGGGAGTAGAATATTCATACAGTACCAAATATCACCTCCTGATTTTTTTCTAATTATAAAGGGAAAATATTATACAAGGCAGAGATCACCTGACTGGTTCCTCCTTATGTGATGCTATATGAGAAGTGTATAATATCACTTCTGAAATATTCTTGCAAAAAAAAAAATCTTATTTAACCTGAATCTAAGTAAGGCCTCTGACATAATCTCCAATTTACAAGAAGTAAGGAAGATAGAGAATCATATAAATCACATCAAACGGAAACAATGAACCTTATGCAGAATAGCATATGGAGCTCTTCAAAAAGTCAGTGTCTATGGGTGGAAGACAGTAGAGGGACTAAAACAAATTAAAAGAGATAAGACATAACAAAATGAAACTATTTTGATTGGATCTTGGTCCATGATAAACAGCTATCAAAGACATTTTGGGAACAATTAGAGAAATGTAATTAAGGCAGGTACTGAATAAGATAATTCTTATTAATTTTGCTAAAGTAAAAATAATATTGTGGTTATAAAGGAAGTGGTCCTTCTTTTTAGAAGACACATGATAAAGTATTTAGGGTTGAAGTATCATGGTGTTTACCACTCACTTTGTGAAAAATATGTATGAAACAAAAATGCTAATGTTTGTTGACCCTATTTTGGAGAGATGAGAGTTTTAGTGCCTTGGTCTTTTAATTTTTCCATATATTTGAATTTGTTCTTCATCAAAAAATGAAAACAATACTTCTAAAATCCACAGATCAATAACTAAATATAAAGGAATTAGAAAAAGTGAAATTTGGTGTCTTAAAATTAGAACACTATGTATTAAAACTCATAAGATAGAAGGAACTAAAGCAGTACACAGAGAAATAATTTAATAATTTAATAATTTAATAATTTAATAATTTAGTGCATATTCTAAAAATGAAGAAAAATTGAAAATTAATGTGCGAAGCATCAACCAAAGTGTATAGAAAAAGAATAACAACAAATGAGTAAAATAAAAGAAGCAATAAAGAGAAAATCAAAGTCTAATAAAAAAGAACACAAAGCATTAATAAAGGATCAATAAACAGTACCTGCTTAGATAATAAAAAACAGAGGAGATAGATCAATAAGCTCAAAAGTAAAAAAGGGTATATAACTAAGGATACAACAGAGATTTAAAATAATATGACTACTTCACTATGAGTAACTTTACAGCAATAAATTTCAAACATAGGTTAAATGATCAACGTCCTAAAATAAAAATAAAAAACAACTTTTAATAAAACTCACTCAAGAATCAACAGGATATTGAACAACTCAGTAGTTGACAAAAAAAAATTACCACTGTGTAACCAAGAAGCCCAGATTGCTTTACCATCTTTATTGAGATATAATTCACATACCATAAAATTCACCTAAAGTGTACAATTCATTTGTTTTTTTGCATATGCAAGTTGTACAACCATCATCCTCATTTAAGTTTAGAAGATTTTTATCACTCAGAAAGAAAACCACAGCACCTATTAGCAGTCACTCCTCATTCTTTACCCATATTTTTATCTCTATAAATTTCCCTATGCTGGACATTTCATATACATGCAATCATACAATATGTGGACTTTTGTGTTTGGTTTCTTTTACTTAGCATAATGTTTTCAAGATTCGTCCATGTTATAGCACGTATCAGTACTTCATTGATCGATAATCTACTTTCTATCTCTACAAATTTGCCTATTCTAAACATTTCATATAAATGCAGTCATGTAA
Source organism: Rhinolophus sinicus (assembly GCF_036562045.2). NCBI lineage: Eukaryota > Metazoa > Chordata > Mammalia > Chiroptera > Rhinolophidae > Rhinolophus > Rhinolophus sinicus. Next base: position 125,203,103 of record NC_133751.1, read on the forward strand.
TAGGTGACCTTTTGTATTTGGCTTCTTTCACGTAGCATAATGTTTTGTCCATGTTATAGCATTTATCAGTATTTCAGTCCTTCTTAATGCCAAATAATATTCCATTGTATGCATATAGCATATTTTATTTTCCATTCATTAGTTAACAGCCATTTATATTATCTCCATTCTTTGGCTACTGTAAAAAATGCTGCTAAAAACATTTATGTACACGTTTTTGTGTGGACATATGCCATATGTGTGTGTGTGTGTGTGTGTGTGTGTGACACACACACACACACACATATGTATAATGGGTCCTAGCATAACTATGTTTAACATTTTGAGGGACTACTAAAGTGTTTTCCAAAGCAGCTACACCATTTTACATTCTCAACAGCAATATATGAGGCTTCTGATTTCTCCGTATGCTCTCAAACATGTATTATTTTTTATTGATTATAGCCATCCTAGTAGGCAAAAAAAAAAAATGTTATCTCATTGTGATTCTGATCTGCGTTTTCCTAATGGCTAATGATGATCTGTATTTTTTCATGTGCTTCTTGGTCATTTGTTTGTCTTCCTTGGAGAAATTTCTTTATAAGTCCTATGACCACTTTTAAATTGGGTCATTTGTCTTTTTATTATTGTATTGTGGTCCCAGATGTTTTCAAGGCAATTTTTTTCAAAACTTGAAAACAATACAAAAAGTCAAATAGCCATATCTTATGGAAAGAGTTTCAGGGAGTAGAAAGAGAAGAGGGGAGGGAGAGAAAGAAAGAAGAAAAGGGGGAGAAAATGGAGAGAGGAGGAGGAGGAGGAGGAGGAGAAGGGACTTTTATGAGTCATCTAGAATAACCTCAATACTAAAAGAAAACATGGGTTATATGGGAAAGAAAAAATAATGAATGAAGGCTCAAAAATAATGAATGAAGGCTCAAAATCCATTAATGTGAAAAATAATAAATAGTAGCAATAATAATATGGTATGACCAAAAAATGTTTTTTCTATAATGCAAAAATGATTTGGCCCTAGAACAATCTATTAATTTCTTAAAAGCATACTTTGAGAAAGTTAAAAATAATATATAATTTCAACAGATGCTGAAAATTTTAACATTTAATATTTACTCATGCTTAAAAAAAACAGCAAAAAGCTTTTGCAAACTATAAATAGATGGGAACTCCCTTATGTTGATAAAGCGTGTCTACCAAAAAATCTTTGGCACACATGTGAAATTTAAGTGCATTTCCTTTAAATCCTTGCTCTAGACAATGATGCCTGTATCATCGCTTCTGTTCAACATGTTCTATAAGGTCTTAGAACAATGTAAAGAAAAGAGACCAAAGATATGAGATCTAGAAAATAATGAACAAAACCATCATTATTTGGGGGAGGGTGTTATCACTTTGTGAGGGGTGTAAATGTCTTTTGCATTGTTTGTACAGCTGAAACTAATTTAAAAAGTCATTATTTATAGTCAATATTATTATCTCCATAGAAAATTGTGGAGAACCTAGAGCAAATTATCAGATCAATTAAGAGAGTATCATGTTTACTACATTGAAAGAGCAATACTAAAACAGATAGTATGTCTAACATTATTATTAGAAAATTGTTAGAAATATATATTTTCAGAAATATACCATTTTTAGAAGATCCCATTTAAAATAGTATAATCAAACAAACTAGAAGGTACATAAAAATAAATATAAAGATGTTTATATAAATATAAAATATTATACAGTAATTCATCAAAGGGCATAAAATAAGAAATAAGTAATTAGAAAAACGTTATAGTGATATATTAAAAGACCAAACTCCTGACTTCATCTTTAAACATGAAACATTGTCAGTCAAAATCCCAGTAGGTTTATACACTGAACTTTACCACCTAATTGTCTAATTCCTATAAAAGAGAAAAAAGTAAAAAATAATTAAGTTATCTTTAAGAAGGGTGACTCCACTAACATCCATAAAGGGGTCAGGCACCATATTATAAAGGTAGGTAATTAAACAGGTGAGATAAATGCATCAACAGAATAGAAAGAGAGCCTAGAAATAGACCCACATATAAGGAATTGAGGTATATGATAGAAATGGTATCATTCATTAGTTGGGAAAGGATTGATTCTTGAAACATTTGACTATCAACATCAGGTCAACTTTTTATCTGAATAAAATTGACAAAATTAGAACCCTACATCAGATCATTCACAAAAAAATTAAACTTGGATTAAAAACTAAATGTGTGAGGGAGAAGAACAAAGTTAGGAGACTGAAACTACCCAAGTTCAAGACTTACTATAAAACTACAGTAACCAAAACAGTGTGGTGTTGGCAAAAGAATAGACAAACAGACCAATGGAACAGAATGGAAAAACTGGAAATAAACCCCCATAAATACAGTCAACTGATCTTTGACAAAGCAGAACAAACAATATAATGGAACAAAGATAGTCTCTTCAACAAGTGGTGCTGGAACAACTGGACACCCACAAGCAAAAAAAAAAAGAAAAGAATGAATCTGGTCACAGACTTTGCAAAAATTAACTTAAAAATGGATCACAGACCTAAATATAAAACGCAAAACTATAAAACTTCTAAATGATGTAGGATAAAACCTAGATAACCTAGGTACAGTGATATCTCTTTAGATACAACACCAAACACATAATCCATGAAAAAAATTATTGATAAGCTGAACTTCATTAAAATTAAAAAATCTTCTACTCTTTGAAATACAATATCAAGAGAATGAGAAGACAAACCACAGACTGTAAGAAAATATTTGTAAAAGACATATCTGATAAAGGACTGTTATCCAAAGTATACAAACAACTCTTAAAACTCAACAATAAGAAAACAAACAACCTAATTAAAAACAAAAAATTGGCCGAAGACCTTAATAAACACCTCACCAAAGAAGCTATAGCAGTGGCAAATAAACATATGAAAAGATACTCCACATTATGTCATCAATGAAACCACTACATACCTGTTAGGATAGTAACAATCTAGCACAACACCAAATGGTGGTGAGGAAGCATTAAGACAGAAACTCGCATGCATTTCTGGTGGGAATGCAAAACAGTAGAGCCAGTTCGGAGGACAATTTGACAGTTTCTTACAAAACTAAATACACTCGTACCATGTGATCAAGCAATCTTGTTCCTTGGTATTTACCCAAATAAGAACTTATGTCTGCATAAAAACCTGAACATGGATGCTTATAGAGGCTTATATTCATAAATGCCAACTTGGAAGTAACAAAGATGTCCTTTAGTAGGTGAATGGATAAATATACTATGGTAATTCAGACAATGAAATATTATTCAGCATTAAAAAGAAATGAGCTATCAAGCCATAACAAGACATGGAGGAACCATAAATGTACATTTCTAAGTAGAAGAGGTCAATTTGAGAAGGCTATATATATTGTACGGTTCCATAAAAAGATCAGTGGTTCCCAGGAGTCAGGGGAGAGGGCGAGATGAATAGACAGGGAATTTTTAGGGCAGTAGAAATATTCCGCATAAATGTTAATGATGGATATATGTCCTCATAAATTTGTCCAAATCCACAGAATGGACACCACCAAGAGTGAACCCTAAGGTAAACTATGAACTTTGGGTGATTATGATGTGTCAATGTAGGTTTATCCTTGGTAAAAATGTACCATTCTAGTGACTGATGTTCATTAATCAGGGAAGGCTATGCATGTGTGGAGGCAAAGGGTATATGCAAAATCTCTGCACCTTCCTCTTAATTTTATTGTTAACCTGAAACTACTCTTAAAAAACTAAAGTCTAAAAAAACCCACTAAATGTGAACAGCAAATCTATCCAACTTTCTGAAGAATGCTTTGGAGAATACTTTTATATCATTAGGCTGCAAAGTATATTGAAGTGTTTCATCACATTACATTTTTGAACCCCTGGAAGAAAAAAGAACCATATGGATAATGAAAATTCAAGGCACAGACTAGAAGAAACTTTTTGAAACATGTATATCCTAATAAGCATCACTATCCCAAATTTATAGAGAATTGCAAATGTTTAGGACATTTTTACAAAATAGAAAGCATATGAATAGGCAGTTCACAGAAGAAGATAATTAAACAGTAATAACCATATTAAAATACTCAATCTCATTACTAAGAAAACACAAATCAAAACAATAATGACATATCACTTCATATCTCTCATAGTAGAAAAAATAATCATTCTGAATGCAGTATGTGTGTGTAAGGATGTGTGGAAACAGGAACTCTTATACATTTCAGGTGGGAACAATTTGAACACATGCAATAAAAGTGAAGGTGCTCAGACTCTAACACACAACAGCCCCAGGTCTATGCACATGCTGAAGGGAAAGTGTCACTCACATGTACAAACACACATGGAATATACACAAATTCATTATATATTAAGTCTTAAGGGAAACATCAGCAAGTTCTATAAAGTAGAATAGTATAAACACTCACTGAGAGCAAAGCAATCTAACAATAAATTATCGACAAAATCTAAAATGAAAAAGCCCTCCATCCTCTGAATTAGAAAACTAACTTTTAAAGCAGGTCTTGAATGAAAGAGAGAATTCAAACTAAAATGTAAAAGTTTCTTACATATAATGAAAACAACTGGCTGCATTTAAGCAGTGGTCACAACCCAGCAATTCCACCTCTGGGTATTTATCCAAAGAAATCCAAAACACTAATTTGAAAAGACATATGCACCCCTATGTTCACTGCAGCATTATTTACAATAGGCAAGATATGGAAGCAACCTAAGTACCCATCAATAGACAACTGGATAAAGAAGACATGATACATATGTGCAATGGGATATTACTCAGCCATAAAAAAGAATGAAATCTTATCATTTGTGACAATATGGATGGACCTAGAGAGTGTTATGCTACATGAAATAAGTCAGACTGAGAAAGACAAATACCATATGATTTCATTTACTTGTGGAATCTAAGGAATAAAATTAGTGAACAAACAAACAGAAACAAATAAATGAAACAAAACACAATGAAGTGCTCTGAAGGTAGTGCCTGGTACCTGGCAATGGCTCAATAAATATGAGCTGGTATAATTACCCATTTATTGAGCACCTACTACATATCAGGAACTTTTCCTATATTATTTGTGATTTTTTTCAACAGCTCTACAAAGTTGGTATTATTTATTCCTGTTTTTCAAATTAGAAAATATATATGTAAGGCTCAGAGGGAGTAATCAGAAGACTTAGTCTTTCTTTAGCACTTACTAGATAAGACAATTTATATTTTCCCCAAAAGGCCATAGTATTAGAATGGCTATTATCAACAAGACAAGTACTAACAAGTGTTGGAGAAGTTGTGGGAGAAAAGAAACCCTCATACACTGCTGGTAGGATTGTAAATTGGTACAGCCACTATGAAAAACAGTGTGGACATTCCTCAAAAAATTAAGAACAGAATTACCATATGATCCAGCAATCTCTCTTCTCGGTATCTACCCCAAAAATCTGAAAACATTTATCCATAAAGATATATGTAACCCTACGTCCATTGCAGCATTATTCACGGTGGCCGAAACATAGAAAAAAACAAAGTGTCCTTTCATAGACGATTGGATAAAGAAGATGTATATATACACAATGGAATACTTATTGGCCATAAGAAAAGATGGAGTAGTGCCATTTGCGACAACGTGGATGGATCTTGAGAATTATCACGCTGAGTGAAATAAGTCAGACAGAAAATGTCGAGAACCGTATGATTTCACTCATATGTGGGATATAAAACTGAAAGCAATGAATGAACAAGACAAAAACTCACAGACACAGACAACAATTTAGTGGTTACCAGAGGGAAAGGTACAGAGACTCATGGATACAGAGAACAAATGGATGGTTGCCAGATGGGAGGGGGTTTAGAGGGTTGGGGCAAAAAGGTGGCAGGATTAAGAAGTACAAATTGGCAGTTACAAAATAGTCACTGGATGTAAAGTACAGCACAGGAAATATAGTAAATAATATCGTAACAGCTACGTATGGTGCCAGGGGTGTACTAGACATACTGCAAGGATCACTTCATAAATAATATAAATGTCTAACCAATATACTGTCCACCTGAAGCTATTATAAAATAATATTGCATGACAACTGTAATTGAAAATAAAAAATAAAAAAGCAGTTGTCCCAAAAACTTAATAGCCTTAAGCAAATTTAACAACACAAATTAAAAAACATAAATAAACTAAGTTCTCAGCTCAAAAGGCCAAAAAGAAGAGGAAAAAATAACCAAAAGACAGCAGAAGGCAAGTATAAGAGAAAAATATAATTAAGTAGAAAACAGAAAAGCAATAAACCTAGTTAAGAAACCAAAATCCAGCTTATTCCTTTTTAAATATTCCACTACATAACTTGATTAAAAAAAAAAAAAAAAAAAAAATCCTGGAAGGGCAGAAGAAAACATAAATATGAGTATACTAAAATACTAAATATATATGAGTAAAACAATGCAATATCACATTAAAAAATACTCCATGACCAAAGCCACTTGTATTTGGCTCAATATTAATTCATTAATATAATATACCACATTAGTAAATATAATTAGAACAATTGTATGATTCTCTTTATAGATATTTTAAAGGCCTTAACAAAATTTAATACCTTACCGATGAAAACTCAAGAAGATAGAAATTGATGTATGTTTTCTTAACATGATAAAACACGCAACACACACACACACACACACACACACACACACACACACACACATCCTTAGTCCTAATACCAGTATCTCACTTAGTGGAGAATTATTCCAGGCATATCTAGTAAAATCAGGAAAAAGGCAAGGTACCCACTATCTCTTCTACTTATTCAACATTATATTGTAGTCAGTGCAATTATATAAGATAAATCAAGTAGAGGTATAGACTTGGGGGAAAAAAAGTAAAAACCGTATTTGCAGATGGTGTGGTACTATGCCTGAAAACGATGTGAATCAATGACAAAATTAATTCAGATCAACCCAATGATAAAAACTCAGATTCAGTAAAAATTAATATACAGAACTCAGTCACCTTCATACATTAATAACCTGTTAGAGGTTATACTGGGATAGAAAACCTCATTTACCAACAAAGAAGGTAAAATACGTAGGAAGAAATGTAAAAAAACCAGAAGAAAACTTTAAAACTCCTAAAGTCATAAAAATAGAACTGAAGAAATAAGTCATTCACTGTTCTAGACAGAATCACTCAACATTATAAAGATGTCAGTTCTAAGATACTGTATAAAATTATCACAATTCCAAAAAAAAAAAAAAAAAAAAATACCAACAAGATTTTTTGGGAGCTAGACGAGTTAATACTAAAGTTCATATGAGAAAACTTGCAAGACTAGCCAGGAAAACACTGAGAAAGAAAAACTGTAAAAGAAAAACTAATTCCACCATACCATTAACATACTGTAATACTCCTGTAATAAAAATGGTGCGGTGCTGGTGCATGGATAAACAGGGCAGGGACAGGCCCTAGTACATACGGAAACACACTGCACGATAAAGATGGCATCTCAAACCACTAAGTCAACGATGGGGTTTTTAAATAAACAATGCTGGGACAGCTGGTTGGCCATTTGATCTAAAAGAACATTATATTCATACCTCAAACCATGCACACGCATATACTCCAAATACATCAGGAATCTAAATGTAAAAAATGAGACCATACAAATACAAGAAAAAAAATGGATTCCTTTATAACCTGGGAGTATAATCTAATACTGATTCAAATTCCAAATGCAATAAAAGATGAATAAATTTGGCCACCTAAATTTAAAATAGCATGGTATATTAGTGTTCTAAGGCTGTTATAATAAATTATCACAAATTTAGTGGCTTAAAACAACACAAAGTCACTACCTTGTAGTTCATAGGTCAGGCTTCCAACTAGTCTAAAATCAAAATGTCTGGAGGGCTGCACTGCTTTCCAAAGGTTCTAGAGGAAAATGTTTCCTTGCCTTCTTAGCTTCCTAAACGTTCCTACAATCCTTGGTTCCTGGCCTTTTCCTCCATATTCAAAGCCAGCAATGTTGCAGCTCTCTGATCCTTTATTCCAGTGTCATATCTTCTTTTCACCACAGCCAAGCATGGTTATTAGCGTTTAGGACCCTTGTGATGACATTGGGCCCACCTGAGTCATCCAGAATACTCTCTCCATCCGAGGACCCATAATATAATCACATCTTCAAGGTACCTTTTGCCACGTAAGGTAACACATTTACAGGCTCTGGGAATTAGGACCCAGGCATCTTCAGGGGGCTTTACTGCTGACTACAGACAGCAAAACAAACACATAGAAAAAATCAAAAGGCTACTGACAAGCTGGGAGAAAATATTTATATCATAAATAAAGTTTAATAAAGGTATACAAAAAACTCTGAAAATCAGGGGCACATATCAACGACTTAATAGAAAAATGGGCAAATGTCATGGGCAGACAATGCACAAAATGATATGAAAGTGGTCTTTGAACATCTGAAGAGATATTCAAGCTTACTTATAATTGGAGAAATACAAATTAAAACTACACTGAGATACCATTTCTCATCTGTCAGATTGGAGGAAACTTAAACATTTAAAAATTCATTATATTAATGAGACTGTGCGTCACACAGCGTCATACATTGCTGGTGAAAATATAAATTTGATGCAACTTTCTTGGCAAAAAAAATTTGGCCACATTCAACAAAACTCCACGTGTATTTTCCACTTGATTGAACACTCTCACTTTCTGAAATTTACCGAAAGTACACTTCTAACAATACAAAAATACATGGGCACATGGCTATTTATTGCTGCATTGTTTGTAATTGTTTGAAATGTCTCCAACTTATCCATGCTCTTCATATACTCCTTTTTATTCTTTTTTCATGGCTTGCCTTATCTTTTGGGGTTGGGTTATAAACTGCTCTTCAACTTTGTAACCTTTTGTTGGGCAATTTCTACGCTATTTTCTACCTAGTAGCACTGAATAAATGGGTGCTGATTTTAAAACTATTAGGGCAAAGCAATCCTTTTGTTTTAAGAAATTTCATTTTTGAACAAAGCTATCCTATATAACTAATATAATAAGGATTATTAATTTTGGATTTATCCCAGATTGTTGTCTATTATAACTTTTTCATGGTTCTTATTAAGTTTTTGTTCTATCATAACCAGTCTTAATTAATAAAATTGTTTTCTTCAGTAATTAAACCTCTGTGGCTAGGGTCCAGGGCTGAATTCAGCACAGCAATTTACAGTGCTGGACTTCTCACATTTTTTTCAATCACAACTGAGCATATCATTGTTCTATGATAGCATTATCATCATTAATAAAATTTATACACGGAATGCACTTAAGTTGTGCCTGGTTATTCTTCTGGGGCTTGGTAACAACAACAACAAAAAAACATATACCCATGTTCTATCAATCATTCCATTTTTGAAACTTAAAGATTAATATTCTTTCATTAATATAGTTATTCATCCAACAATCATTTATTAAGTAACTATTACATCAGATATTTTGCCAGGCAGAAGTTCATATGGTCCTTAAGCCAGACAAGGTTCATGACCTCAATTTTTAACAGCATATCTTCTGAATATTTTATGTTTGCATTCATATTCTGTCTTTAGACTGTCTTGTGAATTTAGTGCATGTGTATGTTACATATGTTAGTATGAATGTACATATGTATATACACATACATATTATTAGTATGTGTGCATATAGTTGACCCTTGAATAACAGGTTTGTACTGCTCAGGTCCACTTATACACAGATTTTTTTTTCATTCTATACCTGCACTGTTTTCAACCTGCAGTTGATAGTCCACAAATGCAAAAGGCAAACTGTATGCATTGCTCTATGCCATTTTATATAGGGCATTTAAGCATCCATGGAGTTTGGTATCCATGGTGGTCCTGGAACCAATCCCCTGCAGATGCTGAGGACAACTAAGTTTCTGGGGAGTCAAAAGTTATATGCAGATTTTCAACTGTGCAGAGGGTTGGCACCCTTATTCCAGCATTGCTCAAGGCTCAACTGTGTGTGTGTGTGTGTGTGTGTGTGTGTGTGTGTGCGTATGTGTGCATGCGTGTGTAAACATATGCTGATAAGTTACTTTTATCAGAATACCCCCTTTATATTTGGGAACCTATAAGCAAAGCAATAACCTAAATGCAAAGAAGGGGAAAAACTACCCTCATGTATACATAGACTTACTTTACATTTGCCCAAACCCACCAAAATCAGGTCTCAGATAAATATCCACACATACTTGAAATGGCTGCATCAGGGTGAAGGTGGAATATAGTCAAACTAAACACAAATTTAGGAAATTAATTATCTATCTTCTCCCCTAGCATGGGGGTAGCTTCTATGGCTTTCAACAACCTATAGAATGCAGTCCTATGAAAATAATAAGTGTAAACATTTTTTTAGGAACTCTAACGAAAAGTTAATCATGTGGATTTTTTTTACTAGGTGCTGAGACTTTTACAAAGAACTATTATTCCTCGTAATTTTTACTTGATGATTTATGGGTCTGAATTTTTTAATGTTTTTAATAATAGAATTATAGAAAGAACATGATCACTGAAAGGGACCTAGAACTACTATTCCCGCTTGCTTTGTGGATGGAGAAATTGAGTTTATGGCATATTTAGGGCCACAAAAGGAATTCATGGAGACAACTCAGTTGTCTGTGAGGTTTCCTCATCCACTTCACAGCACTCCAGCCACCAGACAGACTGATGGAACTTGTAGTTCCTCAGGGCTTAATGGAGCAGTTCTTAGAAGGACATGGTGACAGAAAATCAAATTTATGAGGACCAGCAATCCTTCAGGAGCTGGTATGTACAGTGTTGCAAAACAATATAAAAAAGGGCTTTTAAAAAACTCACTCTAGAAAAGGAATTAGCACCCAAAGGCAAAATCTTGCCTATTTTACCAAATAAAATTGTATTAGAACACAGTCACACCCACTCACTTCACTATTGTCTGTGGCATCTTTTGATCTCCAGCTACCTAGTTGAGTAGTTGCGACTGTGACCATAAGGATATAGCCAGTAAAGTTGAAAATATTTATTATTAGGTTGGTGCAAAAGTAGTTGCATTTTTGCAATTATTTTTAACCGTTTAAACCCCAATGACTTTTGCACCAACCTAATAGCTGGCCCTTAATAGAAAAGTTTGCTGACCCCTACTCTAGAAAATATTGCCCTCTCACAAGCTATTATAAACATGAATGACTATAATTTTAAAAACTACAAATAATTATAATTTTGAGTTACAATTTGAAATACCTATGATAATTAAATACCTGTTATAAATTTTAATGAGCCCTCAAGTTTCTGACACAAGTTGTTCTACAGCATATACACTCCTGCGGAATGTGGAGACATTTCATTTTCAATAGTAAGAATAAGAATCATTTTAGCTAATTAACTTTTAAAAATTAAACCTAAATTAACTTTTTATAGCGAGCAATAACTACAGCTAAGATTATTTCTAGATAATTAAAGTACAGTGCTCCTAATGAATGGATATCCACTATAACTTTCTTTACAAAGACAATTATAGTTGCTTATAAAGTTTCATTTTGTCCTTTGAGCATTCAAGATTATTGTATTTTCCCAAATTGTAAACATAGATTTTTTAAAATCTATTTTTACAAAATAGGAATAGAACATTTATTAAATTTCTAGAATATCTTGTAATATCTTAAAGTTGCAAAGCTATTATCTGGGCAATTAAGTAAATTTAAAACAATATTAACAAAAATGGACCCCAGAGTATCCTATGAAAGGAATATAATTTTGAGATACATTCTGGAGATATATTTGGGATGAGATAAAGAAAAAAACTACAGCTGAAATTGGTACTTAAAGGATTGAAATAAGTTTAGTGGTCACCAGAGGGTAAATGGGGAGGGGAACAGTAGAAGAGGGTAAAGGGGGTCAAACATGTGGTGATAAAAGTAGAACTGACTCTGGGTGGTGAGCACACAAGTGATTATATAGATGATGTAATACAGAATTATACACTTGAAACCTATGTAATTATACTAACCATTGTCACCACAATAAATAAAATAAAATAAATAAGATAGCACTATAATAAATTATTAATTTTTAGGAAATATATTCTAGGTACCACAGAGAATCTCTTCTGCCTTTATAGTATTTGGCCTGTATATGGAGTCAGGATAAAGTAGGTTATACTATAGTAAAAGACCACCCCCTAGACATCTGTGGTTTGTCATGAAGGCATATTTCTTCCTCATATTGTGTATTGGCAGAGACCTCTGCTCATGGCAATCATTCTATGACCTAGCTTTAGACAAACCATTATCTTGAGCACTGCTGGTTGTCATATCAAAACAAAAAACTATGTTGGAGGATTGTACATCTACAATTAAATGCTTGAACTTGAAATGTCACTTCTGCTAACAAGTTATTGGCCAGAATGAGTAATACGAACCATTCCTAACCATAAGGGAGCAGGAGTTGCAATCCTATTATGTGCCTATAAGGGACAGAGCTGGAAATATTTATTAACAACTCACTGAATGTTTAAGATAAGGATGAAGGACCCAACCCTTAGGCCAGACTTGTTAATTGTCTGTGCTTCACTTTCCTCATTTGTAAAATGTCTTTTCAAATACTGAACCTCATAGAATTATAAAGATTAAATGAGTTAATACTTGTAAAGTGCTTAGATGAGTACTAGCATATAGTCAAGTGTTACTGTTGTTTCACTTCAAGCTTTGTATTTGCCACACTGCTCTTCAGAGACAATGACAGATAGGAGGGCAATCTTAGGAATGTTGAGTTGGACCCAGCAGGGATGTCGATGAGAAAGATTCTTAGGAAAAGGCCCATGACCAAATGAAAGAGATCAAAATGCCAGGTCTTCCTTCTAAATAACATTGATCCAGGAAGCAGGAGACAAGCTATTAGTGGGGTAATGATTTAGTTTAACAGAAGATAGATGACCAGGGAGATAAAGACACCCAAATTGATAATAGGTCTTATAAAATATGATGGTCAGAAGATGAATTTAGGGTGTGAACATGTAACATGGACACAGTGAGTGGAGGATGTTGGGTAGGGGTGGTACATAGTATATACATTTGAGTAATACAGTATATAAATGAATCCCTCTGAATATGTGGTTTATAAGGCTTCCATCAGGCTAAATATGAGAGGTAAAGTAGAAGACTCCCACTAGAATGGACAAAGGCAGTAATGGAAGAAGAGGAAGGAGAACAAAGAGAAACTAAACCAAGAACCAGAGTCTAGGACATATAGAAACATAGCAAGTGGTGGACTGATCGCCTTGTTCATTCAAATCAGAGCTGCTGCTGCTTCAGCACTGGCACCAGTGAGAGAGCTCTGAATCCATGACTATCCATCCTTGACCATCTATCCATGACCATCCATGGCCACACATGACCATTCATATATCCATATACATTCAAACAATTCTAGATGGTTAGGAACCAGGTGAAGGGATGAGCAGACACAATTTCCTCTTTCAGGAGCTTACTAGTTAACAAGGGAGATAGAGATGTTAGTAAATTACCTGTGACAGAATGAAATCCTGTATTTTGCTGTGTGTAATGCCCTCATGTGTATAATGCACATCCACATTTTTTGGCCCAAACTTTCAGGGAAAAAATGTTTTGTTTTAATTTTTTAATTCAAAATTTTATTTGTTTACATTTAGGTACTTGGTTTTTGTATTATAGAGGAATTTTAGCGTTTATTTTTAAACACATTATGTAAAAGAAATGTTATGTAACAAATAATTAGAAAACAGAAGAACACATACAGGGTACAAGAAATTTTATGTAGTGGTAACAAATTTACGATATAGAAGGCCAAGAACTCTTCATCCTTGCAAGTTCGTCATAAGTTCAACAAAACTGATTATCGTATCCCAGGGTATTATTTTGCGTACATGTCATTATTAATTTCTAGAGTTACACTTTTAACTCATAAGCATAAACAAAATAATTAAAAACATTTATATAGATACAGAATTAGTACAACCCATGTATAATGCGCATCCTTATTTTTCCCTCACAAATTTGGGCAAAAAAGTGTGCATTATACATGGCAAAATACGGTAAGTTCTCTACTGCATACACATGCCAAATTTTATGGACATACAGAATATGGAGAGCTCCATTTTCAGTAGCGAATAAGGGAATGCCTTTTGGAGAAGAGAGAGAAAAAATAAGCTTAAAAAGACACAAATAATAATTCTGCAGCCCACTTTAGAAGGCTTCATTCCACAATTTGTCTATGTTTCTAAAACTTCCTGCTATTCCTCCTCCAAAATATTAATTATGATTTTTAAAATGGCTATTTGATTTGACTTTTATGTCAGTAATCTTCCCACGTAAGCTCCACAGTCTACATTTTTCTAAATGGTCACAAATTCAAAAGATCTTTAGAACTGAAAAGGAATTTCAGCTCAAATTTCTGCTGTACAGATGAAGGGTGAAGTGTCCGAATGATTTCCTCAGGATTACAGAGTGGCAGGCCCAAGACTAGAACTTCTACCATAATACTGAAGCATACGTTGGTTTAAACCATAAACGAATTTGGTTTGAAATCAACGAGCATGATGCCTCTCAATTTGTTTTTTTCTCAAGATTTATTTGGCTATACTACAATGCTAAAATAACCAAAACAATATGGTACTGGCATAAAAGCAGATACATAGATCAATGGAATAGAGAGCCCAGAAATAAATTGTCACTTATATAGTCAATTAGTCTACAACAAAGGAGGCAAGAATGTACAATGGAATAAAGACAGTGTCTTCAATAAGTGGTGTTGGGAAAACTGTACAGATACATGAAAGAAAATGAAACTGGACCATGTACAAGAATAAACTCAAAATGAATTAAAGACTTAAATGTAAGACCTGACACCATAAAACTTCTAGAAGCAAACATAGGCAGTAAACTCTTCAACATCAGTCGTAGCAATATCTTTTTGGATATGTCTACTAAGGCAAGGGCAACAAAAGAAAAAATAAACAAATGGGGATACATCAAAATAAAAAGTTTTTGCACAGTGAAGGAAACCATCAACAAAACAAAAGACAACCTACTGAACGGGAGAAGGTATTCACAAATGATATATCTGATGAGGTGTTAATATCCAAAATATATAAGTAACTCACATCTCTTAACAACAACAAAAAAACCGAACAATCAAATTAAAAAATGTTCAGAGGACCTGAAAAGACATTTCTCCAAAGAAGATGCTCAACATCGCTAATTCTCAGGGAAATACATATCAAAAGCACAATGAGATACGACCTCATACCTGTCCAAATGGCTATCATCAAATACACACACACACACACACACACACACACACACACACAAACAAATCAATAAATAACAAGTGTTGGAGAGAATGTAGAGAAAAGGGAACCCTTATGCACTGTTGGTTGGATTGTAAATCAGTGGAGCCACTATGGAAACCAGTATGGAGATGCCTCAAATAATTAAAAATGTGGATGCCATATGACCCCAGCAATTCCATTTCTGGGTATTTACCTGAAGAAAACAAAAATATTAATTCAAAAAGATGTATGCATCCCTATGTTCATTGCAGCATTATTTACAATAGCCAAGATATGTAACC
Source organism: Rhinolophus sinicus (assembly GCF_036562045.2). Classification (NCBI taxonomy): domain Eukaryota; kingdom Metazoa; phylum Chordata; class Mammalia; order Chiroptera; family Rhinolophidae; genus Rhinolophus; species Rhinolophus sinicus. The sequence goes on from NC_133751.1 coordinate 125,218,800, forward strand.
AACCTAGTTGTCCATAGATAGATGAACAAATAAAAAAGATGTAGTTATATATATATATATATAAAGGAATATTACTTAGCAATAAAAAAGAATGAAATCTTGCCATCTGCAACAACATTCAAGGATCTAGAGGGTAATATTTTAAGTGAAATAAGTCAGACGGAGAAATACAAATACTGTATGATTTCACTGATATGTGGAATCTTTAAAAAGAAAAAGGAGTAAACAAAAGATAAACAGGCCCAGGCCCATAGATACAGAGAACAAGATGATGGTTGCCAAAGGGAAGGGGATTGGAGGGATGGGAAAAAAATATTTTAAATAAAGATAAAATAATCAAGAAAACAAAAACTAGTCCAGAGCTACTCTGTGAGCATTCTGTGTCAGTTACAAAATGACTGTGTCTATAAGATTATAAATAATATGAATAAACATGAAATTATCATTGAACCCTAAAATGCCTAATTGAAGGGGTCACCACTTGAAGCCTGGGTGTGTTTAGGCCAAAAAAATGGAAGCCCTATTCCACAAAGTTGGGATTACGTTTATGGAATTTATTACCTAACAAGAAGTGGGAGAATTTAGAAATACAAACATTTTTTTTTTAAACGGCTCATATAAATTAATGACAGGCTCATCACAGTTAATAAGAAAAAATACTATGTTTGGGTCATGTTATGAATGATTGAAGTCAACATCAAAGAGACCCTGCTCTGCCAGCTCTGCCAAGACAGAGATGGCATGGGGCCATGATGCTTCATGACAATTGTTTCCATGGGTGAAAGCCTCCACGTGCTGCATTTTGGACGCCACAAGAAACTGCTAGGCTGCTGTGTTTGTGAATAGAAAGCGGACAGTCAAGGAACCAATCTTTGGCGATCTATGGACCAAGATAACTATATCTACATGTGTTCCCAAACAGAAGCATAGAGATTGTTCCACATTCTAACTTTACATGAAGAATCAGCTCTTGGAAATCCCATGAGAAAGTTTTGTAAGGATTTATCCACCCTTTCTTCTTCAGTTTGCTCAGATCAGAAGCAGGAAACCTTCCAGACATTCTGAACCTCTGAACTTTTTGTGGTTTTCCCATAAACATATGCAAATAGCCATACAGAAATTCAAAAATTTCTTCTCACTGCTTGATAACATGGCCTTATATTATCCCTATATCTAGAGCACTCACATTTGCAACCCACTGCAGAGTTGAGTTGAATGTTCCTTGGGAAAAAGAGCTCATTGGATCATAAACGTCAGCAGCCCTCTCTCATATCTACCTATCTGCTTTCCAAAATGATCTTCCCAAGACACCCTAACTGACCCCCTCAGAAGGTTTCCTGCTGACAAGTGAATCAGCTTTTGCCTTTCTCCTGATTTCAGCTCATGCCTTCTCTGTGACAATATCAGGACATCCATCTGACAACAGTCCCAGCTAATTCATTTACTACAATGTCTAGCAGTATTTGACAGGAAAAATAATCTATACTATATTTATTGCAAGACTTTCACCAACGTGACAAAGATGAATGCAAACTTCACACCATCATTTTTCAGCTGTTAGCCAAAGTTGAAAGTGAAAGTTGAAAGTGATTTTCAAATGTTAACTTTAAAATTATGAGGAGGAAAATAATGGCTCTAATTTAAAACTGCCTGGAAATGGAACTCCTACAACAATGGTTTAGCATCAAGCAAGAAAAATAAACTTGCCTGCTAATGTAGTAAACAGGCCAGAAATAAACCTCTCAGAGATATGGGGTGGCAGGGGAGGGAGAGAAAGCAGCACAAAAAAAGGGGCATTGGACTGGATTTCCAAAATGAAAGATCTGAAACTCTTAGCATAATGCATCTTCAAAAGTGATCTTCTTTTATAAAATGCATAAACTACTGTCATACTACAGCTGAAATTGGAAAGATCTAAATGGACATCATGACGAACATCTATAATCTTTAATCTGTCTTCAGTAGAACATCCAATAGTTCTATCCACTTTATGCTCTCGATAACTATTTTCTCATGAACTTTGTTTCTTATTTCTAACATTAATCCTTCTAAGATTATTCCTTAACCTTGGAATTATAAATGTCAGATTAATAATTGTTCATTTCAGTGACAATCTGAAGCTCACTCCCTTCTTCCTTCTGAAGGTCAGAGTAATTATCCAATAAAAGTTCTACCAAGATCACGAATGACCTAATTTACTTGTAATTGTTAATTTGGATCTGACCTCTCAACCATAAATAAAGCCTTGGCATTAGGGAAAAGAAGATGTGAAACAAGACAAGGAAGGCAATTAAAAAAAAAAGAAAATCAGGGACTAAAGGAGCAGCGTAGAAAAAAAAGAACAGATAGTCTAAATTTAAAACACTCTTTGCCCTTTCTTGAAATAATGATTTATATTCTTTGAGTCCACAAGAGAGTAACTGGATATGCATGATGCAATGCTAGAATTTTAGGTATTTTGCCTAAAGGTTATTAACAATTAGTACCACTGGAGGAAAAATCATAAAGTTAGAATAACAATCTTCTCTCAAAGCATGACTGTAACTGAATTTGTAATCTGGTCATAATAAAATGTGTTATGTTTATATTAGAGCCCCATATGTTAAGAGAAAAACTGACAAACTAGAATACGTCCAGTAGGTGGGCACGATTAAGTGGGGTGTGAAAAATAAGTTGTATGAGGAACAACGGAAGAACCTACATTGCTTCCTTTGTTAAAGTGAAGACTGAGGAAAAAGCTGTAAAACTGTCTTCAATTATTTAAAAAGGATGGTACACAGACAAGGAAATGGGCATTACAAGTAGAGCGACCGATGGCAGCATTGGGGCCAGAGAGAGAAAGCCAGCTGACGAATCATCCACCACGAGGGGAGTCTGTACTATTCCTATCCATTGTAACAGAATCTGCTGTACATGACATCTGAAAGATGGCCACCCAGCTTTTGCTTTGACACTTGCAGTGGTACAGAGCTCACTCTCTCAAGAACTCCTTTCTCCACATTAGAGGTAGTAAGTGTTAGAACATTCCTTTCTAGTGCCGAGTAACCGTCTCTCAGGTTCTAACTTCGACAGTTGGTTTACCAGTTCTTTCCTCAGGAATATCCTAGGGTGCTGCAGCTGATCCCTCTCCACAACACAACTTACTACATTTTAGAAACAATCAGTTCTATTCCTTAGTTATCTATTTGTCAAACTAAATGTCTCTAATTTCTCTTACCATTATTAATTTAGCATTCTGCGCCTCATTCCATTTTAGTCACGGGACACTCCCTGGTTTGTAATATCCTTACCTGACAGCTGAAATAAATCCTCTTGATATGGTATTATTAGCAAAAGTACAACATAGAACTTTTAATTCCCCTGTTCAAGAAAATCAGTCAATATATTAGCTGAATACCTATTATGTTCAACCCTGAACACCTATCATGCACGCTTGCCACCATTTGATGTAGAATAGAAAGGAAAGCCAGGTGCTGATGATATTTGTACAGTCAAAATTAAGGTACTTGGAATCATTTTGGAGTTTTTACAGGACGCAAATCACTATGTGTACAAGTAGTAGTTTCAAGTTTGTGTGTGTGGGGGGGGGAGGGGGGCGGGGAGTGGGATGGTGCCTAGGCCAGCTGAGGAGTTGGCCTGAGGAGCTATAGAGCAGGAGGATCTAGGCTGTGCCTTGAGGGATGGTAGGACTTGTCTGGAATGCAGTCCAAGACAACGAGAGAGTATATATATAGGAATAATGAGTAATGCAGAAAATCTGGATTGGTAAGGACACATGTGGCTAGAAATAGAAATATTGAGCTTTGTACTGTAATGTTTTCAGTACGACTTCCTTTCTTCCATTCTAAACATCCTTGACTTTGCTAAAAAAATTTCCAGGACTCAGATTTCCACAGGTATATAATTTGGCAAACTAATCCTTGATATTACAAGGAGCAAAGAGAGTAATACTAGGACACTTCTTAGGTGGTAAGTACAGATCTCAAAGGTGATTTTCTGGGCACCCCATTTCCTTTATTTCAAGCATGAGAATTCCAGGCAGTCCAGTGGGAAAGGTATTATTGGATAGATGTAGCTTTTGGTATATTTTCAATTACATCATCTTGGTAACAAACGGTCCCAAAGGTCAAAATCCTAAACTGTGTGTCTGATCCAAAGAACCTCTCTTTTAGAGCAGCTCTCTGTAACTGACCCCATTCATATCTTTATTTGCAGAGCAGAGATACAGGAAAATCAATTAGACAAGAAACATGAATAAATCCAGGTAAATACACATTCTGACTTTCAATTAGCCAGTGAGTATGTGAATCTCCAGGGAATACTAAAGAAACATCATAAGACAATGCAATTTCCCTTAATAGGGACCAAAACCCCAGAGCTGCCCTTTTCTTTTCTTTTTTTTAATATTGTGCAATTGACTTTCATTTTTGCCCCGTGCTGTGTTCATAGCTTCTGTGGAAACTTAAACATTATTCAATAGAACAATTTCCTGGAAACCCTTTTGAAAGTGGTCACAGATTCTGGCCCTGCTCTGGTGCCCTGGGTCTGCCAGCATGCTGTTTTATTACCTCTGGAATGTTCAGTGCCAAGACACAGCCCAAGAGTTAGAGCTTAAAGAAAACTAGGTACATAAAAAATATTTTTTTCCCTTCTTTCAGGAAGGGAAACTGTCACTTCTAACTATCCGTAATTCTATATATCTATCATTTCTCTTCTGGCTTCATCACCCAACCTTTCAACTGTCCTACCAAGATAACTGGTAAGAATTATAGATTGTTAACTCTAAAGAAAGGGCTGTTAAAATCACTTACTTCAACCCTGTCTCATTACCAATGGGAAACAGAGGTCCAGAATGCCTAAATGACTTTCCCAGAACTATGCAGTAAGGGGTAGACTCAGGACCTGAGCGCCACACTGCAGGGAATACACCAGGGATATTTTTAGAACTTAGCAACAGTACAACACAGTCACCAACCAATCAGAATAGAGAACCTGATTGTATTGGTATGCCTCCAAATACCAGTCCCACCTGGGCTAGAATGCATATCAGTAATATTTTAGGAGATGGAAAGTACCCCTTATGAATAACTAGGTTATCTAAAGCACTTAGCTAATAAAATGAAAATTTACTTTAGTCGCTGGTTGTTCTCATTTTTCACCTTTTTACTTTATTTCCCCACACTGTCTTCCATGCCACTAATCAATCCTTTGACAACTCACCCTCCATTTGGCAGCCTATGTCATCATTTATTTTGAATTCCCCTCTGACTTCAAGTGTATGTCCGTCTTGCCAAAATTCTCGAGAACTTCTCTGTAAATACCACCTTTGTAGGTCTTCAGGTTAAACCATGATTCTATTTCTAAAAGGAGCTTGGTCTTTGTGTCTATAATTTTTCTCTAACTGACTTTATTCGCAGTGGGGAAAAAAATACCCTACTATTTTAGGCCTTGATTTTTATCATCGATTTACTATTTATTTGTTTACTTTTACCTACCACAGTCTCTTCTTAATTCCTTTCTTTAAAAATTATGAGATATGTTTTCATTGCTTCTATTGATGAGGTTGTTTGCAGCTCAAGATAAAATTGGTAGATAAATGGAGTAAAATTGGAGGCAGAAATACACACTTTATTATTGTTACTGGTTAGAGTTTTCCATGGGATACATAATGACCCATCATGCAGACATGACATACATTAAGACTTCTTTATGACTGAATTTTGAAAGCAGCATAAACGAGTATAGTGAAACAAGCATTCTTCCTTGCTTTACATACCACTATCATGTTTACATTTTCATTAAATATTCCATCTTTAACGTCCTAACAGTAACTACCTTGAAACTGTGCAAGTGCCAGTTTCAGCATTTGCACGCCACGGAGACAAATGACTTTGCTATACTTGCTTGACTTGTTTCTTATATGGTCTTCCCAATAAAGGTGGGCTCATTGCTAATGAACACATGCTCCTTTAGTCAATTCTCTTGTTGAATCATCATGCATTCCTTCAATGGCTTAAGAAATGCATTGAACATCTATAACGTGCTAAGTCACTTAAGTATAAAGATAACTAAAGCACACTTCCAGCTATCTCTACGCTTTCAAGATAGGCAGTTTTATTTTCAAATTCTATGTCATATGCTAAGCACTAGGAGGGACATGGGGAATGAGAAGACTTGGTCCTACAGGTCAAAGACCTTAGGACTACAAAACCCACCATCGTGAGATAATTAGGAAATAAGACAGACTGAGATTGAGAGCTGCATGGTTAGAACTGGTGCAGAGGTCACTGAGGGTAAGGATAGAGCCACTGTCCGGCACCTGTTTGGGGTATTTTGCTGAAGTGTTGGCCTCATAATTGGGAAGTGGAGAGGAAAGGCAACAACATGCAGAGCATCCCCAGGTCTAAGCGAGAGATCTCCCTACTAGTAAAAGCTGGTTAAGGTAGTAATGCAGAATTGAAAGCTACAGTGCTTCTTCTCTCTCAGGCAGACATTTACCTCCAGTGAAAAATCTACAATAATCTCCATAGAGGGTACATACAGAGGGTGTCAAAAAAATGTATACACATTTTAAGAAAGGAAAAAAACTGTATTCAAATTGCAATACAATGAATGACGATGCTAGCCTTCATTTGATTAATGCCATCTTTTGAGCAAACGTCATACTACACATTGCTACCGTAATTCAATTCAACTTCAAAAAGTAATACATAGATAACACCTCTTAAAATGTGTACTTTTTTTGGCACTCCAGTATATAATACTTATTCAGTGAGTGTTCAGAAGAGGGCAAACCCTGAGCAACAAGTAAGTCAAGTTCCAGTAAAGCAAACTCATGAGGGTTTCTGGGCCAGGAAACCAGCCACGGGTTGTTGACCTCAACCAACCCTGCAACAGATGTTCACATTCGTAGAAGTTTTCTCTGCCCTGAGCTATCTAATGTGTGCTTTCTACCAACTACTTCATAGTTTCATCAACCTATTCCCGATTCTTTGATTCAGGGCACCTTTCCACCCTCAGTTCTTTGTGGGATTATTTATGATGTCTAATTTGTAATATAGTACAAAAGTATACAATGCACCATCGTTAAAAACTTTGAGGAGAAAAAAAATTCCATTTTGTATTTCCTGTTTTCAGAGAGGCCCAAACACCTCTCCCTGGAGTTAAGGGCGGGGTATGAAAGTGGGGTGCTAGAACTCCCTTCCAGGCCTCTGAACATGGAAAGGTAAAAAAAAAAAAAAAAAAAATGGGGAGTGGAGTTAAGCAAAAAAATTACTCCTTTTAACTCCAGTTACCCATATAGAGATACATATAAAATTAAATCCTACAAACCAATCCCCCTTAAAACAAAATCAAAAGTATGCTCACGCACTAACAAGTTAGTGTTTGTTTGTTTATTTTTCCATTAAAATTTAAATTAAATAGAAGGCCATGGTAAATTACCCATTTAATTCCTCCTTCCAAAAACAAACAAACAAACAAACAAACAAAAAACAGGCACTTTGTCATTCCTACTGTTGATGCACGTTGACCTGAACACATGCATCTCTGTTGAGCAGTCATTTATATGTTTGCCTGCTGGAGTTTTTCTTCTTTCAACTTAGTAGGGAGTATTTGTGATCTTTATTACCCCAAATAAATCTGCAAAATGCCTTTTGCTCGAGGCTCTTTATTTTAATTTCAGATAAATAAATCACATTAGTTTCCTGGCCGTCATATTAAGATAAGCATGGATCTAAAAATAACAAACGTATTTCAAGCCAAATGTTTTTTGATTAAATAGTGGTAAATTTCTCTGGGTGACCCCCAAATCCTATTGATGTTGAAATATGTTTGGTACTTTGAGAGTGTTTCTTGAAGAATATAAACCTGTTTAAATTACAAGTTGAATTATTTTCAAATCATCTGTGGACCTACTTATACGATATTATTCAACTCAAGCTTCCCATAGCTGCAGTAAATCCATCTGTGAAGTAAGGATATTTCCTTAGTTACATTAGAGGGCAGTTTTATATCTTTGTAGGTTAATCTAATGCCTCTATCCATACTGCAGTTTATATATTAACTATAAAGAACTCTAGACCTGAATTTCCCATCATCATATGCATAGTTATACTAAAATCCTTACAGGCAGTTCAAATTCAATCTATTCCGTAAGCAATTCTTCATCTGCCCTCACTCCACTAGAGCTGCTCCTACTCAGGACTCAGATCGAAACACAAACTTCTTTGGGAAACTTTTGGACATTTGAAGGAGAGTCTCTAAAAAAAACAAAAACAAACAAACCTGTTTTACAGTAAATGTATGTTCATTTTTTGCAAACAAGATTTGGGGTAAAGAGGATGAAATGCAACCCATATGATTTTTTATTTTTTAAATTTAATTTTATTAAATTTATTGGGGTGACAATTGTTAGTGAAATTACCTAGATTTCAGGTGTACAATTCTGTATTACATCATCTATAAATCCCATTGTGTGTTCATCACCCATATGATTTTAAATAGTCTACTTTTTACATTTATTGGGTTAGGACCTAAGTGTGTGTTCTCTGCTGGATTAGGATGTCCCTTCAAAAAAAAAAAAAAAAAATAGAAGGGTGGAAAGATTTGATAAGAAACAGGGAATCAGACACATAAAGCTCCTGTAGAGTTTCAGTCTAACCTTTTTTGTATCTCCTTGTCCCGGAAGACCTGGGTTCAAACACTAGGCAACCCCCAAAGTAGATAAACATGTATACCAAACAGATCACCTAGATAAACGATAATGTTGATGAATCCTAAAGTATCAGGTCAAATATGAACCTGGGTGATCTTCTGTTTCAGTCAATACAGATATCTTCCTGGACTTAGTTCTACAAGCCCCTTCTATTGCTGAGCAAGTCACCTTCAAGACAGCCGTGCCATTTCATCAGGGGCTTCAGAGCTAATGAGAAGAAGCCTAAATGTTCCTTTGCTTCTATAAAGCAGAACCATCAGTCTATAATAAGTATCCTTTGGGAAACGGCTCAGCCCATAGCCCTCCCCATCACTGCTCAGGGATGACATAACTGTTGAAACATGTGGCAATACCCAATTTCCAGAGCCCTGATTTATTCTCCCTAGGGCTGGGCAGAGGGCACGACTTAGAGGCAAGACTCTTATCTTGGCAGGGGTCTGGGACTGGCTGCATCTCTGAAACAACGCCTGGTGGGTAATTGAGAAGTGACAATGATGGGTTTCCAGGGTGGCCCTCTTGCTTACACTTGCCCTGAATACAGCTATGATAAAAATCCAGCTCAAGGGTTGAGAGGAGGGGAAGATTATGTAAAGCTTGCTAACCCTGGCCTTCTTTGACTTCAGCAGAGTGAGACCTGAATGCAGAGCTGGGAAACCATGTGCTGTTATTGAGTTGGCATAGCATGAGGTTTTACTTTCAGAGCTTTTATTGCTCTTGCAGAACACCGAGCTCTCTCTTTGTTTGCTATCCATTCTGTCCCCCAGAGATAGCCTCTTTTTCTCTTGATGGGAATTAAAAACAAAAAATTCACAGTTCTTATTTTATGTGGTGTCCACCACTGAGAATTCATGCAGAGCAATTTTACTTGTTGCCAATTAAGATCTCCCAGTGGAAATGTATGATTACAGCAAAGGCAACCTGTTTCATACTTTGCATCTCCTTAGTCTACGTAAATTAACCCCATGAGGATAGAGCCATGCTAATTCTTAAGATGCCTGGATAATATGATTCGGAGACCCAAGATGCATAGAAAGTAAATCTCTGAGAGGTTCTGGGCTTGACTTTTCTTGGGGCATATGTGCTATTGCTTATTATCTCTATTTCACAACTACAAAACAGTTTCTAGATACCACATTAGCAAATAATTTTCTTTTCCCAAGGATAGAATAGCATGGGGCCTCTCAGGAAGCAATTTTAATATCACTCATTCGCAGTTTACAGAAGTTAAGGTTAGAGCTGACAAACTGTAGGCACTGGTGCCAATTATCTATATCCCAAAAATACATAAATATATCAAAATTTTGGAGAACATGAATGAATATTTGGAATATAGACCATTTTATTTCAATGTTCACTCTACTTAAAAGTAACATTTTGAACCATGATGAGAATAAAAAGAAAGCTTTTGCCCATTTTTTTCCTATCTCTCTCCTTAGACTAAGAATCACATATAAGCCAAAAAACAAAAGTCTATTTTTAAGAATTTTAGATGTACTGAAATCATCATTTTATTGTTGGAAGGGATAGGCCTTAGGCAATCTTGTTACAACCAGGGATCTAGTCACGCTTTTGAAGGAAGGCTTGTCCTCCCCTTGGTGATGTAGAACCCATTTCTCTTCCTGGGGAAGCAGGAGTTAAGTGCTTTACTATGGTCACCATAGCTTGTCATCAATTGTTCTTCAGATTCTTGGAATTTGGTATTGAGGCTTGGGCTACCCATCAAGAAAATGGTAAAGAAGTTGGCGTTGGCTTTTCCACATACCTACTTTCCCCTTTTACCAACAACTCAGGCTCCTCACAGTACTAGCTGCCCTTTTACTTAGTCACCCATCCCTTTCACCGAGTACCAGTGAAGGGGTAGGGAGAAGGAGGAGAGGAAGAGGGTACAAGCCATGTTTTTGTATATTTGGCTTTCAAACTGGATAGATCACCATTTCCCAAAATATATTTCTTGGAACCTTAATTCAAGTAGGTACTTCAAGAAAAATATGACAGATTATTTTAAGAAGTCAGAATTATATTTGATGTCCTATATTTGATGTGTATAACACATGTTAGCTATATAACTGGCTCTGAAAAGTTCTGCAATTAAAATCATTTTAAAACTTGGTTTTACGTAGTATATTTCAAATTTGACCACACCGTACCTTTATTTTACTTAAAACACCAATAACAGTGACTAGGGATTATGCCAGACATCTTATAATGGACAGGACAACCCCACTCCCACCCATGATAAGGAATGACCTGGCCCCAAATGTCAATACTGCCTGAATTGAAAAACCCTAGCCTAGTTAAAGCTGTTCAAATGGGACTTTTGGTGATCTGCCATCTGTTGGCTGGCAGGTAGCACTCTGCATTTCACCAGATATTGTCATTTAATTTTAGTCATGCCCATCTACTTTATTTATAGGCTACTGATAACACTTTCTTCAATTTGAGCTATGAAAATTTGAAATAAGCACTTTGACAATATCTGGTTGAGTTACTGGCAAATTTTTAAGCATTTCTGTTATAGTAGTCATTGCTACTCATGTTCTTGAAGATTTCTATACTATACGTATCATACTAGTTGATCATTACGTAGTATTTAAGTGTCAGAGAGAAAATGAGATTATACATGTCTAACACGCTATATAAATGTAGTAGGACTTCAGACATTATGTTTCACATAATCTCGGTGCTTAGTAATCTTAAATCCTAGCTATATCGATACCTTCTTTTTACAGATAAGGAAACAGCCTCAGATGTCACCCAACAGCCAGTTTGGCAGGCCAGGACCAGAGTCCAAGCCTCTGAAACCTCCAGTCCAGCCCTCTTCCCACTTCTATAGCATTATGCTGTTTCCATTTTTTTATACATAACTTCACATATGTGCCATGAAAAAGTCACTAATACCATAAGTATTCATGAATTTGATTTGCATTTTCAAACTATTTGTGTTTATTCTAACCTCTTAATTTGAGGTTGCAAATAGATAAGGATTTCTATCATATGTAGAAGACAGATACTCTTAGCAGTTGTTTTCTTACAATCTTTGTCAATCACAGATATATTTAGCCAAATCGGAAATAGTAACAAATGTTATAAAAATCATTAAGTGCAAATGAGCGTTTTTTTCCTAATTTTAACTTTCCATATTAAAACAAACATGCAGAAATTGATGATCATATTTCAACATCAACCAGTAAACAAGTTGCCATGGGTATGTTTCTTTTTCATCATCAAGCAGGGAGATGCAGAGCAAATACAACACACCCAGACTTGTACTCAAGTCTTAGACTAAGTTCTAGATTCTGACTCCATAGGTGTCAAAAAAAGACAGTTGAGCTAAATGACTGCTCATTGCTAGATAGCTATATTTGGACTTCACAAATTCCTTAGCAATTTGAAAACCCAGAGATAGATTATAGGTCTATTTCAGTAGAATACTAAACAGGGCCCCAAAATAACCAGTTATCTTAAGAGTATGATTACCACAATATATTTGTGTCACAGCAGATGGTTATGCTATAAGAAATGACTAAAACCTATTAAAGACAAATAGCACCCCCTCCATGAAAATAAGGAGAGACTTAATTCTTGTACCCAATCTCCTACCATTTGTCCAACCCATTTTTCACTCAGCAAGTGTCAAGCACAATATGACATGTGTCTACCACGCTTTTGATCGATCCTCAAACATTGTGGCCATAAATTAATGATGACTACCATTACGGGTGGAAGAACTAAATATTCAGAATTTGTCTTTTCTTTTAAGTTACACGTTAGCTCAATTATAAATGGAAGGCCATGAGATAGTATCAGGAGCAATGACAAGTAGACCACTCCATGAAAATTTTACCAGCTACAAATCAAAAGCATAATGAAGTCAGAAAAAGGTTTATACTGAGTTATGGGAACATTTGTTTAACTTCAGACAATCCAGTTGTGCTTGTATACATGACATGCTGTCACCATGATCCTCTGCACATCATAGATTCTACCCATACTCAAGAAAGCATTTAAAAAATGTAATCATTACCAGAAAGAATTCCCCACACTGCTCACTGTCACTCACATATGCTTCACCAAAAACAATTTAGCCACACAGCTGCTATTATGACATTGTAATAATCATCGAAAAGCCTATCACTTTAAGTCAGTCAAGATCTGTTCATAAAATATAATCAATTGCATTATTCAATAAATAGTATATAAACATGCTATTATCAGTTTTCATTTTCTTTTCAATACTACCCATTTCCATTTTCTCACTGGTAGTTATTCTGACTATTCAAATGTCATTATTGCCCTTTCTTGTTATTCAAATGTAGTTTTATTAGATCCTCTAGCACTATATATAAGGTTATGCTTCTTCACAAACAATAATTCAATTTCTGAAGGATAATGGAAGTGAGTGCACACAAAATTCTAAGCGCTTTGTGTTAGGTTAATTCAGTGCCTGAAATTGGACTGTAATTTAATCATATTGGAGAAGACCAAAAGAGTTTTATTAGCTGCCTTGAGAAAGCAGAAACATATTCTTTCCATGCAGGAATTTGGTTCAAAGACCTGTGAAACCATTACTCCTTCTCCGTGATGTGTATAAGACACACTTACTGACCAAATTAAACTCTAAATTTCTTTCGTCAGGTGGTATTCATAATTTTGGTGTATTTTTCTCTTAGAAGATAACAGACTATTCAAGTAGCTGAAAGAAAATGTTATTCAGTAAAATAACCTTTTAAATATACTTTGTATTAGATCTATGGAAAATATGACTCTAAAGACACATAACCATAAACACATTGTTGTTGATTATATTAACACAATATACTGGCTCACAATAGAAAACTATATGAACACCAGGTTATAGCTCTCAAAAACAAATCTAACAAATATTGCATCAAGTTATATAAAATTAACTGGTGTGTCTGTTAGTGACAAGCAGACTTAAAAATTACACACTTCTATTATATCTTAGCAATTTTTCTATGTATTGAAATAGAACATTGTCTATTACTATAACCATAAATCGGTTCTCTAGCAGGAAAACTAATATAAGAGTAGGGCAAATGAAAGTACTGGGCACTTTACCCCAGAACTAGATTTCCGCAGGAGGACAAATTTCAAGGTTATTAGGATTTGTTTCAAGGGTTCATGAAGAAAGGGCAGTATAGCCTGGTACAGAGACCAATGGTGATGGACTAGGATGAGAGTAGACGAGAAAGCCACAATGTTAGCAATTATTTACCCACCATCTCTGTGGTCAGAGAGCGCACTCTGTTCCATGCCACGAGGGATAAGAAATAAAGAACCTTAGGGGTTTATTGACCACAGGAAGACAAAGCTAATTATATGAAACACTTCCAGTGCAATGTGAGCATCGTGTAATTAAACACTAGCTTATTTAGTCCAGATAACACGAGTTGTAGGAATTTAGCAAAAAGAATTCAGATTCCATAGCAACACCTATAAAGAACATGACCAGGGACCCTAAATATCTCATTAATAACATCACAACCATCTTTGCCTCTCTCAATTCCCAAGAGGCCCCCAGGAAACCAATAACTTGAAAATACAACTTCTGTGATACTAACTTCTTTTTCCAATTTACCTGCACAAGTATTTTCACATACCTTTTCTTACTGAGAATCAGAACCCAGCATGCAGAACAAATACTAAACATTAGAAACCTATACAACAGCATTCTTAAAATGTTCCTCTTTAATGTGAAGAGTAGAATTTTTAAACAGAAATGTCCTTTGTTTCAATTACAGAAAGACTTAAATAATATTTAAGAAAGCAAGGGTCAGATAATTTAGGTTCCACAACATAAGGTTGCCATGTCACCCTGGAAAAATTAATTCACTGATCTTGACAAGGTTCATAATCTCTACCATCCTTCCAGCTCTGAGCAGATCTTTCACTCACCGACAACTTTTGGCACCGTTGCTTTACTTTAATTAAAGGAACAGAATCCTCTAGGTAGCCTCTGGTGATTCTTACCCCCAGTGATGCTCTTGGATCAAGTGGAACAAGAGACCATTTTCCAATTCCCTGCCTCTGTGATCAAGACCAAAGCTGTAGAGACCGCCATAAATTGAGGACATGGATTTCACTCACCTCCAGAGGCTTCTGTGTTGCTCCTCGAGTTGAGTTAGCAGATGCTCAATGTATTTATTGGAATCCATGTACTCCTGCACGTACAAACACACAAAAACAAATAAATCCTCATTACAATGGTCACCAGGACTCTAAGACTAGCTTCATCTCTACAAGGAAGATTTCTGACAAGATAATTCCTTGGTCCCTAGCAGCCTATGTTTCTACGATTTATATGCATAGTTATTTAGGGATGAATAATATTTCCCCCATATCGTGTGATCATTCTATAAACAAAGCACTGAAGAGAACTGGCGTTCTACAGAGTCAGCATAAAAAATCCTCTTATTCATAGAACAAAAGCTAAATTTCACAGTCACCTACACTGGGTTCCATACTCTACCATATAAAAGTAAGTGAGCCAATGTTGCTGCTGACCTTAAAAGAATAATAAGATAGACAATGCAGGTCTTGATTACACTGGTATTACAAGGGTCACCTCCTAGCGAAAACAGTATCTTTGAACTTTATAGAATGCTTTATATGTCCACTGCCGACATTCACTGGACATATCATTTACATTGATGAAACACATGTCCATTTTCTTCATCTCCTTTATAGAAACAGACACTGTAGTTTGCTTTTGCTTTCCCTGACTCTTAGAAAATAAATCTTTGGCTTCTAAGAAGACATAATGGCAAGGCATATCTTGTGTTTTAGAAATGTGTATAAATTTATGTTTGTAAATCAAACAGTATTTTCAAGAAACATTTCTGAAGAATGAGGAATCCCTTTGTCATGTAAGCATGACTCCAAAATATTCATAGGTTATTGATAACCTGATTTTTTTTAAAAAAATTGTGGTTTCTGAATATGAGGTTCATATGTAGTAGTTTCAATTGCCAACTGTGGAACAAAATACAGTATATAAAATTTGATGATTTTTGTTTTATCCTGAACCTGACACATCTTTTTCTTTCTAATTGAAGCTCTAGCCTGTGGGCCTCTGTGTCTATATTATAGCTGCCTTATATGGAATAACTTGCAATGATTTCAGTGTCATGGCTCCCATGAAAGCTATTGTTTCATTTCTTATGGATTTGAGATCAACTTAGAACTATTCTTTCTGAAATACATATTTATTTATTTTAATTAAATGCTATACATAATCTATTGCTCCTATAGGAATATTCACTATAATGGGTGAGGGGGGAACAAGTAGAAGAAACACAATAAGAATTTCTCTAATATAATGGGAAGTGTCTTGTTCCATTTTTCTAGACCTGGATCTACCCAGATAGCTTTTGAGAAGCCTTCTTACATTTCTACAATATTTCAGTTAGATTAGAAAGTATACTAAGTCCTTATGTAGCTAAAATTTTGTTATGATTCTACAACACTGTCATTCTAATGCAGATAAACAGAGAGTTATATTCTTATTAAATAATGTTCATTTTCAGGTTAGTTATTTTAACAAGACCACAGGGCATATCAAAACCAAAGCAGAAATCTTTTACTGCAGGAAGCTATAATAGTTTGTGATGATATTAAGTATCCTGATCAAGGCTTACGTATGCTTTAGAACACTCAAAATTAATAAAGGCATTTTCAAATACATTTCATCGAAAAAAATTAAAGATGCCATTCCCAAGTAGAAACAAACATATGAATTTCAAAGTCATTCACCCATTTTTTTCCTTCAATTGTTTCCTCAACATCTGTTAGAGGAGTACTTGAAATATAAGTTCAGTAGATACAGTAATAACAAAGAGGTGGAAGGTTCCTACCCTCAAAGAGCTTACAGTCTGTAGAGACAGACATAACAAATATGTGAAGAGACTCATTTCAGATGGGTTACAGGCTATGAAGGAAATAACAGGTGATAGGAGAGACTTAATTGGGAGGGGCATGTTCTTTATATACAGTGGTCAGAAGAGGACTCTGAGCAAATGACATGTGAGCTAGCACCTGGAAGAGAAGGAAGAGGCAAAGACATAGAGAAAAGGGGGAGAGGAAAGGAAACAGCATATTCAAAGGCCCTCGAAATGAGGTACTTAAGGAACAGAAAGGAAACCAAGGGGGCTGAGAGTAAAGAGCATGGCCTATGTAGTCTAAAATGAAGTTGGAGAGGTAGGCAGGGGCCAAATCCCGTGCAAGCTCTGGAAAACAGTTTGGATTAAAACCAATGGATTTGTTGTTTTGTTCATTCTGCTTCAGCTTGAAGCTGAAAGGTGTAGTCATTACAAATATGACTTTTGGATCATAGAAATTTAGGTTCAAATCCTGGTTTTGGTATTTGTTAGCTATGCTCCCTCGGGCCAGTTATTTAATCTCTCTAAGGCTTATTTTCTTCATCTTCTGAGGGATAAATAATACTTAACTTATACAGGTGTTGTAAGGATTAAATAAAATAGCTTAAGCAAGCATATATCATAGTGTCTGCCAAGCAGTGAGCATAGCCTTTTTCATAATATCACACAGCAGAGATTAATAGTAATCATACAGATCTTCAGTCATTAAATGTAAGTATAAATGGCTTGTGGTTTAAAAGCTACTTCAAATAACAATACTGACTGTTTTCGATTAAAATAGCTTCACTCAATTTTCCATAAAAATAACTTTGATGACATTTTAAACCACATAATAATGGGAAATTGGAAGTATGGATTCTCCACCTTTCTTTTTAGCTTTATTTTTCTCCATAGCACTCTTACTTCTAACATCCAATATATCTTAGCTGGGTATTTATTTGGGTATTGTCTAGTCTAGACAACACCTACATCCCCCGACACACACAAATTCTCTCTCTCTCCCCCCTTCCCTCCCCCTACCCCTCTGACCCTCCCACCCTCTCCAATGGAAATGGATTCAGGGGGGGGAAAGATATGATGCTTATATGTGCTTTTGGTTAAATGAAATCATCCTTTTTCCTACCTAAAAATGTCAGGCAGCGCTCTCATACATTTATCATCTGGCTCCTGAATTAGAGAAATTTGTTAACTAATGAGAAATTCCTAATATTCTTTAAGAATAAAACAGGACTATTCTACTGGCAACCACTTTTATTCATTCATTTGAAGGTTAACTTTAAGAAAACAATGAAGGGTGATGGCAGTGGTAGTACCCATTAGAGCTACAGTCACAGCAAGTATAATGTTGTAGCTACGGCACCTGTAGCAAGACCTTGGATGCAAAGTGCATACTGAATGTTATTATACAGGGACTCCAAAATTCCAAAGTATCAAAGGCATAGGCAGGAAGAGAGGGCACGGCAAGATTCCACCTCAGTATAACAGAGCTCCCCAAATTGCCTGAAACACTGGATATTGGGAGAGCTTAGAGAAAAGAGTTCTACGAATGCAAATAGACAGAAAGTGGAATCTATGGTCTACTGGTGATCCCAGGATCTGGATGGATCATTCCAGAATGAGTAAATTGAAGATATACAACACGGGGCCTCTGAAGAAGTACTGGAGTGCAAGAGAAAGAGAACATCAACGTCACCCTCAATCAAAGGAAAAGGCATCAGCCTGAAAATGACTTACATGAAAGCATTTTAGACAGAGCCTTAACCTGTTCAGTAGTATCCAGAAAGACCTGGTCTCTCTGAAATGTGGGGAAAGGTTAAGAAACACTGAGATAAAATGAGAGAGCAGAATTAAAAACAACAGGGTGAGCTGAAAAGATAATGAAATAAGAAGGGAGTGAGTGAACTAAGAATTTCAAAGAAATGTAAATTGCAATAGTAGAATTGAAAACTTTTGATTTCTACATTGTGATTTTATTATGGAATGAATTTCCCCACCATGAAGTGGTGCTTCAAAGAAGAGTGGGCAATAGACTTTGGTGTATTGGCACTGAACTGGTCACAGGGACGAAATCTATTTTTCAATAACATCTAGAAAGAAGTCAAATTCCCCAACCCAGTACAGGTACTTAAATATTTGCTAAGCCTGCTTTCATTTCTATGCTATGATTTAGTTATATAGTATAATTCAGTTAGTGAAGACTAAAACTGCTGTGACCTAGAAGGGAAACATATATCCATAGCTCTGTTTTCCTTGGTGTCAGTGTTCAATCTATAACACATTATCTATGAAAACTCAGTTCCCTAAGCCTTGCTTTGCCAGCTTGTACTTTCCATGTCACTCAGCACACTAAGACTCTGTTGAAGTATAGTTATTAACTTGATGAACATTCTTTTCTCCTCATTTTCCTTACGACAAATCCCTATTAGCTATAATAGAATTGACAATGAAAACACATACACAATCCTGTAGAGGACAAACTTAATAATCTAGGTAAATTAAGTAAAGGATAAAGATGAAAATGAGTAGAGACACAATGGATATTATGTTACAAAATGTAGGTTTGACTAACAATTCTAGCTTTTGATTATTTGACAAGGTTTGGAATATAAACAATAATAAAAAATGATAATTAAAGAAACATTTCAGAATAGAAGAGAAAAAAGACTTGATTATACACATTGGATGGGCTAAGCACATCCCACGTGGAATTTATGGAAAACTATCCACACATTCACAGTGATAAGAGCTGAATAAAAGTAGTGAGGGAAAAAACCCCAGACCTAAGGGTTTCCTACTAAGGAGCTAAAACTGGCTCCATAGCTTCTGGCCACCCCAGATGTCCATTGAAATGAGATACACAGACAGACCTTTGAGTCTTAACCCATAAGTATCCCTAAACATATAACAAAGCCACAGAAAGTCATTCTCGGGTATGCATGAGTTCAGAAAATAAAGCATCTATTCTAATTAAAAACTGAAATATTCATGTATATATGTTTATTTTAAACTTAAAGGTATATGTATATATACACATTTGTACCAAGTACCTATGAGATTAATAAAAAGTACATTAACAGATATATGTATATAGGTGTATGCAAGTATGTATGTACCTACATTCTATACCTCAGGGTTGAATTTAGAAAATATATATGAAACTCACAATATAAAAGGAAGATTTAAAAAAAATGTAAATAAATTCTTACATCTAAAGATGTAAATATGATTATAAAATTAAAGAAACATAAATATTCCAGAAGGAAGATGTAGAATGAACATCATGTGCCTTTGAGGTGTACAGAGTGAGGAGGAAGAAAAAGAGAGAAGCAGGAGGACAGAAAAATCTCTTTGCACATAAGGCCAAAATTATTTTGCTGTACTTGACTTGATAGTCAAAAAGCTTAAGTACAAGGGTGTGTTTTGCCTACATATGTAAGAGTTGGGGAAAGTAATTTGGTAATTTATGTCATGAAATGTAAAATATCCATGTACATTTGATCCAAAAATTCCATGTCTAGGAACCATCTTGAGTAAATAATCAAACTAAAATATTTCTGACAATATGAAAAAAATGGGTAGTCTTAGCTTCCAAATATATAAGAATGATTAAAATAAAGCATACTTTATCCATCTGAAGAAATACACAATTCCTTAAATTTGTAAAGAACATACAATAAAATAGAAAACAGAGTATAATATTAAATGAAAGTAGGATGTAAAACAGCATAATCCTTTTTATCATTATTTTGAAAATATATACAAAGATTAAAAGAAAATAAAGCAAACATGTATGGTAGTATTATGGTTAATTTAACGTCTCTCGTATACTTTTCTCTTTCTATGATTTTAAAATATTATATGCTCATTTTACAAATTGAAAAAGTGATTATTTAGAAAAATAAAGCCACTGAAAATATCATACACAAAGGTTTATTATAATTACATTTTAGACAGCTAGATCCCAAACTACAACGATAACTTTTTTTTCCTGGTCAAGATAGCAAAGTAGGTAAACACTGTGCTTACCTTCTCTTCCAACCACATCAAAATTAAAACTAAACTACAAAAAATATATCATTGAGAATCACCTGAAGTCTAGCTGAACCGAAGCCCTACAACTAAGGATATACAGAAGAAGCCACCTCAAGACTGGTCGGAGGAAGAGAGATACAGAACGGCCTGGTCCAACACACATTTGACCATTAAAAGTTGGGAAGGATATCCCAGCTGTACCCTAGGAGGAGCGAGAGGTCCCAGCACTGCACCAGGCTCCCCATTCCAGGGTTCCAGTCCCAGGGAGAGAAGTCCCCATAATTTCTGACTGTGAAAACCAGCAGAGATTGTGGCTGAGTAGGTTAGTGGGTGACTGCACTCACAGGTGCTCCTCTTAAAGGGCCCATGTATGGCCTTAATCACTGATGGACACACTCACTTTGAGCTCCAACTCGAAAGGCAAAAAGGACATACAGGGAGGAACTGAGTTTTCTGGCTCCAGGGTGAGGGCTAGAGGGGCAGGTTTCTCCCTGATGGAGGAGCTGGTGGAAGCCATTATTTCTTTGTTGAGCCCTCCCCATACCCTTCATGCAGATGCACGCAAACGCCATACCTGAGTCTCTATCAACCTAGCTAAGGCAGTTCACTCACCCTGATTCCCCGACACCCCACCCCACCCAACTTTTGGGTACACTCAAGTCACTTCCAGTGGCTTTTGCATACAAACCACCTGCCTTGGCTCATGCTGCAGAATTTCCTCAAGTCTCTCAAAGGTTAACAAAACTCAAACAATCAGCATCTGGCTTCAGCGTGTCCTGTACCTCTGGCTGAGCAGCCCTAAGCCTGGCACTAGTTCAAGGCTTGGCCTCTCAAGGTACCTCTAAGCATAGTGCAGGCAGCAGCCATCTGCAGATTGCTTTATGGCTCATGTCAGGTGGCCCTGGCAGGTAACAGGCTGCAGCTGAACTTGGCCTGCAGTAAGTCCCTTCCCAGGTGGCCCTGAAACTAGCATACCCAGTGGTCAGCTTCAAACAAAGCTGAAGCATCACCCAGCCACATCCAAGGATGACACACTCAAAGGGCACATTGGGCAGACACCACAACCCTGCTAAAGTGAATCCTGCTCCGTAGGATCAGCCGTGCACAGCAGCTCCTCCACTGTAGTCATAATCAGTCCTCACAACCACTGAGCCCAAGGGTCAGTTCCACCTAGCGATGTGCAAAGAGCAACCAAGGCTCAACTATAACAGGAGGACACACACAGCCCACACAAGGGACAAAACTGGAGCACCCAGCTCTAGTGACCAGGGAGACTGTGGCACGGGGCCCCACAGGACACCTACTACATAAGGCCATTCTACTAAGTCTGGGAGACATAGCAACCCTACCTAATACACAGAAACAAACAGAGGGAGGCAGCCAAAATTGGGAGACAAAGAAACATGTATAATATTGTATGCTATCTATATTTTAATAAAAATATTTTAAAAAATGAAGTCACAGAATGCAAAAAATAAAATAGCACTATGAAACAGTTTCCTTTATATTGTTCTAAAGCTAAGCTGGTATTTGAAACAATGAAGCCCCTTTTTTTTTTGGTTTTTTTTGTTTGTTTGTTTTTTGTTTTTTACTCACCTTTGTCAGTGTTCTGCTAAAAGTATTTCACCCAAGTTAGGATTGGAGAGGAATACCAAGTTATACCAAGACATATAATAGGTTATATATTTTTTTTACAAAGGTACAGCATTAAAAAGACATCTGTTCCTTGACTAAAACTTATGCAAATTAGAATCATCTTGGAACTATATTTCAGGAAATTTGCTTTTCACTTCTTTAATGTGCATTTCAAGGTAATTAGTATGAAACCTTTAAAATGATTAGAGGTTTATAAGTATATTGTACATTGCATATCTGTGTGGCATAAGCCCATTTAATGTAAATTTCTATTGTCTGATCTAGGGCAGTTCTGAGTAAAGCCCATTATATTCTAATGATGTGAGGATCTCGTGTATCATTCGTTGTAAGTGGAGTTTAAAATACAATACTAAATCAAAGCTTGCAGAGATCTCAAAACCCTCTAAATAATCTTCATGCTGTAATCAGTGTTATATATGGCAGAGCCTGTTAGATCCCGTCAGCAATTTTGTCACTACTAATGTAGTATTCCCAATCACCTTTGGGCAAAGAAGCACACGCCAGAAGGCTACCTGTTCAACTCAACAGAACTATCATTAGATACAGGAGTTTCCACAATTAGGAAATTACTATCATAACAAGTGATGCTTCCCTCAAAAATTATTTTGTCACCTTAATAGATTCAAGGTCACCTTAAATAATTTAAAATTATTTTGTCACCTCACATCATATATTTGCATGGTGAATGTTAAACACTAAAATATGCCCGTTTTTGAAATTATAGAGCAAAGTAATAGATAGGTGCCTCTCAATCTTGACTGGCATCTGTGTCAACATAAATTCTTCCACAGAGATTTTTTTAAATGTTAAACACAACAAACAATTCAGGAATCCCAGATTAAACAGATTGATCTCACTGCTACTATTACTCCATTAGCCATTTTTAATTCCTCTTTCCCATTTACTTTTCAAACAACTGAACCTTGCTTCCACGGCAGACTATTCAGTGGAACTGCTGCGTACGGCCACAATGACCTCCACAAGGTGAAACCTCAGGATATTGCTTGTTCCTTATCTTATAGGTAGGCCCTGAGGCACCTGACATTTTAAATCATACCTCTCCCTCCCTGGTATTTTCTGAAAGGTCTTCCTGTCTCCTTCTATTGCTCTGAAATCTTTGTCTAATTCTTTCGTCCTTCTTCTTCCAGCCCCCATGTATCAAGAGTAGGGTTCTATTCTAGGTGTGCTTTTCACTTTCTGCTTGGAAAGCCAATAGACTGCTAGGGTTAAACAATTACCAAAAATCTGGAGGCTCCCAAATATTTATCTCCATGCTAGATGACCCTCTTGAGGTCCAATCCTGTGTATCCAGCTATGTACCAAACAGGTCCCTTTGGGGTGCAACAACTCTTCAAAGCATCTTACTTCATTTTTGTATCCTTCAACATCTAGCAGTGCCATTGGAACATCACAAGTAGTCAACAAAGTTATGTTAAATAAATAAAGGTGTGATTAATTAATTACCTGAATGTAATCAGTCTCATAACAAGAGAATCTGAAATTACAAGGCTAGTAAGTTAGATTTTCCAGAACTACTTTTTAATTAAAAAGGTTATAATGGTCATAGAGACATTAGGCAGTTTTCCAAAATTACTGTCTACTCACTTTTATTTTATTAGTATAAACCAGAAATGGCATCTCGAAGATAACATATTGACAATTTTGCAAACTCAGTGTGTTCTTCTGATCTCATAACGCTAAGGAAGAGTTAGGCACGTTGCTTATCTATTCCAAGTCATATAGATTGTCCAAGATCAACACAATGCAAAAAGTCGTAACCAAAATTTGCTATCAAGCGGAGGGATAATGGATAGAATGATGAATAGCGAACCCCACAGAGAAACTACATCTCTGTAACTTCTGTCATGTGTGAAAATTTAATAAATATCAATTAACAGTTACAGACTATAGACATATAGTAGCCACAACAATGAAAAGTTTTACCACCTGCTATTCAGTATCAAGGCAAAGCAATCAATGTCAAGCAAACTAAGTACAGTTTAGCAGAACTTTAAGTACAATGCACCTCAATTTGTCGGAGACTACGTACTACTAAACTGTCCCCACTGTGTAGTTTTCCTTATTTCTTTTAAAGACAGCTCCTGCTCCTCCCCAGTTTCTGCTGAACACATGGCTCCTGAGCCAGAGATTCTGCTTCCCAGCAAGCTAGGTATAAACATGTGACTGGGTTCTAGCCAATGCGATGTGAACAAAAATGATGCATGCAATATCCAAGGAATCTCCAGCCTAAAGACAAGCTACGTGTCCATTACACCTTCTTCTCCTAGCTTGGAATGGTAATAACCTTGGGCCTAGAAACAGAAGGTCCATGTTGAGGATGGTGGAACTGATTGATCTTTAAAGCAGCTGTCCGCCCACCCTCATCTTCCCTTTGGCCTCTTACATGAAAAAGAAATACATCTGTATCTTATTTAAAACTCTATTTTGGGGTCTCTTTGTTACTGCACTTGAGTCTATATATTAAGTAACACAATAAGTATTAGCCATTTCTTTTGAAATTTAACATGGCAAACAGATAAAGTGAAATACTAAGCAGCCAACTTAACATCTTAATTAATATAACATCCTGATTAATATAGTTTAATCAATTAAGTTTTATCAATATAACTTATAATTTATAATACAGTTTAATCAAAATTATAACGTTTTCCAAAGCACTTTGGCATCCATTATAGTTTTCCAAAGTGACTTAGCATTCATTCTCCTTTGATCCTCTGTATCTTTGAGTCATTTCAATTTAGAAAACTAAGGCTCAGATTATGGTTAAACGATCTGCTCCTGATCAAACAATATGATAAGGCAATCACTCAATCTAGAACATTTTTCACTGCCCCAGGCCAAATTAAAGTAGAGACTGCGCTTCCCATAGCTAACTGCCCTCAAAGTAGTATCTATATTGGTAAGACAGAGACTAAAGTCGGAAGAACACCCCCCCCTCCCGCCCGCCATTCCCCTCACTTAGGAGGATCTGGCTATACTCAAAGCCATAAAACAAAGCCAGGAATAAACCTCCAAGTTCATATGGATTGCATAATCTGTGTATGGTTGGCTTTGGTTTTGCTTTGATTCCCCTGTCCTGGCTCAGCAAGGCCAAGGGCAAAATTTCAACTGTAGTTTCATATTCGGCACTCTATTCTAATAAATGGAATAAATCCAAACACAGCATTTCTTAATTATCAAATTTTACAAAGAGGCTATTACTGATACCTAGATATTCTTTAAGAAAAAAAACAAAAACCAAGAGTTATATTTTGTTTTAAGTGAAAAAGAGAAGCAATTATTGTACTTCTTAGTGGCCTATACTATTTTCTTACATATTGCTTTTATAGCAGTTTAGGAGATAAGTATATCTTGGTCAAATA
Source organism: Rhinolophus sinicus (assembly GCF_036562045.2). Lineage (NCBI taxonomy): Eukaryota > Metazoa > Chordata > Mammalia > Chiroptera > Rhinolophidae > Rhinolophus > Rhinolophus sinicus. The sequence continues at coordinate 125,244,485 of NC_133751.1, forward strand.
AAGGAATTCATTTAGGTAGAAAAAAATGACTTATTTTAAGATTAGTTTTTTTTTTTTTTTTTTCCTGAGGCAATGAAAAATAATTCAATCTATCTTAAAGTTCTGCAAGTCAGAAACTTATCATTTGTCAGCATGGCAGTAGATTATATATATTAAAAAAAAGAAGAAAAGAAAGAGTTCAGTCACCATAAAAATAAAAATGACATGGCTAGCAGAGTCCTCATTTCAACTTTGAGTCTTACTTTGATGGAGAGACACTGACAGAGTCTTACGCAAGTGGAAAATCTCAGTTAAGTCACCAGCTACTTTAAGTAGAAGAGTTTGGCCACAGCAAGGTCAAGGACTATTCCAAATCCCAGTATCACATCAAAACACAGCAGGAATTGACTGCTATCCATGGAATCCCTATACTTTTCACATGTTTTCTTCCACTCAAATATTGGATCACAGAATTCCAATTTCACTCGTTACAGTGTGTCATGGACCCTGAGCCTACCATTATCAATGCCTTTCAAAATTTGGTCAGTTACGTTCTAATTTTATCTCCTGTTATTCTCTCCAAGCAGCCCTGGGACTCTGGTGAAGCCAGGCTTCTTGCTTTTCCTGGAAAGGCCAAGATGCAAACTCTGCAATCCCAGCATCCAGTACATGACTTGTAAATAGATGTCAAGAAGTAAGATGGCACCAATGGTATTCACAGAGTCTTAAGGCATTTTAAGAGACTGATGCACTTGACCGGGGTTGAAACATCACCTGGGGAGAATAACACATTTGTTTACTGATATGTGTATTAATGGTCCTTTGTTCATCAGAATCACCTGGATGGCTGGTGAAACCAGACTGTTGAGCCCAACCCCAAAGTTTCTAATTCAGTGAGTGTCAGATGGAGCCCCAGAATGTGCATCTTTAATGAGCTCCCAGGTGATTCTGATGCTGCTGGTCTGGAAGACATCCTTTCCTTTAATAACCACTGACGATGGAAACAGGGATTAGTGTATGGCTTGCCATCACTATCGTTCCCTGTCCTCTAAAAGAAATTAGTAAGACCAGTGTAAATAATGCCAAATTCAATTGTTCAACAGATATTTTTGAGTGTCAATTATATTCAGGCTCTCTTCTGGGCCAGGGACTCCAGCCATGAACCATACAGACAAAAGTCTGCCTTTATGAAAGTTATGTTTTTGTGGAGGAGACAGACATAATAAAAGTAAGTGCTATGTGGAAAAATTAAAGAAACAAAGGGGAAAGGAGGAGAAGCTGAGCTACAGAAGCAGAGTTAGCATAGACTAATGCAGGAAGAGACAACATTTGAGGAAAGACCTAACGGAAATGAGGGAAGTAAACCAGGTGACTATCTTGGAAGGCCCAGCCTAGGAAGAGAGATGAACAAAGACCTTGAGGCATGAGTATTCCGGCAAGTTCCAGGAACGGCACTGAGGCCAGTGTGGCCGGAGCACGGACATGGGATATGGGGAGGAGACAGATCATAAGGTCTCACAGACTTTACAAGGACTTTGTCTTTTGCTCTCAACGAAGCAGGGAGCAATCTCTGTGGGATGTGATTTGAGGAATGGAACAATCTCACATAAATTTGAGAACAATACCTCTGGCGACTGTTAACTGCAGAAATGGGGGTGTGGGGGGTGTAAGCACAGGAGTACAACTAGGGAGACCAGTTGGAGATTATTGGAATGACATGATAGCCATTTGGACTAGGGATGTCACCAGGAGAATAATAAGTTGTTGGGGTCAAGATGTGATCTGAAGATCGAGGTGACAGAATTTACTGATGGATTGAATCGAGAATGAGGAAAATGGAGACTCAAAGATAATATTTTGTTTTTGTCCTAAGCAATTGGATGATGCAACATTTAATGACAGAGAAAAGATTATAGAAGAAGCATGTTTGTGCAAGGGGTATTGAGTAAATTGTTCTCCTTTGGGCAGTTGTTTGAGACGCCTATTGCACATGGGAGAGGAGATGTTGACAGGGACATTCATCTTCAGGAAACAGGCCTGGGAGACAGGAATTTGGGATTTCAGAATGTGTAGAGGGAGTGATTGGAACCATGAGACTGAAGTGAGATTGCCTGAGGAAGGAATGGTACTTCAGAGGACAGGACCCAGTAACTGGAGGTTGGGAGGAAAAGAATAAGCCAATAAATGAAGGCGAAGTAGCGAGAGAAGAATGAGAAACTAGTATTCCAGAACAAAGTGCTTCAAGAAGAGATTGCCAAATACAGTCAATGGTCAGGTAACACAAGCCCCAAATTGACCACAGCACTTGCCAATATGGAGGCACTCAGGGGACTGACAAAAACAATTTTAGTTGAGTAGACTTTCCAAAGTCCTCACTCAGAAACTAAAGTAAAAATCAGATGCCAGGAGTGGAAAGGGAGTATGAACAAAGTTTTCTATAAAATATAATTTCTAGAAATTTTATATATATTTTAATTACAGTTGAGATACAATATATTAGTTTCAGGTGCACAATATAGTGATTAGACATTTATATAACTTATGAAGTGATTGCCCTGATTAAGTCTAGTACCCATCTGACACCATACATAGTTATTACAATATTATTGCCTATATTCCCTATGCTATACTTTACATCCCCATGACTATTAAGTAACTACCAATTTGTATTTCTTTATCCCCTCCCCCTGTTCACCCCCCCCAATCCAGCAACCATCAGAATATTCTCTGCATCTCTGAACTTGTTTCTATTTTGTTTGTTTTGTTCTGTAGATCCCACATATAAGTGAAATCATATGGCATTTATCTTTCTCTGTCTGATTTCACTCAACATAAAACCTTCTAGGTCCATCCATGTAGTTACAGATGGCAAGATTTCATTATTTCTTTATGCCTTAAAAATATCCCATTGTATGTATGCACCACCTCTTTTTTATCCTTTCATCCATCGATGAACACCCAGGCTGCCTCCACATCTTGGTCATTGTAACAACACTGCAATGAACATATGGATGCATACATCCCGTCAAAGTAGCGTTTTGGGTTTTTTCAGATAAATACCCTGAATTGTGATTACTAGGTTCTTCTTTGTCTCTTCTTATAGCCTTTCATTTAAAGGTTTATTTTGTCTGGTATAAGTATTACTACCTAGCTTTTTTTTTTTTTTTTTTCCATGAAATATCTTTTTTTCCATTCTTTTACTTTCAGTCTCTGTGTGTTTTTTAATCTGAAGTGAATCTCTTACAGGCAGCACATGTAAGGGTCTTATTTTCTTATCCATTCAGCTACCCAATGTCTCTTGATTGGAACATTTAATCTATTTACATTTAAAGTAATTGTTGATAGATATGCAGTTATTGCCATTTTATTATCCATATTTTTTATCTGTTTCTTTTCCCCCTTAAAGGAGACCCTTTAACATTCCTTGTAATACTGGTTTGGTAGTGAAGAACTACTTTAGCTTTTTCTTGAGTGGGATGCTCTTGAACTGTCCTCCAATTTTAAGCGATAGCCTTGCTAGATAGAATACTCTTGGTTGTAGGTTCTTGATTTTCATCACTTTAAATATTTCATGGCAATCCCTTTGGCCTGCAAAGTTTCTGTTGGGAAAACAGCTTACAGTCTTATGGAGCTCCCTTGTAGGTAACTAACTGCTTTTGTCTTGCAGGTTTTAAGAGTCTCTCATTGTCTTTAACCTTTGGCATTTAAATTATGATGTGTCTTGGTGTGGGCCTCTTTGGTTTCATCTTGTTTGGGACTCTGCACTTCCCAGACTTGTATGTCTATTTCCTTCACCAGGTTAGGGAAGTCTTTCATCATTGTTTCTTCAAATAAGTTTCAATTACTTGCTCGCTCTCTCTTCTCCTTCTGGTACACCTATGATATGAGTGTCCTTATACTTAATGTTGTCCCAGAAGCCCCTTAAATAATCTCTCTTTTTTGGGGGGGGGATTTTTTTTCTTTCTTTTTGCTGTATTGATTGAGGGTTTTCTGCTACCTTAACTTCCAAATTGTTGATTCAGGCCTCTCCTTTGTCTAAACTACTGTTGATTCCCTCTAATGCATTCTTCATTCAGTTATTGTATTCTTCATTTCTGACTGGTTCTTTTTTATGTTTTCTATCTCCATTTTTATGTTTCCTATCTCTTCACTGAAGTTCTCACTGAGATCATCGAGCATCCCTATAACCAGTATTTTGAGCTCTGAATCCAGTAGACTGTCTCCATTTTGTTTAGCTCTTTTTCTGGAGCTCTGTTCTGTTCTTTCAATTGGGAAATATTTCTTTCTCTCCTTATTGCAGCTGCCTCCATGTGTTTGTTTCTATGAATTAGGTAGAGCCGCTATGTCTCCCAGTCTTAGTAGAGTGGCCTTATGAAGTAGCTGTCATGTTGGGCCCAGTGATACACTCTCCCTGGTCACCTGAGCCAGGTGGTCTAGGTGTTGGCTGCGTGTGCCTTCCTGTTGTAGTTGAGCCTTGATTGCTATTTATAAGTCAGTAAGAGGGATTGAGCTTCAGGCTGATTGGTTGTGAGGACAGGCAGGGACTATAATGGAGGAGCTGTTGTGTAGGGGCTGACCTTATGGAGCAGGATTTGCTTTAGCAGGGCTTTGGCGCTTGCCAAGTCTGTCCTCTGGGTGTGTTATTCATGGAGGTGATTGGGTGGTGCTCTGGGGTGGTCTGAAGCTGTCCTCCACATATGTTGTTTCTGGGGCCTCTTGGGAGTGGCTCTGGTGCAGGCCAAGGTCACTGGTGCCTGTGCCCATTTGGTATAAACTATAAAGTGATCTGCAGATGGTTGCCAGTTGTACTGGACATGGAGGTGGGGGATGCTAGGCTGTGAACAGGGGCTGGCTGTCACTGGGCTGGGTCTGGGGTTGCTTAGCAATAGTTATAGGGAACACTGAGGCCAGACGCTACTTGTTTGGGGTTTGTGAACCTTTGAAAGACTTTAGAAACATCTGCAGCATGAGTCAGCCACCCTCCATCTCTCTCAGCCACAATCTCCTCTGGTTTTCATAGTCTGAAATTATGGGGATTTCTCTCCCAGCAATGGAACCCTGGGCTGGGGAGCCTGGTGTGGGTTGTGGGTCTCCTTGATTATCACGGGGAACCTTCTGATTTCTAACTGCCACATGTGGGTGTGGGACCAGCCTGTTGCACATCTCTGCTTCTCATACCAGTCTCGACTTGACTTCTTCTGTATGTCCTTAGTTATAGAACTCTGTTCTGCTAGACTTCAGTTGATTCTCATTGATTGTTATTCTTTACTTTCATTGTAATTTTGATGTGGTCATTGGAGGAGGCAAACAAGTGCTTACCTACTCTGTCATTTTGTCTGGAAGCTAATCCCATGTAGTTCTTAAAGTTCAGTGCTCCTGAGAGGCTAGGAGGCATTTGGGATAATGGCAGATTCCAGGTCTCAGCTCAGAGATTCAGTTCTGTAAGCCTGGAAGTTAGGTGGGGCCTGAAGATCTAATTTTAACAAGAACTAGGGAGAAGATATTGCCAGTTCCCCCTGGGGCATCTTTGGAGAATGGTCTCCCATATGGAGGTTTCTGTCATTTCTGAGGACCTATTAGGTCAACAAAACTAAACTAACCAATCACCAACAATAAATGGACAAATCAAACCTTTCTCTGATCGACCCACAACACCTACTCTACTGAGCGTAGTCAGGGCCTTGAAGTCTGTTGACATTCCCATATTATTAGGGAACAAGACTGCGGACATAAAGATGTTTTAGAAAAAGAGCAGAAGGTTCTATACATGTTGGAGCCAGGAACTCTCCTGGGAAAACTTGGGCTACCTATCCTAGGAAGATGCCCTTAGCCACACAGGAGGGCTGTAAAATTTTATTTTATTCTATTCTATCTTATTTTGTTTTATTTTTGTATTCATCCTTAGTAAGGGGCTTCACTCAAGAGATGGGCTATTTCCTATTGAAGAGGGATTATACATTTGTGTATTAACATATAAACCCTATTTGGATTTTATTTTCTGAGCCTCAAAGTATCTGTGGATTCATGGATTAGAGTATGTCGCCTATTAAACTGCATCTCTCACTTGTGGACACTGTGAATGATTCACAATGGAGGAAAGAACATTCATCTTGGGAGTGAGGTGTTTCAAAGTCTACTCTACTGTCTCTGCATGGGGATGGGTGGTACTCAGGGTCAGATCGCCTTTATGTCTATATTTTCATTGTAAAACTCAGAAAATGAAAGTAATAAACTTTACCAGTTTTTCTCACTTTTGTGGCTGCAGGCTATTGTTTTAATTAAGTTTTTAAACATTTAGACTTGTTTTGGTAAAGAAACGTTAGCGCTGTCTTGTTTCATTTTCTAAAACAACAACAAAAAAGGCAGAACATATGAATTACCACTATTGATGACCATGTCTACCTCTTACCCCTAAATCTGGTCTCTATATTAAGATCAAGGGGTGTATTATGGGAGATGACAGGTGTCCTTCTGCCACACACCTTAGGAAATAAAGGATGGAGGCCCTGAGGAGATATGCTGTCCTCTCAGAGCAGCCTTTTCCGCTGTAATATTCTGCAGGGTATATGTGCACACACACACACACACACACACACACACACAAACACACACACATACACAGAATAAATCTCTATTATCATTACAAAGTATGAAAGTGGACTTGAAATTATGAAGAATTCTGGGAGTCAGAAGAGTAATTCCGAAAAGAAAACTACCATGAAGATGACGGCTGAGTCAGAGAATTCCAAATTCAGATGAAACATAGAAAAAGTAGGAGGTGTCTCTTGGGCAACAGTCTGTGTGATTAATTTAAATGTAGCATTCTGTGTCCATACCCCTCCCCACACATACTAACAAGGAAGGAGCAAGGAATAAAGAATTATTGCTTTATTCCTCAGGATAATAAAGAACTGTCCTCTACTGAGATTAATTTCATCCTGGGGAGACAGAACCATGAGGCTGGGGTGGGGCTTGGGGGTTGGTTTCTGGGTGGGTATAGGTGACTAAGAAAGAAGTAAATCAGAGCTTGAATTCACTGAAGCCTCTGCAGCAGACACTGGGCCTGCTCAGTAGAACCTTCTCAGTCAGAGCTGTCATCTTGGAGGACTTCTAATGTAATGTGGAGAGCCCTACATCATTTCTTTAGCTGTGCCAACCCTAGTGCTGAAGACACTTACACTTGCCCACCATCTGCCAGGAAGAGGCCAACTCTGCAGAAAGAAACTTAGCTCCCTGAGGACCAGTTAATTTGTAGAGTATTTCAGTATGGTTCCCTACACCAAGATCATTATGGTATAACAGGAACGAGTGCAAAGCAGGCCACATCTGGCTGCCACTCTGCCTTTCAGGTCTGTAACTATGACCGGGAAAATGCCTAGTGGGAACAAGAAGGTAGGAAGGTAACAGTGAGGACCCTCTTTTGGCAATGGGACTCTGCCTTCTGAATATAGACTGCATCAGGGGGCTGCCTACTATTTTCACGGGGTAGTCCCCTCTTTCTAGTTGCAGAATTAGCTCTGCCAAGGGAGAAAGTAGAAAAGGGAGCAATAGGAAAATGTGCACTCCTCTGATACTTTAAATAATTTTCTCCTTCAACTTTGCCTCCAGACCCTGAGCCTACACTGTAGTTAATTCTCTAATATTAAGATAAACAACTTGCAGGAGAAGTATGCCTACAGAATCAACTGTCAATAATACAAGATTTTAGCATGGTTTTGGAGGATGAAAGGACTTATGAAGTAGAAGATGACCTCAGTAGCAAACATCTTCATTTTTCTCAACAAAGACACAGGATTAAATATGATCTGTGTCCTGGCATCTTCTACCCTCAGCTCTATAGCTTGTTATATGTGAAGAAATTTCAGATTCTTATCCACCGTGCCCCAAGTGTCTTGTGGTACAAAATGATTACTGCTCCTGATTAAAAAGTTATTTTATTAGTGGTAACCCTGAGGCTAATACAGCCCAAAGGAAACAGTACTGTTCTCTTGTTTGAAAGATAATTAGGAAACCTTTCTGCCCTGACTGTGGAAAGTCTTTCTGATTCAGGAAAAACCAAGTTTCTTCTCTCTTAAAGGGCAAGACAAATGAAGTATGTGGTTACAGGAGACTTTAACACTCCCACTGGGAAAGTCTAGAGAGACATATTATCACACATTGCAACTTTTAATTTAGAGAGAGACCTTGTGCCCAGAGTTCCCATCTCTGTGCCAGTCCATCTCTGAAGAGAAGCAGGGTCATAACCCAGCAACTCATCATTTGCCATCACCTGGGCACCTGCTGGCTTTCTCCTCTTGGTGTACCAGCTCTGACCAAAATGGTCCTTTAGCGTCAGATAATACCACTTCACAAAAATATATCCTTCTAATAATTAGGATCTAAGTCAGCATTTCTCCTAGTGTGGTCTCCTGACCAGGGGCATTAGTGTCACCTGCAAAGATGTTAGAAATGCAAACCCTGGAGCTTTTCCGCGCACCCACTGAGTCAGAAATTCAACAGGTGGGACCCAGCAATATGTTTTCAGCAAGTCCTCGGGGGATCCTGATCCTACTTGACTCTGAGAACCACAAAGTTAGTGTGTTTAATAAATGGTCAATAAGTTAACAGTCCATCCTCACTATAGTCACTCATTACTCACGTGTCCCCCCAATTTAAGATCAACTAAACACTTAAACCTATAATTAATTTATTGAGTTGCCATCAGTATTCAGTATTTGAGGGGTGTATTTTTTAATCACTTTTTTTTAATCTCATTTTTAAATATATCTCAATGCAAAACCAGCAATAGCTGCACTGCTGTGAAGGCAATATTTGTACTAATGATGAAGGTGCCATTCTAAAAATCAGCATGAGATCAGTACCCATGATAAAAATAATGGTAGCAGGTGTATCTGTGCTGTTACTTTCATTTTTTTTATTTTTATTTTCTTTATGTATTCTGTCTTTAAAGCGTTAAGTGGCTAAAATCCTTCAATGGATGGACTGTGCAACATTTGGGATCTGAAGAGTCATGAAAGTGCTTTCTACTGGGACAACCACCCAAGACAGGAACTCCACTTTTACAAATACATATTTGAGGTAGCAATACAGACACAGTTCACTTACCAGTAGACAATAATTTAACTATCCTAATTCTTATTTTTGATGAAAATTAGCCACACTTTGACAAGGCAGATGTGTTAAATCAATTTAGAAAGGCAATTTTCTACGATGAGGTTGTTGAGTCAAAAAGAACATCAAAAAATTTATGCAAATATTTTGGGGAATTTGTTCTGAGTATGCAAATGCCACATAATTCGTTATCATGCTTTTCATGCAAAATTAAATTTGCCATAATAACGAATCACACTCAAGAATAAGGCCAGTTAACATGAAAGGGATCCTTTTTATGACTGAAAGGCTGCAAATTGAGGGTAAACTGCAGGTGAATCTAATTCCAGCCTCCAATATTATTATTCATTTGGATCAAACAAAACTAACTGCAAGGAGAGGTGGAAAATTCTGCAGACTCTGTGGGCAGCACGTGTATGGAGGCAAGAATCAGAAGAAGTAGAAGCCATGAGGCCTCTGCTTTTGTACTAGGCCATCTCAGCTATCATTGACCAGATGGAGTGTCTTTCAGCCTGGAATTATTTATGAAGGACTCAGTGCTATCATTTACTAGTTACCAGAAAAACAAAGCCAAACTTCTATTTTGGAATGTCTCTAAAATGTAATTACTGCTCAGTTCCTGCTTGCCCCAGGCTGGAGAGAATTGACTTTCTAGGCTCTCCCTAAGTCACTCTGTAAACACCCCACCGGCCCTCCTCTCACTGGCAGAATTCTATGTCTGTTATCCTTGCTGGGAAATAGGGGGCTTCGGCTCTACATGCTTCCTGGCCACTTGAGCTGTAGTCCATTCCTGTTTTCCCAGGACTGAGAGGTTTCTCAGGGTATGGAGCTTTTCCTGCTAACCCTGGGGAAGTCTTGGGCAAACTGAGACAATTCGTCATTCTATCATGATCACACTTGTCCTTTATTACTCCTACTTTATTTGCACATTCCTTATCACTGGGGTTCAGTTTTTCTAAAAAATGCCCCAAATTTCTCCCTGGGAGTGGGCCTAGCCCTAAATGTGAGTGCTGCTGACCAGATCTAATTCCAGGAGACATTTTTGCTCACCACTATCCACTAAAGGAGTGGCTGATTCTTCCGTAAGCCCACTCACTGACCCAGGTCTTGCTTTATCCCAGTGGACTGCTGTGGAACCAAAGGCTCACTCTCTTCCTGAGGGCGCATTCTCAGAGGGCTCCATTGTCAATACCACCCCAGATCAGACCCCCACAGACAGACCGGTTAGCATCACTGCTGTGCTGAACCCTGGATGCTGGGCTGTGAGATCAGTTACTGCTCAGCACCCTTCAGTGGGAACAGTGCTTCAACCAGGTCAGACTCAGTTGTATTCTTGGTTTACATTTACTCCACACTGATTCGTTATTGACGACCCAGCTTTGCTACTTATAATATACTTTGCTGTCTCCTATTAGAAATAAATGAAGAAGATCTGGCACATATACACAATGGAATACTATTCTGCCATAAGAAAAGATGAAACAGTGCCATTTGCGACAACTTGGATGGATCTTGAGATTATTATGCTAAATGAAATAAGCCGGAAAAAGTCGAGAACCGTATGATTTCACTGATACGTGGTATATAAAACTGAAAGCAACAAAGGAAAAAAAACAAAGAAACAAAAACTGGTAGACATAGACAATAGTTTAGTGGTTACCAGAGGGTAAGTGGGGAGGGGAGGTGGTAGACAAAGGTAAAGGGAGCCAAATACATGGTGATAGAAGGAGAACTGACTCTGGGTGGTGAACACACAACGTGATATATGGATGATGTAATACAGAATTGTGCCCTTGAAACCTAGTAACTTTACTAACCATTATCACCCCAATAAACTTTAATTAAAAAAAAAGAAAAAGAAAATAAATGAATGGTGGACTTTTGATCTTTCACATCATCTTTTATCAGAGGATAACGAGGCTCTGGGCACAATTCTGTTACTCTAGAATCTACAGTAGTCAAGCACTTCCCCATATTAGTACTGAATATATAATGACACAAACAGATTTTCGTAGCATGTTTTTGGCAAAAAGAAGCCAAAGCTATAGTAAAGCTAGGAGGAAACTCTAGTATTTAGAAAGCTGCATTTCTCTGTGACAGATTTAATAAGAAGACAGTCATGGTAGAGCTATTTTTTAAAAAGGAAAGGGGGAAATGAGTGATAAAAGGGCCGTGTCTGCCTGGTGTTGATACATGGACACACCTAGTTACCTGTCGGGGCTGGCTGTTAAAAGCACCTGACTGCTTCAGTCACCTACCTTCTTGCTACATCCCAAACTTGACAATAAAACATTCCCTAGCCATATACAATATATTTAACCCTTTCCCCTTTATCTCACTTTAACTAAAAAAACAGAACAAAATCAGGACAGTGACAAGATTAAGTCCCAATTGCAAAGCAGTAGCTATTTAATTCTCTCTAATTTACCAGTACTGCGTTCTCCACATTAACTAGAAATATTCCTTGCCTTAGCCCAATATTAAATTTAATTAGCTAAATCATAAATGAAGTGTTTGCATTTAGTGTTTACCAAAAAGTTGTTTCTGTAAATATTGTATGTGTATCTAATTTTTATACAACAAACAGAATCGGTTTTGTAAAGTGAATATTAGCCTAATTCATCACTTTCGTAAAGCCCATATTTTATATACCAGGTATTCTTAGCAGAAAGTCAATAGATTTGATTAAGCAGGCATAGTCCTTCTAATCTGTAAAAACACCGGTAGTTAAATCATTTATTTTAGTACCCACCATACAAATGATTCTCTGCGCTGGGAACGGACCATAGGATGCACACGTGCTATACGGACCTTGACTCCTCTGGGCCGCCATTTCCTTATTTATAAAACGAGGAGGCGGGGCCAGGTCAGTGGTTAGCAAACTTCACTAAGCAACAGAATCACCTGCAGGACTTGTTAAAACACAGATTGCTGAGCCCCACCCCCAGAGTTCCTGGGGCCTGAACTGAGAGTCTGCATTTCTAACAAGTTCCCAGGAGATGGTGATGCTACTGGTCTAGGAAACACACTCTGAGACCCCTGAACCCCTACAACTGAGACCTAGACTCTAAGGCCTCTATGATTTTGAGTGTGGAAAGAAAGATTTAATTAATATCCTTACATCTAGACTGGCTGCAAATAAATGTTCATTTACCCACCTATCTATGTATCCTTCCATCCACTCATTCAACAAGCATTTGTTGAATGTTTATCACAAGTCTGTTTTCAAGGAGGTCTCAGTTTCAGTAAAAGTAGGGAAAATAGTTTAGTAAATAAGATAATAATTTATAAGTATTTAACAATTCTCTTTAACTCCATTTTGGTGATCATATGAAACCAATAAAACAAAAATGAAATCAGAAAAAGCATGCAAAATTATTAAGATAGTGTCTGGCACAAGGAAAAAAACTCAGCAAATATTAGCTGCATGGATCACTGAAACACAGGCAATTCATGTATCATATCTTATTTTCTTTTCTCCCATTTTTGTTATAGCTGCTAAAATGGGCAGAACCAGTACAATTGTCTGGGGAATCTGACAGAGATGTAAATTACAGTTAATCACTGTCCCAACCCAAACCATATTTTTAAAGGGCAGAGGCCCTGTGAATACATATTTAATAATAATGATAATAATAATAATAATGATAATAATAATAATAATAATAATTCCTAATAGTTTTCTACAAGACCGGAGCCTTTAGCTGATCTCAGCTTCTCACAGTGAGAAGTGTTTGCCCTACCCAGGACCTGGCATTAGCAATCTGCAGTTATGCCCAAAGGAACTCCCAGGAACTCCTATGGGAGTGGCGCAGAGTCATCTTAGCTGTGTGAGATAGATCCTGAGCTCCAGATAGAAATCTTGATTTTCAGGATTGAATTCTAAAAATACCTGCCCTCACATACATCTTTTGACCCCATTAGTTTTCCAAGCTACAGCCAAAGTTTGAAATGAAAACTTCAGGAAGGCTGGACTGCATTAAATGTAGCTTACCTGTCCATGTACAAACCAGAAGCGGGTGAGGAGCAAACCAGGCCTACTGTGCAAACCTCAGTTTCCCCTCCGTGATGGTACAAGGGAATAAAAACACCCAACTTAGAGAGTGCAAAGGCCTGAATGGTATTTAAGTTTCTCTGGGCTTATTTGTGACCACAAAACTGACTCACCAAGAATATCGTTTAAAAATATTTACTTGGAATTAAACAAAAAATATTTTAAACGATGCTGTCAGAGTAGGAAAGTCTGGTTCACAGCCGGCTGAGTCAGATGGAACTGCCGGAAAGACTTCTGGAAACTATCAGCCGCATTGTAGCTTCCTAGTTGGGCGACGGAGAGATGAGCATCTGAAACCAGGGCACAGAGAGAAATTCCCAGGATTTCTTCAAAAATTTCACTTAGACTTCACAAAGAAGGGCTGATTTTAGCCAAATAAAATGAAAGTGTGACGGTCACACATAAGTATCAGTTGTAATAAAGAAAAAAAATACATATTTTAAAGCCCATACTGTATGCTAAGCGCTTTTAGAATTCTTCTATTTATTCACTCAACAAATTGCTGAGGTGGTTATTCACTCGAGCATCTGCTATGTTTAGTGCTAGGAACTATTGAATATAATGGTGATAAAAATAGACAGGGTTCCCTTCATCACTGCCATATATAATCTTTACAACTACCAGGGAGGGAGGGAGAAGGCACTGTTATCTTACTTTAGAAATGAAGAACTACAGCTTTAACAAGTTAAGCCACTTTCCCAGATAGACATAGCTAGTGAGGGAGAGCCAGAGAAACTGGAACCAGGACTCAGTGTCTCCAAAGCACGCATGCTAACCTTTGAGGAAGGAAGGATGGGTCCGAATACTGTGTGAAAATGAGACTACTGCAGCTTGCAAAGACTGCATGTGTATTCCCCTGGGTGTCTACATCAACCTGACAAGAAGGTACTCTTCTAGCAGAAACCGGATTTCATTCTGAGTACAGGGCCTTGGAGGTGCAGTTTTCTGAGAGATTTTCATGGTCTCTAACTCATTTTTATGATTTCAATTCTCCGTTCCCTAAGCTCTTGCATCTGTAGTTTCTATAGACCACTCTACTATAGTGACCAGTTTAGGCGGCATTGCATTGCTCAGAGTTATTGGTGGGTGCGTGCAATGGACATGTGTGATTCTGGACAGCAGGAAGCCCCTTTCTTTGGAGGACTCACTTCTCCTCTGCCCTGTGGCTCTCTATCCCCACTCCCACGGTGGAGCCTGAGACTTGAATGCAAGGCAGTCAGCAGCCATCATAGGCCTCTGGAGATGTCGACGGATCCAAGGATGGGCTTTGGACCCAACCACAGTCAGTGCGGTTTTGCAGGAACTAATGTCTGAAGGTCATCCTCTCTTCTCTGCTGGGTTTGAGGTGAGCAGCTTCGGCATTTGTAACAGCCATCACCATCACACGGTGCAGTGTGGCTACCTTTCCCTTCTCCAACATGCCTAAGATGTTCACTTCTACCTGATTTTATCAATAAAAAGCTGCCAACGGTGGGCACTATGGTCAGGAAAGGTGACGCCATTCAATGGATGTCACAACAGACCCAGTGGCAATGCAGCCTCCCGGCAGTTACAATCAATAGAGAAACATAATCTTTATATAATAAATATAGGCCATTCTTTTCTCTTACTCATTCCGGAGGGTGGACAGCTTGAGGGGTGAATGGCTCAGCATTTCTAGCCGAGAAACAGCAGCCACTTAGGAAACCCTTGATTGAAGAGCAACAAAGCCTGCCACAGAGCTGAGAAAAGGGGGATCAGGGGGGGCCGAAGTCCTGACACAGCAGGTAACAGTCCTGCCTTCCTTCAGAGACACTTTCTAGCCCTTCATGTGAACTACTTTACAGAATCCTGGAATTCTGGACATCATGGATATTAACAGTAACAATCCTATCATTCCACACCACCCATCTCCACGGACCTTTACCTCATTTCTAATGACCTATCTGTGAGACAGCCAGGGTGTCACTCACAGGGCAGATTTAATGAGGGCTCATCCTGCCCACAGTCACCAGGAGCCTCTCTGCTCAAAGGGGAGTGCACAGACCTGAAACACTAGCATCTGCTGGGTGCCGGTGAGAAACGCCGAGTCTTAGGTCCTAAATCTGACCTATGGACTCAGAATCTGATCCTCACAAAGACCTAGTTGCTGCTATTGGCTCATGGGTCACACTGTGAGTAGCAAGGGGTTAGACTTCAGTGTCTCCTAATCCTACTGGATCATAAATGTCCCCTAGGTAGCGTCTTAAAATTACCCATTTCTGGGCACAACCCCAAACCTTCTGAGTCAGCAACTCCAGAAAATAGACTTGGGATTTACTAGGCAACCTATGGTAATTTTCAAGGGCAGGTAAAAATGGGAAAAACCTGGAACTGAATTTCTCGTGCCAGGCTTTGCCCTCAGCGGCTAGCTAGTATCTTGTCAGAATGTGGTATTTAGCAGATGGAAACATCACTGCTCCCACTTGGGTTATTTCTTTTTCCCTTTTTTTCCCTCCTAAAAGCTTGCTACCAAATGCTGCATCTTTAGCATCTCAATTGTTTTTATCTTTTCCCTATATTAAGCAAGAAAGGATCTCCGGAACATTTAAATTCCAATTCTAGGCAGAGATGTTATTAGCGCCCCAGTGGCATTTCTTTTTAATGATCTTAGTATTTTCCAAGAGAAAATGTAGATTCGTGACTCTGATTGTTACGTGAGTTGGTGACCTAATACACTGATTGGTCTGAGTAAACAACAATTTTTTTTGAGGACTCAGAAAACACTAAAACAGTGTTAGCAATGGAAGAAATGGAGAGAAATAACCCTCTCATTTCTAGGATCTGGGAACACAGCATTTGTTAAGATCTTCTGTATATTTTAAAAATTGGTAATTACATTTAATATAGTTGCCTAAAATTTGTAAGGTCTTTAAAAAGTTCTTTTTTATTTTTTTTCTTCCTTAGCCTTGGATTCTTCTTAAGATGAGAGAGCTACGTATACTTAAAGGGTCTACAAGTCCATAGTGTACTGGTGTTCTCACTGGGGGGAGTAACTGTGCCACTGGAGACATTGTTGGTTGTCATACCTGGGGGAGGAGGGGAAACTGTACTGGCAGCTAGTGGGTAGAAGCGAGGGATACTGCTATCCATCTACAATGTTCAGGACTGTCCCCACAACAAAGAATTATGGAGTCCAAAATATCAATGGTGTCGAGATTGAGAAACTGCGATGTATACCAGGTACCATACACATCCTCAGAGCTTACTCAGTGGTCCAATCTACTCTTCACCTATCGCCATTCAGCCCAAGGTTATCTAGTTGGTAGAACCAAGGTTTGAAATCATGGCTCTTTACCTGTGTACAAAGCTATATTCTTTCCGTTCCATCATGCCACCTCTCACTACCATGGTCATAGAATAGACTATGGTAATCTTTCCATGTTCATTTATAAGAGGTCCTGCAAATGGGAAATCCTGTACTCAGTCCCCAAATTCACTCATCATCACACTCATTAAGCCAGGTTCAGGTGGAAAATAGAGACTTGGGGAAATGGAGATAGCACAATATACGAAGCTTGACATAGATTGGGATTTTTATCTATCTTGTTTTAAACAGACCAACTGAGCTCCTTTGAGGATCAAGATATTTAAAACTTAACATATTTTAAGAGAAAAAAACTGAGACTCAACGACAGAAGCAGAACTAGAAGTACATTGAAAGTGATTAACATTTTCTGACTTCTCTCACCACCAAATACAGCTCCTGGAGTCACCATGGCCTGGGCAGTACTTGACATACTTTGACAGCCAGTGTTAAATATTTAAGAGCACAAAATAATGAACACATAATAGAAGCATGGGGGGAAAAATCAGACCCTGTGAACTCAATTATGATGTGTTGTTGGTAACAAGGAGTGAAAGCAACCAGCCCATCCAGTGAGGTCCATAGACCCATCTACAAACAGAAATATATATATATTATTTGAAAGGTAGACTAGATGCATATCTTATGTTTAATTTAAAATGAACTTACATTTCAACCTCAGATGAGTATTACTGAAATATCATTAAATGCTGGCAACTTTCATGGGAAGAAAACCTTACAGCAATCATAATATTAGAATTTTATTCCCCTAGGGTATCCATAATCATAAGACAAATGATTAAATATATGCTTTATGTCAAAATGCCCTGTAGTTACTATGAACCTCTTATTATAAAGAAAAAGTAAGACAATAAAAAGGAATTAGTTTAAGGAAACATTTAGAGTTCCCTTTAACTGTTTCCTTTACCCACATATATCAGCTATAAAATATTCTTCATTAAATTTTCAGAAAGTGGAATTAAGTTTTCACCAAGCTGTTGAACAAGCATAAGAAGGAGAACACTTGGACTGTTTCAAGGTAGAGGCTACACTGAGAGAGCCATCAGGATTGGTTCTACCTTCCGGTCTCACCTTACTAGCTCCTCCCCCTTCTCCATCCACAGGCCTGTGGGTAGACAAGGAGAAAGCAGGGGAAAACCAAGTGGCCAGTGGGAAACAGAGGAGAGGCTACGGACAGCACTTTAAGAGAAGAAGGAATACCAGATAGGTCTAAAATACTTCACAGTTTTCCAGTTGACTTAGGAAAAGAAAAAAATAATAGAGATGTAAGCAGAGGCATTTGAGATGGAATTTACCTACCAAAGACATCATCAGTTTTAATAAAGAATACCAAGCCTTAAAGAAGAACAAAAGAGAATAAAGCCAACGAAATGCAGAGGTGGGAGATGGGCCAGGCATTTGGAGAGAAATAGAAGGGGACTGACCAACAGGTGTAACATTAACTTACCCAAACTGTCAAAATTCAAGTTATATACAAGGGAGAATATTTGCACCATGACATATTAAATTATTATTCTATTAATTAATGTATTCATCAGAGCTAATGCAGAGATAGATTGTGCATTTTGTAACGCCTAAAGATTCCAGAATGTTGGATACATTAAAGAAGACAAAGGACTCTGCTATCGGCTGAATTCTGTCCCCCACCAAATTCATATGGTTATGGTCTAACACCTAGTACCTCAGAATGTGAATTTCTTTGAAGAGACGGTCTTTAAAGAGGTAATTAATATTAAATAATGTCTTTGGGCAGGATCTAATCCAATGTGACTGGTGTCCTTATAAGAAGAGGAGATTAGGATGCAGAAAGGCACAGAGGAGAGACCATGTGGAGACATTGTGAAAAGACGGTCCTCTATAAGCCTATGAGAGAGGCCTCAGGATGAAACCAACCCTGACACCACCTTGATCTTGAACTTCTAGAACTGTGAGAGAAAAGATTTCTGTTGTTTAAGTCTCTCAGCCTGTGGTAGTTGGTACTTTGTTATGGCAGCCCTAGCAATGTAATATAGACCTCCCACACACTGGATTCCAAATGTTCAGGAAAGCATTGGTGATCCAAGACCATTGCTCTGTCCAACTTTATGAAATCACCTATGGAGTCTTAAGATGTGGAGTCTTGTCTTCTAATGGTGGGTTTGGGACAAGTCTGAGGAATCTGTTGTTTCAAGTTTCTCCAATTATTCCTGAGCAGTAGTAACCTTTGACCTGAGAGGTCAGTGGCTAAGATGCTACGAAAAGTACAGAGAATGTAATACTGGGCATTATTTTCCAGATTTGAAAGAGAATGTGGGCAAGAAAACAAGAGTTTTTTTGTTTGTTCGTTTGTTTTGTTTTTTTGTCTCATTACCAAATATATCAATAATTAATTTTTTAAAAAGATGTGTGTTGCCTTATAAAAGTACATATTTGTGGCATAAAATATCTATTAATAAAAAATAGTTTGCAAGCCTCTTAATTATTTTGATGTATAACTTTCTGTATCATATAGTGTAGTGACAGCTAAACATGTTTAGCATATATTCTGTACCATGCACTTATATTAACTTATTTAATCTACACACAGATGCACACATACAAAAACACACACCAACATGGTATATACTATTATTATACTTATTTTACAGATGAAAAAACTCCGGGTGAACATGTCTGCAAAAGTGCATGTGTGTGTATGTGTACATGTGTGTAGTTTTATGTAAAATAGACAAGATATCTTAATTGTCCTTGACTGATACCAAATTTTTACAAAATAATTAATACTCTTGTGCTTTGCAAATTAACTTTTATCAGTTCTTGGGTTGAATATAAATATTTATACTCTTTCTCGTTTTCTTGCTGGCAGGATATAGTGGTATAAGACACCTTTGTGGAAGGGGTAAAAGATGAATAGCAAACAGTTGAAGGATTTCTCTAAAGTTTTACATTAACGACTAAACAGCATCATCTGATGACTTACTCAGCAATTGCAGAAAATAAAACATAACTAAAGTTGCCAATTAGCATTTTCATCTTCTCTCCTGACAGAGCTTAATGGCATCTGCAAAATGCAATTTCCAACCCCGAGCTCTTTGACATTTTCTATTTCCTCCTGCGTTTCTCTCCCGTTGCTCCTGTTATGAGTGAGAGCAACAGCGTGTCATACTCCTTGGTGGCAAATGCATCACCTGCCATTGAAAGGAAAGCAATTATTGTGTCCTCGCTAAATCTTGGGAACAACTTGGGTACTGCTTTTCCACTTAAGTGCATAAACAGGCAAACCAGGACTGATTTTAAGTGGCTGAACCTTAGTGACAGCAGCTGGCCTGCAGGTTGCTGTCACCTGGGGTGCCAATTAAGGGTATGGAAAGCTGCCAGAAAGGGCACACAAGAGTGCCCTTCCGGTAACTATGACCTGTCCCTTAAGGGAGCACACCACATTCCCCCACAGAAAGTGACAAACCATATTGACTTTCCTTTCCTGCTCCCTTGGTTTGAGCACAGTGACCCTGGAGAGAAAGTTGGGCTATTTATCTGATGGTTTTCCAACTGGTGGGAGTGGATGCTATTTACACAACTGTCAAGAATTAGGTCTTTTTCTTTCCCAGGCAGCTATGTTCATGTATGTATTCATGTATGTATGTGTGTGTCACATATGTGTCAACTCCTGTCTAACTCCACCATCTCTGAGCAATCAACAAAAAAGATTCTAGGTGACAGAGAGAAAGAGTGCCCTCAGGAAAACTTCCGAGTGTCACTTTGGAGTTTTTCATCTAACAGGGATGTCTTAATTGTTTCTAGGCTAGAGAGTCAAATACCCCAACAAAATATGCTCAAGATAACATTTCTTTTGGAGCTAATTTTTAATGCACCTTTGCCTCTCTGTGCTAAAGAAATTGCCTTGTACACACTATCAAGCACCAGATGAAACACTCCATTCTAAATAAATGTGGCAAGCCTCTATTAACCAGAATCCAACAAATGGATGGATCTAATTAACCAGAATCAGGTTTAATACTCCAGTTTTAGAAGAAAGAATCAATACTCAAGAACATATTCTCATTTCAGCCAAAGAAACAAAGTTCAGCGCTTTTCCTGGAGTCAGTTCAGTGATCCAATCTCTATCTAGATTCTTACATAGAGGATGGGTTTTAGAATATGGACCTCGAGGCAATAATCATATAGTTGTTATTTAAAGATATAATTATTGGCATGCATGTGCTTATGACATGAACATTTCAGAAAAATGTTCCATGTAATTGAACCAAAAAAAAGTAAGGATTTTGGAGTTAGTGATAAACTCATACATACACCCTTGCCGTCTATTATTCCAGAAAAAAAATGTAAGCGTTCCTTTACCCTGCTATTTGTTTCTCTTCTGAGGGAGAGCTGTAACCTTTTTCTCACTTCACAGATGTGTGACCCGAGGTGGGAGGTTAAATGACTGGCTCAGAGTTAGACAGCATGTCGATATCCAATGAAGGGTTAGACACATGAGCTATGGGCCGAGGGTCTCAGTAACAAATCTCTCTCTACAGAGGTGTACCACTCGACACAACTTCTCTAAAAGACACTCTTTTGAGAGGAAATTCTGATTTTTAAAAATGGAGTTTCTATTATCCAACAATGAGAGTCCTTGACAGTTCTTCTCAGAATAATTATGAGCCTAAAATTTGCCATTATTTCTCTGAATTTTCCCTTAATGTCCGCTGGCAGAATGAACACACAGCCTCTACAAATTAAATCTTCCCAGAGTTAGCTCAGCAAATGCAACTTCTATTGCTCTGACTAGCAGCTCCAAGTGTTTTTAGGTGATAGGTGGTTAATTCATTTCAGAGTTGTTCTAGACCAACAACAATAAAAATCAGAAACCCCAAACAGGGGATGATTATGTATAGATTCAGTTATTTATTTTATTTTTTAAGGTAAAACCTGGGTCCTGGGGTTTGAAGAGGTCACTGGTGAGCAACATGGTCCATTGGAAGAGCACAGGCTCTGGGATCATTTGTCCTGACTTTGAAGCCCACTCAGCCTAAAAACACATTACCAATCAATATTAATGCTCTCCCCTTCCTCCCATGACTAGGAAGAGCCATGGTCTTGAGGAACTCAACAAATAGAGTGTGGAAGTGAAGTCGTGGAGAAAGACTCAATGGTCATTCATTTCTACAGCTACGGTCCCTATTAGCCCTTTGAACACCATTGAATTAGTAGTAGAATCAGGCGTGGTGGCAGCCTAGCATTGTCCCATCTTCTTCAGTACTTTTTATAGTCATGTCTGAAAAGATCCTGAGAGGCAAACAGACTGCATTGCAAAACACCATGGGACAATACTTTCCTGCCAGAGAAAACGTCTCAAATCCTTTTTGCCTCGTTTTTTTTTTGTACCATATGTTGCTCACCTACATAAATTGGGGACTGCATTGGGTACCTTGAGGAACTGAAAGTGATGAAGACAGCAGGAAGGACCTTGTAGCCTCCCAAGGCAGGCAAGTGCGTATGTAAATCTGTGACTCCAGAACGAAACAGTGTGGTAAGTGCTACAGAAGAGACTCAATTTACTACGAGAAGGAGAGGCAGGGGAGGAAGCCAGTTACCAATCCCTTGAGAGACGATTCATTTCAACAGTATGAGTGTGGATGCTGGAGTCAAAGTCTGGCTCTGCAACTCGCTGGTTGTTTGACTGTGGGCAAGTCCCTCAGCTACTTTGTGCCTCAGTTTCCTCATCTGAAAAATGGGGATAATACTAATGATGATTCCTACTTCACATGGATTTTAAGATAATCACGTGAATTAATACTTGAAAAGCTGACTCTGTAAGGGTTAACCATCCCTCTTGAGGATTGAATTGGCACAGCATGGTGACATCATCGTGGTGGTGGTGGTTAAAAGTTTATGTGCCATGCAGGGCATGCCCTGTGATAGATGCCAGCTTGGGCACTTCATGTTCCCAATCTTATTTTATTGAGTCTTCCCAGCAAGTACCTATTATCATCCCCATTTAGAAGTAATTGCTCACAAAAGTTAAGCAACATGCCTGAGGTCACATAGGCAGGGAGTGGCAGAGTGGAGAGCCAATCCCATGACTGTCTACCTCCCAAGTCCAGCTCCTTCTATCACTCTGCATTTACACCACCTTTTACCACTTTCCCGTATTTCTACACAAAAAGAATGTCCTTCAATTGAGTTCTTGTATATTTGGCTTTGTTATCAAGCTGTGCCCCATTAACAATTGTCCTGTTTAAGAGAACTGCTGCATGTCTTAAAGGCGAAATAGCAGTGCATGCTAATTGAAGTATGGAGAAACAGATGCCTTGCCAGCAAGTAAGTAGCAAAATCCCTGAATTAGGGTGCGTGCCCCTTACATGAATGCAGAACACAGCTATTGGTGTTAAGTTTTCATCTTGGTGAGAGGGATCAGCTCCTTTAAACCCTGGCTGAGCTGGCTCTTTGCTGGGAATGGAAGATGGATAGAAATCCAAGCACATGTACACTGACTTGTGGTTGTTCACTGCCCCCTTTAATAATGGTAAACATTTTCTGAGTAATAATTACGTGATATGCATTGTGCTGAGTGTTTTACATAAGGTACCTTCCTTAAGTTTCATATGGCGCAATGGTGTAATCATCCACATTTTAAAGATAGTCAAACCAAGGCACAGAGGGGAAAGTAACTTGCCAAACCTTCCATGGTACCTGTGAAATGTGTCAGTGGAGCTGGGGTACAAATCTGCCTTCTGAGCTATAATTGCTGTGATATAGTTTTTTCCCCCTTACTCTTAATCAAAGTATACATTTTACTTCAAATAAGAATAGTGCTATCTTTCACAACAGAAATATAACCCAGATCCTAGTTCCCAGATTGCTGGTACAGTTGACCTTGAACTATACAGTTCCACTTATATGCAAATTTTTTAAAAATTAAATACTATAAATGATTTTCCTTTTCCTTGTAATTTTTAAATAACAATTTCTTTTCTCTAGCTTACTTTAAGAGTACAGTATATAATACATATGACGTATGATAATTAAGTTTGAGAACTCACCCTAGAAAAAAGGCTACATACCTCATAGCCGAATATCACTATAGTCACCTTTGAAGTACTCCCCTTGGGAAGCTATGCACTGATGCCAGTGCCTAGTCTACCCTTCAAAGCAATTTTGGAACTCTTTTTCTGGAATGGCCATCAGAGCTGTCGTTGTATTACCCTTGATGTCCTGAATGTCATCAAAATCTCTTCCTTTCAATATTTCCTTTGTCTTCGGGTAAAGAAAGAAGTCACTGGGGGCCCAGATCAGGTGAGTAGGGAGGGTGTTCCAGTACAGTTATTTGTTTACTGACTAAAAACTCCCTCAAAGACAGTGCCGTGTGAGTTGCTGCATTGTCATGATGCAAGAGCCATGAATTGTTGGTGAAAAGTTCAGGTTGTCTAATTTTTTCATGCCAGCTTTTTAGCACTTCCAAATAGTAACCTTGGTTAACTTTTTGGTACAAATTCATAATGAATAATCTGTCTGATACCAAAATTTTAGCAACGTGTTTGCAGCAAATTCGTGAACTTAATTGTACAACCTTGTATAACAGACAAAATATGTGTTAACTGTTTATGATATCAGTAAAAGTATTAATGCTTACATTTTGGGGGAGTCAAAATTATGCACAGATTTTCGACTGCACAGGGGATTGGCACCCCTAACCCCTGTGTTGTTCAAGGATCAACTGTAATTCTTCCTATATGACTACCGATTGGTGCGTTAGCTGGGATGAGTATACCTTTTCCTTCTCCTTTAGTTGGACAAACATATGCAAGCAAAAGCTGTGAATATTATAATTCATGTACAGAGAGAGCTCGAAATCCATTTGGTGTTTGGAGCTGGGTATGTCGCCAAAGGAAAGCAATTACACAAAGCTCCTTAATCCTATATATGTATCTTACCTGTACAGTAAATCTCCTTCATTTTAAATCTGGCATTTGTTCCATAAAATCACATAGTATAAGGAGCCATAAAAAGTAAAAAAATAATATTTTAGCCTAATGATATATTGATTGTGCATACGTATCTTTATTTTTGCATATTATGTGGTGTCGTAAAAAGCCTCTTAAAGGCTGAGTTTAAATGATTGTTCACTTCTCACATTACTATTGTAATCAATTGCCTATTATGAAAATTATCACCATCTTTAAGAATTACTTTGCTAAGTGAAGTAATTAGAACTGATATTTTATTCTCTCAGTTCCAAAATTGATTTCACATGCTAATCAGGGTATAAAAATTGGGATATAAATTCCTAAAAGCAAAATAAGTGGCTAGTCAAGCTTCATGTTTGACACTTTATGTAGTATTTGGTGTTTCTCAAGGCATTTTTGCTCTTGAAAAGATATTGCTGATTATTATATACTATATCAGTACTGAAGTAGGTAGAAATTTCTGAATTTTACAGTCTGAAGTATCTGATATTCCAAGAGTGAAGAGGTGTAGGCCTTTGACCAGTACACACGGTTGGAAAATCACACCCTCTATCTACTAAAAGAGCCATTACATCTTAGAGCTTCAAGAAAAAAGCAGGGACGAGATAGGCATCATTTAGTGAATGTCTTAGGTGTGCCCGGCATTCAACTCAATAAAATATATATTTTTTCTATTCCTTACAGTTATCTGGCTAGGTACTTATTATTATTATCCTTCTTACAGATAAGAAAACAAGCTCAGACAAGGAATGTAATCTGTGCTCTATCAAATAGCTGATAAATGGCTGAGCTGTAAAATCAAACCCAGGTCTTCTGATTCAAAAGGCCATGCTTTCTTCTTTCCCTTAACCCCACCAAGTGCAAACAGTTGAAGTGAATATGTTTTAACTTAAGGATTGAGCTTCTTCATGATTTTGCCCTTGGGCACGATTTTCTGGGTAATGGTTCAAATCCAAGTGAGTTGTAGAGAGAAATGTATGAAACCACAGAAGGTGAGTTAGAAGCAAGGCACAATTAATATTTTCATATATATTAATGGAGTTAGTGAGTTGAAGTGAAAGGGAGAACCACTCAGTGTGACAAGATGGTAATCCTAATTCCAGGTCACGTAATAATAAGCTGGGAGATATGAGTACTTTCCCCATTACTCCGGCCTTGAAGTGCAAGGTTATGCTTTTCAGGTAACAACTTCTCTTTTGCTACAGAAATAGCTGATAAGATTGATTCCACCTCTAAATGTGACAGGCAGAGGCACGTCCCTACTTTGACTCACTGCTCCAGGAACAGAGCAGACATTATATAATGTCACCCAGATTTGTCCCCATAATCCTAGTAGAGAGACATATAAGCGACATTGTTATGACAAATACCAAATAACTCCAATTGCTAGATTCTTTAGAGGCTTCTGTGATAAATAAATAAACTTCCTGTGGCTGTACTAGAAGTCAAGCCTCTTTTTTATTTATTTCTTTATTTATTTTATTTTTCAACTACAGCTGACATTCAATATTATTTTATATTAGTTTCAGGTGTACAGCATAGTGGTTAGACATTTATATAATTTACAAAGTGATCCCATGATAACTCTAGTATCCACCTGGCACCATACATAGTTATTACAATATAATTGACTGTATTCCCTATGCTGTACTTTACAGCCCCACGACTATTTCGTAACTACCAATTTGTACTTCTTAATCTCTTCACCTTTTTCACCCAGCCCTCCCAAGCTCCCTCCTATCTGGCAACCATCAGTTCGCTTTCTGTGTCTATGAGTCCGTTTCTGTTTGTTTGTTCATTTATTCTGTTCTTTAGATTCCACATGTAAGTGAGATCATATGGTATTTGTCTTTCTCTGTTTCACTTATTTCACTTAGCATCATACCCTCTAGGCCTCTTTTCAATTGTGCTTTATGCCTCCCTCCCCACCCTCAGCCCCACTCTTCTTCATTTTATTATTATAAAGGATACAACTTACAAATATGTCAATGTGACAAATTTTTATTTTTCCCATGGCATATTCAGTCTACACTCAGCATACCTGGGTTTTAAACCTAGTTCTGCCATTATTTAGCTATACTCCTTGAACTTCATCTAAATTCGTCCTCTTTGGCTTGACCTTTCTCATGTCTTTGATGGTCCAAATTCAGGGTAACCTGGTTTAAGATGAAGGTTTATGGAAGGAATAGTTAATAAACTGGAGTTCTGCATGAATGTTCTGCTAAATGTCTCTGTTACAGGGATGGATTCAAATCAGACTGATGTAGAAAGAATTTTCCTCATTGTTTTGGGGTGAACTGTATCCCACCAAAATTCAGAATGGGGCTATATTTTGAGATAGGACCTTTAAAGAGGTACTTAAGTTAAAATGGGATTGTTAGGGTAGCCCTAATCCAACATGACTGGTGGCTGTCTTTATAAGAAGAGGAAATTAGGACTCAGAGGGAGAGAGAAATCAGATACATGCATAGACTGAGACAAAACCATGTGAACACACAGCCAGAAGGCAGCTACCTGTAAGCGTATGAGGGACGCCTCAGAAGAAACCAAACCTGCCAGCACCTTGACCTCATACTTCTAGCTTCCATGATTGCAATCAAATATATGTCTGTTGTTTAGGCCACTCAGTCTGTGACACTTTGTTACAGCAGCCTGAGCTGACTAATATACTCCTTATACCAAATACCAACCTCCTTGGAAAGAACAAACCATCCTTACGATGAAATTCATGCTATAGCAGAGAATGCATATGCTTGAACAATTTTACCCTCAAATTTGATAACTTATTCTTTAGACTATAAACAAACACTATGATATGTGCTACACTCAGATGTTTAAAAATGTTTTATTGCATTAAGTACTTATGCTTGAATCAGATTTTCAACAAGTCTGGATTTTAATATTAACATGGAATAGTAAAGTTTCTCAGAATGGTTAAAAGCACATGGCTGGGATCACATGAGTTTATTGAATTTTGTTTGTTTGTTCGTTTGTTTAAGTCAAATTTCGAATTTGAATAATTTGGTTAAGGAAAAAATATAGCAAATTATCATCACAGGCACTTGGTTTTTCACGGTGTGAAGTAGTGGAATCAAGTTCTGCCAAAGTGGCGGTAACACCCTATTCTCTAAGGACACCAATAAATATTTGAACATGTGGAAATTCTATAAAAATGCAACATTTCTTACCAATGAGAATGAAATTCTTCTGGGAAAAACAATACACATGCCTGGACTGTCATTGCATTCCAACTCATTAACAATGGCATAAACTACATAAGCACCTACAGCCTAAGAAAGCCTAGACTCATACACTAGCAACTGGATAACACACCTCAGTCTTATAGTGCAGCTCTCATTCTGAGACATGAAATCCTATTGCGCTGTCACTGAATTAGTTCTTTTCATTCTCACAGCATTCCAGCAAAGGTAATACAATACAGATCCTATTTGGTAAGTAAGAAAACTGAGGCATAACTGATTTGCTAAAGCACAAGATCTATTAAGTGCTTAGTGGTGCCATCGAGACTAGAACCCAACAATTATCTGTTTTACTCTAGCCAAGTATTCTTTCTTTTCAATAAAAAATGTTATGACACATGTGCTTCTTTAAAATACAAGGCCATTTCACCCTTGCTATACGATCTGCTGTGGTTATTTGCAGGGGAAAAAAATCGAAGTTGCTAATATAATTTCTTGAGAATTGAACTAACCATCTTCTCTGTTTCTCTTTCCTCCCTTGTCTCTTTAGCAACAGAGAGAAACCTTAAGTTTGTATGCATTTTTTTTAAAATGAATCTGCCAGAAGAGTCTCCTAGAAGTAATGAGAAGTTTATGGAATTTTTTTCTTTTGATCTTTAAAAAGAACACAACATTAAGTCACTGAAAAAAAAGAAAATGTCCTATGAAACAGGTCCCCTGGGCTGTGTATCCATGCCCCTGAGCTATTTTTAATAAGCATATAAACAGTGGGTTGCTTGGTTCTTTGAAGGCCTAGACTTTAGAACAAGGAGGAAGGAAGAATTCCATGACTTTTGACATTTAAGTATCTCTCTGTGTGTGAAGGGGAGCTAATTGAAAAAGTGGGCTGGGCTGCTGGGAACAGAGAAGGAGTAGCCACATTTTAAACAAACATCCTAATATGCTCCGTGCAGCCATTAATTTATTTCTACCAAGACAGATAGCCCTCTGCTTCATACCAATGGAGGAATAGAATTAAGAAAATCTCGAGCCAGACTGAAAAAGATAGGCTGTCTTTTGACAAGGTGATTCTTCAGTTTATAATTAGCCACTGATAAAGCGCTACGCATGTTAACTTTAAGAAAGAATAGCTAGTTATTTAAAATTGTAATCTCACTTTCTTTTGAAACTGTCTTTCACTGGTATTTGCCCTTTCTGTCCCATCCTATGAGTAGGCCATACATTTTACAGACTACAAATTAATTAAAAGAGAGTCAGTAGATACCGACTACAATTCTAGAACATTGACTTGGTCTTGGTTTTTGTCCTGTTTTTTATATTGTTGTTGTTTTTTTGTTTGTTTGTTTTAGTTTCAGGTGTACAAAACAATGTAATAGTTAGATATTTATACCCCTCACAAAGTGATATCCCCCTCCCCCAATCTACTACCCCTCTGACATCGTATATAGCTGTTACAGTTCCACTGACTCTATACCTTATACTGTACTTGGGTTTTAATACTTGGTTTCAGAAGCAAATCCATTGACCGTTACCAACAATCATCTGGCTATTTTAACTTCCTGGGGTTGGAAAGCCAATCCCCATCCCATGCCTCGCACACTTTGTCTTTATAGAACTTCCCAAAATACATACCCCATGGCCAGCAGATTATTGCTTTCTAATTATACCAGCTGACACACACAAAGGCTGGCTTTTCATGAAACAAAGGGCAAGCATTTAAGAATTACATCAGATCACAGTAATAGCAAGTTATTTACAACTATCTGGAGTTGACTAGTATTTTTTAGTAGCTTGGAGGTAAATGCCCTTTTGTTTAAATTGATGATAATAGACTGTAGCTATCACTTTAGGAATGAAAAAGAACTAATCTTGATTTTTTTGTGTTTTTTTTTTTTCATTTTAAAGAATGTTCAAAGAACTCATGTCCCCTTAAAAAATCCTTTCCTCTGGCCAAACTAAGTTTTCCCAAAAGAGCTCATGAACCATATGACTTCACTCATATGTGGAATACAAAACTGAAAGCAACAACGGAACGAGAAAAACAAATACAGAAATAAAAACTCATAGACACAGACAACAGTTTAGCAGTTACCAAAGTGTAAGGGGGGCCAGGGTTGGTAGAGGAGGGAAAAGGGGGTCAAATATATGGTGATGGCAAGAGAACTGACTCTGGGTGGTAAGCACACAATGTGATATACAGATGACATATTACAGAAATGTACACTTGAAACCTGCGTAATTGTACTAATCATTGTCACTCACCCCAATAAATTTAATAATAAGAAGAAAAAAAGAGCTCATGGTATTTTAAACATTGGGAATCTCAGCCTTCTTCTTTTCTTTCTTCTCTCTCTACAGTCCACAAATATTTATCAATGTATAACTTCATTATGCATTAAGTTGGGTCCTATATAATTCAATTGTTCTGATTTATAGAAATGGCTCTGGATATTTTTGACAAAGATGGAGAAAGAGAAGACAAGTAAGATATAATACTTGCCTCAAAGATCTTTATAGTCCAGTTGATGAAGCCAAGAAAGAAGTAATGAATGACCCATAATTGTAGACTTAATAAACATATGAGTGACATAAAATAGTAAAGACAATAAGAATTCAGAGATGGTAATACTTGCTAGAGTAGACAGGGGTTTCCTTGTAGAAGAATGAGATGATTCTGGATCTTAAAAGAGTATTTAGAAAAAGAAAAGGCACCCTAGCACCTAGAATTCCATTTCTCATGTCTTATTGCACTATTTCCTTTCCTATCTCTGTAGCCAGTTCACATCCTCAGGGGCATCACGGTTTCTAGACTTTTCAAGGAACATTGACAAAACTATTGTATTTAGATACAATCCCTTGCCATTTTTGCCAATTCCATTAACTGCTATCCAGTTCTAAATGAATACTAAGACCATTAGATCAAATCTATTCCTTGTCATTTCCTACAACCACATTTATCCCATAAAAGAACCATTTATTAGAGTCTATATACAGCTGTATGTCAAAATATAGCAACATGAGAAATTATCACCTTGGTCAGATCTAGCACCTATGTCTGATTTATCACTCTGGAAATGAGCAGTTATTCTCTCTTATTTTTTTTTTTTTTCCTGTGCCTGTACACCTGAAGGTTATGACTTACTGTCGCCACTAATAATAACTCCTTCAGGCAGTGCTTCTAAGATGTGTGGGGGTATGGGTTCCCTTTCTTAGAGGAATATGGCAGATGCTACCTTGGGGGTAAAATATGTAATTCAATAGAGACCTTCCAGTGATCTTATTTTTTTTTTATTTAATTTATTGGGGTGACAATTGTTAGTAAAGTTACATAGATTTCAGGTGTACAATTCTGTATTACATCATCTATAAATCCTATTGTGTGTTCACCACCCAGAGTCAGTTCTCCTTCCATCACC